>NC_081325.1:31417319-32037379 GCF_026419965.1 Kogia breviceps
TGTGTCAAATTACCATTTTGGTATCCCTACCACTTTATGGCACTAACAGCTTCTGCTCTACATAGCAGAACTCATCTGTGACTCTCTATGTTCATATTCCTCTTTAAATTTCCAGATGGAGATGTGCCCTGCAACCTCATTTCTCTGGTAGGCCCAAGAAAAGTTGTTGATTTTCACTATGTTCAGTATTTTTTTTTTTTTTTTCTTTTATGGGTGAAGCAACAATTTCCAAGCTCTTTACATGTTGGAACTAAATTCAAATTCTCATCTTGCCTAAATTTTAATACCATTTCTAATTTGTACCATTTTCATATGTTAGTGAAGTTAGTGAACTGCTATCATTATTATCCTCATCATGAGTATTCACATGCCATGGACATGTACTAATTTGCAACCAGAAATAACCCCAGGTAAGATTTATGAACAAACCTCTTAAAACTCAATGATTGTTTGTAGAATAAAAGCTAAATTCTGGATTTTTTTTTGTTTATTACTTTTTATTTTAAAGCCTTATTTCAAGCTGGTGATGTCTGCATGTTCTCATTTGAAATTGTTGATTAACCACCAATATTATATTAGCGTTTGTACCTTGGGCTGCTTAGCATGATTGTTTGGGGCAAATGTTAATGAAACCAAGGCCACAAGTTTAATCCCCACATGTGTCAATTATCTTTCCAAGTTCCACTGCAGATTTTGTCCTTCTTTCACAGACTCCAATCAGAAAATTTTGAAAATGAGTATTATTGCTCACTGAGGGTATACAATTAAAGAGCATGGATTGACTTACTTTTACAGAGTAGGAATTCAATGTTCACATAGTCTAGTAAGGAGACCAGCAGTTCTATGATCTTATAATAGCAGGACATTCAATATTTATGCTTTTTCAAACCTCTGATTAGTTTCACACTATCCCTTCAAGCAATAATGACCAAAACATAAAATGACATGACACCTCCAATGTGAATTATATGTATACATAAAATTGGTATATCAATGACATCCTACATGCAAATAAATAGGTTTTAGAAATCTACCAAAAAGAAGTTCCATTCACTTTTGTATTATAATTTGTGCAAATGCACTACAGATATTTTGTAAAGCAATTGATGTTCTTTTACCAGAATATTTTATTTATATTATTTCATTTAAGAGAAACAAAAAGATCCTCAACCTCAAACTTTTACTTCTCATCTAGGTGTTTTTCATAAGAAAAGGAAATAAAGACTAGCAAAATATCAACATAATTTACTGCTTTATTGTTAAGTACTCTATTTATAATCTCTAATTATTAGTATTTTCTTAATCTCTCCCTCTCAACTCACTCCTTTTCTCATTCTGTAAACACTTTTAAATTGCTGTTATTTTACACAATCACCACACATGGCCTTTATTTTTATATACTTCCTTAATTATTTTATTCAATCCCCCCTAAAACACTCCACTAAAACACACTACCAATCCTGTCCATTATGTCTATCCATTGCCATCCCATGGCCATACCCCTGTTTCATTGACTCTACTTTTCAAAAGTGTGACAGTCACCCACAATACCAAATCTAAAAGACTCCTTTGGTCCTCCTCTTACTTCACCACTACAAGGCATTTCATACTTGAGCTACTTTCTTAAACCCTTTCCTCCACTAGCTTTAATAACACTACTTTTTCCAAGATCCCTTCAATGTTTACGAACCATGTTTTCTGTCTTCTTTGTTGGCTCCAATTTATTTGTTTTTTCTTTATGTATTTGTTTTTCTGTCCAATATTTTTATCTTAGGACTTCTCTTTCTAGTCAAAAAGATCTCTGAGTAATCTTAACCACTTTTATGTCTTCAACTCCTGCCTTTATTCTAGATGTTTGGTTTCCAAATTTCCAACATGAGTCCAACCCTGTCTTCAAGCCCATAAACTGGACAAATGATTAATTCCTCAGTAGTGTCTACCATCCCTGCATCAGAGACAGATCAGTTGTCAGTTTCTCTCAACTGTACCTCCTTAACCTGTCTTGTATCTGGTCTCTCCTCTCTAATTGTTACTGCTATTACCATGGTGCAGACCTTAGCCACAGCTTGATTTATAATTATAAGCTCCTAAATAGTTTTTGCCTCCAGTCTTGCACAATCCATCTGGCTTTTACTGCCAGATTGATTTTTCTAAAATTCAAATCTAATCACATTTATCCTGATTAAAACCCTTTAATGGTTCCCTGTTTACCACAGGATAAAATAAAAACTTCTTTATATGACACATGAGGCTCTCCTTGATCTAAACCCTACCTTACAACCTCAGATTCCTCTTTCTTCACGTTCCTTTCTTTGTCCATGCCATATTACTTACAGATTTCCCACTTGGACAGATTGTTTCAGGCACTTATTCCTGACTCTTGCCTCACACTCAGCCTCAACACACAAACACTCTAAATATCTCCAAATTGCCCAGTGGACAGTTACTCATCTTCAAAACTTACATCAAAAGTCACCTTTTCTCTACAAACTTATCTGATATTATTTCGATTATAAATAGATTTTTGTATCCATGTTTTCAAGTCCAACTTCCTTACTGGATTTTAAGCTCTTCATCTGTAGGAGATTTCGTATTCATCTTACTATTCCCAGGATATCATGTGGTTCCTGGAAAATAGGTAAGTATGTAAAATAGTTGACAGAACTGAAGGTTTTATTAATTGGTAAAATTAAACACATAGAAAGTAAATATTTTTCTATAACTGCAAGTTAGAAAAGATACCTCTATTAAACTAGCTATTTGAAACTTGAGAAGCAACTAGGACTACTATTATTAAGAGAAATTAGATACTCTTTTTGGCCTCATAGAATCCAAAGTGAAGCTAGGCAGAAAGAGGAAAAGGCTCTGAAAACATCAGAAGATGTCCTACTTCTAGAAAATGTGATAGCTGAATTCTCTTGGATCCAGATATTATATTCATAAATAAGAATAATGAGAGTAAGAAAAAGAGGTATTATATTTTAATTGCAATTGATAGCAAATTGCTTCCTTGTCTTTCCTTATATTCAACATCAACTAAAGACAGAATTATGACACTGCGGGAACACAAGAGGAAGAGTGGCAGCATAAACTTATTTTAAACACTTTTCTTGAGATAGGAATGAGCTTAAAAGTTGGCTTCAACCTAAGGAAAATAGGAATAGACAAAGAAAATCCTTTATATTTTCAAAAATCAGTGTCCTTCTTAAATTCTCATTGCTCTCCTTTCTTCCTGCAGGTGAAGTTGTATAAGATTTAGGCTAGATTTTAATTATGAAAAATAAAAATAATATAATAAATAAAATAAAATTTTCTATAAATAATATGTAAATAAGATGTATACATTCATATAAACTATGTAACTCTCAACTGTTAACTCTATCTGCTTACCTTTATACCATTTCTTAACTTTGATCTGGTTATGTATCTTCACATCTAGACAAGTAGTCAGACTGACCCTCGAATAAAAAATGAACTACGATTTACTGTGATAAACTAAACAGTTTGCCATGTATTTGTCAATAGGTTGGAATGCCTTCACAAAGCAGTCTGCTTTGTCAGCAAGTGGTGCTTTATTGCTGTTCCCTTCTAATTTCCCCATGGGCGGGTGCAAACTTAAGATTACAGCAAGACGAAACCGGCAGGTGTCAGATTGCCCATCTTCCTCTTCAGCTACCACCTTCATCCTCATTAACTTGCTCACCTGTCTTGCAGAGAAACTTTGCCTCACTACTTAGAAGTGCAAGACGTGAATGATTTTTTAAAAGAAATATTACCCACAGAGATGCCTAGAGAAATTCCCCTTTATTACCTGATATATACTTTATCAACATTACCCATTGGATGGAAACTGTAAGAAAGCTGTTCAGCTCATGGGAGGTAGTGTAGCTGAAAGGGTTCATTCACTTTAACTTTCTATGAAAGTAAATACACACAGAAAAAGGATGCTGACTTGTGTAAGGTTGAAGACAAAATAAAGGAAGGGAGAGGGGCTTTGCGATATTTTCATAGATAGTCCAGGAAGCATTTGCGGAGTGCAGAGGTCACAATTAGAGAATGCCATACTGAAGGAACCACTCTAAGTTCACAAAATTGTTGTTCATTTGATAACCACTCAAAATGTATGATGCAGGATTTAGTGTTTTGGGTTTTGTTTTTCCTACATCTAGGTAACATAGGGGTTCCATTGTGAGTTGATTTCAGTGTTCTGAGTCATACAGCTTTCTAATTTTGTATTAGTAAGTCAATTATAAGTGAATCAATTGAAGACTCAATTCTATAGGACAGATGATAAAAAGAAAGCACAAACTTGTTCCCTAGGACAGAATTTCCAAAACAGGGTAAGACATACCCAAAGGGATACTGAAGATGCAAATGATCCAATGGCAAAGCCTGAATAACTATTATAAATACTATCTACACTGAATTTTATCTAAAATTAATTTAACATATTAAGCTTACCTAAATTTAATTTTTTAACATCTATTCTAGAGGTCTATCTGAAGTAAATAAAATCAAGATTTTGTAAGTAACAAATAGCTTTAATGTTTAAAACTTTTATGTTTACAAGTGAATTTTAATTGTATTCATTTATTTATATGTACATATATTTCTACATAAATAAATATATTATATATTTCTGTATAAATAAATAATACGAAACACCTACATATATATATATATATATATATATACACACAAAATTACATAATACAATTGTTTGAAATAGAGTGTTTTAGCTATCATAAAAAAGATAATATTGATATATTACTTAAGAGGATGGTCTTTGGAGTCGGGAGATCTCTGCTTATCAATATGATCTGGATTTTAGTCCTAGTTGTGATATTTACAAACTGTCACCTTGGGCAAAAATTTAATTTCTTTCTTCCTTTAATATTTTAAATTGTGCTAGTAATACCCATATCACAGGACTATTTTGAAAATTAAGTGAGATAACATTATAGAAATTCTTAGCATATTGTGTGGCACACAGAAGGTAGTTAAGAAATCATATATATATTGAATCTGTCTTGCAAAATATTTTTAAACTGTAAAAATTATTCCTTGGGTAGAGTGCAGGTAAATTATTCAGCTGCTTCGAGGATTACATAGACCACTGAACAGGCAGGATGTGAAGTCCTCTGCACATCTACCACTGAGACCACATATTTACCTCTTGATTTCTTGGCAACCACAATTACCCAAGATGGACAATATTTATCATTTCTGACCCCAAATACAGAACCTTGGTTTTAAAAAAAAGAAATTATATCACAAGATCAAAGGATAAATATGAACACTGCAATACTAGATTTTGACGGTGAGATAGGATTTGCCAACCAGATGTTTTCCAGAAAATCTGGAGAGTAGTTACTTTCTTAGCCAAAGACTGCTTTATTCTTGCTTCAGAAAAAAACCTGTTGGCTAGTAAATGATTAAAAACAGTAGTTGACTATTAGCAAGACTGATGCTATTTCTTCCTTTAAAATGTATGTTTATCTTTTGTAAAAGATATTATAAAATGATTATAAAGTATGAACACTTATTCTATTTTAGAAAGAAACTTTATTCTGACCTCCCTCCTTTTTCTAACATTTTCTCTCTCCTTTTATATAGAAAAAGTGAGGTAACACTGTTCTAGTGGTGTGAGCTTTTATTATTGCTTAGACTAATGGAGTATATGCCCACCTGGTGTCCCTGACTCCTCGCCATGTAGAATTCCTTCTATAGAGGAAACAGACAACATGGTCATTTAGAAATGTACATTAAGCTATGGTTGCACTAGAATAAAATCCAAACTCTCTTCTGTGGCCTAGAAGGTCCTACACAACTGGACTCTGTCCATTTCTGATTCTATGTGGCACTCCTTTTCTCACTTTTACTACTATCTCATAACATGCAGGTCAGCTAAGTCTCAAAATCATTCCCATCTCAGGGCCTTGACCCCTACCATGTTCCTTCCTAGAATTATTCTCTAAGGACCTCTGAGTGACTGGTTCCTCCTCTTTGCAGATATTAGCTCATTCAGTTCCTCACAGAAACTTCCCTACCTAGACACACAGCCTGAAGGAGCTTTTCATTTACACAATACCTTGTGTACTTCCTTTACAGCATTTATCACAGTCTCAAATTATTTTTTGAAACTATATTTTACTTATTGTCTAATAACTATTATCTCAAAAAATAACTTCCCTCATGAGAATGAAAACTCCAAGACTGTAAGGAAACTGAATGTTTTTTCTTGGTCATCTGTCACCATATAAAGACATTACATAATCATTGACTATATTCCCCACACTGTGTATTTCATACTTATGACTCATTTATTTTGTAACTGAAAGTTTGTACCTCTTAATCTCCTTCAACTATTTCTTGCCTCCCTTTACTCCCTTCCCCTCTGGCAATTATCTCTCTTTCTCTGTATCTATGATTCTGTTTCTGCTTGGTTGTATTTGTTCATTTGTTTTGGGGTTTTTTTTTTTTGAGTCCACATATAAAGGAAATTGCACATTATTTGTTTTTCTGACTTATTTCACTTAGCAAAATACACCCTAGATCCATCCATGTCGTCACAAACGGTAAGATTTCATTCCTTTTGTGGCTGAGTAATACTCCATTGTGTGTGTATGTGTGTGTGTGTGTATATATATATATATATATATATATATATATATATATATACACACACACACATACACACAGTGTGTGAATAGACTACAGGTGAATATGCTACATCTTCTTTACCCATTCACTTATTAATGGGTGCTTAGATTGATTGCATATCTTAGCTATTATAAATAATGTTGCAGTGAACATGGAGGTGCATGTATCTTTTTGAATTAGTGTTTTTGTTTTCTTTGGATATGTACCCAGGACTGGAATAGCTCACTTGATCTATTTTTAGTTTTTTGAGGAACATCCATATTATTTTCCACAGTGGCTGCATCAATTTACATGCCCACCAACAATGTACAAGAGTTCCCTTTTCTCCACATCCTCACCAACATTTGTTATTTGTGGTCCTTTTGATAATAGCCATTTTGACAGGTGTGAGGTGATATCTCATTGTGGTTGTGATTTTCATTTCTATGATGATTAGTGATGTTGAGCATCTTTTCCTGTGTTTATTGGCCAGCCATCTGTATCTCTTCTTTAGATAAATGTCTATTCACATATGCTGCACATTTTTTAATCAAGTCATTTGTTTCTTTGTTGTTAAACTGTATGCCATTTTTTTGTATATTTTGGATATTACCCCCTTCTCGGATATATCATTTGCAAATATCTTCTCCCGTTCAGCAGGTGTTTTTTTCATTTTGTTTAGTTGATAGTTTCCTTCACTGTGCAGACCTTTTTAATTTGATGCAACCCATTTGTTTATTTTTGGTTTTGTTTCCCTTTCACGAGGAGACATATCAAAAAATTGCTAAAATCAATGTCAAAGAGCATACAGCAAATGTTTTTTTCTAGTAGTTTCATGGTTTAAAAACTTACATCTAAGTCTTTAATCGATTTTGAGTTTATTTTTATATATGAGGTAAGAAAGTCATCCAGTTTGATTATTTTGCATGTAGCTATCCAGTTTTCTCAACACAATTTATTGAAGAGGTCATCTTTTCCAAATTGTATATTCTTGCCTCTTTTGTCAGAGATTAATTGCCTGTAAAAATTTAGGTTTATTTCTGGGCTCTCTATTAGGTTCCATTAATATCTGTGTCTGTGTTTCTGCCAGTTTTGATTACTTTAACTTTGTACTGGAGTTTGAAATCAGGGAACATGATGATACCTTCAGTCTTTTCCTTCTTTCTCAAAATTGTTTTGGCCTTTTGGGGTCTTTTATATTTTCATACAAATTTTAGAATTATTTGTTCTAGTTCTGTGAAAAATGCCATTGGTATTCGGATAGGGATTACATTGAATCTGTAGATTGCCTTGGGTAGTATGATCATTTTAACAATATGAATTCTTTCCATCCTTGAGCACGATATATCTTTCTGTCTATTTGTGTTATATTCAATTTCTTTCATCAGTGTCATAGTTTTCTGAATATATGTCTTTTACCTCCTTAGTTAGAGTTATTCCCACATATTTTATTGCTTTTAATGAGATTGTGAATGAGAATGTTTTCTTAATTTCTTTTTCTGATAGTTTATTGTTAGTGTATAGAAACAGCAGATTTCTGTATATTAATTTTGTATCCTGCAATTTTACTGAATTCATTGAAAAATTCTAGTAGTTTTTTAGTGGTGTTCTTAGGATTTTCTACATATAGTATCACGTCATCTGCAAACAGTAACAGTATTACTTCTTCCTTTCCAATTTGGATTTATTTTATTTTATTTTATTTTATTTTCTGATTTATGTGACTAGGAATTCCAATACAATGTTGAATAAGAGCGATGAGAGTAGGCAACCTTCTTGTTCCTAATCTTAGAAGAAATGCTTTAGGTTTTTCATCTTTGAGTATGTTGTTAGCTCTGGGCTTGTCTTATATGCTCTTTATTATGTTGAGGTATGTTCCCTTGATACCCACTTTGTGGGGAGTTTTTATCATGAACTGATGTTGAATTTTGTCAAAAGCTTTTTCTGCATCTATTGAGATGATCATATGATTTTTATCCTTCAATTTGTTAATGTGGTGTATCACATTGATTAATTTGTGGATATTGAACCATTCTTGCATCCCAAGACCTGAATGCGCTTTAACCACTGTATCTCAAACAGTGTGGCAGCATGCACCACACAAGAATAATCTGATATAGCATTGTTGAATAAGAGAATAAAAGCCTTGTTAGTGTAGTATTTGAGAGATGAGAAAATAGCTTCAGACATACTAGTCTAGAAAACCGAATTCTAACTATAATAATCTAAATAAAAAATTGTACTCCATATATATTTGGGGAGAGAATAGGAATCATCAACCTTCATTCAAGGCATGGAATGCTTCATGGAAAAAAAAATCATATACAATATATGGATTAAGAAGAAGATTATTCAACAAGAAGCTTAAAGCACCAAGCTGATCTCACTGTGTTATGCAGCTGCTTCCCACTCGCTATCTATTTTACATTTGGTAGTGAATATATGTCAATGCTACTCTCTTACTTCGTCCCAGCCTCCTCTCTCCCCTCCATGTCTTCAAGTGCATTTTCTACAGCTGTGTCTTAATCCTGTCCTACCCCTAGGTTCACCAGAACCATATTTTTTTTTTAGATTCCATATATATGTGTTAGCATACGGTATTAGTTTTTCTCTTTCTGACTTACTTCACTCTGTATGACAGACTCTAGGTCCATCCACTTCACTACAGATAACTCAATTTTGTTTCCTTTTATGGCTGAGTAATATTCCACTATATATATGTGCCACATCTTCTTTATCCATTCATCTGTCAATGGACATTTAGGTTGCTTCCATGTCCTGGCTATTGTAAATAGTGCTGCAATGAACATCGTGGTACATGCCCCTTTTTGAATTATGGTTTTCTCAGGGTATATGCCCAGTAGTGAGATTGCTGGCTGAGAGGGAGACTCAAGAGAGAGGGGTTATGTGGATAAATGTATACATATAGCTGATTCACTTTGTTATACACCAGAAATTAACACAACATTATAAAGCAATTATACTCCAGTAAAGATGTTAAAAAAAAAAAAGAAGCATAAGAGGAAAATTGAAATTTGTGCACAAGGGGAAGCCTGGGTAAATATTTAAAAAGAAGATATAAGGTTGTGATCATTAATTTTATACATCAACTTGAGTGGGCCATGGATACATAGATTAATCATTGTTTCTGGATGTTGTCTTTGAGGATAATTCTAATGGGGGGACTCAGTAAAGTAGATTGCACACCCCAGTGTAGGTGGGCATCGTTCGATTCACTGAGGACCCAGATAGAACAAAAGGCAGAGGAGGAATTCATCCCTTTTTTCCTGCCTCACTGATAGAGCTGAAACACATTATTCTATCTTCTCTGACCCTCAGATTGAGGTTTAAATCATTGGTCTCCTGGTTCTCACGTGTTCACACTTGAACTGAATAACACCACCAGCTTTCTTGAGTCTCCACCTTACAGACAGCAGATAGTGGGAATTCTCAGCCTCCATAATTGTGTGAGCCAATTCCTCTCAACAAATCTATTGTGTTTTTTTTTTTTTTTTTTTTTTTTTTTTTTCTCTAGAGAAGACCAACTAACATAGGGATGAAAGTTATAAAATCTTCTGGGTTAATTATTCTGAAAGGATGGGGAAAAAATACATACAACTGCTGTGGTTAGTTAGAATTCAACCAGTTATTTTGATAATGAGAACAAAAGGAAAAGTGAAAAAAATGTTCCAAACAATATTGGTAAGTTTTGCCAACAACAAATACATAGAAAAGAATAAATCAAGACTAAGTTTATGTTTGCAAATGAACAAATTCAGGAGGATAATATAGTTATCAGTGATGCTGAAACTAGTAATTAAAATAGAAAAAAATCAAATACTAGGAAAAAAACCTCAAAATTTAATATCTATAAAGTGTTATTTACTTTCATATATTATTGAATATAAAATAATTTTAAGATTCAGGATTTTAAATGTCCAGAAAATAAATTAATTGTTTTTCTGGGGTGAGTTTGAGGCAGGAAAACATGTTTTGTTGTTATGTAGAGTAGTTCAAGCAAACAACATAAAGTTGTTTAACTCAATCAGTTTACATTTAGACAACAGGTAGTCACCTGCATCTTATGCACTTACCAGAATCCCCTTATACCAGAATTCAACAATTTTACAATTTATTGATGAGTTATATGTAACAAAAGCACAGATTAAGATTCATGGACTGACTGGAAAAACTGTAAAATTAACAAGTTATGCCATTGATTTGCAAAGTAACTTATGAAGCTGAGCATGTACAAAGTCACAGGACCCTAGCTATTGTTTCAATAAAGCTAATCCAAAATGCAAAGTCTTCAGCCTTGTATATTGGTTGTTCTGACAAGATAATTTAATTTTATTGCTTGATCTGTTTCTAAATATTCTAAAATTACACATGTGCAAACACATGGGATTGTTACCTGCTATTAACCTCAAATAATATGAATACAAATATATGCACACAGCACACAAACTCTCTCTCTCTCACTCACTCACACACACACACACACACACACACACACACACACACACATACCAATATAACCAAATTATAAGATGTTTCCTGGGATTCTATATCTTTCTGAGAGTTGTTTACTTTTAACAATTTAACTACCTTTACATTTTCTAAAGAAATAAATCAATTTAAGTATATGTTGTATTCCTGATCAAGGGCTCAACATTAAATGCATCACAGTGATTACTAAGAGCATAATATGAGAACAAAAATACAACTATAAACTTTGACACTGCATAAATCACTAGATACATAGTTATTCCTGGCTATGAAGTACACACATAAACATGAATACACATGCATACACATACAACAAACATGATTCTTTACATACATAATGACATCCATAGGTTAATTATTGAATCTATACATTTTTCATCCTTGGTAATTCAACTAACATTGTGTTATATAGAAATTGCTCTAGAACTGAATATTTCATACTAATACATTTCTTCATTACTTTTGCCTCTCACTCCTCTGATTTTGGAACAACCCTACATCAGAGACAAATGTATCTTAATTATCATTCTTTTCTTAACCTTTCAAGTCAACATCTGAGCTACATTTATATTCTCTTGACTGTCACCTAAACAGTTTCTTCTCATGCTAGATTAAGAAACTGATTCCTGTAATGAAATCAATTCATTTGCAATATGGAGGAAGGAGACATGTTTAATTACATATCAGAGGTTATACACACTGCTACAGCAGCTAATTAGACTATACATTCAAACTCTCAAGTTGTTCTTGTGTCACCAATCCTGAAGCATTGTCCCATTTGTTTTTCTATGGAGACTTCTGAATTGATTGACAAGGAAACATAACATCTTTCATTTGTTAAAATTCCAAACACTTCTACATTATAGCATGGTTCTAGGCACCAATAAATGCTTGACCAAAGATTTGTAGTTAATATATAATCATATACCATACTAATGTATATTTTATACATAAATGTAGTATCAGTACATCTATGATAAATCTGGACGTTTCTTTCTCTATAACATAAAAGCAAACAGAATGTCTTGCTAACCCATGCGATACCTGCAGTGTAGGTCATATTAAAATGAAAAGACTTTTATCACTTCCCAACTGAACTTGCTACTCCATTAAAGTAGATCAAATTGCTTACCTTGACAGAGATTGATTATCAATTAACTGTAGAATAAGCCAACAAAAATAAAGGGCTCAGAAATGCCTTGAAGTTTAGTGAGACATCTTTATTAAATACGGAGGTCTGTGGCATAAATACTTCCAAGAAAATTGTTTTTGAAAAAATGTTATAGATGCTGCAAGAGGTGGTAATGGTATTCTGACAAAATAGGAAATCTTGGTAGTTCTGTAGTGAAACTTAAGGTGACCTTGTAAAGAGCTTACATAAACCATCAGATAAAATTCAGGGTTTCTGATATTCTTTACTCTCATCACAATTTGACATCGAGTTGCATCAAGTCAAATGAACCTATGTGAACAGCCATCGTTCAAGCATAAATTCCATCTTTTCTCTGCCTCCCAGAGTATGAAATAGCTGCCTTCTCCTTCCTGTTTTTAAGTTTCTTTGTCAAGTTGCAAGTTGAGCTTGATACCCTCTGACTTTCACAGTTCTCCAAATTTTATTGTATCTGTGGTAGTCCTCAGATAACAAATATTTCTCTATTCAGGTCTAATAAAGTTAGTGAAGAGCATTAGGATTAAATTTTTCCAAGACTTAATTTGTTTTAAGTTTTCCCACATGTGGCTTAGTAGACAGCTTCTGAAATGGCAGCTCCAGAGCTGATCCTCCAAATCCCAGGAGGTTAGTGTAGCATCTGCAGTCTAAATTATATTGGCTCCACCAAGGTCCATGCCCTTTACAAAATGATTGTCTGATGTGTGGCTACTTGGTTTCATCAAACAAGTACTTCTGCTTTCTGAAACCTTTCAAAATGGCAATGGGTCTCAAAGACTAAAAACCACTTAATATCAAAATTCTACATTAGTTCCAGGTTCTACAAAGCTCATGATTGTATGTCTGTAAGTTCTAAAAATATTAGCACAAAACATCTACATTCAAGGTAACAGTGAAAAGCTGAATGTGCATGAAGTATGTTATTGGAAGGATTCACCTAAGATAAGCTGGTGATAATGCTTGGAAATATTTTTCTATTTCTAATTGCCTGATGGATGCAGATCAAATTCTTTGAACTTACGAGAGTGATCATAAAATGTAATCAAAGTTTCCAGATCAAAAGTTTCTCTGAACAGTTCAGTAGGCAGTTGCATCAATGCTATAAAGCACCATGACTACTAACATAAGTCCTGTTTCTAGAAAACAAGATGAAAACCTTTTTTAAAAAAAGAAATGTGGTCAAGGCCTAGGAAAAGAATGACAGCTATATTTATATGGCCTCCAACCCCAAGGAACTCCAAGCAATTTGCATATTGTTAATGTAATTAACCCCCAGAGTATTCCTGTTATGTGTGTTTAAAAGTGGGTTGCAAGTACCATCATAACAGTTTTCAAAATGAGAAGTCTGAAGGGTTAGATTATCTAGTGGCTTAACTCAAGTTGACAAACCAAATACTGGCTAGGTTTTTAAGTGTAATTTCATTTCTTCCTTGCATGAAATTCTAAATATTTTGAGGGCTGAGGAGAAAGGATCTCTAAATTTACTATCTAACAAAAAGAACCATCCACATTGTGAAAGGCAATTAGCATAGCAGCACACTCCACAAATGCAGAAACTCCAAATTACCAATTGTTTAAAGAGTACCAGAATGTGACTGCCTACTCTTCTGGTACTTCAAAACTGTGTTCATTTGAATCCGATGCTTTTAGTTTGGAATTCCTGTCTGACAGATTCTAGGCAGGTTAAAATGTGTGTGTGTGTGTGTGTGTGTGTGTGTGTGTGTGTGTGTGTGTGTGTGTGTGTGTGTGATCTTTGAAATGTGAGGTTTTATTAAATACATTTATTGCATACATTTTTTTTTACAACTGCAATCCCTTCTACCTCCCACAAAATGTGAAGAATAATGCCAGAAAGAGGCAAAATTACATGTTATATTTTAAAATATTTTTCATACTCTAATAGAAGACAGAGTGTGATTTCCCAGGGGAAATATTATACTCTATCAAGTTTATTAAATGAGATATTGAAGGAGACTGATAACACAGAAGAGTGGTCAGGTGTGTCAGTGAGGCCAATATCAGTTCTTTCCCAGAAGACAAAAGTAAAAGAACTCCTGTTGTTAGCATCTTATCTATTATCAATTCAAGTCAAGAAACAAACCATTTTTTATTGAGCACTGCAACATACCAGGAAACACAGTATAAGTTAAAAATATAAAGAGAGTTAGACAAGGTCATACCCTTAAGGAAAATAAGAAGATAAACATTTAATCGATTGCAAAGTAGTTTTAAGAACTACAGTGAGAAAAGAGACAGATATTAGATAGTAGCATGGACTGAATTGTGGACACACCCTACCCCTGCCCCACAAAACTCCTATATTGAAACCTTAAACCCCAATGTGCTATTTGGAGATAGGGTCTTTAAGAAGATAAAATTAAGGTTAAATGAGGTTGTACGTGTGGGTCCAAATCTGATAGGGCTGGTGTCCTTATAAGAAGAGGAAGAGACACCAGAAATCTCTCTCTCTCCACACACACAGAGCAAAGGCCATATGAGAAGGTGACCATTTGCAATTCAGAAAGAGAGGCCTCACCAGAAACCAGTGTTGATGGCACCTTGATCTTGGACTTCTAGCCTCCAGAACTGAGAGAAAATACATTTCTGTTGTTTAAGCCACTCAAAATATCATATTCTGTTATGCCAGTCCAAGCTAATGAGTTAGATAGAGATGATAGATGATAAATGATAGATAAATAGATAGATGATAGGTATAGATAGATAGATGATAGATAGATAGATAGATAGATAGATAGATAGATAGATAGATAGATGATAGATATGGAAAAAATAGAGCAAAGAATAAAACGTTCTCTCTACAGATATAGCAGAAAGCTGTAGAGAGGAACAAACACTTGAATTATGTGTTAAAAGATAAAGTAGAAAGTTTGCTAAGTAAAGTATTGTCTCTCACAATTTTGTGTTTGTGTTCTGAAAGTAAGTACCAAAAATTTTAACAAATGACTTTTCCTTGTCCTTTCTTATCAGTTTTATTCTGATTTTATCTCACAAATTTCTCTATACTATAGTGTCAATGTCCTTCAGAGTAAAACTCCTCCTTTGGGTCTAAACCTCCCCATTTGTTTTTGTTTTTGTTGTTTTTTTTTTTTTTTTTGCAGTACGCGGGCCTCTCACTGTTGTGGCCTCTCCCATTGCGGAGCACAGGCTCCGGACGCGCAGGCTCAACGGCCATGGCTCACAGGCCCACCCGCTCCGCGGCATGTGGGATCTTCCCAGACCGGGGCACGAAGCCGTGTCCCCTGCATTGGCAGGCGGATTCTCAGCCACTGCGCCACCAGGGAAGCCCTCCCCATTTGTCTAAGTATTAAATTCCCAAGTATTGCCCTGTCTCTTACCTGTGCTTCCAGTGAAATATTGCTACTTGGGTCTTCTCTCCATTTCTAAAAATTAATTATTACAATCATCTTGGCATAAATAGTACTACTACTACTATGAGTAAATTTGTATGTCTATCAGTACATAGTATTTTCATGTATGTTATTGTATTTACTACCTAAGACAATGCTATCATTCAAGTGTCTTTAATCATATTTCAAATAGAAATATATTAAGGTTTAGAAACTTTAAGTGATTTGCTAAAATTACTCAGTTATGTTTGGTGACTAGGACATGAAATAACATCAGAATTACAGTAAGTTTTCTCCAAGTGGATATCTACACTTTGTGGGCTAAAGTCAGCATCCCATCCAGTCACCCATTTTATTGCTATTAAGAGCCCATGATCTCTGTCAACACCTATCTCCAGTTCTCAAGTTGTGTGCTTGGATGTAAGGCAGCTTAAGCTTAGCTAGGTCAGTGCATTCCTTTACTCTGGCCACAGAGATTACTCTAAAAATGGCTCCATGAAGCCCGTTTATTGCTAATCACAGGGATTTTGTTGGAGTGCCTTGAAGAGGTGTTTGTTCTCTGTCTCTAAACTTGAACCAAGAGGAAGTAAAATGGGAACTACAGCATCTATCTCATCATTATGTGCAGCATGAGAATGAAAGCCAACACAGGGAGGAAATCCAAGCCAAATAGAGGAACAGAGAAACTAAGTCCTGAAGACATCATTTGGCCAGTGAAGACATTTATACCTGATGTTTGCCACTATATTTTGCCACTCAGACTGCTTTCATTTATGTGCATCAACAAATGTTCCCTTTCTTGGTTGAGCCAGTTTGAGTTGGAATTCATAATTGTCACAACCTAGAATCCTAACTGAACAGGTTTTCCTCTAAGAAACTATCTGTGAGGCAACTTCTAGACCAATGGCTGTATTAATATATGGATGTATATTTGAGTTATGAGTCTTCTTGTGAAGATGATATAGTCATTCATAACCATGAACACAGGGTTAACATCACGAAGCTGGGTCAAAAAACTGCTAATTTCAGGAGGTAGACATAAGTGAAAAGAGACCACCATAGAAAAGAAATATAGAATTTAATACAAGACAGTGTGGTCTAGAATGAGATGAAAAATTACAATAAGAATATTTTTATGTACAACGACTAAAGAAGAAAAAAGTGGCTAAGACCCCAAGATGAATACATTGAGAAGAAAGTTCAATAAAGGAGAAAAGTAACGACCAAGGATTATAGAGTAAGAATTCAAAAGAAACTGGCTTATTTGCTGTGGTAAATGGTGACTAGAAGGATAGTTTTATCTTCACACAAGAATAGTGAACCTAGAGTCTCATTTTGGTGGAGTACAGGGAGCAAATTAGGGACAACGGAGATAGGGAACACTAGCAGAGGCAATTGAGAAGACTATTCCAAGCTTCAAGATAAAATGGCTCTAGAGGGGTCCTCAAGGCTTACAATGACACAGTCCATGTCTCTGAGGAAAACTCCACTGAAAATAAAACTGTATAATCATCCTTGTATTCTCAGTACCTAGGACCACAGTGGCACAATAGCAACTCAGCAAAATTTTATTGACTAAATGAATAAATATTGAATGAAGACTTCATTTCTTTAAAACTTTGAAGAGACTTGAAGGAAAAAATCTGGCATCAATCTGGGCCATAAGAAGGGCAAATTTTGCCAGAATAATTCCCCTAAAATTGAAAGCCTTTAGAAAGGCATTACAAAAAGGAGTGGCAAGAATTGCTATCTATAAGGATTCATATAAGGTTTTAATTATACACTCAGTTAAACTCTTAACAACACTCTACGTGCATGTGATTATTATGAACACTCACATTATAGAAAGAATTAGGTTTTCATTCAAAATGACTTGCCAGTCTATTTTGAACTGTGGAAGGGAATTCCAGGTGCCAATAAAGCAGGGGGAGTCAGAGAAATGCTGGGATTCCAAGGACGTCGTCTAACCATTGTTTCAAGTCCAAACAAGTTAAACGTTCAGAGAAAAGAATCTCATTGAGGAAGCACAATGACTAAAAACTGCCTGGTTTTGTTTGTTTGTTTGTTTTTTGTCATATAATAAATTAAGGAGAGTATCTAAACAACCTAAGAAAACAAACTTTTTCAAGAACTTTATTTGGGCCATTTTCATATACACATAATGCTATGCTAATTTTAAATGAGTCTCAGCTTTTCACTTAAACATGCCAGCAGGAAGTCTACTTGGCAATACTTTCTTGGATGTTTTGCCAATTACTGTATATACTGGAAAACAACAAAACTGCTTTCTATAAAAAGCATCACATAATTCAAACTTTTCAATGATCCAGAAGAGGTTCCACTTCAATTACTCTGAATGAGTGAAATTTTACTATATTCTTCCCACATCAATTCTGAATTCACTGTCTTCTCAGGAAAGAATTCTAAAAGCATTGCATAGGGGCTGCTGAATTTTGTGAAGACCTTTTTGCTTGCCTAACAGGACTATCCTTGGCAAGTTCGAATTGTTCCCTCTGCATGTGTTGTTCTAAACCATTCCTCCTTTTCTGGATCCTCAATGTCCCTGAAGTAGATGACCACTGCCCTCTTCTAGCATCAATACCTTGCATTTATTAGCACTAATAACATATTACAAACATTAAGATACCACCTCATTTAAAAACCCTACGTAATGGGTGTTATTCCCATCTTCATATTGCAGAGGAAGAAGCTGATATGCAGAAGGGTTAAGTAACTTCCCATAAGTCACACAATTAGTAAATGAGAGTTAGGCTTCAAATCCAGGTCTATGTGACTTCACCTGAATTCTAGAGCAGCTGGTAGGAATTCCTTGATCTTCGTTCGTTTGAGTTGCCACCACAAAATACCATGCCTTGGGTGGCTAAGCAACAGAAATTTATTTCTCACGGTTCTGGAGGCTAGGAACTCCAAGGTGATGGCACCAGCATGGCTGTGCTTTGGCGAAGGTCCTCTCCTTGCAGACTGGCTACCGCTTGCTATGTCCTCATGGGGCTAGGGAGCACTGTGAGATTTCTTCTATAAGAACCCTAATTCCATCATGAAGGTTCCGCACTCATCACCTAAGCACCTCCCAAAGGCTCTACTTTATCATAGCATCATATCAGGCATTAAGATTTCAACACTGAAGTTTGGGGGAACACAACACTCAGATCATAGCACTCACTCCTCTACTTTTATAAAGTTTAATTGGAACACAGTCATGCCCACTGGTTTATACATTGTTTATGGCTGCTTTGGGGCCATAAACAGCAGAGTTGGATGACTGCAATAGAGACCATACAGCCCACAAAGATGAAAATATTTGCTATCTGGCCTTTCATAGAAAAAAAATTGCCAACCCCTGCTCTAGCAACTATATCATTAAGTTATCCCCTCTAGTACTCAATACTGTCACCAAAACAATTTTTCACCTTGTATATACAGATTTCATTGGAATTCCTACAGTGCAGAGCAACCAGTTATAAAGAATTAGTTATTCTTTAAATACAGAAATAGCACTTTGGGACATTTTTCATACAATTCTGGAAACTACTTGATTGTGATGATATGAGTACACCTATGAGTAATTCAAGTGATTTAGTTTACCTCTGTTTGATATATTTTTCCAAGTTTGATTACATTTTATATTGACTGAGGAAATCAGTTTTAGTATAATCTATCAAGCACTTGTTAATTGGTAAATCATAACCATAGCATAAAAGACATTGTCTGGGACCTTGCCCATGAATGAATAACACACACCAAAATATTGTTGTACTATCATTTGAAAAAGTTTAAATAGCAGTTTTATAATAGATAAAATATCTAATCTTCCAAATGTTCTTTTCCAAATGCTAGATGAAACCAGTGATCTGAGGGCAATGGCAGCTGGAGTAGGACTGAAGGAAACAGGGAAGGATTGAGATGGGTGATTTAGAGGCTGTTAAATATATATAGTGTTAATTGAAGCTGTGGATTGTCAATGAAAAAAGTCATTTTGCCAAGTTTAAATAAGAACTTTAGTAAATATGAGCTATTCCCCAAGCACATTTTAGGTGAGAAAAGAAACTTTCTATCCTATAGAGTAAAAGAGTTTTATGTTTTACCAACAGTCATTCCATGTGATCTTTCAGTGGTAACCTTTGTTCCATTTACAATAAACTCTTAATCTTTAAGAAATTTTCCCATATTATATTTGTTCCACATTTATTTAAAGAATTTACTTAAAATCTATTAAAGAATTGTAAGATTCAATATTGATCTCTTAAAGAAAACCAAAAAAAGCCACTGATGCAATACCAGCAACTGTTTTCTCAAGCTAAAATTGATTTGATTGAGAGCGTCCCCTGTATAAAAATGAAATGCATTTCTGTGGATGCACTGATGCTTCACCATCTGTCCAACATCTCAGATTTACTCTCCCAGATAACTTCATATTTCACCCTGCAGTCCCTAAAGAAGCACCACTTTAAACAGGGGGCCACATGGAAAAATACACTTCAATAACATTTGAAGGTCTTGCACTTAGCTGCAACGGTTTCTAAACTAAATGACTAATGTGTCTAGAGAGAAGCTTCATTTGAAGTTATGGAAATGGGGAGGAGCAAATGCAAGGGATAGAATGTATAAATAAAATAAAATGATGGCAGTAAAAGACATAGGGATTTACAGATAAAGCCAAAACATGCTGGCAGCCATCTATCAGTCTGCCTTGATGAAACAGGTATTGGAAATTAACTTGGGAACCCTATGAATTACATTCAATCCATGCTCTGGGCTAAGCACTTGTCAATTTCAGCTGCTATTGCAACCTATTACTTACAGACTACATGGCAGGCAAGCTAATAGCACTGGATAGTGTCAAAGAAAATAGGAGAATAAACTGAACGTAGCAAGGCTTGTCACTGACAGAGCATGTCTTTCTGAAGCCCAGGGTGAACACCGAAAGCCTCAGTTGTTCATTTGCTCCTAGGTAAGCCCTTAACTTTACGTATTATCACTCTGTCTATGTAGAAGAGCCTTCCTGAAGGATTTAGTCACCAGTCACCGAGATATCTGGGTACTTTTGCTACTGTTTTCAAGCCTGTGGAAAATGCTGGGAATTTAAATGTTTTTTAACATTTAACTTCAATTTAAAGTTGTCAACCCCTTCCATTCTGAAGTCAGACAGATGCCATCCTGACCATTTAATTTTAGTTTCAAATAAGATCTGTCCTCTTGCTTTATGTTATTTTTCTTTTAATCATAAACTTACTTCCTATGTTTACCTAGGCAACATGTAACTCTTACACATAAGAGAAAATGGAAAAAACACTTTGTAGTTTGTATTATGAAACATATTATCTCCCTACTTCCCATAGACTCTGTGTATGAGTGAGTACATTTAATCTTATCTCATAAAAATAAGAAAGATTCATCTGTACAACAAAACATTTTTTTTTTTTTTTTTAAGATGAGCTCCACCAGTGCTCTGGAACTATATTGTTTTTTTCAGCTGATAAGCTTGTCGAACATTGAAATATTTTAATAAGCAAGCACCTTCAGAGTAAATGTCAGCCAGAGCGATCTTCTGACTAACAGATGCTAGTGGGCATAGAGAGGGGGAGAGGGACATAAAAGCACTGAAAAATCAAGCAAGGCCAAATTAGAACAAATGTTTGTCAAGTAAAAAGGGCAGCTCTTCACCTGATGGAAGGGGTTTAATTAGAAAAGTCACAGAGAGAAGCTGTCTCAAAAGTACTGGTCCTGTCCTGTTCAGATGAGCTAATGAACCTCATTGAACTATGCAGAGAAATTTTGAACCGATAATCCGAGGAAGAAAGAATTCACTAAATGTGTTGTTGTGCCTCTTACATTCAAGAGGGTCAGTTGCTTGGGACACCAGATCATAACAGAGAAGTGCTGCAGAATTTACTATCTGATTCTCCTTCTGAGTGACTGAATAGGTCAATGGATCAGAGGAAAATATAATTTAAATATGTCCTTCTATATAAAAACAAAACATTTTATTGTTAAGCAGTGTTGTAAAATATGAATCACATATTTTATGTGCCAAATCACCTAAAAGATATATAATCTACCCTGTGGTCTATTTCTATGCATCCCTGGGAATTTTTTCCTCCCCAATAGTAACCATAACAAAAATCTGTTAAAGGATGTACTTTCTTTTTTTTTTTTTTAAATCAGTCATGGTCACCTTGGATATATAAAAGAATATTGTAAAGAGAATTTTATAACAATAGCTGTGTAAGGAAGACACAAATCTAAAAGGAAGCTAGATATGGAAAAATCTCACTAAAGTCGTTTACAAATCTCACTTAAAAAAAGAAGGCTCTAAACTCTTCTGATTGTTTAATGCTTCAGTGCCTTTGTCAGTTTTATTTTCCTTACTGGTTAGCCTTTTGCAGAGAATTCATGTCTGGTATTGAATTCCTTGAGAGAGTAATAAAGCACATACAGAATAGATGTGGAATTAAATTGCAAAATGCTTATAGTGGAGCTTTTTCGATATGGGACATTTACCAGCTATCTTTAGGAAAGTTTCTTTTGTTATCTGACATAAGCAAATTCAGGTGCTATGCACTGAATGAATTAATCAAAACTTCCCCTAATCCACTTACTACCTCATGTGAGAAACCCAGAAGCAGACACCTAGTTGTAATAACAAATTAAAAAAGTTAAGTTAAAGGGTACCATTGTCATTTTCAAAGGTATGAAAAATACACACAGAGATAAATACACACACACACACACACACACACACACACACACACACACACACACACACACACATAACCACACACACTCCAGAGAACCCAAGTCAGAAAGAAGTTGGACCATTATATTCTATTACCTTTCACATTTTCCTGTTGGCATGGAGAAAAAAATCATTTTATAGAAATTGTTACAAATGTTCTCACTTAAAACTGGAAAGTATACAATACTTAAATACAAACAAGCTGATTTTGCCTTTGGTGGGTATGATGGTGTCAGAAGAGAGAATCATTATCAAAACACATTGTGTTTACTTAGAATTTGATATTTGAATCTGATTCCAGGGGTCTGATATCCTTCATATATTAAATGGTATTACTCTCAACTACTGGGTTTCTGAGTGGGAAACTAGACCTGGGAAACTTTCCTGCCTATATCTGAGATCCAGCTTAATGTTCTTATAGCTTTAATATTGGGAAACTATCCTAGTCTCAGGAATTTCTTCTATTACTCTAAATCAGTGGTTCTCAACTGGGAGTGACTTTGTTCATTGGGGCACATTGACAAGGACTAGAGACAGTTTTCACTGTCATAACTGAGGGGAGGCGGTGCTACTGGCATTTAGTGGGAAGAGGCCAAGGATGTAGCTGAACATCCTACAATGCACAGGGCAGTCCCCACAACAATGAATTATCCAGCCTCAAATATCAATAGTTCCAAGTTGGAGAAATATGCACAGTGTAACCCATGAATGTGAGGACTGTATTTCTCAGGATATCTCTGCCATCATGCATGCAACTGTTTCTGTAGCAGTCAAATTATTTACTTCCACCTAATTTGTATGTACAGCCTCTTGCCTTTTTTTTTTTTTTTTTTTTTTTTTTGCTCACAGACAAAAATCTGCTTCCAGATTTCATCCTAGAGGCACACAA
Source organism: Kogia breviceps (assembly GCF_026419965.1). Classification (NCBI taxonomy): domain Eukaryota; kingdom Metazoa; phylum Chordata; class Mammalia; order Artiodactyla; family Physeteridae; genus Kogia; species Kogia breviceps. The sequence continues at coordinate 31,440,653 of NC_081325.1, forward strand.
GAGCTAGTGAATCAGCATGTGTGATTCTTTCTTGATAGCATGAAGCCATTTATTTAGAAATGCCAGTTTTCTGAGGCATGAGGGGAGATTGGGAGAGGTGGAGATCGAAGGTGTTGAGAACAAATGTCATCTACTTAAATGTCCCCCCTCCTGGGATTATTACAGAATTGTAGCATAGCTCAAGGAGTTTGTATTGACAACTATACTGAGTTTGTCCTACAATATTACCTGCTCTCTAAATAAGAGAGAAAATGAAGTAACTGCAAATAGAAAAGCAACCTGTTTCAGCTACCTCTTATTTCTAACTTAATGAAAAAAAATTTAATAGATCTATCATTTGTGAAATGGTAACTTCACAAAAGTTAACTTAGAGGGTTAACTTCCTTAGATGCCAGTCTTTATAAAGCAAAGGCTATCCCAATAATTATTATACCTAGGAACTAAAGTTAACCAGGTCACCTGAGAAAGAGAGAGACATTTACTTTAGATCCTAATTTAAACATGTGAACATGGTTACTATTTGTTGGTAGCTATTCTTGCATATTGTAGAAGTCTTTTTTCAATTCATGGCTAAAGGTAATCATGAAATAATTCACTGGATGTTGGTGTTGGAAGGGGGCTGAAAGACCACCTAATCCAAACTTCTAAGTAGTGAAGGACTCTTTTCTAAATTATTTCTGATGGATGTAGAGCAAGACTTATTGGAAATTTCTAAGGATAGCAACTCACTCAAGATTAAATGAATCTTGGTGTTAGAAAACATTGAGCAAGTAATTTATCTAACCACTCTCAAATTCTTAAATCCTCTCTACAACAGCTTTGACATTCACCTCAGTCATTCTTTAAGTCAAGAAATATTGCTTGAATGTGAGTGCATTAATTTCCTCATGCATCCTTTTTTCAGTATTTCAAGAAATAGTACTTAAGAGTTAACCCTGTTTTAAACCTTCGAGTGTTAGGTTATGGGAAAACAATAATAAAGTGAAGTAGGAATAATCTTTCCTCCATGGAAGATTATACTTAAACAATAGAGATGTGCTTCATAAATATGAGACAACAAATTAGTTAATATGCTCCGAAGGAGAAGCACACACAACGGAAAATTTAAAGAAGGCTTCCCCAAAGAAGTGACTTTTGAGATATAATAACAAACTCAGCACCATCACGTCTAGCAATTAGAAAATACTATCTTATGTAAAGCTGGTATCTCTCTTTTGATTGTGATTTTGTAGTTCAATGGAGAAAAAGCTTAAACCTTCTTGTTAAAAATAATTTCTATCCTTTAACCTATATTCATCCTCAAGATAACAACTTTAAATAAAATTATCTAATTCCATCTTCCCAACAATGTTAGAGATAGTTATTATTTTCCCCTTTTACAAATGAGGAAATTGAAATTTAGAGGTGTTTCATATCTCTTCAAGTTCACACTGTTTAGAAATCAGTAAGCCAGTTCACACTGCTTATAGATTAATAAGCCAGAAGCAAAATTCCAACCCCTAAGACCACACACCACTTTACAAGGTTTGAAAACAGCTGTAGTATCCACCCGTGGCCTTCCTCTGTCCACACTAAACTCCCCCAGTTCTCTTTTAGAATTCTTCACTTCACTGGTTTTTATTATTTTTAGAATCCTCATATTTTTCCTCTCCTCTCACTTAAACAATATTCAGAGTGGATTGCAAATTCAAGGTATAGTTTGATAAACATGGTATAAATTGAACTATCATTGCTTTTTCTAGATCTATTTTCTTTAAGTCATAATTTACTTTTTATTAACCATACCACATTTTTAATCACATTAAATTCCCTGTCAATTGAAACCTTTGTTTTATTTTTAATACAGTGTGATACTAAGCTGTGTTTCTCACTTACTGTACATCTGTAGTACTTTCACAAGACAGCTGTTTGATTGTCGGGCATTTAAAACTCTTACAAAGTTTTTCTTTATATCAGGAAAAATATGTCCCCCTGTACATACCAACCATTAATCCTCATTCCTTATGGTCAGACATATCTGCTCATGTGACCTCCTGACAACTAGGATCATAAGAATTAGCATTTTTTAAAGCACTGTCATAAGTGCTTCCTCCTAATTACATCATTTTAGCTTCCATTATGTGTTAGGAATGATGGGTTATCTCTATGAAATAACTGCAGCTTCAGGAGATTCTGTAACTATCCAAGGTCCCACAACCGGTAACCACAGAAATAGGATTTGAATGCCTCCTTTGGCTCCCTAACAACTATGTAAATACAGCTACCAGACTTTAGTTTTCCATTCTTTCACTTCTTCATTAAAAATGTATAGAATATAAGAAAGAAAAATAAGCTACACTCTATACCCCCCTCCATATCTTTTGTTAAAATAATGAAAATATGTCCCAGAAATATGATGTGATTTAACACCATGCTAGGCATTATACAACAAAAAGGACAGAAGGGAAATATTCTAAACTAGTCTAGAACCAACAACTTGTCTTCTTAGATGAGGTATCCCCCGAACTGTTTTCTGAAAGATGAGAGAAAATTACTTGGAAATAGAGTGGTGGGGAAATGTCAAGGCATACACATGTAAAGGCTGGAGCAGGCAGGACCCTTCTTGTGAATGGCCTTTTGTTCAATATTAGAAAGTCAGGGGAAAAAAATAAGTGCAACTGAAGTAAGCAGATGCCAGGTCATAAAGTACCTTATAATTCTGAGCTAAGGAGTTTGGACTTTATCATGAAAGCTATGAGAGTCATTATAAGATTTTGAAGCAAGGAAAAGACATGATTAGATTTGCATTTTAGAAGGCTCACTCTGGCAACAGTGTAAATAATGGATTAGAGGAAAGTAAAACTAAAAGGAAGGAATCCAGACAGGAGGCTGTTACAGGAATCCAGACAAGACAGGGTCAGGGCCTAAATTAGGTGGCAACAGTGAGAATATTAAAACTAGATAGATTCATAACTCAAGTGATAGTTTGTAGGTAGAATCGATGTGATTTGTTGGCTGGACAAGGGAAATAAGAAACCAGGAAGACTCAAGATCACCCCTGTTTTCTTATTTGTATACTGTTATCAACTGAAAATAGAAATAAAAAGAAGCAAGTTTAGAGTGAGAAGAGGAGTTACTTTTCAACATTTGAGGCTAAGGTGACATGGATTTCTGAGCAAATCAGTTTGGGAGCAAAGGATGTTTTTCTGCAGCTCAAGATGGATCTTAGCGGTGATCAATGTACAGGTAGTAGATGAAGACATGACTATAGGCTTTCACTAAATATATCAAGTGATAAGAGAAGGTCAAGTACAAATGTAAGGGGAAAAATGCATATATATTGTTATATATAGTCCTATATATATATAGGACTAACATGGGACATCAGGAAAATAGGAAGACAAGCTGTAAAATATCAAGTCACTAGGTGTCACAAGGTAAAAAAATCCTCTATTAGTGAAGCCAAAGACAACAGAGAGGTCAAGATAAAGTAAAAAAGGCTCCTTGACTGGAATTTCTTTGAAAGGCTAAGGAGAGTACTTTCAAAGGCCAGGGAGTAAATGAGAAGTAAATGAAAAAAATAAATTTAACAATTATTTCAAGAAGTTTATCTGAAAGAATGTTAGCCGGACAAGGGAAAGAAATGCTATCGGAAAACATTGCTTGTTTGATGTTTCTTTGCTCTTCTTGTTTTGTTTTGCTTTGGAATTATAGAATGAGAGAATGAACTTAGAAGGAATGGAAGGAGAAAAGCATTTATGGTTCTTGAGATGTTGAAGTTTGCATTTGTTGATACCTATTTTGTCCTACAAAGATGGGGGAGAGGTCATCTTTTGAGAGTGAGGGTTATTGAGAATCTAAAGAGCTGGGGGGCAAATCATTAATATTTGAAATAACCTCTGTAGGAAGGAAACTCCCTGGGGATGTTACAAAGGCTTTCCAGTTTAGGTTAAAGACCAAGAGTTGGCAGTGACCCCAATTCACATTCTGTGAATGATTTCCAGGAATCCATAATGATACCAGTCAGAGAGAAGGCAATGATTTAAAAATGAGCTCCTGGCAGTTAAGCTATATGGAAAAAAAAAAAAAAAAAAAGAGAGAGAGAAAAGAGGGAAAGTGGGTGAGGAATGTATTGATTAATCCACTCACCAAATATTTATTGAGATAGATGCCTAGGAGTAGGGCTAGCAATTAAGGGTGTGATTATCAAAAGTAGACACAGTCTCTCCCCTGTTGGAGCTTTGGGTTATTGGGTCTTGAAGTTTAGTGAAGATAGTGAATGTCATAAACTTAATTCTCTGTTTCTTTAGGCAGTATTTATTGGCTAACCAGTATGAATAATATCACATATTTATACTTTAATGTATCTTTTTTATTTAACTTCTCAGCTTTGAACATTATATTTTATTTCCTACATATACAAATTAAGATTATAATCTGATTTACAACATTTTGCATCATCTCCAGCCCATTCTCCAAAGTTAGTAATTTTAAAAAATTAGTATCATTCTCCAAAGTTAGTCACAGATATTTAGTACATTATCTGTGATGGTCATGCTTACAACTATCTTCAGAAATCATAATCTGCATGGGTCTTGGAGGCTTCCTTAGGTTTCTAACATATTCAAAAGAGATTTATTTTGTCTCCCTTCAGAGTAATCCATCTCGTTTGTGTGGCTGGGAGACTTGAGGGCTCTGTGTAAGAGCTGCATCCCTGAGAGAGAGAACGAGCAATACAGAGAAATTTTACATCATAGAGGCATCTATCTCTCATTTGCCCTTTTCTTTTCAGATATTCTAAGAAAGGTACAGGGGCAAACTTTAAAAAAAAATTCTGTCTATAAAATTCAGGATTCCAAAGACTGAATGCCATTTAAAAACCTTCCTGGAATAAGCTGAGATATAAGTAAATAAAATAAAATAGCAGTTAGAAGGTAATATATGGAGATTCATCCAAATGTTTTAAAGGATTGAATCGGAGGCAAACTTTTATTTGATTGTTACAACATTACTAAATTGCTTTGTCTTTCTTAGGATTTACCAATTAACAACTTAGAGGGAAATTTTCACTTTGCAAATATCTTATAAAATCATGAGATAAGTGAGAATTGTGTTATATCTGACCAGGGTAGCAATTTCTGCCTGAAAATACAAAAAAATAAAAAATAAATAAAAAATCAGACATGTAGTTTTGCTCAAAGGAGGAAATCAGCCATCTAGAAATTCAGGTTATTTAGTATATTCTAATAAATAATGGGGCTTTTTAACCTCTATCACTTGATACTTTAAAATAAATTCTAGGTCCAAAACCTCATTTTATTAGCCTATAAAGGTGAAAAAGTTCACTGAAAATTGTAACAACCAACTTTTTTGTAACTTAATTAGATATTTACATTAAGTCACAATAATATGTGTATGAATAAAGTGCTTTGGCATAGAGTAGGAAACCAGAATTCTGATTGGAGGAACATGAACATCTTAGAAAATTCAGTATTAAATCTTGATGAGGAAGAATGGTTAGGGTCCCACTGTCCCCTCTGGGGCTAGGATGCTTAAGGGAAGAATCTGAGTCTGTTGATGCAATTTGTGTTTTAGTTCAGAAAACACTGTCACACAACACACTATCGAGATTAATGTGATTTGCTGGTATCTCTGCTCTCACATATAGTAGTTGATTTCTATACACTTTCATTCTATCTCCTTTTAGTTACTTAATAACGCAGATCTGGCTAAAATAAATATGTGAAAAGTTTTATATCCTTGTCTTTATTTTCGTGCTATTTTGCTGTTAACATATATTTGAAACATTTTTTGCTAAACCTTTGTGCATGTGCAAAGACATTTTAGAGACTGAGAAGAGGTTATTACTCTGCACGTTTCTGTCTCTATAGCTTCTCCTCGGTACATCCAAATGATATTAAGCTCTTTTTGGAGTGTTCCAATAGAAACACACACACTAAAACAGGATCCTAGATTTTACAATACATATATCACAGACCCAAATACATCACTGAAGAGAAAAGTTGAGTAAGTTGTTTATATAGGTAGCATTTGTTGTTGATACCGTTGTTATTGCCATAGGTTCTAACATTTACTCTTTTTATGTACTGGCACTCTCAAAAAAAAAAGTGTATATTTAAGATATAAATTACATCACATTAAAAATGCTGAGGAGTTATACTAACAAAGATGTCCAGCTAAGTCAATAACAAGTAGGACAGAAAACTTTGTAAATTCCATCTTCTGGAGTACAGTCACTTATCTTCTCAAAAACCACATCATTAATTGCTCATTGAAAATCTTTCATTAAAGGGACTGCAGAAAGGCACCCTTTTATTACCTAGGTTTAGGTGGAGAATCAATTTGTAATTCAGCTATTGATAAGTAGAAGGTGTTTTAGGGAACTGAAATGGTTTCCAGACAGAAATACAGTGCCATTTCCTAGCAAAGACATCAACAGAAACATCAGTCCAAGAAATATTCATAAATAGGTACAAGAATTTGCAAATTAGAGATACTAGCAAGGAAACATTTGACCCAGTATGCCAGGAACAACTTGTTTTGCTGTATCTTCAGAGAAAGGGTCAGTATTTATGATATCTTTTAATTTTTCAACACAATATAATTTTGAATAGGTCTGCTAGAAGATTAATCAGGGTTATTTTTTGTAAATAAATTGTGATTTGATAGACCAAGTAAAAAAAAAATAAGCAGGATAAATGTCAGCCATTAGTATGAATACAAATGTTTATTATTTTAAAAAATTAGATAACTGACATTTAGATACTTTGAAATTTTCCATCAAATTTCCCAGAAATTTTCACTTATGTACACTTAAAAAAGTCTTGTTGAAATCTGGGATCAGGAGACTGAAGAACAATTTTAAATGTCTTGATACATTCAAGTTAAAGCCATTAAGGTTTAAAAAATGGAAGAAGGAGGGGTTTGTAAAGAAAATTGTGGTCACTGTTAGTTTCACTGGGAACAAGATAATTTCAAAAGCTAGTTGGGATATGACAATTAAATTACTTAATCTGTTTTGCAATTATGTTAAAAATATGTATTGTTTTTGTCAATGCTTATTAAATATCAGGTATTATGCTATGTACTTTGGACAACTTTATTTTATGTAATTTTTATTACGACTTCATACGATGGACATTTTTACACCCTTCTTACAGATGAAGAGTCAGAAGACTTGAAAACTTGATTTTCTCGCAACCACAGAGCTACAATATGCCAAAACCAAGCTATAAACCTATATCCTGTCAAAATCTCTGCAATATTTTCTCTATATGATACCTTAAATTTTTGAACACTGGATTTTCTGATCTGAGTAGAATACTAAATAAATAAGAGATTGGGAGACAGTCTCTGTTTTCAAATTTGAACAAGATATTTAAATATGATATGAACCTTAGGTAACTAAACTTTCAAAATCTCAGTTTCTTCATCTGAAACATGAGCATAACTGTAAGTAAATCAAGAGAGTCCTGTGATTATTAAATAAAATGATTTTCTTCTTGGTGCAGTGGCTGGCAGATGGAAATATCTCAGTAGGGCTTCCCTGGTGGCGCAGTGGTTGAGAATCCGCCTGCCGATGCAGGAAACACGGGTTCGTGCCCTGGTCCGGGAAGATCCCACATGCCGCGGAGCAACTAAGCCCGTGAGCCATGGCCGCTAGGCCTGAGCGTCCGGAGCCTGTGCTCCGCAACGGGAGAGGCCACAACAGTGAGAGGCCCGCATACCGCAAAAAAAAAGAAATATCTCAGTAAATGTTGATGGTACTCATCATCATCATCATAGTCATCATTTTCACCATTTCCTGGCTTTAGTGTTAAGCGTCAGTGTTCTATTATGTTGTTGTTTGTTTTTCTCTTAATTTTGTATACTTCATCCTATCTGAACAAGATCTTTATATGATTTCATCGTTATTATGTGTGATATTGGCAGAGTCACATAAATTACTTTTTCCTCATCCAGAAAGCAGAGGGCACGTGATATTATATCTGTTTTATCACTTTCTTTATTTGACATAGGAAACTTAACTTACATACATAAAAGTTAATTTGTAAGTGAAGTTATGAAAACAAGAGGGTTTAAACCAGGTTGTAAACAAAACAAAACAAACCACCATCCTTCACTTGCTTGAATAGATATTACTAATCAATCAGTGCACTCCAGCTTGCCAGCTTGGCCAAGATGTCCCAGAATTCTTCTTTAACTGACTGTTCCAGAGCCATTAACGATTAATTCAAGTTTGCACATAGGATAAAACTTATTTGGCACCTTCCTGACCTCACGTTTTAGTCTATATCCCTAAGCAAATTCATATTTATCTTCCTGACTGCCTCCTAATTTTTGTTTATTGAATAAAAATATGTCAATTGATCCATGGCTTCTGCATAACTACAGTTAAAATAAGAAATCAAATTATTATAAGTATAAAGTTGTATAGCCCTTTAAATTCACTAAATATATATTTTAAAGAAATATTTATTTCTTACTTTAATTTTATTCTGCTTAACTAAAGTCATCAGTAATAAAAATCTAAATTAGGAGATTCAAGACGGTGGAAGACTAAGATATGGAGATCACCTTCCTCCCCACAAATATATGAGAAATGCATCTACATGTGGAAAAACTCCTACAGAACACCTACTGAACGCTGGCAGAAGACCTCAGACCGCCCAAAAGGCAAGAAACTCCCCACGTACATGGGTAGGGAAAAGAAAAAAGAATAAACAGAGACAAAGAATAGGGATCGGACCTGCACCAGTGGGAGGGAGCTGTGAAGGAGGAAAGGTTTTCACACACTAGGAAGCCCCTTCACGGGCGGAGACTGCGGGGGTGGAGGGGGGAAGTTTCGGAGCCGCGGAGGAGAGCGCAGCAACAGTAATGCGGAGGGCAAAGCAGAGAGATTCCCGCACAGAGGATCAGTGCCAACCAGCACTCACCAGCCCGAGAAGCTCATCTGCTCACCCGTCGGGACGGGCGGGGGGCTGGGAGCTCAGGCTCGGGCTTCGGTCGGATCCCAGAGAGAGGACTGGGGTTGGCTGCGTGAACACAGCCTGAAGGAGTTAGTGCACCACGGCTAGCCGGGAGGGAGTCCGGGAAAAGGTCCGGAACTGCTGAAGAGGCAAGAGATTTTTTTCTTGCCTCTTTGTTTCCTGGGGCGCGAGGAGAGTAGAATAAAAGCGCCGCTTAAAGGAGCTCCAGAGACGGGCGCGAGCTGTAGCTATCAGCGCGGACACCAGAAAAGGGCATGGGACACTAAGGCTACTGCTGCCGTCACCAAGAAGCCTGTGTGCAAGCACATGTCACTATCCACACCTCCCCTCCTGGGAGCCTATGCAGCCCGCCACAGCCAGGGTCCCGTGATCCATGGACAACTTCCATAGGAGAACACATGGAGCATCTCAGGATGTTGCAATGTCACACCAGCCTCTGCCACCACAGGCTCGCCCCACACTCCATACATTTCCGTCCCCTTACCCCCCGCCACCCCGTCCTGAGTGAGCCAGAGCCCAGGAACCAGCCACTCCTTTAACCCCGTCCTGTCTGAGCAGGAACAAAAGCCCTCAGGTAACCTAGGTGCAGAGGTGGGTCCAAATCCAAATCTGAACACTGGGAGATGTGCGAACAAAGAAGAGAAAGGGAAATCTCACCCAGCAGCCTCAGGAGCAGTGGATTAAATCTCCACAATCAACTTGATGTACCCTGCATCTGTGGAATACCTGAATAGATAACGAATCATGGTAAATTGAGGAGGTGGACTTTGGGAGCAACGATATATATATAATTTTTTCCCCCTTTTTCTCTTTTTGTGAGTGTGTATGCATATGCTTCTGTGTGTGATTTTATATGTATAGCTTTGCTTTCACAATTTGTCCTAGGGCTCTGTCTGTCCGTTTTTGTTGTTGTTGTTGTTGTTTTTAGTATAGTTTTCAGCACTTGTTAGCATTGGTGCATTTGTTTTTTGGTTTGGTTTCTCTCTGCTTTCTTTATTTTTGTTAAATTACTTTAAAAAATATTTTTTAATGATCATTTTTTTGTTTTTTATTTTCATAACATTTTATTTTATTTTATTTTATTTTATCTCTTTCTTTCTTTCATTCTGAGCCGTGTGGATGACAGGCTCTTGGTGCTCCAGCCAGGCATTAGGGCTGTACCTCTGAGGTGTGAGAGCCAAGTTAAGGACATTGGTCCACCAGAGCCCTCACAACTCCATGTAATATCAAACAGCAAAAATCTCTCAGAGATCTCCAACTCAATGCCAAGACCCACCTCCATTCAATGACCAGCAAGCTACAGTGCTGTACAGCCTATGCCAAACAACTAGTGGAGAACAAGAACACAACACCACCCATTAACAGAGAGGCTGTCTAAAATCATAATAAGGTCACAGAAACCCCAAAACACACCACCAGACGTAGACATGCACACCAAAAAGACAAGATACAGACGCATCCATCCACCTGAACACAGGCACATGTCTGCCCCATCAGGAAGCCTACACTGCCCACTGAACCAATCATAGCCACTGGGGGCAGACACCAAAATACGGTAACTACGAACCTGCAGCCTGCGAAAATAAGACACCAAACACAGTAAGTTAACTGAAATGAGAAGATAAAGAAACACACAACAGATGAAGGAGCAAGGTAAAAACCCACCAGACCTAAAAAATGAAAAGGAAATAGGCAGTTTACCTGAAAAAGATTTTAGAATAATGATAGTAAAGATAAACAAATCTTGGAAATAGAATAGACAAAATGCAAGAAACATTTAACAAGGACCTAGAAGTAATAAAGAGGAAGCAAGCAATGATGAGCTACACAATAAATGAAATTAAAAATACTCTAGATGGGATCAATAGCAGAATAACTGAGGCAGAAGAACGGATAAGCGACCTGGAAGATAAAATAGTAGAAATAAATACTGCAGAGCAGAATAAAGAAAAAAGAATGAAAATAATTGAGGACAGTATCAGAGACCTCTGGAACAACATTAAATATACCAGCATTCAAATTATAGGGGTTCCAGAAGAAGAAGAGAAAAAGAAAGGAACTGAGAAAACATTTGAAGTGATAATAGTTGAAAACTTCCCTAATATGGGAAAGGAAATAGTTAATAAGTCCAGGAAGCACAGAGAGTCCTATATAGGATAAATCCAAGGAGAAACATGCCAAGACACATATTAATCAAACTAACAAAAATTAAATACAGGGGTTTCCTTGGTGGCACAGTGTTTGAGAGTCCATCTGCTGATTCAGGGGACATGGGTTCGTGCCCCGGTCTAGGAAGATTCCACATGTCACGGAGCAGCTAGCCCCGTGGGCCATGACCACTGAGCCTGTGTGTCCAGAGCCTGTGCTCCACCACAGAAGAAGCCACAACAGTGAGAGGCCTGCATACTACCAAAAGAAAAATAAAATTTAATTTAAAAAAATTACAAAGAATAAATATTAAAAGCAACAAGGTAAAAACAACAAATAGCACATAAGAGAATCCCCATAAGCTTAAGAGCTGATCTTTTAGCAGAAACTCTGCAAGCCAGAAGAGAGTGGCAGAACATATTTAAAGTGATGAAGGAGAAAAACCTACAACCAAGATTACTCAACCCATCAAGGATCTCATTCAGATTTGAAGGAGAAATTAAAACCTTTACAGACAAGCAAAAGCTAACAGAAACCAGCACCACCAAACCAGCTTTATGACAAATGTGAAGGGAACATCTCTAAGCAAGAAACACAAGAGAAGGAAAAGAACTACAATCAAACACCCAAAACAATAAAGAAAATGGTAATAGTAACATACATATCAATAATTACCTTAAATGTAAATGGATTAAATGCTCCAACCAAAAGACATAGATTGGTTTAATTGATACAAAAACAATACCCATATATATGCTGTCTACAAGAGACCGATTTCAGACATAGGGACACATACAGACTGAAAATGAGGGGATAGAAAAATATGTTCCATGCAAATGGAAATCAAAGCAGGAGTAGCAATTCTCATATCAGACAAAATAGACTTTAGAACAAAGACTATTACAATAGCCAAAGAAGGACACTACATAATGATCAAGAGATCAATCCAAGAAGATATAAGAATTGTAAATATTTATGCACCCAACATAGGAACACCACAATAAATAAGGCAAATACTAACAGCCATAAAAGGGGAAATCAACAGTAACACCATCATAGTAGGGGACTTTAACACCCCAATTTCACCAATGGGGAGATCATCCAAAATGAAAGTAAGTAAGGAAACAGAAGTTTTAAATGATACATTAAACAAGATGGACTTAATTGATATTTATATGATATTCCATCCAGAAATGACAGAATACACTTTCTTTTGAAGTGCTCATGGAACATTCTCCTGGATAGATCAAATCTTGGGTCACAAATCTAGCCTTGCTAAATTTAAGAAAACTGAAATTGTATCAAGTATCTTTTCCAACCACAATGTTATGAGACTGGATATCAATGACAGGAAAAAATCTGTTAAACATACAAACACATGGAAGCTAAACATTACACTATTTAATAACCAAGAGATCATTGAAGAAAGCAAAGAGGAAATCAAAAAATACCTTGAAACACATGACAGTGAAAACAAGACAACCTAAAACCTATGGAATGCAGCAAAAGCAGTTCTAAGAGAGAAGTTTATAGCAATACAATCCTACCTTAAGAAACAAGAAACATTTCAAATAAACAACCTAAACTTACACCTAAAGCAATTACAGAAAGAAGAACAACAACAACAACAAAAAAGGTAGCAGAAGGAAAGAAATCATAAAGATCAGATCAGAAATAAATGAAAAACAAATGAAGGAAAGGGTAGCAAAGATCAATAAAACTAAAACCTGGTTATTTGAGAATATAAACAAAAATGATAAACCATTAGCCAGACACATCAAGAAAAAAACGGAGAAGGCTGAAATCAATAGAATGAGAAATGAAAAAGGGAAAGTAACAACTGACACTGCAGAAATACAAAGGATCATGAGAGATTACTACAAGCAACTATATGCCAATAAAATGGACAAGATGGAAAAAATGGACAAATTCTTAGAAATGCACAATGTCCCAAGACTGAACTAGGAAGAAATAGAAAATATGAACAGACCAATTACAAGCACTGAAATTGAAACTATAATTAAAAATCTTGCAACAAACAAAAGCCCAGGACCAGATGGCTTCACAGGTGAATTCTATGAAACATTTAGATAAGAGCTAACACCTATCCTTCTCAAACTCTTCCAAAATATAGCAGAGGGAAGCACACTCCCAAACTCATTCTACGAGGCCACCATCACCCTGATACGAATACCAGTCAAAGATGTCACAAAAAAGAAATCTACAGATCAATATCACGGATGAACATAGATGCAAAAATCCTACACAAAATACTAGCAAACAGAATCCACCAGCACATTGAAAGGGTCATATACCATTATCAAGTGAGGTTTAACCCAGGAATGCAAGGATTCTTCAATATATGCAAATCAATCAATGTGATAAACCATATTAACAAATTTAAAGAGAAAAACCATATGATCATCTCAAAAGATGCAGAGAAAGCTTTTGACAAAATTCAACACCCATTTATTATAAAAACCCTCCAGAAAGTAAGCACAGAGGGAACTTACCCAAACATAATAATGGCCATATATGACAAGCCCACAGTCAACATCGTCCTTAATGGTGAAAAACTGAAACCTTTTCCACTAAGATCAGGAGCAAGACAAGGTTGCCCACTCTTACCACTATTTTTCAACATAGTTTTGGAAATTTTAGCCACAGCAATCAGAGAAGAAAAAGAAATAAAAGGAATACAAATCGGAAAGAAGAAGTAAAGCTGTCACTGTGTTGCAGATGACATAATACTATACACAGTAAATCCTAAAGATGCCACCAGAAAACTACTAGAGCTAATCAATGAATTTGGTAAAGTAACAGGATACAAAATTAATGCACAGAAATCTCTTCCATTCCTATACACTAATGATGAAAAATCTGAAAGAGAAATTAAGGAAACAATCCCATTTGCCACCGCAACAAAAAGAGTAAAATACCTAGGAATAAACCTACCTAAGGAGACAAAAGACCTGTATGCAGAAAACTATAGGGCACCAATGAAAGAAATGAAAGGTAATACAAACAGATAGAGAGATATATCATGTTCTTGGATTGGAATAATCAACATTATGAAAATGACTATACTACACAATGCAATCTACAGATTTAATGCAAACCCTATCAAACTACCACTGGCATTTTTCACAGAACTAGAAGAAAAATTTCACAATTTGTATGGAAACACAAAAGACCTGAATAGCCAAAGCAATCTTCAGAAAGAAAAACGGAGCTGGAGGAATCAGGATCCCAGACTTCAGACTATAGTACAAAGCTACAGTAATCAACATAGTATGGTCCTGACACAAAAACAGAAATATAGATCAATGGAACAGGATAGAAAGCCCAGAGATAAACCCACACACATATGGTCACCTTATCTTTGATAAAGGAGGCAAGAATATACAGTGGAGAAAAGGCAGCCTCTTCAATAAGTGGTGCTGGGAAAACTGGACAGCTACATGTAAAAGAATGAAATTAGAACACTCCCTAACACCATACACACACACAAAAAAAAAACCTCAAAAAGGATATGAGACCTAAATGTAAGACTGAACACTGTAAAGCTCTTAGAGGAAAACATAGAAAGCACATTCTTGGTCATCAATCACAGCGAGATCTTTTTTGATCCACCTCCTACAGTAATGGAAATAAAAACACAAATAAAGAAATGGGACCTAATGAAACTTCAAAGTTTTTGCACAGGAAAGGAAACCATAAACAAGATGAAAAGACACTTCTCAGAATGGGAGAAAATATTTGCCAATGAAGCAACTGACAAAGGATTAATATCCTAAATTTACAAGCAGCTCATGCAGTTCAATATCAATAAAACAAACAACCTAATCCAAAAATGGGCAGAAGACCTAAATAGACATTTCTCCAAAGAAGATATACAGATTGACAACAAACACATGAAAGAACGCGCAACATCATTAATCATTACAGAAATGAAAATCAAAACTACAATGTGATATCATGTTACACCAGTCAGAATGGCCATCATCAAAAAATCTACAAACAGTAAATGCTGGAGAGGGTGTGGAGAGAAGGGAACCCTTATACACTGTTGGTGGGAATGTAAATTGATACAGCCACTGTGGAGAACAGTATGGAGATTCCTTAAAAAGCTAAAAAAAGAACTACCATATGACCCAGCAATCCCACTACTGGGCATATACCCTTAGAAAACCATAATTCAAAAAGAGTCATGTACCACAATGTTCATTGCAGCTCTATTTACAATAGCCAGGACATGGAAGCAACCTAAGTCTCCATCAATAGATGAATGGATAAAGAAGATGTGTCACATATATACAATGGAATATTACTCAGCCATAAAAATAAATGAAATTGAGTTATTTGCATTGAGGTGGATGGACCTGGAGTCTGTCATACAGAGTGAAGTAAGTCAGGAAGAGGAAAACAAATACTGTTTGCTAGCACATATATATGGAATCAAAAAAAAAAAAAAAAAAAGGCCATGAAGAACCTAGGTGCAAGATCGTAATAAAGATGCAGACCTACTAGAGAATGGACTTGAGGACACGAGGAGGGGCAAGGGTAAGCTGGGACAATGTGAGACAGTGGTAGTGCATATATGGACATATATATACTACCAAATGTAAAATAGATTGCTCGGGGGAAGCAGTTGCATAGCACAGGGAGATCAGCTTGGTGCTTTTTGACCCACTAGAAGGGTGGGATTTGGACGGTAGAAGGGAGGGATATGTAAGAGGGAAGAGATATGGGAATATATGTATATGTATAACTGATTCACTTTGTTATAAAGCAGAAACTAACACACCATTGGTAAGCAATTATACTCCAATAAAAATATTAAGGGAAAAAAATATCTAAATTAAGTTTTGTAGTTTCTTCTAAACTTTGGGTTGTTGGCCTGATAACCAATGTAGGAATACCTGACTGGTGTTTGTGATTATGTATATAAAATATATTGATCAATATATTTTTATATTGTCTCATTAGAACACTTCATTCTCTGCCACCTCCCAGCCACCAACTGAGCACCTCTCCAATCAATCCTTTCCACCTTCCAGATCACCACCCAGTGTTCCTCATATTCTTTATCATTTATATATTTTTACTTGTCTTGGATAAATATTCAGGCATCAGAATCAGAGGGAGAAATATTTAAAATACATTTTTTATATCAAGCTTCCCACCTCAAAGGATGAAAAATCACACATATTGTGTAGAGCACTGACAGGTACATTTTGAAAAACTCCCTTAATGATGCTGCTGCATGCCCCTAAGAAAAGCTACCTACATAGAAAATTGAGGGCTTTAAGAAGGTAGTTAGTACTTTGCTTCTCACCTTGGAGGAGTTTAGCAAACAACAATTGTTCCCTTCTTCCCTTCTGCCCATCCGTCTTCACAAATTCCAGACTCACTGATTAGTGGTAGAAGAAATCTTCAGTGCAACCCCAGAATTGTGACTGAGAAAATTGAAGCGACTTACCCAGTCTCATACATTCACTCGTTACATTTTCCATCTTGTATCTACCTGCTGCTTGATGTTTGCCCTTGTCCACATTTTAGTGTCCAATTCATTCAGTGAAAAACTGGCCTCCGGCTCTTTGTAGAAATCAGGGAAAAAAATAACATCTCTTCAGAAACTGTTATGTGATGTGAAATACTTAGGTATTTCACATGAATATAGTATCGAATTTCCATCGTGATCATATGAAGTAGATATTGTCATCCTGATATTATAGGCAAGAAAACTAAGGTCCAAATAATTTATGTAATATTTCTCTTCTGGCAAGTAGTAACAAAAAAATTCAGATTTTTGTTTGTTCTTACAAAATCCATGTACTTTTCACTAACCTTTCACCAGACTGTGATTCTCTTCTTAATGGGATTATAAAGTCTGTATTTATACAGACTTTAGAATATAAAGGATGCTGTATTTTCAGGTAAAACCCATAGGGAGTAGTGAGCAACAGTTAGTGCAGGCTGTAAGGGAAGACTAGGCTCATGAGAAATTCTCCCTGCTTCTGCAAGAATTCTGGCCTAAGGTTATCTTTTCTGCTTGCACTGTTTTTATTTCTAAACCAATGGCTGGCTTCTGTCCATAACCATAATCGTACTGGATTCCAAACCACTTTTGCAAGCCCCCAGACAAATGCTATAAACTCTCATTTTCCACTGAGAATTCCTCACTAGTCAATTTGACTTTTTCCCTTTGATTCAGAGTAAGTGATGAAAAGCAAAGAACATGATTCTGCCTCTGAAGAAAATTCTGAGACAGTCACATAAATTATAGAAAATAAGAGTGGTATCATGAAAATAAGTGTTTAATCTCTAATGTTCAATAATTTGAAAGAACTTGTCAACAAATTTATATTTCGCAATGTAGATGCATTTGAATACTAAAAGTCAGTCAATATGTATATACATATACACACACGTAACAAATGTATATATCACATTATATTTTTTTATGAACTTTGTATGTTCACTGTATAAAAATGTCCCTTTTTTGAATGACAATAAAGAGCTTGTTCTGTTGTTATGTATTTGATTCTTTTTTTCCTTAACATAAAATAAATAGAACTAATGGTACTTTGTTACTTACCCTGAAGAAATACTGAAGATTAATTAGATGTTCTTAAAGTAATCTTAGATCCTTAGAAAAATAAAAAAAAAAAATAAATAACATTTCAATGGAAAAAATTAGTGTGCATATAACATGCATATTTCAAATATATTCATATAGGTGATTCCTATTTGTATGTGCATGAATATTTAATCTATATTTTTACAAATATTTTTTCTCACAACACACACTTACATACATATATAGATTTGCCTTTTTATTTGTCTGCTTATTTACAAAACTGAAAAATCTTCAAGGAAATCCTTTGTGGATTTTGCAGCTCTTCAAGGAAATATCTATTTAAAATGTCTGGAATGTGTATTAAGGAAAAGAAATGATTTCACATTTTCTTGAGAAGAAAAAGCAATTTCACAGTGCACAAAATGGCCTAGAGTAATATAGATTTTTTTCACTTTATTCTTAATTAAGAAAGATTGACACCTGTGAAGATTTCAAGCCAACTAAAAATCCCAGATTTTAATTAGCTTTTCTAATGGTTATGTTTTACTGCTAGAAGACATTTGCAAATCTACCAATTTCTCAGGGACAGTAGCAGAACATAAATAATATTAATAATTATGTTTACTACTTCCATAAGTGTCATGGTATGCAGTGGTGCAGAGATAGCACTAGATTAAAGAATTAAATATGGTACATTGGCTTTTGGCATTCTCTCCTCCACCTTTATAACCTTCTTTTCTAGCTCTCTGTACTGCACACCTGACTGCCACCTACTAACACTGACCCTTGGTCCCCTTATACATGACTCCGGGTAATCTTACCCTCTTACTGTCATGCCCCATTCATGTCAATTTTCCACCCGTTCAGACATTCTAGCCTCTGTCTTACAAAAACTACAAACACTGCCTTTCATTATTACTTGCTATAAGCTTAGAATGTTGATAAACTGACCTTTTGTAATACCGAGATATTATATAGAAATCCAACATAATTTTTTACCCATTTTATTGATAGCTGGATACTGTAGAGCATATTTCTCTTCCAGAGGGGTTTTCTTATTTTAATAGGTGGAAAGTGTTAACTCAAATAATGAATCACTGACAGTGGGATTTTAAGTACTGTCTTTCAGTCAGGAACAGATTGAGGTGACATTCAAACCTCATCTGATAGGTGACAAGCCACTTTACATTAGTGCATAACATTTCTGAAAAATTGCAGAGGGAATAAATATTAATCTTTTATCCTATCATGAATCTCTAAGAGAATATATGACTAATCATAGGGTGGAATCTTGAGATAAATCACTACATGTGCATATATCTTTTCCAGTAAGTTTTGCATAATTGTGTTTATGCAGGTTATACACATGTATGCAGACACACACTTGACACACACTCCTACAGGCACATGCATTCACACATACATCCCAATATTTATTTTGGACTCAGCCTGTCTGTTCATTATTTTCAACCATTTATGTTCCACATCAAGTCAATCAATTGCATGGAATGTAGAGTGATTTAATTAAGTCATTGTGTTAGCTAAAAATAATCAACCAATGCCAGGTTTCTCACATTGCCTAAACGCAGCTATTATGTTTATACAATTAATAAACTTCTATGGATATAAAAGGGTCATCTATACATAAATTTTACAAATTGTTTGAGATTGTTTGACAAATACATTATTATTTGAAAGCTTACTTTAAATGGGATTTTCGACATTCATTTGAAAGAACAAGAGATTAATAAAACCAAAATTAATTAAAGAGAAGATGATTAAATAACATGTATTACAATCTCAGAACAGTTGACTCTTTTCAATGAATGAGCTGTCATTCGAGAAATTCTAATAAATAATGTGTAACTGTTTCATTAAAAAGTGAAAATAATTTTTAAAAATTGTGTTGAAAAATAATTTTAAATAATTAAAACAATTAAAACAGTCTTTAGAACATATTGCATATTTGATCTTGAGTAATTTTTATATATTGAACTTTTTTTCCTTTTTTTAATAGATTCAGTGGACTTTCAGAGGCATATTTCCAGCATCTTTGGGGATCTTTATATTCAAAAGGGATACATCAAATCTATTAACTGAGTGAATAAGTATGTTCTATAGTTTGAAATTAATTTAAAAGATTCAGTGTTAGTATCAAGATGGCAGAGTCAGTGGATGTAGAGCTTACCTTCACCCCACAAATACAACAAAAGTACATCCTCATGTGGAACAATTATCACTGAAACAACTGGAAACTGGCAGAAGGACTCCTGTACAAATAAGGCTGTAAGAAAGATACATATGTAATCCTTTAAGAAGGGGAAACAAAGTGATTGAGTTGGGACCTGTGCCTCTGGGAGGGAACTCAGAGGAAAAAGGAGAATAAATGTGCAGTCACCCACCTTGGAGAGTTAACAATGAGAGCCATAGACTGGGTCCTACACAGTGGGGATGAGCCCCTTTGGCTGGTTGGAGGACAACTGGGACTAACAGGAAGGCTGTGGGAAACTGGACTATGATGGTGAAGAGTGTGCATGTGCTGACTTGCCCCTGAAGAGAGCGGGGAGAGGGCTACTCTGGGGGTTGCCAGTTGCCGTGTTTCTTGCCACTGCCTCTGGCACATCCCAGCCTTAACCAAGTGAAAGTTCTGACCCCTCTCACTCCACGTCTCAGTGCAGCACTGGATCTGGAGTGGCCACAACCAGGAATAAGACTCAATTGTGGGACACAGAGGAGACCTGGTCCCAGCATGGAGCCTAGATGGCGCAGCAGTGGCCATTGTTGGCCCTTACTGAAGCAGTACATCAGAAACAGCCCAAATCACAGACAGTAGCTACTCTACCACAGCTCACCCCACCCCCAGCACACACAGAGAGTCCATGCAGGCCCCACCTGCTCTGCAGTGTGACTCCACAACAAGATGTTGGCAGCAGAGACTGGGGGCAATGATCTGCTATAAGGGACAAAGTGGTCTTGAAATCGAGGCTGCATCTGAGTGGAGCAAGGGAAATAATTGTGAGTGTCTGCCCAGGCAGAGTATTAACCTCTGTCTGCAGGCTGACATAAGTTGAGATCCTATAGGTGACCCACTTGCTTCAACATTTCCCTGCTTTTCAGCAAGTGTCCCAGTGTGGGGAGGGGGAAACACACTCTTAAAAGGAACAGAGCCAGCTCAAGCTCAACCCTCAGGGCTTCTTCTCCAGCAACTTGGGATCACACCCCACCACCAATAGGGTGGTGTTGGCCACTGAGCAGAGTGGAAGTCTGCCTCACACAAGGCTCCAGCTCTAACCCCTCCATCTCCATCCCCAACCTTACCAATGTGATAGCTGCTAGCACTTCCTGAGGAAAGATGTGACTTGTGTCCACATCAAATCCAGCTCTCCATCCAAAGGCACTGGACACACACAATCTGTATAGACATGCTCCCACATAAGAACACCCCTTCAAGACTGCAACAGATAACTCTTTCACCTAATTCATAGAGGCAGAGAAAGTTAAGCAAAATGAAAAGGCAGAGGAATTGCTCTCAATTGAAAGAGCAAAAGAAAACCACTCAAAAAATAAATGATAAAACAGACAATTTACCAGATGAAGAATTCAAAACATTAGTAATAAAAATGTTAACTGAATTAAGGAAAAGATTAGAGGTGAAAATTTTAACACGGAAGTAGAAAATATAAAAAGACTCAATTAAAAATGAATAATCCAATAGCAGAAATTAAAAAAACACACTAGAAGGAATGAATATCAGACTAAATGATACAGAAGAAAGCATAAGTGATCTGGAAGATAATGGAAATCACCCAATCAGAACAACAGATAGAAAAACAAATTTAAAAAATGAAAACAGTTTAGGAGATTTCTGGGGTAACATTAAGTATATGAACATTCTCATTGTAGATGTCTCAGAAGGAGAAGAGAGTAAGAAGGGGATTGAAAATACATTTGAGGAAATTATGGCCCTAAACATCCCACACCTGAAGAAGAAAAAGATATCCAGGTATAGGAATCACATAAAGCCCCAAACAAGATGAATCCAAACAACCCACACCAAGAGATACCATAATTAAAATAGCAAAAGTTAAAGATAGAGAAAATTCTAAAGTCAGCAGGAGAAAACCAGAGTCATATACAAGAGAATCCCCATAAGGTTATCAGCTAACTTATTTGTAGAAACTTTGCCGGCCAGAAGGGAGTAGCATGATACATTCAAAGTGCTGAAAGGGAAAAACCTGCAACCTAGGATACTCCATCCAGCAAGATTATAATTTAGAATATAAGGAAGGATAAAGATCTTCTCAGACAGGCAAAAATTAAAAGAGTTTATCAATACTCAACCTACTTAAAATAAATGTTAAAGGGTCTTCTATAAGTGGAAAAGAAGTAAAAATCTATAGAAAAAGAAAAAAATCAAACTAAGAAAGGCAAATATATATGATGGTCAACTAATTATATAAGTCAGCATAAAGATTAAAACACAAAAAATTGTTAAAAGCAACTATAACTACAATAACTAGTTAAGGGATAAACATGAAGATATAAAATAGGACATCAAAAACATAAAATGTAGAGAAGAGGGACAAAAATGCAGATCTTGTAAAATGTGTTTGAACTTAAATGACTACTAGTTTAAAGCAAGTAATATATGAACTTCATGGTAACTGCAAATCAAAATGCTACAATAGATATACAAAAACTAAAAAGAAAGGAAAACAAGCATACTAGTAAAGAAAATCATCAAACAACAAGGGAAGAAACAGAAGAAATAAGTAAACAGAGAACTACAAAAACAACTGGAAAACAAGCAATGAAGTTGCAATAAGTACATACCTATCAATAATTACTTAAAATGTCAATGGACTAAATACTCTGATCAACAGACACCAGGTGGCTTATTGAAAAAAATACAAGACCCTTCAATATGCTGCCTACAAGAGACTCACTTCAGAGCTAAAGACATGCACAGTCTGAAAGTGAGGGATGAAAAAAGATATTTCATGCAAATGGAAATATAAGAAAGCAGATGTAGTACTACTCATATCAGAAAAAATAGACTTCAAAACAAAGGTCATAACAAGAGACCAAGAAGGGCATTATGTAATGATAAATACAGGAAGAGGATTAATATATGTGAACCCAATACAGGAGCACCTAAATATATAAAACAATAATAGAATAAAGGGAGACATTGAGAATAAAGCAATAATAGTGGGGGACTTACTTACATCAGTGGACAGATCATCCAGACAGGAAATCAATAAGGCAACAGTGACTTTAAAAGACACTAAACCATTTAGACTTAAAGATATCTACAGGATATTCAATCCAGAAACAGTATTTACACATTCTTTTCAAGTGCACATCGAATGTTCTCCAGGATGTAAATTGTCTGCACCAATTTAAATTCTCACCAACGGTGTACAAGGACCTTTTTCTCCACATCCTCACCAATATTTGTTATTTGTGTTCTTTCTGATGATAGTCATTCTGACAGGTGTGAGGTGATATTTCATTGTGATTTTTGATTTGCATTTCCCTGATAATTAGTGATGTTGAGCATCTTTTCATGTGCCTATTGGCCATCCATATGTCCTCTCTAGAAACATGTCTATTCAGGTCTTATGTCCATTTTTTAATTGGGTTCTTTGTTTTATTGATATTGAGGTGTATGAGCTGTTTATATATGTTGGATGTTAATCCATTATTGGTCATATCATTGGAAATATTTTATCTCATTCAGTATGTAATCTACTCATTTTGTCGATGGTTTCCTTTGCTGTGCAAAAGCTGTAAATTTTAATTAGGTCCCATTTGTTTATTTTTGCTTTTATTTTCTTTGTTTTATGAGATAGATCTAAAAAATTTTTACTGCAAGTTATGTCAAATAGTGTTCTTCCTATGTTTTCTTCTAGGAGTTTCATGGTTCCAGTCATAGATTTGGGTCTTTAATCCACTTGGAGTTTATTTTTATATATGAGAGAGGTGTACAGAATAGAAGAACTGAATGTGAAGGACTGAGAGTTTAGAGCTCCTTGTGGTAATCAATTTGAAAATCCTGGAAAATGAGTGTGATAAAATAAGAAATATATTTGGCCATTGTCCCAGGTTTCTGGCACAAAACTCTTCAAACCCCTGGAATTTCCTGAGTTTTACCTTTTGTCATTCAAAAAAGACACTTTTGAGCTTATGCTAATGAGATGACTTATGGTGGTACCCCCTAGATAGACTCAGAATGCAGCTGGTCAACAGAAAGACCAAATGATTAGCAGGTTGGAACTTTCAGCTCACCCACCAACCACTGGAAAGGGGAAGCAGGGAGCTGAAGATAAAACTCTACAAAAAATCTCTGGAACAACAAAATTTGATGAGCTTCCAGGTTGGCAAATCCATTTACATGGCAAAAGAGTGGTGAACTCCAGTTCCATGGGGACAGAAGCTCCTGTGCTCAGGACCCTTCTAGACCTCATCTTATATTCATCTTTATCTGGCTGTTCATCTGTATCCTTTATAATAAACTGGTGAGCATAAATAATTGAGTCTCTGAGTTCTGTGACCTGCTCTAGCAAGTTCATTGAACCCAAGGAGGGGTCATGGAAACCTCCTCCCATCTATATCATCTTGGGTCAGAACCTGGTGACAACCTGTGCTAGTAATTGGTATCTGAAGTTGGGAGGGGGGGGGCAATCTTGAGGGACTGAGCTTTTAACCTGTGGGAACTGATGGTACCTCCAGGTTGATAGTTTCAGAGTTGAGTTAAATTGTAGGACAACCAGTCAGTGTCTGTTGAGGACTGGAAACTTGCTAGATGGTATTGGAAAAACACACATAAACGGGCCTAAATAGTTTCTTGGAAGATAATGGTGGTGACATTTTCAGTAAGGAAGAAGGTGATGTCCAACAACTTCATTTGAACCTGCCAGTGAGCAAGTGGAGCTGGGAAAGTATGGTTTTACAACAAGAATTCCTGACTCTCTTTTCATTCCTTTTATAGGAAGGATGCCATTACAATAGGGTAAAGATTAAGCAGATCCTTGTAGTCAGTGAAATGATCTGGGTGCTTGAGGAGACATGCACAGGTCTTCCATGCAAGCTTGATAAGAATAAACGTTTTTGAAAGTCTAAGGAAAAATGACAAAGTTTAGTTTCTACACATTGCATGTTCAAAAACCAGAGTTCATTTTATCAAGGTGTTTAAAATTTGGCAGAGTTTGCTCTGAGTTTGGTATATGTTTCCAAAGAATACACTGAACTAAAAAAATTGTACAATACATATAAATAAACGCAGTGAGAATATTAGTATCATTACGATCATCTAGTGATTGGAAAAATTCACACACAAAAGGAAAATTTCATGGGAGAAATCTTGACATACAATACATTTTCTTGTATTAACTAGTGTTAAATTTTTACTCTAAAAATCTACACATTAAGGGTAAGAATTTCAATAATTTCAAATCAGTGTACTGAAAAAAGCAAGTCATTTCTCTAAACATATTTATTTTGCCACTATTTTGGGGGAGGCTCTCAGTGTTGTCAGCCATATCAACAGCATCGTGGGTCTTTTCAGAAACATCCAATGTGTGTACAAACACACACTCACACAAATTAGTGTAATGAAAGCACACTGTTACATACATCCTGCATCTACCTTTTTTTCCCCCCACTTAATAATATATTAGACATGTTTCGTGTTTTTCATGTTTTTCGTGTTTTTTCTACTAATTTTATGGTTTTCTGTGTTTATTTTACCTCTATATCATTGAATCACATTCATTTTAGTAAACCCATAAAAAGTGAGGTGAAGAAACTGGCTGAATTATTTTTGTCAATGGCTAACCAACCTTATTTACATCATTTATTAAGTTACCACTATTGTCTCTGTTAAATGTAAATGCTTCAATTGTTCTGCATTAATTGTATAATTACCTATGTCACAGTACCAAGACCACACTCTTTCAATTATCAAAACTTTGCAATACTATCAATATTTGGTAATATATGTCATGTTCATTACTCTTAGAAAATGTTTCTGATGCTTCCTACAAGTTTATTCTTCTGGATGATCATTTGTGTCACTTTATCAGCAAAGAGGTTATTTCTGGAGTATTTTGAACATCATTAACCTATTTAAGGGATTTTTTGAATTACAAGAAAATGCTATTTGGAAAGAATGAGAAATGATGAATGTGATGATGAGTTCATATTTCCCAAATTAGTGGAAGTATAACATAGTAAATCAGGAAGAAACTACAAAGTGGTATTACAGGAGGTTCTGCTGTGAACCTTTAAGGAGAAATTTCAGAATCTCTTCAATACTCTAAAATTTATTGAAGTTTCTGCTATATGGTTTTAACTATTTGGTCAGTAGAGAAAGTAAGTTTTCTAAGTTTTCAATTCCCTTTTTCAAAGGACCTGCAAAAGTAGATAATGGTGTATGAATAAACTAGGAAGAAAGAAATTAATTAGTAAGAAAGAAAGACTCTAATAATTCATAATGATGTTGTGTCACTTCTATAGTTTTAATATAAAAATTACATTTTTACTGGTTACTACTTATTTAAATCCAGTTGCCCTTTTACTTTTCTCCGTTATTTTACATGCAGGACCAGTGCCTGAGATGAATTTGCAATAATTTCTCAAGTTGCCTTGCAAGATGTCTAAAATTTCTTTCTGCTTTTATAAAAAATGGAAGTCAAACTAGAAGAATATACAGTGTGTGATAAATTGATATATTTTTCATTACTTGAGAACATGGACTATTTTCTCTCACATATATTTAGCTGTTGTGGTTTTAACCCTTTCCACTTCAATCAAAGTATAATTTTGAAGGAAGACTGTGTCTTAAGTTTTCATTGAAGACTCAACTATGTTTTCTTTTTCACTGACTGTATGGGAACTAAATGTCCCAGCTGAGAAAAGTCACTGCTTGCCAACATTTGAGGTAACTACTGCCCATAGGCATAATTGTTCATCAATCCTATAGAGATCTGTAAATGTATTTGGAAGGTCTGAAAATGAGATTGATCTAATAATAAATACCCCTGGGCTTCCCTGGTGGCACAGTGGTTGAGAGCCCACCTACCAATGCAGGGGATGTGGGTTCAAGCCCTGGTTCTGGGAAGATCCCACATGCCGCAGAGCAACTAAGCCCGTGCGCCACAACTACTGAGCCTGCTCTCTAGAGCCTGTGAGCCGCAACTACTGAGCCCGAGTGCTACAGTTACTGAAGCCCACATGCTTAGAGCCCGTGCTCTGCAACAAGAGAAGCCACCACAGTGAGAGGCCTGCACAACGCAAAGAAGAGTAGCCCCCACTCGCTGTAACTAGAGAAAACCCGTGAGCAGCTATGAAGACCCAACTCAGCCAAAAATAAATAAATAAAATAAATTTATTTAAAATAATAATAATAATAAATATCCCTAAGAAAAAAGCTGGAGAAAACACTGGAAACAAATATACTTCTATTATCACCTCAGCATTCACTGTAGTTAGCTCCATGACAGAAAACAAAGGAAAATATTTTATGACAAGTGGCAACACTTCTGACTAAATGATGGGAGATTTTTTAGTTGTTCCTTTGAGAGAGAGTGGATGTGTGTGACATATGTGTAATTACTCAATTATCAAAGTGTGTGTGTGTGTGTGTGTGTGTACGTGATATTGAATAGTTCATATCCTAATATATTATGTTTTAAAGTTTTAAATACTGTCAGCAAGCCTCTATGTGGTGCACACCTACAGAACCAGCAAACTCATATCATCAATATTGCTATATCTCTAATAACAAGCTACATGTTGGGTATTTCTGTTTAGAAATATCAAGTTATTGGACTACTTGCTATATTGCTAATGTGAAAGGCTTGGGGGAATCTGTGAATACACTAAACTCATACTTGCCATGGAAAAATTTTACTCATCTCTGAATTATTACTTGGCCTCTGAAAATCATTATCATCATTTGGCTCCCTTGGAGAGATAATTTACCTCATATGGACAAGCACTTTCTTCCCAAGAGGGAGTAGTTTTACTAGCTTGTGCCTCATAGGATCAGAAATACTTTGTTTCTTTAGTGCTGATGGCTTCTTTCAACTGGTGAGAGAACTAATCATCTTATGCAAATATCAAGCCAATGAAATAATATGATGTTTGTATTCAAAGCAATTAGGTTGCCACTTCAATTTCTGTTCTATACTAATAACTTGCAATAAGAAATCTTGGAATATCATTTGTTATCTTTTTTATTGAACCTCTATTTAGTAGAATGCATTTAGTGTTTTTGAAGATTATATATATCTACATAATACATAATATATAGTAATATGCACTACATATAGACACTATATATATTAGAAAAGTTTATATATATATATATACTACATATACACTATATATATATTAGAAAATTTATGAAACAATATCTTAATTGACACCTTAATTTCTGAAAATGAACTCAAAGTACATAAAATTTTAATACAATTTTTAAAAACAAAATAATTTTATTTAGGAAAACAACTGATAATAAAAATAAAATTATGGGCCATATTTATCTCTTGCCTGTACAGTCCACTTTCTTTTTATTTTCCTCGACTAGTAGCTAAATAGCTCTGTGCAAGGCTGCTAGATTATTGATTACACATAACCCATCAATGGGTCCCAATACACAGACACAGACATACATTCACATCTATATGCACATACAGCTGCAGATTCTGAGGTATTTTATTTTATTTTATTTTAGTCTTTCCAAAGGTCTGGTTCTTATTTATATATGAAATGTACTCTCTAAATCACCCTGGAACTCTACCTTGGGCAGCTTTATGCATCCTAAATGAAGACAGCAGGGCCCTGGCCATCCCCTAAGAATAATGTTCTTATTGCAGGTTGCAGATGCTAAGCAACAGGAGTCCTGAAGCTGCATCTGACTCGAGGTTGTCAAGCTTTACAAGTTATTATTTTCCTGCTTCTTCACTGTCCTGGGGACTGCCTGATTGTCCTCTTGAAGCTTTCACCATTGATTCCTGTTTCTTTACTGTGATGCTCTTCTGAAGTAACATAGGGGCTTCTACAGATTGTTCTAATGAGGGTAATGTACAGAGCTCTTACAAAGAAAATGTGTGGGGAGCAGGCAGGAAGCATCAGGGATGCCTGAATGATTTGTTTAATCTGCCTTTTCTATTAATCTACATGCTGCACACCCTGTTCCCTTGAGAGGTTTTCAGTGGCATGTCACTGGTATTTGGGACCATCAGATTTGTACTTATAGAGCCCTGGTTTCAGGAATAGGAATAGGATTCTACCCTTTCATTATCTTTTATTGAGACCTCAGGGAAGGAAAAAAAAAAAAAAAGGGTCTTTTGTATGAATGATGTTTCTCAGTTAGAAAAGTGAGGCTAGTCCACAGGAGACATTTTCTCAATATCCCATTTCCATAGATTCCATAGATCCTGTATCAATTAGAATCATTTTATCTTTTTTCCTTTGAATTTTATGAAAAGAATACTATATGAGAGGAAGATACTAAGAATGAGAAAATAGAAAACAATTTCTTAAATTAAAAAGAAAATTCCTTGAACACATCACCGTACTACTGAAAATGTACTGCAACAATTGAAATGCAGATTCAAGTCCTGTTTTATTTATTTTAAAGCATTACAGATGCACTCAAAAGACAAGCCATCAGTCAGCAATGACAAGAGAGCATGAAAATGTATAAAAATAAATTGGGCTTTAATTTTTCTTGACTAAGTATAGACATTTATCATAACTAATGTACTTATAATAGCATAGTACTCTTGTTTTTCCCATTCTCTTTTGTAATCTCATCTATTTTGTGATGTGTCTTACACCTAATTAAAAAGCAATAGTCCTGGCTGTTATAAAATGGCAATATTTCTTTTGACCCATAATGGTGAAACCCACTGCAATGAAAGTTATGGCAAAAGTTTATGCAAAAACAGTGCAGTGTTTTTGCTAAATAGTGTGTGAAGTCCTCCTACTTGTGATACCTAATTACTGGTGTCATGCTCGCAACAGCAGCATCTGTGCATGCTCAACACTCTTAATGGGCAGCTCCTATAGGACTAATGTCTTTTAATTGATGGCGTTTAGCGTGGCTTTTAATTTCTCTCTCCTATGAGAAGCTATGCCCTTCTGCTCTCCTGTCCCCAAATGAGCTGGCTCTCTGCTGGGGAAAGCACAGTACAGATGGTCAACAAAAGGTGAAGATTGCTAGGACTCTAGCTATCAGTCTCTTTTCAGCCAAGAGAAAATCTGAATTACTAATTAGCTTCCCTCTGTCCCCACATTCAGTCTTACTCTTTGCCCAAGCTGTTTACATTTGGACTTAATGCTAATCTCTCTTTGTCAAATGGCTTTATCAAGTCCCATTTGATTTGAAACACACCTTTGTAACTAGCAAATCAGGGTTGGACCATTCTAGTTCCTCAGTACCCTCAGATCATTTCAAACACAAATCATTCTTTCCTTGGGGAGAGAGATAAAGCCTGGTTAAATTTCATCTCTGGTATCATCTGAAATGGGAAGAAAAAGTACTTGAACACAATAGAACTAAATAGCAGATCACATGTCCTTCACATGAATCTGGATAGTGCATCCTCTATAGAATTGTTATCAATGTTATTATGTTTAGCTCCTCACAAATAGCACATTTGGAGTTGAGTTTTCTGAACAGTGTATCCTTAGTACTACTTCGATACGAAGTCAACTACATCAGAAAGGATAAATGAAATGATATACACCTTTCAATGTATTGACCTCACCATTTTTAAAGACACTGTTTTAAAAATCATTTGCAACAGTTCAGCACATAAAGTTGTGATCATAAAGAAAGTCTACAAAATAAGGTATAACTTCCAGGTCTGCAGTGCTCAAAACTTCTGAGACTGGGGGCCTAAACGACAGAAAAGTGTCAATTCTGGTTTAGAAAGCAGAAGAAAATTGGCTACCTACCTCTGGTCTATTAACAAGCTTCTATGTCCTTAGTTTTAAAGACAGCCAGCAGCAGGTCTGCCTGTGTGGCCACCCAGCGGGAAGTGTCACAAAGTTCTAATGAGATGCTGTTAATTTTGAGTGATATTCAGTGCAGTCTTCTTTCTGCATTAGGGGGAAAATAGACATAAAATTGCACTACCTTAAATCATGATCCTAGTACTGGTTTCTAGGCAACCACAACAACAGAATGAAAAAAAAAAAGAAATTGAGCCTTTGGAAGATTTTTTTTTTTTTTTTTTCCTGAATAAAATACATGTTTTTGCTTGTCAATCAGTTTTTTTTTTTTTTTTTTTCTTCACTATGTATTCTGTAATAGGATATTTTTAAATCTGAGCTTTAAATTAAAGAAAAATCACTCAAGGTAAATTCTATGTGCTGCTATTTACTTTGTGTTATAAGAAAGACACCTTTTAAAACAACTTAATGAGATTAAAATTGTAAATTCTGTCTATATTAAGAAGTAGATATTTTTTCAGATATATGTAAGAAGACTGTCCTTTCTTGGTAGTAAAGATTAAAAACCCAAACAATAAAAGCAGAGTTGCAAGACTAAGCAAAGAAATAAAACTAAAGCAATTAAACAGCTACTTTAATATAACACTTTTTAATGTTAAAAGGTATCACAGAGGTGCACAAGTAGTATGCCAGATAAACAGCACCCGTCATTGGCTGCTGTAACAAAATACCATAAACTGGGTGCCTTAAACTGTAGACACTAATTTCTCACAGTTCTGGGGGCTGGAAGTCCAAGATCAGAGTACAGGCTGATTTGGTTTCTGATGAGCGCTCTTCTTGGCTTGCAGAAGGCTGTCTTTGTACTATGTCCTCAGAGAGTGGAAAGAAAGAGCTAGATTTCTGGTCACTTCTTATAAGGATATCTAGCCTATCATGGTGACTTCATCCTCATGAATTCATCTACACCTAATTACCTCCAAAGGCCTCAACTCCAAATACCACCAAATCGTGGGATTAGGGCTTCATCATTTATTATAAATTTGAGGGGGATACAAATTTTCAGCCTGTAACAATCCCTGATACTTATTTGATTACTATAATTTTGCAATTTATTTTATTTTTTTTTATTTTTATTTTTTTTATTTTTTTGTGGTATGCGGGCCTCTCACTGTTGTGGCCTCTCCCGTTGCGGAGCACAGGCTCCGGACACGCAGGCCCAGCGGCCATGGTTCACGGGCTCAGTCGCTCCGCGGCACGTGGGATCTTCCCGGACCAGGGCACGAACCCGTGTCTCCTGCATCGGCAGGCGGATTCTCAACCACTGCGCCACCAGGGAAGCCCGCAATTTATTTTTATGTTAAGTAGTTTAGTCCTCAAAACAACACTTTGACATAGGAATTCTTACCTCATATTATAAGTGGGGAAATTAAGTCTCAATAATTAATTAACTTGCCCAAGTTTGGTTTTTACTTTGGGTGTTCTGACTTCTGGATCAGAGATTAGCAAAAGTAAAAACACTTAAATATTAAAAGTCAAAAGTAAACTATGTTATTCTCCTAAGTAGTCGCTGACATTAAAAGTCACAAAATAAAGGCTTTTGCATAGATGAATGAAACTATTTTACTTCTTGAGAAAGGATAACTCATGCCAGACACAGTTCAGCACTTAAGGTCAACACTTTAGATACAGATATAAACAAATACACCTTGTGAAAGTTCACACAGGGGGCAATGGGCACAGAGACAGATATTATAATTTACATACAATATTCTGAAGTATATGGTAGTTATTATTATTTTATGGAAATAAAGGAGTGTCACCTAGGCCAACCTGGGGAAGACCAAGGTAACTGGGTCAAGCAAGGTTTTAGTGAGATTCTGAAACAGCCTCAATTTCAGGACCTTATCCAAACATAAAACAATTTTGTTTAGAAGTAACCATGAAAAAATAAAAATAAAAACAACAATGGACCATGTGAAACATGTTGCACATTAAACTCTGAATATAATTGTATTCCAACAATATTGAAATAAAGCATCTTTTATCAGATCTTTTGTGAACTGGAGTATTCTGAACCAAGCATGTCAATATCTCTACATTTTCTTGTGCATATAATAGGGAGAAATACATGTATTTCCATTGTAGAAAAGAGTGAGAACTTGTGAATATTCCAGGAAACTAATGAATTTCTCATCTTTCTCAAATGTATTCTTAATTGGAACTCTTAAAGTTCTGAAGAGTTGCTTGCTATTTCTCCTTACTTGAAAGGTCTTCTACTTCCTTCATGCCAAATAAACTTCTGTTTTAATTGTAATTTTAGTTATTATATGACATTTTCCTGATGCTCTCCAATTGGCTGTGACCTGACCATCAATTTTGTAATATTTATGTAGATATATAGGAAATCCAATGAGTATATATTTTGATTATTACTAGCTCAAATTGGTTTTGATTAAATCAAAGTCCCTTTGCAAACAATTTACTTTTTTTAATACCTGCTTTTTAGCAAACATATATGAAAGTTAAGCTTGTTTGATGTTTTCATATGATAACACTTTTAATTATAGAAGGAAGCATACCATATGAGGAGCCAGAAACTATATTAGCAGTGAATGACTTGTTTTAGAAATGATATACTATTGCAAAGACTCACTTAAAAAGTTAAGGCTTGGCTCAAAGTTCTTGATAACAAACTCTTGTGCAGAATAATTCAATAATAGCAGAGGATCTCTGTCTAAAAATAGCAAATCAATATTTTATGTCTTGACTATAGTTAATTAGAGTTTAAAATAATAAATAATTAATGATTCTACATGCCTATTAATCCAAAGCACTTTTAAATTGACCAATTTACTGAAAAAATGTCCAATATAGAAAATAATTAATAATCATTAAAATGTTAGCAAGTTCACATTAGAAAAGATGTATTTATCAGCAGCCAAAAGAGAAAAGAATCATAGGTGGTTCTATTTTTAATGTTTTGAGGACCCTCCATACTGCTTTCCGTTGTGGCAGCACCAATTTATTATGCATTCCCAACAGTGTACAAGTTTCCCCTTTATCCACATCATTGCCAACCTCATTGCCTTTCATTTTTTTGACAATAGTCATCAAGACATGTGTGAGGTGATATCTCATTGAGTTTGATTTGCGTTTCCCTGATCATAAGTGACATTGAGCATCTTTTCTTATACCTGTTGACATTTGTATCTCTTCTTTGGTTAAACATCTATTCAAGTGCTTAGCCCATTTTTTCCAACCTTATTGAGATATAATTGACACATAACATGTATAAGATTAAGCTGCACAATGTGATATGTGGTTCATGTATATATTTTGAAATTATTGCCACAATAAGGCTAGTTAACATATCCATCACTTCACATAATTAACTTTTTTTGCATTTGTGGTGAGAATTTTTAAGATCTACTCTCTTAGCAACTATCAACTATACAAGACAGTATTGTTAACGATGCCCTTCATGTAATACAATACATCCCCATAAATTATTCATCTTATAACTGCAAATTTAAACTCCTCTCTGTTTCTGTAAGTTTGACTTTAGTTAGATTCCATGTAAAAGTGAGATCATACAGTATTTCAGAGTATAGTCTCTGACTTATTTAACTTAGCATAATGTCTATAAGGTTCATCCATGTTGTCACAAATGCAGGAGTACCTTATTTTTATGGCTAAATAAAAAAATACCCCATTATATATTACTATGTATATTATATTTTATACATTTAATATATATTATGCACATAAAAATTATATATACACTTGACCTTTGAATAACACAGTTTTGAACTGCACAGGTCCACTTTTATGTGGATTTTTTTTTCAATAAATACTACAATACTACTAAAAGGTCTGTGGTTGGTTGAATCTGCAGATGCAGAACAGTGGATATGGGGAACTGACTATAAATTTATATACAGATTTTAAACTCGGTGGGAGTCAGTGCTCCTAATGCTTGCATTGTTTGAAGGTTTTACATATATAAAGTATACTTTCTTTATCCATTCTGCCATCATTGGGACACTTAGGTGGTTCCCACGTCTCGGCTATTGCGAATAATACTGCAATGAACTTGGGGGCACAGATATCTCTTGGAGTAGTGATCTCATTTCTTTGGAAATATATCCAGAGGTGGGATTGCTGGATTATATGGTGGCTTGATTTTTGACTTAATTAGGAAAATCCATATTGTTTTCCTTCATGACTGTACCAATTTACATTCCCACCAACAATGCACAAATATGCCCTTTTATCCACCTACCTGGCCGGCACTTGTTTTCTCTTGTCTTATTGATAATAGCTATTCTAAAAGACCTAATGACTTTGAAGATGTCTGTTCATGTCACTTGCTCAATTTTTAATTGAATTATTTGCTTATTTTTCCCTATTGAGTTATAAGAGTTCCTTATAAACTTTGAATATTAATCCCTTATCAGAATATAGGTTACAAATATCTTTTCTCATTCCATTCTTTGCCTTCTCATTTTTTGCTTCTTTTTTTAAATTTTTATTTATTTTTTTATACAGCAGGTTCTCATTAGTTACCTATTTTATACGTTTTAGTGTATATATGTCAATCCCAATCTCAAAATTCATCCTCCCCACCCCCCCTAGTGTTTTCCCCCCCTTGGTGTCCATACGTTTGTTCTCTACATGTGTGTCTCAATTTCTGCCTTGCAAACTAGTTCATCTGTACCATTTTTCTAGATTCCACATATATGCATTAATATACTATACAAATATTTTTATTTTTCTGACTCATTTCACTCTGTATGACAGTCTTTAGGTCCATCTATATCTCTACAAATGACCAATTTCATTCATTTTTATGCTTGAATAATATTCCATTGTATATATGTACCACATCTTCTTTATCCATTCATCTTTGGATGGGCATTTATGTTGCTTCCATGTCCTGGCTATTGTAAATAGTGCTCCAATGAATATTGGGGTGTATGTGTCATTTTGAATTATGGTTTTCACAGGGTATATGCCCAGTAGTGGGATTGCTGGGTCATATGGCAATTCTATTTTTAGTTTTTTAAGGAACCTCCATACTATTCACCATAGTGGCTGTATCAATTTACATTCCCACCAATAGTGTAAGAGGGTTCGCTTTTTTCCACACCCTCTTCAGCATCTGTTGTTTGTAGATTTTCTGAAGGTGCCCATTCTAAACGGTGTGAGGTGATACCTCATTGTAGTTTTGATTTGCATTTCCCTAATAATTAGCAATGTTGAGCAGCTTTTCATGTGCCTCTTGACCATCTGTATGTCTTCTTTGGAGAAATGTCTATATAGATTTTCCACCCATTTTTTGACTGGGTTGTTTTTTTTTTTTTTTTTTTTTTGATATTAAGCTATATGAGCTGTTTGTATATTTTGGAGATTAATCTCTTGTCAGTTGTTTCATTTGCAAACATTTTCCCCATTCTGAGTGTTGTCTTTTCACCTCATTTATGGTTTTCTTTGCTGTGCAAAAGTCTGTAATACAGAGTGATGTGAGAAAGAGCAAAAAAATTATTGTATATTAATACACATATGTGGAATCTAGAAAAATGATACAGATGAACCTATTTGCAGGACAGGAATAGAGATGCAGATGTAGAGAATGGATGTATGGACATGGTGGGGGGAAGGGGTTGGGATGAATTGGGAGATTGAGATTGACATATATACACTACCATGTGTAAAATAGATAACTAGCAGGAACCTGCTGTATAATACAGGGGGCTAAGCTTGGTGCTTTGTGGTGAACTAGATAGGTGGGATGGGGAGTGGGAGGGAGGAAATATATATATATATATATATACATATATATATATATACAGCTGATTCACTTTATTGTACAGCAGAAACTAACACAACATTGTAAAGCAACTATACCCTAATTTAAAAAAAATACTATACTGGTTTAATTACTGTGGCTTTCTAATATGCTTTGAAATAAAAAAGCATGATGCCTTCACCTTTGTTCTTCTTTCTCAAGGTTGCTTTGGCTATCCAAAGTCCTTTGTGATTCCACATAATTTTATAATTGTTTTTGATACAGCAATCCCACTTCTGGATATTTTTCAAAAAGAATAGATGTCAGGATCTTAAAAAGATATTGGTACTCTCATTTTGTTGCAGTACTACTTACAATAGCCAAGATGTGGAAACAAAGTAAATGACCATAGATGGATGAATAAATAAATAAAATGTGGCATATACAAACAATGGAACACTATTCACTTTTAAAAAGGAGGAAATGTTGCAATATGCAACAACACGGACAAACCTCATTGACGTTATGCTAAGTGAAATCAGCCAGTCATGGAAGAATGAATAGTGCATGATTCCACTTAAAGGAGGTATCCAAAATATCCAAACTCATAGAAGCAGAGAGTAATTCTACTGGTGGTTGCCAGGGGACAGGAAGCAGGGACAAAGGGGAGTTGCTAATCATTAGCTATAAAGTTTCTGTTATTCAAGATGAATACATTATTGTAGAGATCTACTGTACAACATTGTGCCTATTGTTAACTATACTGTATGTTACACTTAAAAATCTGCTAAGTGCACATCTCATGTCAAGTGTATTTACTGCAATAAAATAAAAATAAAAAACCTTGGAAGGAATTTTAGTTCAGTGTTGAGGTTGAACTATCAGGAGAATGTATTCTGATCAAGCAACTCTACATGATACTGAAAATATATTTTAAATAGTACAGAAAAAAAGGAAGAGAACAGAATGTGAATGTTTAGGCATATAGTCTGCCTCCTGAGAAAGGCTAGAAATAACTTTATAGTAGTATTTGGTAGACCCTTTTTTCACTATATATGAACCTCCACTAGGGAATTTACTAGAAAGTAGGGTTTGCTTTTTTTTTCTCACAGGAGCTAATACACTGCAAAAGTTCTCAGCAATAATTTAAATCATTGTTAGTAGTTTGTAAATATAATAAAGTGCCATTACCTGAGTTACTTATTAAAATAAAAATTCATATTATTATTCACCCAATAATTAATTATTTTCTAATTATCACCCAAGCAAGAATAAGATTAAAATATAAGTA
Organism: Kogia breviceps; assembly: GCF_026419965.1. Lineage (NCBI taxonomy): Eukaryota > Metazoa > Chordata > Mammalia > Artiodactyla > Physeteridae > Kogia > Kogia breviceps. The sequence continues at coordinate 31,478,422 of NC_081325.1, forward strand.
GGTTGGGGGGACCTTCAAGATGGCAGAGGAGTAAGATGTGGAGATCACCTTCCTCCCAAAAACTACATCAAAAATACATCTACATGTGGAACAATTCCTACAGAACACCTACTGAATGTTGGCAGAAGACCTCAGACTTCCCAAAAGGGAAGAAACTCCTCAAGTACCTGGGTAGGGCAAAAGAAAAAAAGGAAAAACAGAGACCAAACAAAAGGGATGGACCTGCACCTCTGGGAGGGAGCTGTGAAGGAGGAAAAGTTTCCACACACTAAGAAGCCCCTTCACTGGTGGAGATGAGAAGGGAGGAGGGAAGCTTCAGAGTCACAGAGGAGAGCTCAGCAACAGGGATGCAGAGGGCAAAGCAGAGAGATTCTCACACAGAGGATCACTGCCGACCAGCACTGACCAGCCCGAGAGGCTTGTCTGCTCACCCGCTGGGGCAGGTGGGGGCTGAGAGTTGCGGCTCGGGTTTTGGAGGTCATATCCCAGAGAGAGGACTGGGGATGACTGCGTGAACACAGCCTGATAGGGGCTAGTGAACCACAGCTAGCTGAGAGGCAGTCCAGGCAAAAGTCTGGAGATGCTTAAGAGTCAAGAGAACATTGTTTCAGGGTGCAAGAGGAGAGTTGATTCTTCCCTGTCTGCCCACATAAGGCAGAGCACCACCTAAACAAGCTCCACAGATGGGAGCTGACTGCAGCTATCAGCTTGGACCCCAGAGACAAGCATGAAATGCTAATGCTGCTTATGCAGCCACCAAGAATCCTGTGTGCAAGCACAGGTCACTATCCACACACCCCTGGGGCCTATTCAGCATGCCACTGCCAGCGTCCCATGATCCAGGGATACATTCCCCAGGAGAACAAACAGTACGCCTCAGGCTGTTGCAATGTCACGTCTGCCTCTGCCGCCTCAAGCTCCCTCTACATTCCAATTATAAATACCATAACACTCCTCCCCCACCCAGCCTGAAGGAACAAGAGCCCCCTAATCAGTGGTTGCTTTAGCTCTGACCTGTCTGAGTGGGAACAGATGCCTGAGGGTGACCTACACTCAGAGGTGGGGCCAAAAACAAAGCTGAGCCCCAGGAGCTGTGTGAACAAAGAAGAGAAAGGGAAATTTCTCCATGCAGCTTCAGGATCAGCAGAATAAATCCCCACAATCAATTTGATGTACCCTGCATCTGTGGAATACATGAATAGACAAGAAATCATCACAAAATTGAGGCAGTGGACTTTGAGAACAACTGTAGACTTGGGGTTTTCTATCAGGGACTGATTTATTTCTGATTTTTATGTTTATCTTAGTTTAGTGTTTAGTGCTTTTTATCATTTGTGGATTTGTTTATTGGTTTGGTTGCTCTCTTCTTTTATTTTTAAATTTTATTTATTTATTTTTCTTTCTCTTTTTCTCCATTTTCTTCTGAGCCTTGGGGCTGACAGGGTCTTGGTGCTCTGGACTGGCCTGGTGTCAGACCTGAGTCTCTGAGGTGGGAGAGTCAAGTTCAGGACGTTGGACCACCAGAGAACTACCAGCCACATGTAATATCAATTGGTGAGAGCTCTCCCAGAAATCTCCATCTCAACACTAAGACCCAGATCCACCCAACAGCCAGCAAGCTACAGTGCTGGATGTCCCATGCCAAACAATGAGCAAGACAGGAACTCAAAACCACCCTTTAGCAGAGAGGCTGCCTAAAATCATATGAAGTTCACAGACACTCCAAAACACAACACCAGAGGCAGCCCTGCACACCAGAAAGACAAGATACAGCCCCATTAACCAGAACACAGGCACCAGTACCCTCAACTAGGAAGCCTACACAAGCCACTGAACCAAACTCATCCACTGGGGTCAGACAACAAAAACAACGGGAACTACAAAGATGCAGCCTGTGAAAATGAGACACCAAACACAGTAAGTTAAACAAAATGAGAAGACAAAGAAATATGCAGCAGATGAAGGAGCAAGGTAAAAACCCACCAGGCCAAAAAATGAAGAGGAAATAGGTAGTCTACCTGAAAAATAATTCAGAGTAATGATAGTAAAGATGATCAAAAATTTTGGAAACAGAATGGAGAAAATAAAGGAAACATTTAAGAAGGACCTAGAAGAACTAAGGATCAAACAAACAATGATGACTGACAAAATAAATGAAATTTTAAATTCTCTAAAAGGAATTAATAGCAGAATAACTGAGGCAGCAGAATGGATCACTGACCTGGGAGATAAAATAGTGGAAATAACTACCACAGAGAAGAATAGAGAAAAAGGAATGAAAAGAATTTAAGACAGTCTCAGAGACCTCTGGGACAACATTAAATGTACCGACATTCGAATTATAGGGGTCCCAGAAGAAGAAAGGTAAAAGAAAGGGACTAAGAAAATATTTGAAGAGATTATAGTTGAAAACCTCTTTAACATGGGAAAGGAAATAGTCAATCAATTCCAGTAAGCACAGAGAGTCCCATACAGGATAAATCCAAGGAGAAACATGCCAAGACACATATTATTGAAACTGTCAAATATTCAATACAAACAAAAGTTAAAAGCAGCAAGGGACAAGCAACAAATAACATACAAGGGAATCCCCATAAGGTTATCAGCTGATCTTTCAGCAGAAACTCAGCAAGCCAGAAGGGAGTGGCAGGACATATTTAAAACTGTGAAAGGGAAAAATCTACAAATGAGATTACTCTACCCAGCAAGGATTGCATTCAGATTCAATGGAGAAATTAAAACCTTTACAGACAAGCAAAAGTTAAGAGAATTCTGCACCACCAAACCAGCTTTACAACAAATGTTAAAGGAATTTCACTAGGCAGGAAACACAAGAGAAGGAAAAGACCTAGAAAAAAAACCCAAAACAATTAAGAAAATGGTAATAGGAACATACAAATTAATAATTACCTTAAATGTAAATGGATTAAATGCTCCAACCAAAAGACACAGACTAGATGAATGGATACAAAAACAACATCTGTGTATATGCGGTCTACAAGAGACCCACTTCAGACCTAGGGACACATACAGACTGAAAGTGAGGGGATGGAAAAAGATGCACCATGAAATTGGAAATCAAAATAAAGTTGGATTAGCAATTCTCATATCAGACAAAATAGACTTTAAAATAAAGACTCTTACAAGAGACAATGAAGGACACTACATAATGATCAAAGGATGAATCCAAAAAGATATAACAATTGTAAATATTTATGCACACAACATAGTAGTACCTCAATACATAAGGCAAATGCTAACAACCATAAAAGGGGAAATACACTAACAAAATAATAGTAGGGGATTTTAACAACACACTTTCACCAATGGACAGATCATTCAAAATGAAAATAAATAAGGAAACACAAGCTTTAAATGACACATTAAAAAAGACGGACTTAATTGATATTTATAGGACATTCTATCCAAAAAAACAGAATACACTGTCTTCTCAGGTGCTCAGGAAATATTCTCCAAGACAGATCATATTTTGGGTCACAAATCAAGCCTCAGTAAATTTAAGAAAGTTGAAATTGTATCAAGTATCTTTTCCGCCCACATTGCTATGAGACTTGGTATCAATTACCGGAAAATAATGTAAAAAATACAAACACATGGCAGCTAAATAATATGTTACTAAATAACCAAGTGATCTCAGAATAAATCAAAGAGGAAATAAAAAATACCTGGAAACAAATGACAATGAAAACACAGGGACCCAAAACCTATGGGATGCAGCGAAAGCTGTTCTAAGAGGGAATTTTATAGCAATACAACCCTACCTCAAGAAATGAAAAATCTCAAATAAACCACCTAACCTTACACATAAAGCAATTAGAGAAAGAAGAACAACAAAAACCCTAAAGTTTTCAGAAGGAAAGAAATCATAAAATAAGATCTGAAATAAATGAAAAAGAAATGAAGGAAATGATAGCAAAGATCAATAAAACTAAAAACTGGTTGTTTGAGAAGATAGATAAAATTGACAAACCATTAGCCAGACTCATCCAGAAGAAAAGAGAAATGACTCAAATCAACAGAATTATAAATGAAAACGGAGAAGAAACAACTGACACTGCATAAATACAAAGGATAATGAGAGATTCACACAAGCAACTATATGCCAATAAAATGGACAACCTGGAAGAAATGGACAAATTCTTAGAAAGTTACAACCTTCCAAGACTGAACCAGGAAGAAATAGAAAATATGAACAGACCAGTCACAAGCACTGACATTGAAATTCTGTTTAAAAATATTGCAGCAAACAAAAGCCCAGTAGGATATGGCTTCCAAGGCGAATTCTATCAAACATTTAGAGAAGAGCTAACACCTATCCCTCTCTACATCTTCCAAAATATAACAGAGAGAGGAACACTCCCAAACTCACTCAATGAGATCACCATCACCTGATAACCAAAACCAGACAAAGATGTCACAAGAAAAAGAAACTACAGGTCAATAACACTGATGAACATAGATGCAAAAATCCTCAACAAAATACTAGCAAACAGAAGCCAGCAGCACACTAAAAGGATCATACACCATGATCAAGTGGGGTTTAGCCCCAGAAGGCAAATATTCTTTAATATACGCAAATCAATCAGTGTGACACATCATATTAACAAACTAATGGATAAAATCCATTTGATAGTCTAAATAGATGCAGAAAAAGCTTTTGACAAAATTCAACACCCATTTATGATAAAAAGTCTCCAGAAAGTAGGGATAGAGAGAACCTACCTCGACATAATAAAGTCCATATATGACAAACCCACAGCCAACATCATTCTCAATGGTGAAAAATTAAAACCATCACCTCTAAGATCAGGAACAAAACAAGGTTTTCCCACTCTCACTGGTGTTATTCCACATAGTTTTGGAAGTTTTAGCCACAACAATCATAGAAGAAAAATAAATAAAAGGAATCCAAATTGGAAAAGAAGTAAAACTGTCACTGTTTACAGATGACATGATACTATGCAAAGAGGATACTGAAGATTCTACCAGAAAACTACTAGAACTAATCAATGAATTTGGTAAAGTAGCAGGATACAAAATTAATGTGCAGATATCTCTTGCATTCTTATACACTAATGATGAAGAATCTTAAAGAGAATTTAAGGAAACACTCCCATTTACCATTGCAACAAAAAGAATAAAATACCTAGAAATAAACCTACCTAAGGAGACAAAAGACCTATATGCAGAAAACTATAAGACACTGATGAAAGAAATTAAAGATGATACAAACAGATGAAGAGATATACCATGTTCTTGGATAGGAAGAATCAACATTGTTAAAAAGACTATACTCCCCAAAGCAATCTGCAGACTCTGTTCAATCCCTATCAAATTACCAATGGCATTTTTCACAGAACTAGAACAAAAACTTTACAATTTGTATAGAAACATAAAAGACCCTGAATAGCCAAAACAATCTTGAGAAAGAAAATGGAGCTGGAGGAATCAGGATCCCAGACTTCTGACTATACTACAAAGCTACAGTAACCAAGACAGTATGGTACTGGCAGAAAAATAGAAATATAGATCAATGGAACAGAATAGAAAGACCAGAGATAAACTCATGCACATATGGTCATCTTAATTTTGATAAAGAAAGCAAGAATATACATTGGAGAAAAGACAACCTCTTCAATAATTTGTGCTGGGAAAACTGGACAGTTACATGTAAAAGAATGAAATTAGGAAACTTCCTAATGTCATACAAAAAATAAACTCAAAATGGATTAAAGACCTAAATGTATGGTTAGACAGTATAAAACACTTAGAGGAAAACATAGGTAGAACACTCTATGACATAAATCCCAGCAAGATCCTTTTTTACCCACTTCCTAGGGAAATAGAAATAAAAACAAAAATAAACAAATGGGACCTAATGAATATTAAAAGCTTTTGCACAGAAAAGGAAATCATAAACAACATGAAAAGACAACCCTCAGAATGGGAGAAAATATTTGCAAATAAAGCAACTGACAAAGGATTAACCTATTAATTAAAAGCAGCTTATGCAGCTTAATAAAAACAACAACAACAACAAAACTCAATCCAAAAATGGGCAGAAGACCTAAACAAACATTTCTCCAAAGAAGATATACAGATTGCCAGCAAACACATGAAAAGATGCTCAACATCACTAATCTTTAGAGAATTTCAAATCAAAACTACAATGAGGCGTCACCTCACACTGGTCAAAATGACCATCATCAAAATATCTCCAAACAATAAATGCTGGAAAGGGTTTGGAGAAAAGGGACCCCTTATGCACTGTTGTTGGGAATGTAAATTGATACAACCACTAAGGAGAACACTATGGAGGTTCCTTAAAAATCTAAACCTTTTTCTACCATATGACCCAGCAATCCCACTACTGGGCATCTACTCTAAGAAAACCATAATTCAAAAAAGCGTCATGTACCACAATATTCATTGCAGCACTATTTACCATAGTCAGGACATGGAAGCAACCTAAGTGTCCATCAACAGATGAACGGATAAAGAATTAGTGACACATATATACAGTGGAATATCATTCAGCTATAAAAATAAAAGAAATTGAGTTATTTGTAGTGAGGTAGATGGACCTAGAGTCTGTCTAAAAGATTGAAATAAGTCAGAAGGGGAAAAACAAATACTGTATGCTAACACATATATATGTAACCTTAAAAAAAATAATGTTCTGAAGAACCTAGAAGCAGGAGAGTAATAAAGACACAGATGTAGATAATGGACTTGAGGATATGGGGAGGAGGAAGGGTGAGCTGGGACGAAGTGAGAGAGTGGCATGGACTTATATATACTATCAAATGTAAAATGATATCTAGTGGGAAGCAGCTGCATAGCACAGGGAGATCAGCTCAGTGCTTTGTGACCACCTAGAGGAGTGAGATATGGAGGGTGGGAGGGAGATGCAAGAGGGAGGAGATATGGTTATATATCTGTATGTATAGCTGATTCACTTTGTTTTAAAGCAGAAACTAACACACAATTGTAAAGCAATTATACTTCCACAAATATGTTAAAAAATGAAAATTAAAAAGTAAGAAATAGGGCTTCCCTGGTGGCGCAGTGGTTGAGAGTTCGCCTGCCGATGCGGGGGACGCGGGTTCGTGCCCCGGTCCGGGAAGATCCCACGTGCCGCGGAGCGGCTGGGCCCGTGAGCCGTGGCCGCTGAGCCTGCGCGTCCGGAGCCTGTGCTCCGCAACGGGAGAGGCCACAACAGAGAGAGGCCCGTGTAACGCAAAAAAAAAAAAAAAAAAAAAAAAAAAAAAGTAAGAAATAAAAAGAAGTGAGCTATGGAGCCATAAAAGACATGAAAGAAAGTTAAATACATATTATTAAATAAAAGAAGGCAATATGGAAAGGCTGCATAGCATATGATTTTAAACTAAATGTCATTCTGGAAAAGACAAATCTATGAAGATCATGTAAAAGGTTGGTAGTAGCCAGGGGTTCGGGCCAGGAATGAACAGGTAGAACATGGAAGAATTTTAGGGTAGTGAAAATATTCTGTATGATACTATAATGATGGACACATTTCTTTATACATTTACCCAAAACATAGAATGTATAGCACCAATAATGAACTCAAATGTAACCTATGAACTTTGAGAGCTTATAATTTGTCAGTGTAGGTAGATCAATTTTAACAAGTGTATCACCTCTGGTAGGAGCTATTGGTAATCGAAAGATGATGTATGTGTGGGCCATGGGGCACATGGGCAATCTCTGTATCTTCCCCTTAACTTTTCTGTGAATCAAATTGCTCTAAAAAAATAGTCTTTAAAATGTTATCTTAGACATATTTCTGTTATACTCACTTTCAGCTTGTGTACCATGTTTAAAATTTCAAGTTAAACAACTACACTCATCCCTATTTCTCTTAAACTACTCTCCAGCTGGTTTAAATACCAACTACAGACTGCCTTTTAACTAGCTCAATAGACTCTTGGTTTTCACATCTGTTCTACCTTAGCTTCTGTCTTCATTTTACCTACATGTTCCTTCCTGCCCCAGAGTTTTGGGTACTCTGGGCTCTATTCTTCAGTATCAAAATTACAACTTTATGTTTTGGTATTTACAATTCCAGCCACAAACTAAGAAAATATTTCCATTTATACTGTGCCTAATCCATTCCATTTTCTCAGAGTGACTTTATATGTTGCATTGATCTGCATATTCTCTTATAATTATTTTTTATGTCCTATTATTTTCTTTTTTACATTATGCTCTATCCCAAACTGTAATTACAGTTTTTCTTGAAGTTCATTAATTCCTCCTTGTGTCTGGTTGCTCCTTACATCCTGAAGCCTTTACAGATTTTCAAATTTAAATTACACAAGTTAGAAAAAATTATTGTGGCTTTCTTCTTCCAGATTTTGAATTTCCTGAAGATAATAAACCAGTATAAAATCTCTTCACTTTTGTGTATTTAAACGTCCACCATCCTCATCCAATCTACAATCCATCAGGACTGTTATAATAATCTCTTATCTGGTTTCCATACTTATACTTTACATCTTGACTGGCTCACTTCCGTTCTTGCAAGACAGTATTCATTCTTTATCAATAGCAGAAGTTGGTTGTTTGTTTGGTTAGTTTATTTATTTACTCATTCATTTATAAAGCTCTTCTTAATTTCCTTTCAGTGTCTTTTCATCAAACATACAGTCAAATCCCAAATACTTTCCATTGTCTAGAATTCTGTACTCAATCTGATTTCCTATTTATATCCACAGATTCACCTTGTACTAATCTCCCCTTTACTCACTGTATGTTTCTCACACTTGCCAACCTCTTTCATGCTTAGAATTTTGCTGCAGTTATTTTCTTTACTCTTCACTCTGTCTTCATCTGGCAGACTCTTCTCAATCTTCAGAGATCATATTAAATACCATGTCATTGGCACAGATATCTGTGGCCACCCTGAGCAACCACAACACATTATTTTTTATTAAACCACGTTTTTCATGTGTTCTTATTTAGATCTTCTTGCTTTCTGTTTATTTTTCTCTATATCTTGTGATACGTATTTATTGATAAATTCATTTGATTAAAAGTTTAATATTTATCACCTTCTTTTCTAAATTCTGTTAAGACAGAGGCTTTTCTGTATCAAAAAACCTATGCCAACACACTTAACATAGTAGTCATTCTTAACACATGTTGAGTATGCTAAGTAAATAAATAAGCAAATAAATGAGTTGACAGGTTAATGGCTTAAAATATCCCTTCATCAAGTATTTCATATTCCAGTTGCCCTTGAGATACTTGATCTTTTTTAAAAAAAAATTTCCCATCCCTAGACATAGGAAAGGTGAATAAACAAACTGGTCCTGTTTCATATGATTTTATATACACACAGGAAGTAGAGGATTTGTTACATAGTTAGTTATAATATACTTCCCCCAAACACTACCATAATCCATCAGGACATCTTGTTTTAACAAAATTCTATAAACATATACCCATATTTAAAATCTTATGTCTCTGCTAAGTATACCATGATGCAAAACAAGTACCATTTCTACCAATATTCCAGATGTTATTAGTGCTTACCTATATTTTCTAATCATTTTTGTATAAAATAAGAACATGTAATACAAAGTTGCTTTAATGTTATTTATGTTTTAAGCTGCCCCCAAAATATACCAACCAAGACATAGAATAGTGTAGTTTTTATAGACAGAGTATTTGTTTCAAGGACCATTCACTTGTTACAAAAATTACACAATTTCTGTTGTTAAAATAACCCATATAAGCAACATGATTTAAAGGGATATCTGAGTTTGAGTGCTCAAACTGATTTTTTTTTCTAATTTATATGTATTTGTATAATTTTATTTAATTTTTAGAATCCTATTTATTTTTGACACAAAGATAATAATAATAAAACAGTTGCATGAGATTTAAAAGTAATTTATGTGAAAGAAGGTTTAACATGTTTATCCTATACAAAGGATAGCTAAAAATAGTATATCATAGTTTATATAAAAATAGGTGACATGGAATAGGAATATTAATATCATTCAATGCTTATCTCAGGAATTTATTCCACATCTCAGTAGTTTCTATCTGATTGCAAGGATCCATAGGAATTATAAATGATTTCCCCATTTCTTTTTGTTTCTAACAGACTGGAAACATCAAATTAGAATTCAGTCTTTTTTCTCTCCATGACTTTTAGTATCTAGTTTCCATTTGAAAAACCAATGCATTTGTCTAAACCACCAGGGTGCCTAACTCTGAGAGGAGATGGAGGCATACACACTAACTTTTATGTCATCTTGTCATTCTGTGGTATCTCAAGGTGCTTTGCAATAACATTAAACTTTAAAGTTATCTCCACTGCTCAGTTAATTAGTTAAAATCAGATAAGTGGCAATGACAACAAACATATCTTACATTCAGGCTTAACCCTGGAGCCAATATCAATAGATGTGGAGGAGCCCCTTAAAGCAGGCGCCTTGTAGTTCAAAGGGAGACCACCTGCTGAGACATATTTTAGCAGAGAAGATGTAAGGAGACTTGATTTAGTTGACTTCAACTTTTGAGCAGTGAAAAGAATCCTTAGTCCAAAAAGGTAAGTCTGTATTTTGATGAGCACTGTAAGTTAAAATTATCTTAGCGGTGTGACATGAAATTTAAAATGTGCCACTGGAACAAGCCTTACATGCAATGATGTAAGTTCTTAATTATTGACAGCAACTATGGTTTGAATCAGTTATAATCCATTGAATAAATGAGTTAGGCTATCCAAGAAGGAAATGTCATATGTTTTATACCTTATAAAAAAAAAAAATGATGAAGACACCCACTGAAACCATCCTAAGAACAGATAATGTCCTCTATTTCTTTCTAGCTAAGAGCAGATATATTCATCAGATTGAGATAATAAAGCACAAACCCAAATTGCTTAACCTCAATAATGTTACTCACTGTTGAAAACTCTAGGAAGCCATGGAGCTAGCCTCTGTCAAGGAAGAGAACCTCAGACGGATCACTTAACATTTGAACAATCCCACTAAACTTTTGGAGTGACATCAGCAAGACAGTGATACGGGTCATTCCCAACTTCAGTCCCCCTCACAGGAAGACCAACAATCAACTATGCATAGACATCATTGTAAAAATCCTAAAACACAGAGTCTGAAGTATATCCTGCACCAGAGATTGAGAAGGACTGCATTAGAAGAGTAAGAGGAGTGGCTACATACTGACCCTAATGTCTCTCCCCCTGTTTAGCACAGCACCACACAGAAAGAAACTCCTGCACTTACAGTTTCTCCAGTGGGCAAAAGAGAGCTCAAGGTAGATATCCAGCTTCCCCAGTGTTGTGGGCCCTTGCACCTGGGTCTCACCTCACAGGAAATATAGGGCAAATATATGGGGCTTGACCACTGGAGATCAGGTTGTGACAGAGAAGGTGAGTGAGGTTTAGAGCAACCTGTGCTTACACCTTGGCGGACTGAGTTCCTACTTTCAGGAGTACCCAAGTGGCTCAACCAGTGGATTTTCACATCTGCAGAGCCAAGACAATAAATCTTGCTGGCCTTGGGGCTTTTTCTACACAGTCTGGGCAGGGAAACTAATTTTTAGTTATGCTTACTTCTGAGTGAAGCCCCTAGTTCCATCCAACCAGGAGCCTGGTGGGAGCTCCTGGGAAGCTACATAATGCACAAGCACTCAAGTAATGAGTCTGGTTAGCAGTGATATTCATCTATAGCATAAGGATGATGGCCCTATTTGGCCAAGGAACTCTGAGCACATTTCTGCCTGATTCAGAATCATAAGCAATGAACCTTGCAGGCCTTGGAGACAGTTATGCCACTCTGCCTAGGCAGGGAAGCTAATTCATAATCCCTCCTATTGCTGAGTACATACCCCAGCCCTACCAAACCAGGAAATCTGACCAGAAAACGCAGGAATCTGTGTAGCCCAGCAGTACCTGAGTAGAGAACCTGGCCAGTGGCTGTGCCCCTCTGCAAAGCCAAGTTAGCAAGGAGCTTGATGCATAATTCTGTCTCATTCAGGACCCCCAATAATGAGTCTTGCCTGCCTGAGAGTCTATTCTGCCACCTCACCCAAGCAAGGAAGATAATTCATAGCTTTGTTTGCTGCTAAGTGCAATCTCCAACCCTATCCAATTAGGAAACCTGGACAATGCACAAGAAAAACCAAACAGCCAGCAGTACTCAAGCAGAGGGCCAGCCCAGTGACTATGTCCACTGCAGAGCTAAACTGATAGCCCCATCTGGGCAGGGATGTTGGTGTGCAGTTTCACCTGATTTGTTTCCCAATCAGTGAGCCTTGCCAGCCTTGAGGCCTGTTCTGAGGCCTTGCCAGGGCAGGGAAGCTAATGCGTACCCTTGCCCACTGTTGAATAAAACTTTTAGTCCTGATAAACCAAGAAGCCTAACCAGAACATACAGAAAGCTTCATATCCCATCCTACACCTCCTATAGAGTGGCACTTGACTAGTGAGCGCTGCCAAAGACTTGTCCATATTCAGAACAAAGCCAATGGTCCCATCTAGCTAGGGAATTTGGTGCACCATTCTGCCCAATTCAGGTCTCTAAACAATGAGTCTTGCTGGCCTTGGGATATATTTTCTTTATCCTCTTCCAGGAAGGGAAGCTAATTTATAGCTCTGCCTACTGCTGAGTATGGTATCTAGTCTCACCTGACTAGGAAAACTGACCACGGAATCTAGATAACTAGAGCATATTCTGCAGCCACACTTGAAAGGGAGCCAAGCTAGCAGTCCCGTCCAACTATACCCAGTCAGCAACATCACCCTATGACTTCAGTTAGGAAGCGATCTCACCCAAATATAGACCCTGAAAGAAAGCTCTATATGCCCAAGGATGCTATCAGCTAACACATCCAGAACCCCAAGCTGATCTGACAGACGAAGGACTGTCTCCGTCAAAGCAAACATGTAGAATCTGGAAGAGGAGACCACTTATTCAAATGTGCAGATACCAACACAAAGTATCATGGATCACAAAACAATCAGGTAAACATGACTTCACCAGAGGAAACTAATACAGTTCCAATAACTGCTTCTAAAGAAATGGAGATCTATGAACTATCTGACAAAGAATTCAGAATAGTCCTTTTAAAGTAGTTTAATGGACCACAAGAACACACAGGCAGAAAACTAAACAACATTAGGAAAACAATGCATAAACAAAATGAGAAGTTCAATGAATAGAAACTATCAAAAAACAAACAGAAATCCTAGAGCTGAATAGTACAATGACTGAACAGAAGAATTTAACAGAGAATTTCAACAGCCAACTCAACCAAGTAGAATAAAGAATCAGAGAAATAAAGATACGACATTTAAAATCATCTGGTCAGAGGAGCCAAAAGGAAAAAGAATGAAAAAGAGTGAAGAAAGCCTACAGGACTTATGAAACACCATGAAAACAAACAATTTATAATACACGTTTAAGTCTCGTTCATGTCTTTCCATGGCTTGATAGCTCATATATTTTTAGAATTGAATAATATTTCATGGTCTGGAGGTACCACAGATTATTTATTTATTCACCTACTTAAGGACATTTTGGTTGGTTCCAAGTGTGGGCAATTATGAATAGAGTTGCTATAAATACCTGTTTGCAGGTTTTTGTGTGGACATGAGTTTCCAATTCCTTTGGATAAATACCAAAAAGCACAATTACTGGATGTTGTGATAGAAATATGTTAGTTTTGTTCTAGAATAACATTTTGTGGATAACTAATCAAAGAGAACAATACATCACTAGATTGGGGGAAATCAATATTAAATGTCACATCTAAACCAAAAACAGGATTAACATGCTTTCTTTTCATCATTTCGACTAGTAGGAATGTCTTTTGAACAATAGTTAAAGTCATTTGAACCTAAGAGACAAATACAGAACTGTCCACCTAACAATGGCAGAATACACATTCTTCTCAAGTGCACATGGAACATTTTCTAGGACAAAACCTGGAAAATTCACAAACACACGGAAATTAAACAACAGTCTCCTGAAAAACCAATGAATCAAAGAAGAAATTAAAACGGAAAAAGGCATCTTCAGGCAAAATAAAATGGAAATGAAATATATAAAACTTAGGGGATGTGGAAAAAGGGGTTCTAATAGAGTAGTTTAGCGCTATAAATGTAAACATCAAGAAAATAGAAAGGTGCCAAATAAAAAACCTAATGTTATACCTAAAGGAACTATAAAAAGGAGAACAAATTAAGCCCAAAGTTAGTAGAAGGGAGTCAATAATAAAGATTAGAGCAGAAGTAAATAAACTAGAGATCAGGAAAACAATATAAAAGATTATTAAAACTAAGAGTTTGTTTTTTGTAAAGATAAATGAAATGGACAAAACTTTAGTTAGACCAACCAAAAAAAAAAGGGAGAGAACCTAAATAAATAAAATTATAAATGAAAGAGGAGACATAACAACTAATATCACACATATACAAAGAATCATATGAGACTACTATGAACAGCTATACAACAATACACTGGACAACCTAGAAGAAATGGATAAATTCCTAGAAACATACAACCTACAAAGACTGAATCAGGAGGAAATAAAAAAACATATGAATAGGCCAACAATTAGTAACAAGATTTAATTAGTAATCAAATACCTTCCAAAAAAATAAGCCCAGACTTTGTCCCAGCTTTACCTTCCCCCTGTGACCTCAAGTCCATTGTCTACATCTGAGAATTTTTTCCTGCCCTGCCACTATGTTCAACAGTAACATTTTTTTAGATTCCATATGTATGCATTAGCATATAGTATTTGTTTTTCTCTTTCTGACTTACTTCACTCTGTATGACAGACTCTAGGTCCATCTACCTCATTACAGATAACTTAATTTTGAGAGCAGCAATGACATATATACATGACCAAATGTAAAATAGATGGCTAGTGGGAAGATGATGCATAACACGGGGATATCAGCTTGATGCTTTGTGATGACCTAGAGGGGTGGGATAGGGAAGGTGGGAGGGAGGATCAAGAGGGAGGGGATATGAGGATATATGTATACATATAGCTGATCCACTTTGTTGTACAGCAGAAACTAATACAACATTGTAAAGCAATTATACTCCAATAAACATGTTAAAAAATAAAATAAAATAGTACCTTCCACGTGAAAAAATAAATAAAAATTAAAGAAGAGGGCTTCCCTGGTGGCGCAGTGGTTGAGAGTCTGCTTGCTGATGCAAGGGACACAGGTTCATGCCCCAGTCAGGGAAGATCCCACATGCCGCGGAGCGCCTAGGCCTGTGAGTCATTGCCACTGAGTCTGCATGTCCAGAGCCTGTGCTCCACAATGGGAGAGGCCACAACAATGAGAGGCCTGCATACTGCAAAAAAAAAAAAAGAAAAAGAAAAAAAGTAAAGGAGACAAATATAAGTCCAAGGAGGAACTTCGTAAAAACCCAATGTCCTAAGGAAGGTCAAATAATTACCTAAATAAATAAATACATAAATAAGCCCAGAAACAGATATGTTCATCGAGAATTTTACTAAATGTTTAAATAAAATTTAATGCTAATCCTTCTGAAACCCTTCCAAAATATCAAAGAAGAGGGAACACTCCCAAACTCATTTTACAGGACCAGCATTACTCTTATATAAAAGCAGATAAGGACACAATAGAGAAAGAAAATTACAGGCCAATTTCCCTGATGAATATAGGTGCAAAACTTCTCAACAAAATAATAGTGAATCAAAATTAGCAGCACATTAAAAGAACTGTACACCATGATCAAGAGGAATTTATCCTTAGAATGCAACAATGGCTCAACATATACAAATAAATCAAAGTGATACATCACATTAATCTAATAAAAAATAAAAATTATGTGAATATCTCAAAAGAAGCAGAAAAAGTATTTGAGAAAATCCAACATCCATTCATGATAAAAAAAAAAAAAAAACTCAATAAAATGGGTATAGAAAAAATGTACCTCAACATAATAAAGGCCATGTATGATGACCACAGTTAACATCATACTCAATGGTGAAAGTTTGAAAGCTTTTCTTATATGATCAAGACCAAGACAAGGGTGCCCATTCTCACTATTCTTATTTAACATAGTAATGAAAGTTCTAACCAGAGTACTCAGGCAAGAAAAGGAAATAAAAGGCATCAGAATTGGAAAGTAAGAATTGTCTCTGTGTACATGATATAATTTTATATAGAGAAAATTCTACAGACTATACAAAAAGAACTGTTGGATCTAATCAACATATTCAGTAAAGGTACAGGATACAAAATCAGCATACAAAAATGAGTAGTGTTTCTATACAATAACAATACATTATTTTAAAAAGAAATAAAGAAAACAGTCTCATTTGGCATCAAAAACAATAAAATATAATATATAAGAATAAATTTAAACAAGGAGATGAAAGATCTCTACAATAAAAACTATAAGATGTTGAAATAAATTGCAGAAGACACAAGTATATGGAAAGATAACCCATGTTCATGAATGAAGATAATTAATATTGTTAAAATACTCATACAACTCAAAGCCATCTATAAATTCAATGCAATCCTTACTATGGTTCCACTGCTATTTTTTACAGAAGTGGAACAACCAATCTTAGAATTTATATGGAACTACAAAAGACCATGAATAGCCAAAATAATCCTGCGTAGGGAGAACGAAGTTGGAAACATCACAATTCCTGATTTCAAACTATATTGCAAAGTTATAGTTATCAAAACAGTATGGTACTGGTATTAAAACAGACACATAGACCAATGTGACAGTATGAAGAACCCAGAAGTAAACTCATGCATAAATGGTAAACTAATATATGAAAAGAAAACAAAGAATACTCAATGGAGAAAAGGTAATCTATTCAACACATGGTGCTGGAAAAATTAAATATGCACATGCATAGAATGAAACATGACCCCTATTTTACACCATTTACAAAAATTAATTCTAAATTGATTAAAAACTTAAATGTAAGGACTGAAGCTGTAAAACTAGAAGAAAAAGTAGCAATAATAAAAGCTTCTTGACTTAGATTTTGGCAATTTTTTTTTTTTTGTTAATTCATGACACCTAAATCACAAGTAACAAAATAAAAGGTAAACAAGTGGTACTACATCAAACTAAAAAGTTTCTGCAGAGAAAAAGAAACAATCAACAAAACGAAAAGGCAATCTACCTGTGGAATGGGAGAATTTGGTTGCAAAACATATTCTGATAGGGGGTTAATATCCAAAGTACATAAGAAACATATACAACTCAGTAGCAAAAAACAAATAACCCAATTTTTAAATGGGCAAAGACCCAAATAGATAGTTTTTCCAAAGAATATATTCAAATAGCTAACAGGTACATGAAAAGGTGGTCAACACCACTAATCCTTAATGAAATGCAAATCAAAACCACAGTGAGATGTCATATTTTATCTGCTAGAATGGCTTTCATCAAAAAGGCAAGAGATTAAAAGTGCTGGTGAGAATTTAGAGAAAAGGGAACCCTCATAGACTGTTGGTAGGAATGTAAATTGGTACAGCCAGTATGGAAACAGTATGGAAGTTTCTGAATAAAATTACCATATGATCCAACAATCTCACTTTTGGGTATAGATCCAAAGGAAAAAAAAATCATTATCTCAAAGAGATATCTGCACCCCTGTGTTCATTACAGCATTATTTACAATAGCCAAGACACAGAAACAACATAAATGTCCAATGACTAATGAACGGGTAAAAAAAATATGTATGTGTGTATATATGTGTGTGTGTGTGTATATATATATATATATATATATATATATTATATATTGTGTATTATATATATATATTTATTTCCTTATAAAAATAAGGAAATCCTGCCACTGATATAATATGAATGGACTTTGAGGACATTATGTAAATGAATAAGTCAGGCAGACAAAGATAAATACTGTATTATTCCACTTATAGTGGAATCTGATAAAACCAAACTCAGAAACAGAGATCAGATTTTGTGGTTGCCAAAGGTATCAGTTGGAAATTGGGGGAATTGGGTGAAGATGATCAAGATGTACAAACTTCCAGTTATATGAGAAATAATTTCTGGGAATGTGATGTATACATGATAACTATAGCTAACAATACTGTTCTATATATTTGAAAGTTGCTAAGAGTAGATCTTAAAAGATTTCATCACAAAGAGAAACATTTTCATAATTATGTGAGGTGATATGTGTTAACTAAACTTATTGTGATAATTTTTTCACAATATAACATATAGCAAATCATTATATTTTGTACTTTAAATTTATGTAATATTATACATCAAATATATCTCAATAAAATGGAGACAATTTCCAGAAGTTCTTACTCTTATGTAGGTCTTGGACAATTATGTTTTTGATATATTTTCTTTGTTATTTCTTTTTAATTCCTCTGTAAATTGCATTACTGATCAAATTATCCACTTCCTTACACTTTGGAAAATGTATATTACCCATTAATATCAGACCTTCACAATTTCTTGTTTTAGCCAATAATTGTGAGAAGTGATGGGAACAACTTTCAGCCAAAGTTTTAAGAAAAATTACATGATTTCATCATGCCCTTGTTTCCTTTTTCCTTGAGATTTATAATGTTCCAGATACGGGATGTGCCTTTAGCCTGAGTCCAATAATGAAGATAATGTGGAACAGAAACCATCCAGTTCAGGAGAGACAAAAATCTGATAAGGAAATTGTGATCAAAGGTTACTGAGATTTAGGATTTGGTTACTACTGTGCCATAACTTAACCAAAATTGATTGATAGAAACTTTCATGCTGAAGCCAAGAAACAAATAAGACAGCATAACAAACAAGTAGGCAAATACTTGAGAAGCTGGACTATACATTATAAAAAAAGATAATAGTATGGCAAAAATTTGTAAAAGACTATATAAGACAAGCATTTTAAAGCATGATGGATTCAAGTTATTCCACAGATTAATAGTTCCTCCTGCATTATAAGTTTCACTCAAAAATGTCAGAATTTAAGTAGAAATATCTTTAATACGGAAAACATATTTTCTTTGAGGGGGAGTGTACTTCTAAGGATGAGCATAGTAGAGGTGAAAACACTTCAAAGAGCTTCAGGAAACAATCCTCCATAGAAGGCAGAATAATAACTCCACATTTGCAATTTAGGTCTATAATTGGCTGTAAGAGTGTTCAGTAATTATATGAAGGTAAATTTAATTTTCAATTTTTCAGATTTCTTACTCTTTAGCTGTTAAAGTAAGAAAGACAAATCAGAGAGAACCACTATACCTATATCACTGTCTTTTCATTAACTAAATGTCTCCTATATCTTCATAGCTACATGGAGCACTATTTCTAAAGTCACTGTATTCTAATTAGAGCAACAACATTAATTCTCAACACTAGAAATATAATAGAAAATTGCTATTACATACAATGAAGGAATTATTAAGTAAAGGTATGCAGGAAAAGAAAGATATTTTTTGTAGAAGTGCATAATGAAAATGACATATGAAAAAAACACTATTTTTGTTGTGTGAAAATGCATATATAATGTTGATCATGGAAGGAACCACCACCAAGTAGATCTGTTCACTTTGATGTTGACAAGGTATAATTTTAGAAAATCAAGTTGGAATGCAATATATATATATATATATATATATATATATATATATATATATATATATATAAAGTTGCTAGCTAAATCATCATTGATTAATGGTGTGACAGAAAAAAGTATTTTCAAATTATTTTAAAGACAGAATCTCTTTGAAGAAAAACATATTAAAAATTGGCAGATGTTAGTACCAGTGAGTGATATGTGTTTTATGTTCCTTATATGCATATACCTTTTCAAGGAAATACAATACATGAGTCAAAAAGATGTAAAAGATCCAAGTGCATATTTGTTATTTAATTCTATGCCTCTGCATCTACAGACCAGTTGATGAAGCTGACGACAATTTTGCACATAAGAATCACTATGGGCTAAAAGGATAAAATAAGCATTGCCAACCTTCCTTTTTTTCCTTTTGGGTCTGGGAACACAAAGACCCAAGAGGAAAATGGAAAAATTTTGGCTATGGTTAATGGAAAAATTTTGTATGATTAATATCAAAATTTTTCTATACATCAAACTAAAAAATATCAAGCATGAAGAGTATGAAATTTATGTCTCACAATTTAAAATGTATCTGGTCACCCATAAAGTTGTCAATATATTTCTACAAAACTTAAAATTATTTTTCCCTTACTGAGTATAATTTCTCTTTATTCAACACAATGCCATCCAATTTCTCCAAATTGAACTACCAAAATCATTAACCTTAATTTTACTATGTCTCTTATTTATTCTTGAATAATTTATGTGATGATAAACATTGTCTCATATGAAAACAAACACTAGAAGAATATTGTTTTATACAAATACATGTGTTAATTTTTGATGTTCTTGAATTTTTCTAAAGTGGTGCTGGTGGGAAGATATTTGAAAATCAGAGTGAAGAGTTGACAGAATTTGATCTTGAAGAATTTATTTGGGTAACAATGATAATTAAGAGACTATAATCAGAAAGCCTGAGATAAATTTGAAAATATGAACCAAAAAAGTAGAGTGAGACTCTCAAGCAATCGTCATATTGGAATGCATGCAATTGACACGTAAGACAGAAAGGCTGAAGTGTCACCCTGTAATCCACTATAATACAGAAGTTTACCAAGACAAAATAATCACATTACAAATTTCTTCCATATTTGATATAAAATCCTCTAACACGTTCACTGACATGAACATGTTACTTGCTGGACTCTCAATTCTCCATGATTGTCCATCATTGATCAAGACAACAAGTGTCACTTATTAAAAAATTTGTCAATCATTTAAATGTTTTCCACTGCTAAATCTCTAGTACCTAGTGTATATTAAGTATTCAATAAATATTTAAAGAAATAATGATCTTTCATTATGGGAATGTTTGGTTTGTTGATCTTTCTAATCCATTTTCACATAGATTATCTGAACCATAAACTTAGTCATATTCAATGTTAGTTCCATTCCCTAGAAGTACAACTCCCATGAGAGAAGTTTTCCTTTATTCAAATTATTACATATAAAACAGGAAAAGTTAGAAAAAAACCATCCCATTTCCATCACAGGAAATAGTTACTGCTACAGCCCTATAACAAATATCTAAAATCTGAGTAGCTTTAGGAAACCAGTATATTTTAATTAAGGTTATATTGTT
Source organism: Kogia breviceps (assembly GCF_026419965.1). NCBI lineage: Eukaryota > Metazoa > Chordata > Mammalia > Artiodactyla > Physeteridae > Kogia > Kogia breviceps. The sequence continues at coordinate 31,499,699 of NC_081325.1, forward strand.
AGATAACAAATAAAAGGTGGTAGAATATGTTAATCAATTTCTAAAAGTCATATTTAACATTATAGATAGGTTGACTATGGGACACTGAAATGCACAGAAGACAAAAAATTAAGAAGCCAGAAGGGGGGAAAGTTGAAATAACAAATAAAAATAGAAATAAATGACCAGGAGGACGCTTCCTTTATTGAAACACCTCTTAGCACATTTCTTTGTTTTTTTAAGTATGAATATATTTAATTTAGTTTGCCAATGCAACTTTATTTAGCTGCCTGTTTACCTTTCTGCAAAGCCTCATTACCCGTAAAAACAAAGAATGAAGTTGATTAATGTGCTCTAAGTGTGATGTTAAAATTGCAATTTTCATATACTTAAGTGGATGCTTCTGCAGTATTTTGTTTGATAATTTACAGAGTTAGCAGCGTCCAAACCACTAATCAGTTTCTTTTTATGGTGACAGCTGCAGAAGATTCTTTTGGAATGCTAATTTTCATTAGTGCTTTCCCTTCCTGTGGACTAGATGCCTGGCTCAGAGTGATTTCATCTTTGCAAACTAAAGTTTTGAGAGCAAAGGCACTCGGGCTATGCATAAGTTTTCTAAGAGTACACAGAGAAAGTATTGCAAACACAAAATCTGATGGGTGAATTTCAAATGTGTAAAATGAATATAAAAAATATATATGATATTGAAGGCACATGATCCCAAAATTGCTGACTAAAATTACTGAAATTGATATATAAAAAGAGAAAAAGTTGTTTAAATATAGCAAAATGACATTGTCTATCAATATTAGAGAAAATTAATTTATATATTTACTATTATTTTTTAAATGATACAATTTTAATTCATTAATATATAGTAGTTTCTACCTATACAACTACTTTTTCATTTATTCTTGTAGATTATCATTAATCATTTTGGGCTTTTCTTTTTTTTTTTTTTTTTTTTTTTTTTGTGGTACGCGGGCCTCTCACTGTTGTGGCCTCTCCCATTGCGGAGCACAGGCTCCGGACGCGCAGGCTCAGTGGCCATGGCTCACGGGCCCAGCCCCTCCGCGGCATGTGGGATCTTCCCAGACCGGGGCACGAACCCGTGTGCCCTGCATCGGCAGGCGGATTCTCAACCACTGCACCACCAGGGAAGCCCTCATTTTGGGCTTTTCAAACAAATTTTTTTGTTTTTAGCAAAATTGCTCACATTCACTGACCGCTTCTCATGTGCCAGGGACGTCATCTCTTGGAGGGCAGCACAATTACTACCCCATTTAAAGATGAGGAATCCGAAGCACAGAATTTTGGAGGAGCTTGTGATTCAGCAGAGCCAGATTTGAAGCCAAAGGGTCTGGATCTAGAGCCTGGCATCATTAGCGGGTATTAATATTAAATTCATAGAAATAATGCATATAATTCAAAGAACAGATAGTAGGTGGGTTAATGCCTTGTCTTACCATGTGGGAAAAATAAAGCTTAAACCTAAATTCCTAATATCCTACTATCCCATGTTTTATAGAATTGCTTCCATTTCTCATAGTAATTCCCACTTTGCCTGAATAGTAGTATTGGTTTCTGTTAATTTGGAATTTTCATGCTTGGATGATAGTGTTAATGTTTTATGTCAGTGTAAATGTTAAGTCTCCAATCAAAAGGTCTAAATACATTAACATTCTGCCTCTGTGCATAGGTATGAGGAGATAAAATGACATGCTTTCTGAGAAATTATTTTTGTACAAATTAAATATATTTTCATTTAAAAAACTTGGTATAAGGAAGACTTTTGATATATTCTTTCCTCTTTTGAAGACAGTAAAATATTTTATCCATAATATTAAAATAATAGTCAACATTAGATTTTCAATCTTGACCTTTCCAGAGTAAAATATTAATATATATAATAAAGATAAATATAATTTACAATATTGTTAATTGTAGATCTTCTTTCCTATTTTTGCCCTCAATCAGTCTAATACTGCAATCGTTAACATCTCCAGAGCATGTTAATTTACAAAAATAGATAGTTTTCAGCAAAGCAAAATTACACAAATCAAAACGGTTACTTGACAAACTATTATCTACTTTCTTAACATCCTTTTACTTTCAGCTAACCTCAAACAATTAGTAACATCGAACACTACCTCCACTTTTTCACCATCCGTTCTTTTATTAACTGTTTGCATCATGATTGTCCCTTTTGTCAGTCTACTCAGATGGCTCTGAGGAGTACTATCAAACTTTCACTTTCTTTGATGGCTATGCCACTATGTGACCATCTTTCTGTATTTATAAATCCCCTCTTGGTTAAAACATAAGTTCTTTCAAAAACTCATATTTGCAATGATATTAAAATGTACAACCATTTATACTTCATGGCTCATGCTGGTGAATATGAGGATATCTTTAACTCTCATTTAATTATGCATATTATAAAAGACACTACCTGTAAAACAGGGGAAAATTACATAGAAAAGTAGTATTTCCAGGATTTAAGAAACTATAATTTTTTTAAAAGGTGCACAGTTGAAATTCTAATTTGCATCTTTTAGGCTACTAAAAAAAGGGAGTATTGATTTTTTAAAAGTCCTTAAGTAAACTTTATGAAAGGGAATATTATTGTTCCTATTGTTGTCTCTATTCATTGTGCAGAATATACCCAATCACCTAAGTGGAAAATGTAGAAAGAAAAAGAAATTAGTGGAATTATAGTGTTATGATAGCATTCTACAGATACCCATAGAAACTATAAATATTTTCTTATAGACCTATTAGGATATTTCAATGTTGATGGTTCCTTAGCATAGGTATTCCCTTGAGAATCACTTTTCAATGTATTCCAGAGTGCACTGTGGTAATTTTGTAAAATTTTTGTCATCACAATGATTAGGGGACACTAATGGCACTTAGTAGAGAATGGTCTGGGTGAGACAGTCCTACACAATGAAGAATATTCCTACACCCCACACAACATTTTAATGTCACACAATATTTATTTAGATTAAAACTGTTTATAATGAACTGAACCTGAAATCTAACCATTATACATATAAACACACAATATTTGTTTTATTAATTTTATATATGCTAAATTTTCCAGAAATGCAAAAACTGTGTAAATCCAGAAAGAACTATACTCATTTGGTTTGAAACTCCTTCAAGAGTTGTTTATGATTTCAGAAGATGACAACCCCAATCAAATACCACTTGTGGTATTTGAGTCATTACAAATTTGTTTGTATCTGTCTGCATTAGTAGTTGTCAGAAATACAGTGCACAGAACTGGCTCTTTTAGCTCATCTTGTAGTGAGGTCATATTTCTGTATTTGTATATTGAAATGTGTACTGTCTTATTATACATTTCTTTCCTTTCATTTCTCTTTCACACATTTAGGGCATTGTATTGATTTTACAAAATTACATGTATAGGTAGATTTTATTATCCATTATTTTTATTGCAGAGATTTTTAAAACTCATTTTACATCTGTTATTAAAAGATTGTTGAATTTGATAAGGTTGACAATCAAAGACATAGCAGAACATTCTGAAATAATAAAATTGATACACTTCTTATTCACAAATTTTTAAATGGCAAGCTGACAGAGTAGGGTAATTTGAGACATGTTTGATATATATTTTTTAATGTCATAAGAAGAAGAGCAATGTGGCAGTGTCATTACTTCTGCCTTCATCTTATATTCAGCTGTAATATACTGCAGTGATCTTATTACAGAAATGAAACTTTAAAAAGACCAGAGAGTGACATGGGTTAGAAAGAATCAAAAAGTTGCAAGATGGCACCATAAACAGATGGCACCATGGAACAGAGACTACTCCTACTGATAATAGAACTGAAAAAAAGAAGAAAAGCAAGGCTTTGATGCAAAATTGATGGCTCTAAGAAAAATAAGTAAACAATCAAAAAGACCAAAAAAATTTCCCAAAGGAGGAAAGGATAAGGTATATTGACACTATATTTATAAAAATAGAAAAAAAAAGTTTATGAAGGATATATTTGTGACATATTGCTCAGAATTCATACATTTATTGGAAGCACTATATATATATTTTTTTTTCTGTAGAAGATACTGTGGCCTTCTTAAATTAGCTGCACTAACACATGGGAAAAGATACACACATCCTCTAACAATATTGAAACCAGAATGCAACAACTCTGCAAGAAATCTAGTCATCTCATTTATTAGGATGATTTATTATTCACTGAGCACCAACTCAATGCTTTTTATAACAGAGAAAGTTTTTTTTTTCTATTTCAGATTTTTTTAATATAAATAAAAATAAATGAAAGAATGGAATTGTCTTGAGTCTGCTACTATACCACTTATCGCTTTTCTCTAGAAATTTATCATAGAAAAAAGGAGACTTAAGCCTCTAAAGAATAAATTATTAAAACCAAGAAGTAAAGAAAATAACATAACAACGTGAATAGAAAGAATTTAGGGGGAAAAAACACATAAATTCCAAAGTTTCCAACGCAGTTTAAACATTTGTTCTTTAGAGTAAATTACTATAAATATTAAATAATGTGAGTCCTTTTCTTCATACTTCTTCACTTTTATCCATAAGTTACCTTCTAGCCCTATCTGATTGCACATTTGTATCTTCTCCTTAAATGCTTTAAGACCCAAATTAATAATTTTTTCTTAATAAGAATCTTTCATTTTCTTCATATTTCTTTCATTTTCTTTGCATATTCCGCCTTAAATTACCCACAATTTATATTACATACTCATGCAAACACAAATGTATACATACTTAAATGGAAAGTCCATTGAATTTAATATAAAATACACCTGAGAATTATTAGACATATATCTTCATGGAAATATACATTGTAACAAAATTATTGAATCAGTACATGGATAATTTCTAAATGTTAAAAATAATAACTCTTCCTTACAACAAAAATATAAATAATTCAATGAGAGCTTGCTAATTGGCAGGTAGAGTGATAAATGCTTTTCAGACATTTTTTTCATTGATTCCTTGCAGCAATGCTGAGTGATATTTATTTTTGCCACTTAATGGATGAGGAAACAGAGGCACGAGGAATCAAGATGTTTCTCATAGTCATGGAAAAAGTACTAACCAGGATTCAAAATCATAATTCAAACTATGTTTTACATCTTTATTTCCTACTTCCTTCCAAGAAATTCTTTCTAAAATTTACTTTTTAATAAATTTAATAAAATACAGAAAGCACAAAGTGTTAATGTAAAAACACACAATCATATTACCACACTCTAGAATTACCACTATTAACTATTTGTTTTGGCTTTTAGTTTTACTCTAAGAAAATAATATAGTAGAAAAAAGTTAATGGTCTCCTTAATCATCACCTCATTTCTTCTTTATCCCTTCCTAGAGGTAATAACTGTTATGCATTACTTCACATCAATTTAATTATCTCATATACATGTTACAGATATATCTATTTTGTTCTCCTTTTCTGCAGTCATTACTGTTTGTGACACTAGTCTACTGTTAATTCTTCTCATGGCCACTTTTTATTTTCTTCGATTTTGAAGGGAATATCTTTTACAGAAACTGAAGAGCTCTCTTAAGGAATGTGACCAGAAGCAGGAAAATGTCATACTGGGTAATATTATACTGCCACAACCTTCAAAGTAATAGGGGTCTCAGTGGAGACAATGGAAAGGTAACTAATTATCCATGAACAAGGTAAATTATATGTACTTCTGTGAAATCTCCATTCCAAAATGCTCAATATATTTCTTCTTAGAAAGGTATGAATGCATAGAACATCAAATCCATATCAAATTCCATTTTATAGCCCACTGTAATAAGTAATAGCAAATGTGCAAATCAAACTCATAAAATTGTTTATCCGAACTATTTTCTCAAAAATGGCAAAGATGAGACTAAAATTAAAATTTGGTAAGGTCTAATATTTTAAATTATGTCTCCATGATCAAAGAAAGTCTTCAACAGAACATTTACTTTCAGAAAGGAATAAAAAGACCATAGGGACTGTATCATTATGTGAAAGCAAATGGCATGGCAGTTCAAAATGAAATTGTTTCTGTTTAATATTTTTCCCATTTAATCACAGCATTCTTTCTCCATTTTTCAATGCTTTGCTAAGTAGAACTACATAAGCAAACTTTCCATAGCCAAGATTCTTTGTCTTCCTTGTTTCTGGATCTCTAAAGAAATGTCTTTGCATAACAGTCTATAAATGATAGTACTACCACTACTTACAGAACTACTTAAATGATGGTTCCATGGCCCCCTTGCAATATTGATGTTTTAAAGGGAGGCTGAGTAGTGCTCAAGACTAAAATATTTGATCTTCTATGAGGATTGGGCTGTCTCCTGGGAGATTTTAACGTAGCAATTTCTGCAAACAGGAAAGTCTCTATACTCAGACAAATGCAAAACTACAAGTCTTGGGAAAAGATTTGGGGACTTGGTGCTTATTGATATATAAAAAGATATAAAACACAGAGCAAAAGGGTATAAATTCAGTTTGAAGAGGTCCCAAATATAATTCTAGATGCACAAAGTAATTATAACACATGTACAATGATATAATACTATAGACTGTGCTGTGTTAGAAACACATATCTCAATCCATGTGCTGAAATTTTGCAACAACTTCAGGCCTCATTTTTCTTGTATTACAAGTGGGGCTAACACAGCTTGTCATCTGCCTCACAAGGAATATTATGAGGATTCATGAGATCATTAAATGAAGAGTCTCCAAGTGTTTTGCAGTCTCCAATTTACTTCCTGGCAAGAACTCAGAATCCTATTCACCCTTGCAGGGCAGTAGTGCATATTTATTCCAGAAAGAGTTAATTTTATTTTTCCACCCACCCTGAAAATGCTAACGGTGTGTGTGGTATGTAAATAGGTCTATTTATAATACATTAAGATATACTTAGGATAAGAGTCAAAATTGTATTTTAAGTAAATTAAAATAGTAAAAATCATCAGAATGGCTCCATATTACTTTGTCTCATCCTATAGATGGGAAAGTGTACTTTTAAAGATTCACAAGTATAAAAATTAATATATAAAAATGTAGACCATCAGGAGTATCATTAAAAGGGCCAAGTTATACCTGAACAGTTTTTATGTCATTTCTTGTTATCAAAGTCATTTGATTACTCTCTTTTTAACTAAACAAGCTTTTTAATAGATAATAATTATAAAGGTATTTTTGATGCATTATTTAAAACCAATGTCAAATTTCAAGCTGGGGATAACATAGTCCTTTTTATAATCTTATAAAATAAATTCTCACTCTTTGATATAATAAATATCTTGAAAACATAAAGGCTCGTAGAAATGTTCTGAGATGTACAGAAGTGATCATTATGAATGTTTAATGAAGCTTGCTTTATTGAGCACATATTGGTCACCATGCTAGGATCTTTCACATGAGGGCAAATGGCTCCATGGTGATCAGGCATGATGGACATGGTCCCTAGGGATGTTCCATGCTGGGACAAAAGATCACTGATACCCATAGCTGATGGGAACACAATCCTATAGGATTCTGACACCTGTGTTCTTATCACAATGCCATACTACTTCTCCCAGAAAGGCCTAAGTAAACAAACAAAAAATTCAGATCTGTATCAAACAGGAAATAAGTTTTTCATAATCTTGTGTGGTAACTAATTTTCTCTGGAAGAAAGTAAAATTCTTTGTATTTGGTTTTGATAACAAAAGTCAAAAAAAAAAAGAGAGAAAAAAAATCAACTGTTGGCAAGACTTAAAGCACAGAGAGACAAAATGAAAAATAGAAGGGGCTTCCCTGGTGGCGCAGTGGTTGAGAATCCGCCTGCTGATGCAGGCAACATGAGTTCGTGCCCCGGTCCGGGAAGGTCCCACATGCCGCGGAGCAACTAAGCCCGTGAGCCATGGCCGCTAGGCCTGCACGTCTGGAGCCTGTGCTCCGCAATGGGAGAGGCCACAACAGTGAGAGGCCCGCAAAAAAAAAGAAAAAGAAAAAAGAAAAATAGAAGGAAAACCTGCTATTGATAGTCACAAAAATAAAAATATTTTATAGGAATGTCTCACAAATTTGACATTAATTATGTAATTCATAGTGTGACTGTCATCTTCCAATTACACAAGTATTTCATAAAATCAATTAATCTGTACTGTTGGGGGGCTCTGTAGAATATTTGGGATAGATAATAATAGGTGAAAATGTAGCTGAAATAGAATTATGTCTTTCTTCCCAAACTTTACTATTTCTGAAATTGACTCAATTGCAACATTCTAGGCTTAGATATAAAATCATGTTTTATACATGGGCATAAACCAACCAAAATCACTTTCAGCAAGTTTGGAAGTATCAGTAGTCACTAAATTAATAATAAAGGTTAAACTTCTTTAAAAACATACCAGTTTTTCTGATCATTACTGCAAATAAAACTTGTATTTTTAATCTGCAGACATGTATATTCAAATAAATCAAATGGATCTTTAATTTTGTATAACTCTAATTTATGAGATAGTATGCATAAATAGGAAAGATACTATTTAGGATCTCTGGATTCTACTATAATTTTGCCAAATCTGTAAAAGCCTGGTTAAAAATCATAATTGCTACTCTTGCAAATCTCCCCTCCAAACAAGGAAAATAGACTAAATAATTTTCAAAATTACTTAGCAAAAAAGAAAAGCTGTTTGCTATATATTCAAAGATGTTTGATTTTCTCAAGTTTGTAAGCTTCTATGTATTTCATTTTGAAAATTAAAAAAAAAACACTTATTCATAGTACATATATCATTACCATCTTTAATACTTTTGCTTTCTTCATTCAATATTTTCACATAGTTGATCAGCAAATAGATTTTACACTATTATTAAAACAAAATACAAATTTCTGGTGTTTTTGTCTCTACAATAATTGGATGGCATGTGAACAGAAGTATGCTAATACTCAGCTCTTACAGCCATGGCATACAGAAAAACAGAGTCCTATTTCTTTATGTATAGCTTTATATTTTTGCTGCCAGGGATTTATAGTTGAACATAATATAACACTATGGTATGAGCAAAGTTAAACAGGGAAAAAGGAAAACTGAGATTCATATTCAAAAAGAAAAAAACTCCCAAGAATTATATCAAGGATCATTCCCTGCCATTTTCCCATCTCCCAGTTAAAGCCCAGACCCATACTACAAGCAATCACAGCAACTCCTCCAGGACGACAGTCTATTATTCCTTATTTTTAAATTATTTTTTTAATTGGAGGATAGTTGATTTACAATGTTGTGTTAGTTTCTGCTGTATAGCAAAGTGAGTCAGTTATACATACACATATATTCACTCTTTTAGGTCATTAGAGTGTACTGAATAGTGTTCCCTGTGCTATTCACTATGTTCTTATTAGTTATCTATTCTATACATAGTAATGTGTATATGTCAATCCCAATCTCCCAATTTATCCTTCCCCCTGCCTTCCCCCTGGTAACCACAGTTTGTTTTCTACATCTGTGACTCAACTTTTGCTTTGTAAATAAATTCATTTGTACCATTTCTTTAGATTCCACATATAAGTGATGTCATATTTTTCTTTCTCTATCTGACTTACTTCACTCAGTATGACAATCCATGTAGCTGCAAATGGCATTATTTCATTCTTTTTTACGGCTGAGTAATATTCCATTGTGTATATGTACCACATCTTCTTTATCCATTCCTCCATCAGTGGACATTTAGGTTGCTTCAATATCCTGGTTATTGTATATAGTGCTGCAATGAACATTGAGGTGCATGTATCCTTTCAAATTATGGTTTTCTCTGGATATATGCCCAGGAGTTGGAATGGTGGATCATATGCTAGCTATATTTTTAGTTTGTCATTATAACCAGTATGAGGATATATCTCACTGTGCTTTTGATTTACATTTCTCTAATATTTAGTGACATTGAACATCTTTTTTTTATGTGCCTCTTTGCCATCTGTATGTCTTCTTTGGAGAAATGTCTATTTAGATCTTCAGTCCATTTTTTGATTGGGTTGTTTGTTTTTTTTTGATATTGAGCTGCATGAGTTTTTGTATATATTAGAGATTAAGCCCTTGTTGGTCTCTTTGTTTGCAAATATTTCTCCCATTCTGTGGGGTTTCTTTTCATTTCATTGATGGTTTCCAAGAAGAAAATACCTAGGAATAGACCTACCTAAGGAGGCAAAAGACATTTACTTAGAAAACTATAAGATGCTGATGAAAAAAATCAAAGATGACACAAACAGATGGAGAGGTATACCATGTTCTTGGAAGAATTCTTGGATTGGAAGAATCAATATTGTCAAAATGACTATATTACTCAAAGCAATCTACAGATTCATTACAATCCCCATCAAATTGCCAAAAGCATTTTTCAGAGGATTAAAACAAAAAATTTTACAATTTGTATGGAAACACAAAAGAACTCGACTAGCCAAGGCAAAGTTGAGAAAGAAAAATGGAGCTGGAGGAATCAGGCTCCCTGACTTCAGACTATACTACAAAGCTACAGTAATCAAAATAGTATTGTACTGGTACAAAAACAGAAATACAGGTCAATGGAATAGGATGGAAAATCCAGAGATAAATCCGTGCACCTATAGTTACCTAATCTTTGTCGTAACAAAGGAGGCAAGAATATACAGTGGAGAAAAGACAGTCTCTTCCATAAGTGGTGCTGGGAAAACTAGACCTTTACATGTAAAAGAATACATGAAAACATTCTCTAACACAATACAGCAAAACAAACTTAACGTGGATTAAAGACCTAAATGTAAGACTGGATACTATAAATCTCTTAGAGAAAAACATAGGCAGAATACTCTCTGACATAAATTGCAGCAAGACCTTTCTTGATCTACCTCCTAGAGTAATGAAAATAAAAACAAAAATAAATAAAAATGATTTAATTAAACTTATAAATTTTTGAAGTCTAGTTTATACTCAAATAGTAAATGATTATTTGATTAACACCTGTCTTCTCTATTAGACTAGGAGCAAGGGTCTCTTTTATCTTTTTGTTCAACCTCCAGTAATTTACCAAATCAGCAAGTGCACTGTAGGCACAGATATTTATTAAATTATTTTAAAGAGAAATCGATATGCAGAGAAACCTAACTTAATGTTATACGCCCTGTTAATAGAGCCTATTCTACCTACACAATATGTTAAAATGAAAACAACGTCCAGATATAAACTGCTCCATATTTTCTTTCTTTTTGATACTAATTTATGAGATGAAAATTTTATTTATTGAACTGAAGAGTTCACCCAGTTCTTGTTCTCCAAACACCATTCTGATTAAATCTAATTCATGCCCCAACTTAAGGAAGTACTCTTGTATGCCCAGATATTTTTGTAATCTAGGAAATGAAATTAGAAAGAATGTTCATTGTATATCCCGGTATATGTAGTTACTGCCTCCAAATATATTGATAACATCAATGCTATACTAATATGATTTAACCTCTTAGTTATACATATTTACTTTTCTATACCTGAAATACAAAAAATAAAATAAAATAATCATGGCTACTCAAGAAAATACTCAATATATCCATGGAATTCTGTTTGTAGAGTGTACAGTAGTCGACACATATTTTATCTCCATATTTCATCCCCAGCTCCTCTGCATGATCTTCATTCTTAGAAATGGCAACCATGGCCAGTGGCAGCTCTAGATTTACATGGGCCCTGATGGGGGAATTCTGAAATGAAGAGTGTACTTGCTTTAGGTATGTCCAGATAATGTCTTGGAGATGACTCCTTGTGGCTGCAACTCTGAGCTACTCTATTGTGGTCAAGTGAGGTCAGATTTCCAGCTCCCTGGGACAAAATGAAGGCTTATGGGACTGGAAAACAGCTGTTCCCAAAAGATAAAGTTGCCCAAAGGAGTAAAGAAAGAAAGGGATGTCTTCTTCCAAGGGCTTTTATTTTTCTTAAAATAAATTAATAAAGTTTTGCCCTTTTCTGTACACTTTCACCAGAGGACTGAGCCATTATAAGCATATGTAAAGACAGAATACCTTTCTTATATGATTTTATTTTTATAAAATAATTGTGTTGCACCTGGTCTTAAGAGTCTGGGAAAGAGTTAAGAAGAGCCAACTATATATATATATATATATATATATATATATATATATATATATATAAATGCCATCCCTAAGTTCAATTCTTGTGTTTGTTTTCAAAAAGAAGAGAATATTTTTTTGATGCAATATGCTTGCCTTAAAAGCAAGTGACAGTTCAGTACAATAATCTCCATTTAGTCAATTGGATATTTTTTTGAGAGGGTCATTGTTGAGGAAAAGTGGAAAGAGTCAGAACACCTCAAATCATTTCTTCACACAGACTATGTGTAGATGATATTGGTCACTGTTTCTCTCACAGAATGTGCTGCCCATTGGAAGTCTAAGTCAATGGATAATATTGTGTAGGATCAGCAATGGGCTCTAGAATGCAATACCAATGAATAGGAATTCCACAGGGCTCTTCTTAACAAGCAGAAGTTTTTCTCCTTAAATTTCAGCCTCTTGGCTCTGAAAAGTGTTAAGATTGTCTTTCAAAATAGCAAATTAGGCATATATATATATATATATATATATATATATATATATATATATATATATATATTTCTCCCAGCTTCACAGAATTGTCATTTTAAAAGGAGTTAATAAACTTCTACTGTTATTTTCTTATGTTCAGAATAGACTGTGTTCTCCATGTTCTACAGGCAACATATTCTGTCTATTCATTATATCCAGTAAAAATGATAAAATATAATTGAAAATTTCTATCATAAAAATATAAATTTCACTGTATTTCTTTCACATTTTATCATGAAACATGTTAGTATTAAAAATGTACCTAGTAAGCCAGAGAGTACTTATATGAAATTTTGTCACATACAATATTAAACAGATGTCTGATTTGAGTGTTCTATTACTAGAGAGAGGCAGAAATGATCTGGTCTATAGTGTATTACACCAGAAGCTAGAAAACATAGAATCTTAAGTCCTTGGCTCTGCTGCTGACGATTAAATAGCACCAAATGACTCCTGAATCATCTGTGCCTCTTTTTATTCACCTTCAAGAAGAGGGAAAAAAATTATCCTTCTTCAAAGTGCTAGAGGGAATGATGAAAATAATTAAACATATCAGGGTTTTGATCAGAAGTTTAAATGATCACTTATGGAAACATTAAAAATTAGGGGGCAAGGCATTCTGGAAGACTCTCAGGACCAAGTCCAAAGGAATTGATGAATTGGGAGGAGAAGCCATAGTTTGGCAATTCTCCCTAAGTGAGGAAATTACCACTTGTCTGCAGAGAAAAGCTTTAATCATGTGGTGATGCAACAATGCACCCAGGTACTTGGGCTCTTTAGGTGGAACATGGTCTCCTGGAGCCATGTGGCTAAAGCAGGAACTTTCAGATCATTGGTTCAGCAATTGCTCATATATTCCTTACAATAGCAAACCTCACATTCTCCTCTGAAAATTCAAATTATTTGTCACATATTGCTCCTGTAAGAGAATAGCTATAGGGAGATGAAAGGGTAAAATTTTTTTCAGTAGGTGTAATAGACTAGAGAATAAAAATAATGTAACAGTTCTAAGAGCAGGTAACCTAAAATGTATAATTGATGTTGATACAAAGCAATAAGAAAGACTTCAGAACTTCTTAATTCCTGCATGGGACCCTTCAAGAACGAACCAGTTGTAGTGATTTTCAACCTTTGCCTTACATCGGAACCAGCTAGAAAGAGGCTAAAAAATGTATGTGCACCCCACACCCAAGGTAAATAATAAGAATTTCTGGGAGTGGAGCTCAGTGTTTTGTGCTTTAAAAGTTTTATAGGGAAATAAAGTTTTAAAATTCTATTCATGGGAGGAGTCAAGATGGTGGAATATGCCGACACGGAATTCATCTCTCTTTCCAAGTACATCAAGAATACATCTACAAAGGCAACAGTTCTCACAGAGCACCTGCTGAACATTAGCAGAAGTCTTTGGACACATAAAAGGACCCCCCAAAAATTCTCTCTCAATCAGATAGGAAGAAAGAAAGAAAAAAAGACAAGATGAATCAAAAAAGGGACCAGCAATGCTGGTAAGAAGCTGAAGGTGAGGAGAGGTTCCCACACTCACAAAAACTCTCCCTCATGGTGGGGATATCAGCTGGGACAGAAACAGATCTTCAGGGGATTGAAGGAGAATGCAGCAGACAGTCTGTGGAAGGCAGGACAAAGTATCCATCTTGACACCAAGACCCGGCTCCACCCAACTGCCTACAGCCTCCAGGGTTAGATACCTCACACCAAACAACCAGCAAGACAGATCCACAGCCCTACCCATCAGTGGACAGGCTGCCTAAAGTTGTGCGAAGCTCAAAAACACCCAAAACGTACCAACAAATGGGCCCTGCTCATCAGAGGGAAAAGACTCAGCTCCACCCACCAGAGAGCAAACACCTCCTACCAAAAAGAGTACACAAGCCCTGGAGCAACCTCACCCACCAGGGGGCAAACAACAGAAACAAGAGGAACTACAACACTGCAGCCTGTGGAAAGGAGACTGTGAAAAGAATAAGTTAGATATGTTGCAGATGAAGGAGCAGGGTAAAAATCCATAAGACCAAAAAGGTGAAGAGGAAATAGGCAATCTAACTGAAAAATAATTCAGAGTAATGATACTCAAGATGATCCAAGATCTCAGAAATAGAATGGAGTCATGGATCAAGAAGATACAAGAAACGTTTAACAAGGACCTAGAAGAATTAAAGAACAAACAGTGATGAAAAACACAATAACTGAAATGAAAACTACACTAGAAAGAATCAATACAGAATAACTGAGGCAGAAGAATGGATAAGTGAGCTGGAAGATAGAATGGTGGAAATCACTGCTGCAGAGAAGAATTTTTAAAAAGGAATGAAAAGAAATGAGGACAGTCTCAGAGATCTCTGAGACAACATTAAATGCACCAACATGTGAATTATAGGGGTCCCAGAAGAAGAAAAAAAGAAAGGGTCTGAGAAAATATTTGAAGACATTAGAGTTGAAAACTTCCCTAATATGGGAAAGGAAATAGTGAATCAAGTCTAGGAGGAACAGATAGTCCCATACAGGATGAACCCAAGGGGAAACATGTCGAGACATATTAATCAAACTAAAAATAATTAAATACAAAGAAGAAATATTAAAAGAATTAAGGGAAAACAACAAATAACATACAAGGGAATCCCCATAAGGTTATCAGCTGATTTTTCAGCTGAAACTCTGAAGGCAGGAAGAGAGTGGCAGGATCTATATATATATATATATATATTGGTAGTACGCGGGCCTCTCACTGTTGTGGCCTCTCCCATTGCAGAGCACAGGCTCCAGATGCGCAGGCTCAGCCTGCGCCGGACGCGCATGGCTCATGGGCCCAGCCGCTCTGTGACATGTGGGATCTTCCCGGACCGGGGCACGAACCCATGTCCCCTGCATTGGCAGGCAGATTCTCAACCACTGCACCACCAGGGAAGCCCAGCAGGATATATTTAAAGTGATGAAAGGGAAAAACCTGCAACCAAGATCACTCTACCCAGGAAGGAACTCATACAGATTCTATGGGTATATCAAATACTTTATAGAGAAGCAAAAGCTAAGAGAATTCAGCACCACCAAACCAGCTTTACAGCAAATGGTAAAGGAACTTCTCTAGGCAGGAAACATAGCAGAAGAAAAAGACCTACTAAAACAAACCCAAAACAATTAAGAAACTGGTAATATGAACATACATATCAATAATTACCTTAAATGTAAATGGATTAAATGCTCCAACCAAGAGACACAGACTGGCTGAAAGGATACAAAAACAAGACCCATATATATGCTGTTTACAAGAGACCAACTTCAGACCTAGGGACACATACAGACTGAAAGTGAGGGGATGGAAAAAGATACCCCATGCAAATGAAAATCAAAATAAAGCTAGAGTACCAATACTCATATTAAACAAAATAGACTTTAAAATAAGGGCTATTACAAGAGACAAGAGACTGTTACAACTGTCCTTACACTACATACTGATGAAGGGATCAATCCAAGAAGAAGATATAACAATTGTAAATATCTATGCACCCAACATAAGAGCACCTCAATACATAAAGCAAATGCTAGCAGCTATAAAAGGGAAATCGACAGAAACACAATAATCATGGGGAACTTTAATACTCCACTTACACCAATGGATGGATCATCCAGACAGAAAATTAATAAGGAAACACAAGCCTTAAATGACACATTACACTAGATAGACTTAACCTATATTTACAGAACATTCCATCCAAAAGCAGCAGAATACAATTTCTTCTCAAGTGCACATGGAACATTCTCCAGGATAGATCACGTCTTGGGTCACAAATCAAGCCTTGGTAAATTTAAGAAAATTGAAATTGTATCAAGCATCATTTCCAAACACAACGCTATGAGATTAGAAATAAATTACAGTTAGAAAAAAACTGTTAAAAACACAAATACATGAGGCTAAACAATATGCTACTAAATAACCAAGAAATCATTGAAGAAATCAGAGTAAATCAAAAAATACATAGAAACAAATAACAACGAAAGCACGAAGACCCAAAACCTATGGGATGTAGCAAAAGCAGATCTATAAGGGAATGTATGTAGAAATATATTCATACCTCAAGAAACAAGACAAATCTCAAATAAACAACATAAACCTTGCACCTGTAGCAACTAGAGAAAGAACAGCAAGAACAAAAAAGCCCAACATTAGTAGAAAGAAAGAAATCATAAAGATCAGCACAGAAACAAATGAAATAGAAACAAGAAAACAATAGAAAAGATCAATAAAACTAAAAGCTGGTTCTTTGAAAACATAAATGAAATTGATAAACCTTTAGCCAGACTCATCAATAAAAAAGAGGGAGAGAACTCAAATCAATAAAATTAAAAATGAAAAAGGAGAAGTTACCATGGACACTGCAGAAATACAAAACATCATAAGAGACTACTACAAGCAACTATATGTCAATAAAAAGGACAACCTGGAAGAAATGGACAAATTCTTAGAAAATTACAACCTTCCAAGACTGAAGCAGGAAGAAATAGAAAATATGAACAGACCAATCACAAGTAATGAAATTGAAACTGTGATTAAACATCTTCCAATAAACAAAAGTCCAGGACCAAATGTCTTCCCAGACAAATTCTATCAAACATTTAGAGAAGAGCTAACACCTATCCTTCTCAAAATCTTCCAAGAAATTGCAGAGGAAGGAACACTCCCAAACTCATTCTTTGAGGCCACCATCACACTGGTACCAACACCAGACAAAGATACTACAAAAAAAAGAGAAAATTACAGACCAATATAACTGACGAACCTAGACACAAAAATCCTCAACAAAATACTAGCAACCAAAATCCAACAACACATTAAAAAGATCATACACAATGATCAAGTGGGATTTATCTCAGGGATGCAAGGATTCCTCAATATATGCAAATCAATCAATGTGTTACACAATATTAACAAATTGAAAAATAGAAAAAAAATGGTTATTTCAATAGATGTAGAAAAATGTTTTGACAAAATTCAACACACATTTATGATAAAAACTGTCCAGAAAGGGAGCATAGAGGCAACCTACCTCTACATAATAAAAGTAATATATGACAAACTCACAGCAAACATCATTCTTAATGGTGAAAAATTGAAAGCATTTCCTCTGAGATCAGGAACAAGACAAGGGTGTCCGCTCTTACCACTATTATTCAACATAGTTTTGGAAGTCCTAGCCACGCCAATCAGAGAAGAAAAAAAATAAAATAAAATAAATCCAGACTGTAAAAGAAGAAGTAAAACTGTCACTGTCTGCAGATGACATGATACTATACATAAAAAATCCTAAAGATGCAGCCAGAAAACTACTAGAGCTAAGCAATGAATTTAGTAATGTCGCAGGATGCAAAATTAATACACAGAAATATCTTGCATTCCTATACACTAATGATAAAAATCAGAAAGAGAAATTAAGGAAACAATCCCATTTATCATTGCAACACAAAGAATAAAATACCTAGGAATAAACCTACCTACAGACAAAAGACCTGTATGCAGAAAACTATAAGACACTGATGAAAGAAATCAAAGACAATACAAACAGATGGAAAGATATACCATGTTCTTGGATTGGAAGAATCAATATTGTGAAAATGATTATACTACCCAAAGCAATCTACAGATTCAATTCAATCCCTAACAAATTACCAATGGCATTTTTCAGAGAATTAGAAGAAAAAATTTTACAATTTGTATGGAAACACAAAAGACCCCAAATAGCCAAAGCAATCCTGAGAAAGAAAAATGGAGCTGGAAGAATCAGGCTCCCTGACTTCAGACTACACTACAAAGCTACAGGAACCAAGACAGTATGATACTAGCACAAAACCAGAAATATAGACCAGTGGAATAGGATAAAAAGCCCAGAGATAAACCCATGAACCTATGGTAACCTAACCTATGAAAAAGGAGGCAAGAATACACAATGGAGAAAAGACAGCCTCTTCAATAAGTGGTGCTGGGATAACTGGACATCTACATATAAATAAATTACGTTAGGGCCTCCCTGGTGGGACAGTGGTTGAGAGTCCTCCTGCCGATGCAGGGGACACAGGTGCGTGTCCCAGTTCGGGAAGATCCCACATGCCATGGAGTGGTTAAGCCCATGAGCCATGACAACTGAGCCTGTGCGTCCAGAACCTGTGCTCTGCAATGGGAGAGTCCACAACAGTGAGAGGCCCACATACCACAAAAAGAAAAAAAAAATTAAATTAGAACACTCCTTAACACTATACACAAAAATAAACTCAAAATGGCTTAAAGACCTAAAAGTATGGCCAGACAATACAAAACTCTTAAAGGAGTACGTAGGCAGAAATCTCTTTGCCATAAATCACAGCAAGATCATTTTGACCCATCTCCTAGAGTTATGAAAATAAAAACAAATTAAACAAATGGGACCTAATGAATATTAAAAGCTTTTGCTCTGCAAAGGAAACCATAAACGAGATGAAAAGAAAACTGTCAGAATGGGAGAAAATATTTGCCAGCAAACAAACTGACAAAGGATTACTCTCCAAAATATACAAGCAGCTGATGCTGCTCAATATCAGAGAAACAAACAACCCAATCAAAACATGGGTGGAAGACCTAAACAGACATTTCTCCATGGAAGACATACAGATGGCCGAGAGGCATACAAAAAGATGTTCAACATCACTATTAAAGAAATGCTGGTCAAAACTACAATGAGGAATCACCTCATACCAGTTAGAATGGCCATCTTTAAAAAAAATCCACAAACAATAAATGCTGTACATGGTGTGGAGAAAAGGGAATGCTCTTACACTGTTGGTGGGAATGTAAATTGATACAGCCTCTATGGAGAACAGTATGTAGGTCCTTTAAAAATCTAAAAATAGAACTGTGGTATAACCCAGCAATCCCACCCCTGGGTATATACCATGAAGAAACCATAATTCAAAAATAGTCATGTACCACAATGTTCATTGCAGCACTATTTACAATATCCAGAACACTGAAGAAACCTAAGTGTCCATCACGGATGAATGGGTAAGGAAGATATGGTATGTATGTTCAATGGAATATTAGTCATAAAAAGGAACAAAATTGTGTCATATTCAGAGATGTAGTTTGACCTAGAGACAGACATACAGAGCAAAGTAAGTCAGAAAGAGAAAAACAAACATCAGTTATTAATGTGTATATGTGGAATCTAGAAAAATGTTACAGATGATCTTATTTGCAAAGCAGAAATAGAGACACAGACGTAGAAAACAGACGTATGGATACCAATGCGGAAAAGGGGTGGTGGGATGAATTGGGAAGTTGGGATTGACATATATACACTACTATGTATACAACAGATTACTAACGAGAGCCTACTGTATAGCACAGAGAACTCTACTCAGTGCTTTGTGCTGAACTAAATGAGAAGGAAATCCAAAAAAAAGAGGATACATATATACGTATGGCTGATTCACTTTGCTGTACAGCAGATACTGACACAGCAGTGTGAAGCAACTATACTCCAATAAAATAGATAAATAAAAATTAAAAAATAAAGTCAATGAATGTTGAGATTTTTAAAATTAATTAATTAAATTAAATTTCTGTTCAAAAATAAATTTGTATAGGTGATTCTAATGTGCATCCAAATTTGAAAGCCACTGATTTAGTGCAACATGCAGCTACCAAGAGTAGAAATTTCTTCCTGACTGATGTAAAAAAAAAAAATAGAAAAACATCTCCTTTTCTTTAAAAGAGCTGTATATAAAAAATAACTTCTCATAAAACTTGTAAAGATTAACAGCTAAACCGATGTTTCTTGTCCAATAGTATTCAAACCAAAGATTCAGCTTTTCACTCACCTAAATCTATAATATCCTTTGAAATGCATGAATTTGAACTCTGGTACTTGCACTCCTGGGACTGTCTACACAAGTCTAAATATTACTTTAAAAGCACTGTGTTAAAGTCCTCAAAGGAGGCCTTCTTCTGTCATGATTGACTTTTTGCCATCAAATGAGTTATTCATTTTGATTATGGACTTAAGTGGCAACATGAATACTCAGCCCAGATTTAAAGTATTCACTTTCTGGTCCTTTATAGAAAAGTTTCCTAACCCCCGAGTAGTATCATAGACTAGACGTAAAGTCAAGTTGAAAATTTTTAAAATATGTACTTTAACTCTTCTACTACTCTTTCTATTACCAGTTAACTTCAACAATTAAATTACCTTTCCCATCTTTTTTTATAACAAAATATGTGAAGATGTATCCCAAGTAGATCTCCAAATTTTAGATTAGAAAATCATAATCATTAATTGGTCTCATCTACCAATCCCTGC
Organism: Kogia breviceps; assembly: GCF_026419965.1. Taxonomy (NCBI): domain Eukaryota; kingdom Metazoa; phylum Chordata; class Mammalia; order Artiodactyla; family Physeteridae; genus Kogia; species Kogia breviceps. Next base: position 31,520,650 of record NC_081325.1, read on the forward strand.
AATGTCATCAGAAGTCCTGATAAGCACTCAGCACTTCTGGGCAGCACAATGCTGCCCAGAAGTAAACATTTCAAGAGGAATAAAGTTCAAATAAGACAGTCTTCAACAGTTCACAGTATCTCTGAACGATTTGTGGATGAAAAGTCACTATTTCCCTTATTTGCAGCATTTTTATGTGCCATGTTACAGAGCATGCCTGTATACCTCTTCTGTAAATGCCACATTAGCCTGGCTCTCAAAGGCCAACATTTAGACTCAGTTTTTGGAAAATTCATCTGAAATAACTGTGCAATTATATAAAAACAAAGCAATTATATATAAACAAAGCAAATCTTATTACCAGCCTCATGCTCAGAAATCACCAACTTTCATTTTAATGACCTCCAGATGCATTACACAATAGCAGCTCCTCAGTTCAGGAAAATAAAAGTAGAATTACTATGCACTGAGGAGTTAGCTAGAGAAGTATTCAGTTCTTCAGAGATATAATTTCACTTCAAGCATAAGCAGTCAGGGATGAGTTGTGAGTTTAGAGTGAAACGTATAAAAGTCACTTTTTTTTTTTTTTTTTGAGGGAAAGTTCAATCAAGGCAATTGGACTTATTCTTTTCTCTGACAAGAGTTGAGATTTTAACACACATATTTTACTGGTCATTTAGAAAACAAACACAATGGCATTCAGTTTAGTTTTAAATGGTGGAACAGAAATAAAAAAATAACAACAGATGCAGAACACAAAATTGAATTCCTAGTATATTGAAAACAAGCTTAAATACTGTATTCACTTCCCATGTGGTGTACTATTTGGTCTGATGGCCTGAATGTGACAAATGTTACTGGTGACTCACAGCTCATATTCACATGTAGCCACAAAATCCAATTTTTGTGACAAATTCTTTTTCTTTCTTTAATTTTTTTTATTTTTAATTTCTATCTGAATAATTCTAACAAATTTTGATTTTATTTCAAGTTATAGCAAATAAAGTTACCAATGTGTTTTCACCACCTGGATCCTATTATTTTGTGATGTTGTTCAAAGAGAATCCATTGTATTAATTGCAAACTATGGTGAGGATGCCTCTTATAAGGCCTGAGAAATCCACCAGTTTGTGACATTCCAAAATACTTCCTACATTAGAAAATGTAAACAAAAATAAGAAACAGAGTATTTCCCAGTTCTACATCTTTCACCATCTCTGTGGCTGTTATATCCTGAATTGAGACTTTCATCAAGATTCTTCCCATATTCATGTCATAGCACTTTCATCACTGCTTTCATGTGTGATTCCCCAACAAAACTTTGCACCAGCCTACACTTTGATGCAGACATTTTCATCAAAGTGTAACATGCAAACAGAAAAACAAACAGATCAAAGTCTACAGCTCAATTTCACAACTAGAACACTTTTGTTTAATCAGCATCAAATAAAGTAATAGAATATTCTAGCAAACCAGAAGCCCCTAATGCTTTCTTTTAGTCACAGCCTCCCAAGAGGTGTTAATATCATGAATTCTAACCTAAGAGATTACTTTTGCATATTGTTGTATATCATATAAAAGGGATAACACAGTGTGTGTTGCTGTATTATTTTGCTCAATATTATGCTTGTGATATTGTCACATTGTCACATGAATTTTTACTTTTATTTCCTAGAGAGTTAACTTTATGCTATGAATCAGCATCCTTAGTCTCCTTGATGAAATCCTTCACTATATAATTCTGTATTCATTCACTTTTATAATCTTTTATTTCAATTAACTTTGATATCTACTTTTTTGTAATTAACTGTTCTGGACATTATGAGAATAAAAATTTCTGTTTAAATCTGTCTTTGTTTTAAGGTGTTTAACAGTTAGTGGAAGGATACAAACATAACTAATTCAGATGTCATATAGAATTACAGAAGCCCTAAATTGAAGTATAAGAAACATATTGAAAGGATAAAAAAGTGAGTTGTATTAATTTTACCTGAGGAGGCCAGAGAAAATTTCATCTGTGAAGCTGTCTTGATGGTTGAGAAGGGTTTAGATAGCTAATGAAATAGTATAGAGTACTGCTTGCAGACAACATAGATGAACAATGTCCTGTAAAACAAAAGTGAAAAGAATCATCAGGAATAATTGCGATGAGATGCATCAGCTGATTCTGCTGGAAATGTACCTTGGGGACATTTTCCACTATGCAGGAGTTATTCAGTTCCTCTTCCATTTCCCTTGCTCCTTTCAGAAAGTAACCTGTTCCACTTATTCCATTGTTTCCTACTGATAAACTGATTTCTTGACTCTCCATGGATTTTTCCCTCTTCTTTTGTCTTCCATATTGTCATTATTCAAAGAAAACCTGATCACACTAAGGGAAATCAAGATGGCAGAGTAGGAGGATGCTGAGCTCACCTCCCATGAACAAACACATCACATACATCTACATGTTCAACAACTCTCACTGAAAACCAAATGGAGACTGGCAGAAAAACCCTTACACAACCAAGTCTGTAAAGAAAGATATACAGGGAGTCAGGTAGGAAGGGAGGAGAAGCAAACAGGTAGGAATCTTCACCCTTAGCAGGGGACACAGATGTGGAGGGGGATATCACAAAAGTGGACATCCTTCCTGGGGATTGAGGATTTGGAGACACATACTGGGTACCCCAGACTTGAAGTCCAACACTGGCAAGAGGAGTCTCCTTATCTGGTTCAAAAACCTGTGAGACTTACAAGAGGAGTGTAAGAAACTGAGACTCTGATAGTAAAGAATGTGTGCACATGCTTCTGAAGTTCATGCTTCAGAAGAATAAGATTGAAACTTCTTGGGGTTCTGGCCAGTTTATATGACCCCAGCCCACACAGGGTGTCTGCTCCAGTCTTTCTTACTCCAGTGCAGCTCTCCACTAGGGCAAAGGCTACCTCTGCCAATTAGAGTGAGTACACTTACAGAACAGAGCCAACTTGGACAAGATCCTGTCTCTGAACAGAGCAAAGACAGCCATTACCTGCACAAACATGGAGGCAGCAGATTGAAAACTGCCTGGGTCTCTGACCAACTTGGCAGGACCATCCCAGCATGCAAGCAAACCTTTGCCAAGCATCCTTTCTGTCCCCTTTCCTGCCAGTACTACTCCCCCCAAAACCCAAATAAACAAAATAACAAATGAAAGAGGACGGATTACAACCAATATCACAGAGACAGAAAAAAATCATAAGAGAATACTACAAACCGTCAAATGCAAACAAATCAGACAACCTAGAAGAAATGAATGTTTCTAGAAACACACAATATTCCAAAACTGAATCAGGAAGAAATAGATAATCTGAACAGACTGATTACTAGTAGTGAATTTGAATCAGTTATCAAAAATATCCCAGCAAACAAAAGTCCAGAATTGGATTGCTTCACAGAGGAATTCTATCAAACATATAAAGAAGAGTTAATCCCTATCCTTCTCAAACTATTCAAAAAAATTAAAGAGAACACTCCCAAATTTATTCTATGAGGCCAACATTACCCTGATACCAAAACCAGACATGGATATTTATAAACAAGAAACTTAGAGGCCAATATCTCTGATGAATATAGATGCAAAAATTCTCAACAAAATATTAGCAAACCCAATTCAACAATATATGAAAAGGATCAAGTGGGATTTATTTCAGTCATGCAAGGATGGATCAGTGTCCCCCAAATTAATCAATGTGATACACCACATTAAAAAATGAAGTGTAAAACTCACATGATCACCTCAATAGATGCAGAAAAAACATTTGACATAATTCAACATTCATTCATCATAAAAATTATAATCAAAGTTGATATAGAGGGAACATATCTTAACACAATAAACACTATTTATGACAAACACTCAGATAACATCATACTCAATGGTGAAAAGATGAAAGCTTTTGCTCTAAAATCAGGAAAAAGACAAAGATGCCCACTCTCACCACTTCTGTTTAACCTAGTAGTTGAAGTCCTAGCCACAGCAGCCAGATAAGAAAAACAAATAAAAGGCATACAAACTGGAAGGGATGAAGCAAAACTGTCACTATTTGCAGATCACATGATACTATATATAGGAACCCCTAAAGTCTCCACCCAAATCTATTAGAACTGAGAAATGAATTCAGTAAAGTTGCAGGATATAAGATTAATATAGAGATTCTGTTACTATGAAATATCATAAAGAGAAAACAATTCCATTTAAAATTACATCAAAAAATAAAATAACTTGGAATACTCTTATTCAAGGAGGTGAAAGATGTATACTCTCAAAACTACAAAACATTAATGAAGGAAACTGCAGATGACACAATAAATGTAAATATATCCCATGTTCATGAATTGGAAGAATTTATATTGTTAAAATGTCCAAACTACTCAAAGCAGTCTATAGATTTAATGAAATTCCTATAAAAATACCCATGATATTTTTCACAGATATAGAACAAATAGTGCTAAAAAGTATATGGAACTACAAAAGACCCCAAATAGCCAAAACAATCTTGAGAAAAAAATAACGAAGCTGGAGGTATCACCATCCCTGACTTCAGATTTTACTACAAACCTACAGTAATCAAAACAGCATGGTATTGGCACAAAAACAGAAACATAGATCCTTGGAACAGAATACAGACCCCAGAAATAAACCCAAGCACTTATTATTCATTAGGCTATGCAATGGAGAAAAGACAGTCTCTTCAATAAGTGCTGCTGGGAAAACTGAGCATCTACATGTAAAAGAATGAGATTAAAACATTTTCTCACAACACATACAAAAATAGACTCAAAATTGATTAAAGACATAAATTTAAGACTGGAAATCATAAAACTCCTCAAAGAAAACATCTGCAGAACATTCTTTGACATAAATCATAGCAATATTTTTTGGTCTGTCTCCACAGGCAAAGGAAACAAAAACAAAAATAAACAAACGGAACCTAATTAAACTTAAAAGCTTTTGCACAACAAAGGAAACCATTAACAAAATGAAAAGACAACCTACTGAATGAGAGAAAATATTTGCAAATAACATGTCCCATAAGAAGTTAATATCCCAAATATATAAACTGCTGATACAACTCTATATCAAAAAAAAAAAAATCAAAAAATGGGCAGATGACCTGAAAAGATATTTTTCAAAAGAAGATTTTCATGTGCCTATTATATACAAACATATATATGTATATAAAATATAAACTTATATAGTCTTTACAAAATATTATTACAAAGTTACATATATATAATATACATACATAACAGCTTTATGGAGGTAAAATCAATGGACAAAGAATTATACATATTTAACGTGTACAATTTGATGAGTTGGACATATGTAGATACCTCTGGTACTATCATCAGGGAGAAATGAAAAGTTGTTGTTCAGTATGTATAAAATTTCACTTATGCTAGATGAATAAGTTCTAGGAATCTTCTGTACAACATAGTACCTATTAACAAGAATATGATATTGTGCACTTCAAAATTTGTTAGGAAGGTAGATTTCATGTTAAGTGTTCTTATCACATACACACACACAGAGCAGCACTCATAAATTTTACACAATGGAATTTTATGTCCCTATTATATATTCATTTTTGCATGTTTTAAGTCACATGTCATTTGAAGCTCAATACGTGCTTGGAAAATGTTGATATTAAGACTGTAAAGAAAAGCCTGAATTGTTAGCTAATCTCTTCTTTCATATGTGTTGCAACAGTCCACATCTATCCTCTGTTACCTTATATTTTACTTCTATGGCTTGAATATCCATATTCCTAACAATAAGTTGTTTTTTTAAAATCTAACATTATTTTTCATCATGATAGCATTTGCTTCCTGCTAGGCATGCAATTGTGTTAGTCCCTGCTTTATGTCCCACAACCAGTATGATGTCATAGTTGCTCAAAATAAATGAAAATATTGTATGGCCACAGTAACTTCCCCAGTGCTGACATTAGTATTTTTACTCTTGAAATTGTTCTCTTTGTGCATCTTGGAAACATCTCCCTCTGTGTCTAGTGCATGATTGGCTTTCTGCAGATTACCATAAGATAACTGCTGAGCCATCTTTATGCCATCCATTCTCAGCACATGATCAGTCTAGTGCAGCTAAGCTGCAAGACACACATCTTCGATGTCTCTAAAAGGATCGGACAAGTGATTGGAAACTAGTCTAAATGAAGTCAAGTGGAAAATTTTGGAGAAGAAAAATGGATTAGAGTGATTTTCTTTGAGTTAAGAAGATCTGTTATAAGAACTACCAAATCTGAAATTTATTTTCTTTTTGTATATATTGAAGAGAATTATTCTATATATAAATGGAATTAAAATATGAGTTACAATACTATTAGCAAAGTATTTTAAAATAAGACTATGGTCTTTAATATTTTGTATACATGAGTTACTTGGACAAATATTTAATCAAATTAAAATATTAATCTACTCAATATTTACTATTAATTGATTCTTTTTCCCTACATTGCTTTACCAAAAAATACATTGGTGATTTATGCAACACAAATTTATTTAACATCACCTATCTATTGAAAACAATCCTATTAACAAATAATACATAAGTAATAAGATACTGTTCATGCCCATCATCATTATATTTTATCAAAGCAAACAAAACAAGGATGAGCTTTCCCTCAGATCTCTTCTCTTATTAATTTATGGAATAATGCACAATGGGAACAAAATGAGACGATTTGTTAAAATGTAAATTATAATACACATTTCATTTGTTTTCTTATAATTTTCCTGTTTTCCCCTGATGTGTGGGGACCCTTATCATGCTTCCCAGGAAAATTAGAAGTTTTGTCAATACTACTGTAAACATGTAGATGAAAAGTGAAAAAATATAATCAACTTGGATGAGTTGTTCTCATAATCATATAAATCTATCACTTGATTTTGGGCTCTACCAACGTTGCTCAGAAAATTTTTGGATGATTAAAACTATCAATCCAATCCAATCAGTTTTATCCATGGAGATTATTTTTGTGTTACTTTACTGCCTTAAGAGTTGTATTGACTGGGGGATGGCATAGAGTCACAAATTCAAAAAGTTAATATAAATCTACATTTGTTTTTCTTACATTATTTTGTTTGTTCTGGTACTGTATTTTATTTTAAGATACTTGTTTACAAGGTTTTGTATCTCTGTTTCTCATAAGTGAAGAAATTAGCACTCCATAGCACTAATCCATTTACAAATTACCTGAATACAAATTACCTTAACTGCTTCCTATCCTTATTTCAGATGAGAACTCTAGAGTGAAAACAAATCCTTGGTCTGGTATGCCTTCTAAATGCTTTAAAGGAACCTTGAAATGTTTGCATTTTTGATATGTCAAGGACAATCTAAAGGATTCACTATTTTTATAGAAATTTAGAATTTCAGGTTTATAGAGTAAAACATAATTTAAAGCTTGGGACCATTTCAGAAGATACATTTTATACTGTAGAGACTCAAATAATTGCATTTACCAGGATTTTTTTTTTTTTTTTTTTTTTTTACATCTGTGTTTGAAACATCTCTGACTAAACGAAGATACTGTCATAATCCCTAGAGGGATTCTGTTTATGATCCAGTCTTGACTGATAACAGAAGTAGTTTGGGAAAGTTCTAAGCAACAGCTTTTGAACTTATTGTGAAAATTTCTTTTTTGGAGAGTAGGTGATCTGGCCAACAAAAAGAAAAAATGAGAAATCTAAGTCAAAATTTAATAATTTCTCTTTAAAGCTAACTTAGTTCTCTCTAATATTAAAAAAATAAGGACAAAGATAAAGAGACATTTCCCAAAAGAAGATGCATAAATAATAAATTTGTAATGAGACAATGAGAAAATATATATTTTGTAATTCTCTTTTATTCATTTCCTTCTTTGAAACTTTTTTTTTCTACTTAGAGAAAGATTATTTCCAGGATTACTACAGTGGAAATGGAAAAGAAAAAATAATGCTATTCATTATTTTCTTTTGTTTCACCTCCACATTGGGTCTGAGAGTAACAAGGTACAGAGTTACTGTTATATATTAAATTGCAAAGAGAATAATAAAAAAAACAACATTATCCAATTCTAATTGAGAAGTGTCACTTGTGCTGGGGGAGAGGAATTTAAGCATAACATTAAAGAAGATCTGATGGTGGGATACAGGAGAAGATGACCTGAGGGCCTAATGTGAACAGAAGTGGGATCAATTCAAAAAGACTACTAAGCAACAGATGACATGAAAGCTGCTGTGCACAAGTTCATAGGCAATGATTGCTAATAAAGAAGAACTGAAGAGGTCTTGGTGGTAAAGTCAAGATCCTTGTTATCTCATGTCTTCCCTCAATACTAGCTTGCAATTCATGCATGTATAACCCATCAGGGAGATCCAGTCCTACTTAGAAACCATTTTGTACCCAATTAAATACTTCTGTTTTGAAATATCCCTATGATATTCCTAAGCTACAAAAATAGTTGCCAAGAGTTCTTGGCATCCCAATGGACAATGGTGTTGAGGTAGGGGACACTTACTCTAGTTTTGTGGAGTGTGTGAGAATAATAATATCACTTAAAAATTTAGAAATGTTTAACCCAATTGCTAACCAAGTAAACGCAGATAAAAATGATATACTTTTATACATGAAGTTGGCAAATGTTTGTTAGCTAAAACTCAGTTTTTCCAAAGGCACAATAAACAGACACACTACTATGCAACTGCCATGAGCATAAATTAGTTCAAACACTTTGGAGGTTATTTGACAGTTTATATCAAGAACCATAAAACTGGTCCTATCTTTAAGAGAGAAAACACTTCCAGGAATGTATCTTCAGGAACCAAACAGGAATATGCAGAAAAGTATATGTGTGTTAAAATATCATCAAGGTATCATTGAGGCATTACTTATTATATCATAAAATACAAAACTACGTAAATATCAACAATAAGTTATTCTTGAGTTACTCTTTAAGTATACAAGTAAAAGTGTACTCTTGTATCCTTAGGACAGAAGAATTTAGAGGTAAATTTCATTATATTCATAGGGTATTTTAAGTAAATTTTGTTTTATATAAATAAATACAAAAATGAATTTTGTATAACTATAAATGGAATAAAATAACATACATCACTCTATGTGGTATAAACAAATACACACACAGAAATTCACAGACACAGACACACATGCATGTACACACATATACATACACACTGATCTATGTGCCCAGAATTGTGTAAGACCAGAATTTTGTCCTTTTTTAAGGGGGGAAAAGTTATAGAATATGTTAGCATAATAATGCCACTTCACGTATTGCTCATTGAGGTTCCTGAGTATTCTGCCACATTAACAACTGTGCTGTGACTCCACATAGCCTGCTCAGAGCTCTTCTGAAAGAGCTTCATTTTATCTTTCTCTCAATTCTTGCACATATTCCCAGCTTCCAGTGCTTGATGCAACTATACAGCAATCATCCTCCAACCCAATATTTCAAATTTATGTCTTATAATCCAGAATATGAAATTGAAAAATCTGTTTTTTTAGGATACGCCCAGAGTCAAGGTAATGCCAACACAACAGAATCTCCCTTTTGAAAAGGTATTATAACATCCAAGAACGCAGTTACAAGGAGACAATCAGTTGACTACTTTTAAACTGATCCAATGGAGTTGACATCCAAATTTCTGTTCCACATGTAGGTTTTCAGACACCTGAAACAGTATACTTTGACTTGATTATGCTGCCTACATTTGAATACTCAATTACATCCTCAAGTAATATTTTGTTTTACCCTAATGCTTACTCTAGTGAGAAAAAATACTTAAAACATTAGTAGTTGATTGCTATAGCACTAATAAATGAGAGAAATTTTAATCCAGTTATGACAAATTCACTATAAAATTTTCAAAACTAATTGTTAGAGTTTATAGTATAGAATTTACACATGTCAGGCATATAATGGTTTTACCTCAACTTTAAACAAAAATGTCAATCTTTTCTGACTAGTAGACTATACCAATTTTAAAAAAAGGAAGCAATTTAGTATAAATGTATCATATAATGGTGAGAGCATAGATAAAACAGTAATACTGAAAAAGGATATAGACTGGTCAGAATGGTCATCATCAAAAAGTCTACAAACAATAAGTGCTGGAGAGGGTGTGGAGAAAAGAGAAACCTCCTACACTGTTGGTGGGAATGTAAATTGGTAAAACCACTATGGAGAACATGGAGGTTCTTTAAAAAAACTAAACATAGAACTATCATACAATCATGGGCATATATCTGGAGAAAACCATAATTCAGAAAGATACATGCACCCCAATGTTCATTGCAGCAGTATCTACAATAGACAAGACATGGAAGCAACCTAAATGTCCATTGAGAGAGGAATGGATAAAGAAGATGTGGTACATATATATATATATATATATATATATATATATATATATATATATATATATATATATATAATGATATTTTACTCAGCCATAAAAAAGAACAAAATAATGCCATATACAGCAGCATGGATAGAACTAGAGATTATCATACTAAGTGAAGTAAGTCAGACAGAGAAAGACAAATATCATATGATATCATTTATATGTGGATTCTAAAATATGGCACAAAGTAACTTATTTACAAAACAGAAACAGACTCACAGACTTCAAAAACAAACTTATGGTTACCAAAGGGAAAGGTAGGGGGAGGGATAAATTGAGTTTAAGATTAACATATACACACTACTATATCTAAAATAGATAATCAACAAGGATCTACTGTATAGCACAGGGAACTCTACTCAATATTCTGTAATAATCTATATGGGACAAGAATCTGAAAATAATGGATATATGTGTATGTATAACTGAATCACTTTGCTGTACACATAAAACTCACACTACATTGTAAATCAACTATACCACAGTATAAAATAAAAACTAAATTTAAAAAACAGAAAGATATGGTATAATCCAAAAGAATCTGAATGTTTCATCCTTGAGGAATATCATTTCACCAATGATCAGTTTCTTAAAAGAAAAGATGAAAACTTAAATGCATTAGCTTCCCACATTTTTAGTTTGCCAGATGAAAGTAAATAAATGTAAATAAAAACGGCAGTTAATTAATACTTTTGATTTAATCAAGTGTTTGATAAAAGAGAGTATAAGTTACTGTTTTACCAAGATTTTGAGGCATCTTTTGACTTTAAGTGAAGTCAAATATGTGCTTATACTATACTTTGCTGTATCAACTAGAGTGCTTTTGAGTAATATATATATATATATAAATTTATATATATATTACTTTAAACAATAAAAAAATACATCATGTAACTGAGAAGTTCTTCCATGGAAACATGTTTCTAAATTCAAATCCTACAGTAAAGATAAAAGCTTGTACCTCAACACTAGTTCATTCAAACGCTACAAATTAAATTGCATTAGTACTATGTCCGAAGTAGTAGACTATGGAATACAGTGATTGGCTTAGGTAATTTGGGTTTACTCTAGGAATTAGAATAAGTTTTCCCCCACTTGCATTCAGAAAATTCAGGATAAGGTTGAAAGAATCAACCAATTCAATGTTCACCCCGTTTGCCACTCAAAGTGACAAGTGAATTTTTAGAAGTGACTAGGATTTCTCATTGTCCATTTGTCAAGATTGTCTCCACATAAAAAAAGTAAAATTCCAATTCTAGCTTAGGCTTCACCATAAAAATTCTCCCCATATATTGAGGAAGGATTGTGTGTATTGTAAGTCAGAGAATAGACACAGCCTAGGGGTATCAGCTAAGCTCGTGAGAAGAACTGAAGTGATGACTCAGTGTCAGTTTTAGCTCTATGGAGCAGTTGACTTCTGTTCATCTGGAGAATATATTGAAAATCACAATATTCAAAGTCAAAAGACATGATTTCTAATCCCAATTGTAAAACCCTCTATATTTTGTAACAATCTCTCTCTGTTTAAGAAGTTTTATCTGTAAAATAATTAGTTCTAAGAGATTTCAATAAACAGCAGATCACATAATTATTTTAATGTAAAACTGTAAAGAAAATAAATATTATTATGAACAAAGGTTAAGTATTGTTGACATTGTTAACATGTTATCAGCTAACAGAATCACCTTACAAGATGGAAATTGCAAATAGTTATTTAATCATCAGTTTGAAATTTTCAGATGTATTTAAGTAAAACGCTAAGCCCTATGTTTCTGAATAACTTTTAATAAATAACATCAATAAAAAGAGAAACAGCCAGTGAATGTGGTACTGATTCCAACCAGGCACTTAAAATACTCTTCTCTTAGTTTTATTACATTTTTCTACTTCCTTTCACATGCTCCCTCTGCAAGTTACTAACCCAAGAACAATCTCCTTTGAGTATATATTTTTCCCCCACAGAGATAGTTTCTTGAACTAAAAGAATGTTAAAAAAAAAAAAGATTCGTGCCTAGTAGAGAATCTCCTCCTGAAGCAAAAAGTGGACCCAATAGCACAATCAGAAGAAAAAGAGTATAACTTGGAGATTTGAAACAAAGCAGGTTTCAGAGAGTATATATAGTCAGGAATACAGGACCCAGAAACCTCAGACAACCTTATGAGAATTTTCATTAAGCAAAGACAAGCTTATTTCTAACAGCCTCCATCCTCTCCATGACTTTCCAAATTGGTTTCTAATTACATTAAATTTCCTAGAATAACTGTTCTTCTGGAAGAAGAATATCCTGATTAACACAAAAACTGACCGATTTTAAAATTATAATTTATATTATGAAATATTTTAATGACTATACACAAATAATAAAAGCTGAGTTAATCAATCAATAATCATTAATTCTATGACATGGACAAATTTTTCCAGGAATTGGTAAGCTAAAATTTTTGTGACAAACCTATATAGTCATGAAAAATCTGATATACAGAAAGTCCTTCAGAATCAATGTATGGGTTGTCTGGCCAGAGCAGTAGCTTCATGATTCATATCTTAAAGGTGTACATTAGTGTACTGATTTATCATTTCTGTAATATTCATATCCTTTTTATTCCTATACACCTGAATGCTTTCTTCCTTTGTTAAGTCTTATAAATCATGTAACTTAGTACCACACATGTCAACCAGTAAAATTACAGCAGTCTATTTAATAAGAACCATCATCAATGTTGTATATTGAACTAGAAAAAAAATAAATAAAAGCCCAGAGTCATTAAAAAAAAAAAAAAAAAAGGAAACTCTAGTAACAGTCTCTACTTTCTCTTTCTCGACAATGTTTCAGCCAATGTTGCCCCTGTACTAGCTTCTTGTTGAAATTTCCATGATTGTCTTTAAATAACTACTCATTTTTAAAAATTCATACAACGTTTTAGAATGTGCTGTTCTATTTAATATTTAGGATTGCTCAATACTCTCTCAATTTGCCAACCAGATTTTAAGCTTCAGAGGGTAGTTCTCAGGACAAGGCCAATACTCAGCAAAGGTTCTTAATCAGTTTATTAAACAACTTTCAAGTGCTAGGATCAGTATCAGGAGCTGATATAATTTTCCAGTAATAATATACTAATTCTGTATAATTGATGTATTTACACACAGATTTACCATGTTCCCTGCCTTCTAAAATTCATTCAAAAAATTGGAAGAAAAGTGAAGATTTCAGAGTTTGTACTATGGTAAAACAACTTTTTCTTTTAAAATTAATAACCATCTTTTGCTTAGCACATATTTTAGAAAATTTTTAGATCCGACCACTTAGTGTATAATGTAAACTGTGGGTTCATAGTGTGGAGATCTTATTTTATATTATCTTCTAGATGATGTCTGCAAACTTGGTTCTTAATAAATATTATTGTGGTAATATAGTACAAAGGAATTATAAGATTTAGCAGTGTCTGAGACTTTAATTCTAAAACTCAGCACCATCTCTGATAAGGTACTCTTGTATCCTTTTTTGTGGTTTCACCATTTTCCTCCAAGAAAGTAGACTATATTATTCTAGAATATGTTAAAATCTGGTGTCCACTCATATCTGGCTTGAAGCATAAGGGAGAATAGTACAAGACAAATGTAGAGAATAAAGAAATTATTGTTATTTCTTGCCTCCAGATCTACTCTACAAATTTCTTATTCTCTCAAATTGCTTATTAACCTAGATCCCAAGAAAGAATATTTGAAATATGATTTCCTCTTTGTTGACCTTTTAAAAAATACAGTTTATTTTTTAGAGCAGTTTTAGGCTCACAGCAAAATCTAGTGAAAGTGCAGAGATTTCCCATATACTCCATACCCTGACACCAGGATCACCTCCCTTACTATGAACATCTCCCACCACAGTGGTACAGTTGCTATAATTTATGAACCTACATTGACATTATTATCACCTAGTGTTCATAGTTTACAAATATTGAATCTATGTGCTTGGACAAATATATAATGACATGTACCCACCATGATAGTACCAGGCAGAATAGTTTCACTGCCCTAAGAATCCTTTGTGCTCTGCTTATTCATCTCACCCACCTCCTTAATCCACAGCAGCCACTGCTTTTTACTGTTGCCATAGTTTGCCTTTCCCAGAATGCCCTAGAGTTGGAATCATACAATAGGCAGCCTGTTCAGATGGGCTTCTTTCACTTAGTAATATGTATTTAAGCTTTCTACATGTTTTGACATGACTTGATAGCTAATTTATTTTTATATTGAATAATATTCCATTGTCTGGATCTAACACAGTTTATTTATCCATTCACTTACTGAAGGGCATCTTAGTTGCTTCCACGTTTTGGCAATTATGAATAAAACTACTATAAACATCCATGTGCAGATTTTTGTGTAGACATGAGTTTTCATTACCTTGAGTGATTACTAAGAAATGAGATTGCTAGATCACATGGTAAAATAATGTTTAATTTTGTAGAGATTTTTTGTTTTGTTTTGTTTTGTTTGTTTTGTTTTGGTTTTTTGTGGTACGCAGGCCTCTCACTGTTGTGACCTCTCCCTTTGCAGAGCACAGGCTCCAGACACGAAGGCTCAGCGGCCATGGCTCACGAGCCCAACCACTCCTCAGCACGTGAGATCTTCCCAGACCAGGGCATGAACCCATGTCCCCTGCATCGGCAGGCAGACTCTCAACCACTGCGCCACAATGGAAGCCCTGTAAAGACTTTTTAAAATATGAAATCACAATTCCAAAAACCCATGTTGTGCATGATTAGAATAAATAGCATCGGGTTGAAAAAAAGTCAAAGTCTCAGTTTTATGGAGAGATTAAAAATTATTTAAAATGATGGCTTGTAACTCAACAGTAACTGCCCAGACTAGACAGCAACAAGTTTTAGGCCTAAAAATGTAAATTTCATAAATTTTTGGACAACTGAAAATTATATGGTACTCAGTAGACCTTGGGAATGTAAAAATTATGATTTTCTTAAAGCAAATTGTTATTATGGTGATCAGTTTAATTGGGTTCCTACTGTAAATATTCTTTCATGGTCATAGTAAAGTCTTAGACTCCACTACCTCCTCTCACCAACCTTCAGAATTGCCACTGTTTAAAAACACTGTTGTAAATGTCAAGAAATACTCATACTGCATGCATTTCAGTAAAGAAACTATTACAAATATTTTCTTGTGCACAGACCACTGTTGAACCAGAGTTTCGAAAATTGTGTTCTACAGAATAAGAATCTTAAGGGTTTCCCAAGATATATAAGGTTGTAAATTAACTTATATTACATTCCTCTGTCATTCTCAATATATATTACCATGTTAAATGTTTTGAAAATGTTATAGTAATGACAAAGATTGAAATTTCTCAAACTTACCTGTGCACAAAACCCTTCTCACAATTAACAACAAATAATCCATGGACTATATTTTAGAAAGAGTTATCTAAACATATAAATTTATATTTTCTAGTTTATAAATTAAATATTCCACACATAGTTTTACAGTGATGACTCTTTTTTCAGGTATTAGTATAAAGTCACACAAAGTAAATGTCTGTGTTCCTCTATTTATTCTTAAAGCATGTACTGAGCAACCATTGTACCTAACGAGTGCTCTTTTCTAATCCAGAGAAGAAATAACTGAAAAGATGTTACTAAGAGTCTGGTAATGTAGGACAGAAAATTATACTTTAAAAAATTGTCATAGAGTACAATAATAGATAAAAATTAGCTATTGTTTTGATAGATGATTTTTTCTGAAGTACCTCTTTTTTTTTAGTTTAGTTTGGTAAAACCTTTCTATGTACACTTATTGGAATAAATTTGAACATTGTTTTATTGCACAGAATTACAATTTTGAATTTAACTTCATTCAATGATATCAATTTTCAAAAGATTTTTAAAAGATTTAGAAAAGTTTATACCTATATTTAATAGCACCTGGAAGGATCTCCTGGTTATTGCCTGTTCATTTCTTTCCTTCCATCAACTGACACTGCTTTTTGGTTTTTGAAAGTAGTCTTTGTGTAAACCCTGACCAATGTTTCCAACTTGTTGTCCATAGCAAAATTAATAATTGGAAGACTATTTGATTGAAATAGCTTATTTTAACCACTAAGATGACCTTTACCCTTATTATGAGGAAGATCTGTTCTGATCAGTATAATCAACTTTTCCTTCCTCTCAGATTTAAGAACATGAGGTTTGCTACAGTTATCTAACTCATCACTTTTCTTACCATCATATACTCATGCAGTTCAGGCCATTTAATTCTTTTTATTTTATTTTTTTTAATTTTTTAACATTTTATTGGAGTATAATTGCTTTACAATGGTGTGTTAGTTTCTGATTTATAACAAAGTGAATCAGCTATACATATACTTATGTTCCCATATCTCCTCCCTCTTGTGTATCTCTTCCATTATCCCTATCCAACCCCTCTATGTGATCACAAAGCACCGAGCTGATCTCCCTCTGCCATACGGCTGCTTACCATTAGTTATCTATTTTACATTTGGTAGTGTATATATGTATATGACACTCTCTCACTTCATCCCAGCTTACTGTTCCCCTTTCCATTGTCCTCAAGTCCATTCTCTATGTCTTTATTCCTGTCTTGCCCTAGGTTCTTCAGAACCATTTTTTTCCTAAGATTCCATATACACGTGTTAGCATATGGTATTTGTTTTTCTCTTTCTGACTTACTTCATTCTGTATGACAAATTCTAGGTCCATCCACCTGACTACAAATACTGAATTTTGTTCTTTTTATGACTGAGTAATATTCCACTGTATATATGTGCCACATCTTCTTTATCCATTCATCTGTTGATGGACACTTAGGTTGCTTACATGTCCTGACTATTGTAAATACAGCTGCAATGAACATTATCGTACATGACTCTTTGAATTATGGTTTTCTCAGGGTATATGCCCAGTAGTGGGATTCCTGGGTCGTATGGTAGTTCTATTTTTAGTTTTTTAAGGAACCTCCATACTGTTCTCCATAGTGGCTGTATCAATTTACACTCCCACCAACAGTGCAAGAGGGTTCCCTTTTCTCCACACCTTCAGCATTTAATGTTTCTAGATTTTTTAAATGATGGCCATTCTGACCTGTGTGAGATGATATCTCATTGACTTACATTTCTCTAATGATTAATGATGTTGAGAATTCTTTCATGTGTTTGTTGGAATGCTGTATATCTTCTTGGGAGAAATGTCTTTTTAGGTTTTCTGCCCATTTTTGTATTGGGTTGTTTGTCTTTTTGATATTGAGCTGCACGTGAGCTACTTGTAAATTATGGAGATTAATCCTTTGTCAGTTGCTTCATTTGCAAATATTTTCTCCCATTCTGAGGGTTGTCTTTTCATCTTGTTTATGGTTTCCTTTGTTGTTCAAAAGATTTTAAGTTTTGTTAGGTACCATTTGTTTATTTTTGTTTTTATTTCCATTTGTCTACGAGGTGGGTCAAATATAATCTTGCTGTGATTTATGTCATAGAGTGTTCTGCCCATGTTTTCTTCTAAGAGTTTGAAAGTGTCGGGCCTTACATTTAAGTCTTTAATCCATTTTGAGTTTATTTTTCTGTATGGTGTTAGGGAGTGTTCTAATTTCATTCTTTTACATGTAGCTGTCCAGTTTTCCCAGCACCACTTATTAAAGAGGTTGTCTTTTCTCCAGTGTATATTGTAACCCCCTTTATCAAAAATAAGGTGACAATATGTGTGTGTGAGTTTATCTCTGGGATTTCTATCCTGTTCCATTGGTCTATGTTTCTGTTTTTGTGCTAGTACTATACTGTCTTGATTACTGTTGCTTTGTAGTATAGTCTGAAGTCTGGGAGCCTGATTTCTTCAGCTCTGTTTTTCTTTCTCAAGATTTTTTTGGCTATTCGGGGTCTTTTGTGTTTCCATACACATTGTGAAATTTTTTGTTATACTTCTGTGAAAAATGCCATTGGTAGTTTGATAGGGATTGCATTGAATCTGTAGATTGCTTTGGGTAGTATAGTCATTTTCACAATGCTAATTCTCCCAATCCAAGAACATGGAATATCTCTCCATCTGTTTGTATCATCTTTTATTCTTTCATCAGTGTCCTATAGTTTTCTTCATACAGGTCTTTTGTCTCCTTAGGTAGGTTTATTCCTAGGTATTTTCTTTTTGTTGCAGTGGGAAATGGGAGTGTTTCCTTAATTTCTCTTTCAGATTTTTCATCATTAGTATATAGGAATGCAAGAGATTTCTGTGCATTAATTTTGTATCCTGCTACTTTACCAAATTCATTGATCAGTTCTAGTACTTTTCTGGTAGCATGTTTGGGATTCTCTATGTATAGTATCATGTCATCTGGAAACAGTGACAGCTTTACTTCGTCTATTCCAATTTGGATTATTTTTATTTACTTTTCTTCTCTGATTGCTGTGGCTAAAACTTCCAAAACTATGTTGAATAGTAGTGGTGAGAGTGGACAACCTTGCCTTTTTCATGATCTTAGAGGAAATGATTTCAGCTTTTTACCAATGAGAACTATATTGGCTGTGGTTCTGTCATATATGCCCTTTATTATGTTGAGGTAAGTTCCCTCTATGCCTACTTTCTGGAGGGTTTTTATTATAAATGGCTATTTAATTTTTTCAAAAGCTTTTCTGCATCTATTGAGATGATCATATGTTTTTTCTCCTTCAGTTTTTTAATATGGTTTATCACTGTGATTGATTTGTGTATATTGAGGAATCCTTGCATATCTGGGATAAACCTCACCTGATCATGGTGATCATGGTGTATGATCCTTTCAATATGTTGTTGCATTCTCTTTTCTTGTATTTTGTTGAGGATTTCTACATCTATGTTCATCAGTGATATTGGCCTGTAGTTTTCTTTTTTTGTGACATCTTTGTCTGGTTTTGGTATCAGGGTGATGAAAGAGATTTTTGTAATTGGCCTTATCCACCTTTGAAAACTTAAATCAGTTGTCTATGTGATATTTCAGAACCTATTATATGCTTACCTTTAGGCTAAAAATTTATCAAAGTAGATGATGAAACAAAATCTACATATTCACCAACAGGATGCCAATATAAAATAGCCAGCCAACAAGAACAGAATCAAGAAAATAACAAGTAGAATCAGCCACATAAAATAAATTTTTTGAATTGTTTGGAAGAGGAGAGAGCATGTTGAATGAAAATAATAAAAAGGACCGAATTGTTGACTCATCCTCAATACAAATGATAGATCTTATACCCCATCAAATTCATTAATGATTTAAAGACAGAGGAGTAGCAATACTCAGGCCAAGCATTTTTCCCCCTAGAGAGATTTGACTCTGTCAATGGAATTACTGAACTGTAATTTCTCTCTGACATTTGGAAAAGTTCTGGTGTAGATTTTGAAATGTGAGTATAAGCAATGCATGTGGATCATTGTCAGAACAGAGGGACCCACTCAGTTACAAAAAATCTCTTTTTTATATCCTATTAATTACATAATTCATGTGACATTTTCCAGTAGTCCATTTCTCATAAATTCATAAGGTGTAGACTCCTTTACATTATACAGAGACCAGGTATATTGGGATAAAAGCATTTTAAAAGTAAGAATTCTCCATTATCTTTTTGCAGTAAATAATACATGTGTATGTTCCAGTAGAGTGTCTTACAAAGAATATTGACTGGCTAATCTCTTTTCTTTCCCCAGAAAAGAAATACAATAAATTACAGACCTGTAGCTAATCTGATATATCCAACTGATATTAGTGGGATATTCATGGAAGAAAATGGTGTAACATCATATGTTACTTAAGTACAGCTGGTATGACTGCTCGAGGTCCAGTTCTTACCTCAAAACAATCTTGTTCCCAACTACATTTCCCAACTATTAAAAAGTCCCAAGAAATGCTGGAGGAGGAACCAAGATGGCAGAGTAGAAGGAAGTGCTCTCACTTCCTCTTGAGAGAACACCAGAATCAAAACTAGCTGCTGGACAATCATCAACAGGAAGACACTAGAACTCAAGAAAAAAGATACCCCACATCCAAAGACAAAGGAGAAGCCACAAAGAGATGGTAGGAGGGGTGCAATCACAGTAAAATCAAATCCCATAACTGGTGGGTGGGTGACTCACAGACTGGTGAACAGAAATACATCCACAAGAGTGAAGGTTCAGAGCCCCATATCAGGCTTCCCAACCAGGGGGTCCGGCAACAGGAGGAGGAATTTAGAGAATTAGACTTTGAAGCCTAGTGGGAATTAATTGTAGGACTTCAACAGGACTGAGGGAAACATAGACCCCACTCTAGGAGGGCACACACAAAGTAATGTGCACATTGGGACCCAGAGGAAGGAATAGTGACTGCAGGGGAGACTGAATGAGACCTACCTACTAGTGTTAGAGGGCATCCTGCAGAGGTGGGGGGTGGCTCTCTTTCACCGTGGGGACAAGGGCACTGGCAGCAAATGTTCTGGGAAGCACTCCTTGGCATGAGCCCTCCCAGAGTCTGTCATTAGCCCCAACAAAGAGCCCAGGTAGGTTCCAGTGTTGGGTTGGTTAAGGCCAAACAACCAACAGGAAGGGAACCCAGCCCCATCCATCAACAGTCAAGTGGATTAAAGTTTTACTGAGCTCTGCCCACCAGAGCAACAGTCAGTTCTACCCACCACCCATCCCTCCCATCAAGCCTCTTAGCCTCATCCACCAGAGGTCAGACAACAGAAGCAAAAAGAACTACTTCCTGCAGCCTGTGAAACAAAAACCACATTCACAGAAAGATAGATAAGATGAAAAGGCAGAGGGCTATATACCAGATGAAGGAAAAAGATAAAACCCCTGAAAAACAACTAAATGAAGTGGAGATAGGCAACCTTCCAGAAAAAGAATTCAGAATAATGATAGTGAAGATGATCCAGGACTTCAGAAAAAGAATGGAGGCAAAGATAGAGAAGGTGCAAGAAATGTTTAACAAAGTCCTAGAAGAATTAAAGAACAAAGAGAGATGAACAATACAATAACTGAAATGAAAACTACACTAGAGGATTAAATAGCAGAATAAATGAGGCAGAAGAACGGATAAGTGACCTGGAAGAGAGAATGGTGGAATTCACTGCTCTGGAACAGACTAAAGAAAACAAAATGAAAAGAAATTAAGACAGCCTAAGAGACCTCTGGGACAACATTAAATGCAACAACATTTGCATTATAGGGATCCCAGAAGGAGAAGAAAGAGAGAAATGACCAGAGAAAATATTTGAAGAGATTATAGTTGAAAACTTCCCTAACATGGGAAAGGAAATAGCCACCCAAATCCAGGAAGCACAGTGAGTCCCATACAGAATAAACCCAAGGAGAAACTTGTCAAGAAACGTAGTAATCAAATTAGCAAAAATTAAAGACAAAGAAAAATTATTGAAAGCAGCAAGAGAAAAATGACAAATAACATACAAGGGAACTCCCATAAGGTTAACAGCTGATTTCTCATCAGAAACTCTACAAGCCAGAAGGGAGTGGCATGATATACTTAAAGTGATGAAAGGGAAGAAGCTACAACCAAGATTACTCTATCAGGCAAGGATCTCATTAAGATTCAATGGAGAAATCAAAAGCTTTACAGACAAGCAAAAGCTAAGAGAATTCAGCACCACCAAACCAACTCTACAATAAATGCTAAAGGAACTGCTCTAAGTGGGAAATACAAGAGAAGAAAAGGATCCACAAAGAAAACCCACAACAATTTAGTAAACGGTGATAGGAACACACATATTGATAATTACCATAAACATGAATAGATTAAATGTTCCAACCAAAAGACACAGGCTTGCTGAATGGATACAAAACCAAGACCCATCTATATGTTGTCTACAGCAGACCTAGGGACACATACAGACTGAAACTGAGGGGATGGAAAAAGATATTCCATGCAAATGGAAATCAAAAGAAAGCTGAAGTAGCTATACACATATAGACATTTAATAGACATTAAAATAAAGAATGTTACAAGAGAAAAGGAAGGACACTACATAATGACCAAGGGATCAATGCAAGAAGAAGATATAACAATTATACGTATATATGCACCCAACATAGGAGCACCTCAATATATGAGGCAACTGCTAACAGCTTCAAAAGAGGAAATCTACAGTAACACAGTAAGAGTGGAGGACATTAACACCTCACTTACACCATTGGACAGATCTTCCAAAATGAAAATAGATAAGGAAGCAGAAGCTTTAAATGACACAATGGACCAGAGAGATTTAATTGATATTTATAGGCCATTCCATCCAAAAACAGCAGATAACACTTTCTTCTCAAGTGCACAAGGGACATTCTCCAGGATATATCACATCTTGGGTCACAAATCAACCCTCAGTAAAATTAAGAAAATTTAAATCATATCAAGCATCTTTTCTGACTACAACACTATGAGATTAGAAATGAATGACAGGGGGAAAAAAGTATAAAACACAAACACATGGAGGCTAAACAATACGTTACTAAATATCCAAGAGATCACTGCAGAAATCAAAGAGGAAATAAAAAAATACCTAGAGACAAATGACAATGAAAACATGACAATCCAAAGCCTATGGGATGCAGCAAAAGCTGTTCTAAGAGGGTAATTTATAGCTATACAAGACTACCTCAAGAAACAAGAAAAAACTCAAGTAAACAATCTAACCTTACACCTAAAGGAACTAGAGAAAGAAGAACAAACAAAACCCAAAGTTAGCAGGAGAAAAGAAGTCGTAAAGATGTGAGCAGAAACAAATGAAATAGAAACAAGGAAAACAATAGCAAAGATCAATAAAACTAAAAGCTGGTTCTTTGAGAAGGTAAAGAAAATTGATAAGCCATTAGCCAGACTCATAAAGAAAAAGAGAGTGAAGTCCCATTCAATAAAATTAGAAATGAAAAAGGAAAAGTTACAACAGACAACACAGAAATACAAAGCATCCTAAGAGACTACTACAAGCAAATCTATGCCAATACAATAGACAACCTGGAAGAAATGGACAGATTCCTAGAAAGGTATAATTTTCCAAGACTGAACGAGGAAGAAACAGAAAATATGAACAGACCAATCACAAGTAATGAAATTGAAACTGATTTAAAATTTTGCATCAAACAAAAATCCAGGACCAGATGGCTTCTCAGGTGAATTCTGTCAAACATTTAGAGAAGAGCTTACACCCATCCTTCTCAAACCCTTCCAAAATATTGTAGAGGAAGGAACACTCCTAAACTCATTCTATGAGGCCACCATCAACCTGATACCAAAACCAGACAAAGATACTACAAAAAAAGAAAATTACAGACCAATATCACTGATGAATATACATGAAAAAATCCTCAGCAAAATACTAGCAAACAGAATTGAACAACACATTAAAAGGATCATACACCATGATCAAGTGGGATTTACTGCAGGGATGCAAGGATTCTTCATTATATGCAAATCAATCAAAGTGATACACCATATTAACAAATTGAAGAATAAAATCTATATGATCATCTCAATAGATGCAGAAAAAGCTTTTGACAAAATTCAACACCCATTTATTATAAAAACTCTCCAGAAAGTGGGCATAGAAGGAAAATACCTCAACATAATAAAGGACATATATGATAAATCCACAGCTAACATCATTCTCAATGGTGAAAAACTGAAACCATTTCCTCTAAGATCAGGAATGAGACAGGGATGTCCACTCTAACCACTATTATTCAACACAGTTTTGGAAGTCCTAGCCAAGGCAATCAGAGAAGAAAAAGAAATAAAAGGAATACAAATTGGAAAAAAAGAAGTAAAACTGTCACTGTTTTTAGATGACATGATACTATACATAAGGAATCCTGAAAATGCCACCAGAAAACTTCTAGAGTTAATCAATGAATTTGATAAAGTTGCAGGATACAAAATTCATGCACAGAAGTCTCCTGTATTCCTATACACTAATGATGACAAATCTGAAAGAGAAATTATGGAAACACTCCCATTTACCATTGCAACAGAAAGAGTAAAATACCTAGGAATAAACCTACCTTAGGAGACAAAAGACCTGTATGCAGAAAACCATAAGACACTGATGAAAGAAATTAAAGATGACACCAACATATGGAGAGAGATATACCATGTTCTTGGTTTGGAAGAATCAACATTGTGAAAATGACTATACTACCCAAAGCAATCTACAGATTCAATGCAATCCCTATCAAATTACCAATGGCATTCTTTGTGGAACTAGATCAAATCATCTTAAAATTTGTATGGAGACATAAAATACCCCAAACAGCCAAAGCAGTCTTGAGGGAAAAAAAATGGACTTGGTGGAATCAGACTCTGTGACTTCAGACTGCAGAGTAATCAAAACAATACAGTAATCAAAACAATATGGTACTGGCACAAATATAGAAATATAGATCAATGGAACAAGATAGAAAGCTCAGAATTAAGCACACACACATATGGTCAACTAATCTATGACAAAGGAGACAAAGATATACAATGGAGAAAAGACAGTGTCTTCAACAAGTGGTGCTGTGAAAACTGGACAGCTACACGTAAAATAATGAAATTAGAACACTCCCTAACACCATACACAAAAATAAACTCAAAATGGATTCAAGACCTAAATGTAATACCAGACACTATAAAACTCTTAGAGGAAAACTTAGGAAGAACACTCTTTTACATAAATCACAGCGAGATCTTTTTTGATCCACCTCCTAGAGTAATGGAAATAAAAACAAAAATAAACAAATGGGACCTAATGAAACTTAAAAGGTTTTGCACAACAAAGGAAACCATAAACAACACGAAAAGACAACCCTCAGTATGGGAGAAAATATTTGCAAATGAATCAACAGACAAAGGATTAATCTCCAAAATATATAAAATGCTCATGCAGCTCAATATTAAAGAAACAACCCAATCCAAAAATGAGCAGATGACCTAAATAGACATTTCTCCAAAGAAGACATACAAATGGCTTAGAAGCACATGAAAAGCTGTTCAACATCACTAATTATTACAGAAATGCAAATCGAAACTACAATGAGGTATCACCTCACACCAGTTAGAATGTGCATCTTCAGAAAATCTGCAAACAACAAATGCTGCAGTGTGTGGAGAAAAGGGAACGTTCTTGCACTGTTGGTGGGAATGTAAATTGATACAGCCACTATGGAGAACAATGTGGAGGTTCCTTAAAAAATGAAAAATAGAATTACCATATGTTCCAGCAATTCCACTACTGGGCATATACCCAGAGAAAACCATAATTCAAAAAGACACATGCATCCCAATGTTCATTGCAACACTATTTACAATAGCCAGACCATGGAAGCAACCTAAATGCCCATTGACAGATGAATGGATAAAGAAGTGGTGGTACATATATACAATGGAATATTACTCAACCATAAAAAGGAACAAAACTGAGTCATTTGTTGAGATGTGGAAGGATCTAGAGACTGTCATTCAGAGTGAAGTTAGTCAGAATGAGAAAAACAAATATTGTATATTAATGCATGCATGTGGAACCTAGAAAAGTGGTACAGATGAGCCAGTTTGCAGGGCAGAAGTTGAGACCCAGATATACAGAACAGAAGTGTGGATACCAAGGGGGGAAACCATGGTGGCTTGGGAATGGTGGTGTGCTGAATTGGGCGATTGTGTTTGACATGTATACACTGATGTGTATAAAATTGATGACTAATAAGAACCTGCAGTATAAAAACAAACAAACAAACAAACAAACAAACAACAAAACAACTAATACTAAAGTTTCTTTGGGTTATTTGTATGGCAATATGTTAATATAAATATTTCAGACATTACATGAAATTTCTAAAAATCTTATATGTTCTGGTATAATGTTATAAGTCATAATTCTCGTTATTACTTTAAAATGTATATCTCAGAAATGACTAAATTTCCTTGTCAATTGCATTATTATGAACTTTCATCAAGTCTTTAACCATGGATATTTTTAAGTCTTTTGTCATTTACAGACAGTTCTGGGTGTACTCTGATGCTTTTTGAAATATGTTCCTATAAAAGGGTCTCATCCTCAAGGAATTCATGGAAAAGACTCTGACAAGTACAGGTCTCTGGTAACTGATTATACTGCTGAATGGAATAAATAAGCATTTTTAAACTCTAATGGAAAACTGATGAACTCATAAAAGTGCTAACAAAAGATCAAGATGGAAAAAAATAATAATTACATGGAACTGAGTGAACTGATGAGGATGATTATAATTTTTGTGACTTTCTGTTTGAATAATAAAAAAAAATCCCACAAGGACTCAGAGGCAAAAAATATACAAATCAATTTTCACTGCAAAGTAAAGGATCTGTTACAGTGGAGGCTTACTGGACTGAATGTCAATATTATGACACAGTATGAGTGTGTTTCGTGTTTGGTAATTGCAATCATTGTTGCTTTTGTTGTGGTCATCCATTTACAATGCTTGGTGTCAGTCTATCTCTTGTAAAAATAAAATACAGTGTGTGTGTGTTTGTGTGTGTGTGTGTGTGTGTGTGTGTGTGTGTGTGTGTGTGTGTGTGAGAAATAAATAAATAAATAACCTGAAAAAAAATCCCATATACTGAAAGATTTATTCTTTCTTTTCTCTGTGTTTTTTTATCATACAACAATATCATTTTAACCATTAATAAATGGAATAATGTGAAGAAAAATAACATACAAAATAAGCAACACCAAAAACGGAGATTAAAACAGGCAACACTGATCTTGTAGTTTAGAGGGATCATTCTTCATCTTAATAGAATGCATTTATAAAAGCATATAAGAAACATATTTAAATGTTTTCTCTTGTAGTTTTCCCAGTTGTCATTCTTGAAATTTAAAATGATTTTCTGATAAATGTGAGGCAATTTTTGGTATGCTCTAAATATACTATACCAGCAGCTTGTAGAAATAAAGCTACCAAGACTTGAATGATGTTAAATACATTGTCAGCTATTTATAACTAAATAAATATCACTCTTTTTGGAAGTACATCTTTGTCAATCAAATTTCTTGAGGTGGCTGCCCTAATATTCATCAGTTCCTGATTGCTGACATCTGAAATATGTAGGAATAATGAGTTAAAGGTGAAGTCATTTTGAAAATGTGTGAGGTCTATTACCATTAAATCACAGATTATCTACAAGTAATATAAACTCATCTAATTTTTCCCACTTCTATTTTACACATCTGTATTCCAATGATATGGTAATTGTTGACCAGTTTGTACTTGTCTACTGCTTTTTGTTTTTATATATTTTTGTTTATCTTTACCAGAATACCAATAAATGTGTAATTAATAAAAATGCTGTTAAAATTCATTGACAGTTGCATTGTATTATGTCAATTCATAAATGTCAACCATCATTAAATGACATAGGTAAGTATACATTAAAAGTCATTGAAGAAAAACTTATGTATAAAGGCTCTATTTTGAAATTAGTTTTTAAACATTAATTAGATTGTAGCACATTTTAATCCAACGTGCAACAACTTGCACATTGTATTTAAAACAACTTACCTAATGATAATTATATTATCTTTTCAGGGTATATTTCTTGAAAAAAATGTGTATACATATATATATTTATACAGAGGGAAAAATTCTAACTTCTTTTAATTTACAGCAAATCTAGAATTTTTTGGAATTTAAGGATATTATACAAATAGCAAACAAACAATAGAAAACTTCATTATCAAATGATTAGTATCCAGTTGGGATATGCACATACTTGGGATACATTGGGATAGTAGAGGAAATTATTAAAATTCCTATAAGTATTGATTTCTCATACAGTTTTTGTTACTATTTGTTTTTCAATTTGTACTGTACATAATACATTGATATAGTGGTAGTGCAAGTATGCAATTTATTAATAATTCTATACAATTCTAAATATCTCTATTTAAGAAATGTCTTGAGGATATTTTTTAATGAAAAATATAAGGGATCAAAAATTATATAGATACATAGGTAAAGGACATAGTTTCATAGTTTTCAAACAAATCAGTCCTATCAAGTATTTTTTTATATCTGTGTATTCTGAAATATTGTTGGAAAATACCATATAAAACCTCATTCTTTGTTTGCCATTGGGCCACAAATAACCAGCCCCCAGTTCTTTTTCAACTGTCTTTTTTTACTGTTTATTCTAGTGATAAAGAAAATGTCAAATGTATTTAATTAACAGGTAGATCAAAGAATATAATATTTGTTGAAAAACTTTCTATCTATAAAACAAATCACATAAAGCAAAATAATGATAACATCAATTTTAATCTTTCACTTGAACTTTTCTATTTTAAGTCTGATACATATTTGAAGAAATCATAAGCTC
The DNA here is from genome assembly GCF_026419965.1 of Kogia breviceps. Taxonomy (NCBI): domain Eukaryota; kingdom Metazoa; phylum Chordata; class Mammalia; order Artiodactyla; family Physeteridae; genus Kogia; species Kogia breviceps. The sequence goes on from NC_081325.1 coordinate 31,549,449, forward strand.
TTAACTAAAAAGATACATACCATTGTGGTATTTCAAGCTTAATAAGTAATACACATGTTTACATATATATGATATATATGAAGAGAAAGAATGCAAGGGTGAAGATCAAAGTTAATGTTTATAATATTTATGAGGCAGATGACAAAAAACCCTCAACTCTTAATGGTACTTGAGTTCTATACCATACCTGAGCAGAGATAATTAAATAAAAATGACATCTGATATATCAATCTAATAGTACTTTATCAGATTAAGATTTATGAGTATCTTAATTTAATTTTCTTAAATTGTGACATGAAAGTAAACAAATTACACATTCCTAAAATTTTGTACTACCTCACACAGTTCAGAATGGCCATCACTAAAATGTCTATAAATAATAAATGTTGGAGAAAGTGTGAAGAAAAGGGAACCCTCTTACAATGTTGGTAGGAATGTAAATTGTTGCAGCCACTATGGAAAACAATATGGAGTTTCCTCAAAAAGCTAAAAATAAGAGTTACCATATGATCCAGCTATCCCACTCCCCAGCATATATGCAGACAAAACTATAATTTGAAAAGATAAATGCTTCCCTATGTTCATAGCAGCTTTATTTATGCAATAGCCATGACATGGAAACAACCTCAACGTCCATCGATAGATGAATGGATAAAAAAGATGTGATACACACACACACACACACACACACACACACATACACACACACACACACACACACACACACACAATGGAATACTACTCAGCCATAAAAAAAAATGAAAGTGTGCCATTTGTAGCAACATAGATGGATGTAGATATGATCACACTAAGCAAAGTATGTCAGAAAGAGAAAGACAAATATCATATGATGATATACGTGGAATCCAAAACATGACAAAAATGAACTTATCTACAAAACAGAAACACGCTCAGAGACAAAGAGAACAGACTTGTGGTTGCCAAAGGGAAGGGGCAGTGGGGAAGGGATAAAGTGGGTGTTTGGGATTAACAGATGCGAGCTAGTATATATAGGATTGATAAACAACAAGGTCCTACTGTATAGCACAGGTAACTGGATTCAATGTCCTATGATAAACCATAATGGAAAAGAATATGAAAAAAATATATGTATGTGTATAACTGAATCACTTTTTGTACACAGAAATTAACACAGCATTGTAAATCAACTATACTTCTATACAATATATAAAAAATAAACTAATATGAAAGCCACAATAAAGAATTCACCAACCAAGAAAAGTTTTGTTACTACAATTCTCCATTTCTTATGAGAGCTGTGGAATTGGTTGTTTAAAAATTGTTTAACTTCATCAATTTCCAAGCCATCACAGTTGAGTATTGTGAGCTATACAATATTGAAGGAAAAGGATGGTTTGCAAGACAAGTTTCCTTTTTTTCATAACTAATAATGTTGGCTGCAATATATTAATTACTTCTGATGTTTTAGGTATTATTCTCTATATATTTCATATAGTCTTCATAAGAAAATCGTGAGGTTACATTATCTCCATTATACAGATTGGGAAAGTAAGGCCTTGAAGGAGTTAAATTACTTGCCTCAGTTCACACAGTTTTAAGTGGCTAGGGTACAATTCAAAAGGGTATCTAGATCTGTCTAGGTTTCCAACTACCATACTCTAACAGGGCTTTGTTCTGAATACCTGTCTCATTTTATACTCTGGCGAGAAAGTCAAACAAAGTAGAAACCTCAAGAGCTAGCTCTAGAGATGTGCTAGGTTTCTTTTTTCTTTGATACGCACCTTGATCATTGTTACTCCTACTTCATGGGGTATCTTTTAAAACCATGGTATTTTAAACCATTCTTAAAATGAAGAAAAACGATAACTAGAAATAAAGAAGCTCAAACCTTCACTTACACCACCAAAGCTCCACTTCCCCCTCTTGTAATAATTGTATGATTCTTGTAGCCTAAATTTAAACTTGAGGTTTTCCAAAGTGCTTTATGGAGAGAGAGGAAAGTGAGGGAAATTCTTCTTTGAAAATTTGCAGCCCAAGCTAGGAGAATAAAATCTCCTAGAGAGTAAAGCCCAAGTCTGTGGATACCAGTTACCTGGGTCGTTCTTCTTGAAACTCCCACACCACTGAGAGTTTGTGCCAATATGACCTACTAACGTAGGAGTTTGTGTCAAGGAATAAGGATCATGCTGTTAGCATACTTTGTGTAAATGAATAACAATGACACTTAATTGTATGCCTTAAAGGATTTCAAACCTTATATTATGTTTATGATAATGATGAAGCTGTATAAAATTCATCTTGACATTGTTAGTTCTAATAGTTACATAAAAAGCCACCAAATGGTATATTTAATTTAGAATATAATACTTATGAATAATTTTAAATTGACAGCCTAGAAATTCTGGATCCTCCTTTCTTGAAACATAGTGAACACAAATGTAATGGTAGCATAGATTCCCAACTCAGTGCTTTAACCCTAACCTGTATGTAACACCTGTGTCCAGCAATCATTTATCTCCTGGCTGTGAATGCCAGAAGACTTGCCAATTAGTGTCAATCGTAGAGGTAGACTGAGAATGTGGGCATCTGACCAGGAAGAAAAGTACCAACATCAACACATTTTGTATGAAAATAAAAGCAACACAAAAGTTGTCACAAACAAATTTATACAAAACACAGTCTCATAATATTCCCTGGTCTCCAAAAAATTCAGACTACGTCAATTAATTTCATCAAAACAAAAGTAAGGTATGATCACATGATATCCTATAACTCTATTATATAATCTATAATATAGATATTATTCATATTTTTTGTCATTTCCTAAATTATCTCATGCATCTTGATAACTGCTACCTAGAGAAAAATCAGCAACTAGGAGACAGCTTTTTGACTGTATTCTTCCATATTGTCTTCTTTATATGGTATGAAAGTTACATGGCAGATTTAAAATGGGTATATGGGAAGAAAACCCTTCTACACTTGATCTAAAGTGAGGTAATCCTTTACCAAGAGACATGCAGGTAATTTAAAGTTGAACATTTTCCCTTGATCGCTATACCTCCATTTCAATTTTTCTACCAGGAGTTAATTTGATAAAGTGCATACCAAGAGGGAATTCAAGCAAAAAGCAGTGATTTCTTGTGGCAGACAGCCAGGAACATAGCAGCAGAAACTTTTTATTTTTTTTTTTTAATTTATTGAGCCACTAGTTATACACATAATTTACTTAAAATTAGAAATAGGCTCTGAAAGCACTTTAGAATATCAAATGGAGATCATGGACCATGGGTAGACTTGTGCATTTTTACCATTTTTATATGCAGAAAATCCTCATTTTGAAAAGTTTAATGAAAATTCTGCTTTTCTGTGCACTAAGGAGGACAAACAAAACATTGAATCATGGGATTTTCTGAATATATTCTTTTAAATATCTGAGATTACTTCAATGCCAGCATATTGTTAAATACATTGTCTTATAAGTTCAAAGCACAGACATCTTGAAATAAAGATAATTCTAAATGTGAAAGCAATTCTTACCCTGCTTCTTCTTACTACTGGGGTTTCTCAAGTACACACACCTATTTATCAGAAGTACTTGGTTTTACTTGAAACATATTCTATTTTCTAAGTCATTTTTCAATATTATTTTCTATGTTTTTTCTTACCAATTTCTATATAACTTAATTGAACACCAAATATAAAATGATATAGAGAAAATATTGGATGAAAATAGTAAGTTCTAAATAATACTAAATATATAAATTAAGGGAAAATTTTAATAATAACTGATGCTATATTTTAGGTTAACACATTTAAATGTGATTTTTAAAGATGAGAGCTAAGACAGTTAAACAAATGTGCTACCATGAGCTGATATGTGTTGAAGCCTTAATGTCAGTTAAATATAATTTTGATATTTAATTTCTTTAGTCTTGGGAGACTGAGAATAAGGCTAAAAATGCATGGTATTTATTTAAGAGATAAGATAAGGTTTTGTAAAGCCATCTTAGTACTTCAAGGAAAGTCAAGATTCTTTCTTAAAATGAACTTCAGTCAGTATACTCTTGGGTATGAGTATACCAGAGACTTATTTACAATGTGTGAAAATAGTTAGGGAGACCTTAGAAGGTTAAGCATAGTGAAAACCTTTGGGAAGCTTGTACTAAGCCAGTTAAAGCTGCATTACCAAAGAAGGAATGCTTAGACCATAACAGTCGTCCCAGGGAATAAAAAATCAAATCAGTTATTTTAAAAACAAAAAAGGATGTTGATATTGTTAATTTTTTACCTGATTATATTAATATGATTGTGGATGGAGCTATTTGGTGCACAAGGGCAGGCAGAGCGCTTTCCCCCTCTACTTGAAGAGCTCTGGTAAATCTGCTTGGTTCTAAGGTATTTAATGTGATTCTTCAACCTCAGGAGACTGGAACCTCAGGCTACTGCAGGATGAAGTTTTATTTCTATAATTAATGAATACTCTATAATACAGCTATTAGTACCTTCATCTTAGAGATGAGCATCGGAGACCCAGAGGGTTAAAGTATCTTATTTTGGCACACTTAGAAAATTGTAGATCCAGGACTAGAACCCATTTCAGTATCATTTAAAAAGTCTTTGTTTTCTACTGTACTATATAGCATTATCAAAAAGTCATTCTTTAATAATGCTTTTAGGCAGTAACTTCCATGTGGGAGACACAATTCTAATCCATGAAGATGATTCAGTAAAAAATGTCCCATTTTCATGAAATTCACATTTTTTTTTTTTTTTCTCTTATACTGACTGATGTCCACAGTGTTAGTAACTTCACTAACACATTTCTATCAGGTTCTCCAATACTATTGCTTACATTGACCAGTTGTCTTCCAGGCTTACATAGGTAAATGGCTATTCTTTAAAAAAAAAAAATAGTTTCACAGAGTGTCATAGTCATACTCAGCTAGTCATATATCTTCACAAGATAACAAAAGATGTGTGGATTTGTGGTGGAGAAAATTCTATTTGTATCCTTTGCCACATCCTTTCACAAATATTCTGATGTATGTCTAATGGGAATGTGTTTTGTCCTCCTATACTTGAGACTAATTGCTGTAGAAAATCACTGCTACTAGTAGGAGAGTGCCATATCCCTATGTTATATCAGGGAAGAGAACAATAAGAGTATTGCCAGTTGAAATAGCTTACTTCAGAACACTGAATCTTGAGTCTCTGCAAGTCTACTTGGATTTGTTTTCTCTGCCTGGTTCAAGTTATAAACTCTCAGGGAAGCATTATATTTCCAGCAAGGCAAACCAAGTTTTGAGAATAAATCCAGGTAATATTAAACCTCAGATACCAACCATATATCTCAGATACCAACCATATATCTCTATCATCTGATCTTATTTTTTCCCATGCAAATCTCTCTATGATTAGGAAGATCTAAAAATTTGGCAGTACATTAAGTATAAGACACCATAGAGAAGCAAGAATTCTCATACACTCTTAGTGGGAGTGTATTTGGTATTCACTCTAATGCAATGTTGTCAATGTCTACCAAAATTTCAAATATGTATATGTTTTCAACCAACAATTTCATTTCTAGGTATTTATCCCACAGATATACTCATACACAAGCAAAATTATTTATGTACAATTTTGCTCATAATACAGTGTTTGTTGAAGCCAAATAATTTTAACAGTCTAGAAATCCAAAAATAGACCACTACTTTTATACACACACATATTTATCTATCAACATAACAGAATACTATGAAGTCATAAAAACTGAGAAAGCTCTTTATGTGTAGAAAATTCCCAAAGTATATTTTTTAGTGAACTACAACAACAAGAAAAAGAACAGAATGTACAGAATGATGTTTGAAATACTTTATTACATAGTAAAAGAGGTAAAAATATCTTGATACACATTTACTCATATATGAATGCAAAGAATCTCCAGTAAATCAACAACAATGTTAAATTTGGGAAAGGCAAGGTATATGAGGACAAAAAGAGAGAATTTTCACTTATATGCCTATTTATAATTTCAGTTATTAAACCATATGTTTGTACAATCTAATAAAAGTATTAATATAAACTTACAAAACAATAAAATTATAAACATGTCTTGTTCTCAAGTGTTACCATTTTTTTTTTAATTTGGCCAATGGGAGACAGTGAAATCAATATTACAGGATATCATGTGATCATATATTTTCTGTCATAAATACTAAGTTGCATCTACAATTATATTATAGAGATCAGTGTGATTGTCAGTTGTCCAGTTCATTATACCTTCTAAAGATTAATATTGCAACTGCCATTGAGTGGTATTTTGGAATGAAACTGAGTGATCATTACAATAATTGGACTTTTTTTTAAATTTTAATTTTTGTCTTTTCCCATTCTTTTTCAAATTATTTTCCCATTTAGTTTATTACAGAATATTGAGCAGAATTCCCTGTGTTTTAACAATAGATCCTTGTTGGTTATCTATTTTAAATATAGCAATGTGTACATGTCAATCCCAAACTAGACTGACATTATATCAAATTTGTATCATAGATCCATCTTAAAATAAAATATAAGTTTGGGTTTTTCAATGTTATTGTGGTTTCTTAAATAATTCTAATTTAGGTTGAGTTTCACTAAAATAGTTTATCTTAAAATTTATAGTTTTATTAGCCAAGGAATTGTTTTGTTTAGAAAAATCTAGCACACTAAAATATAAACTATAGAGACATAAACTCTATACAATTAAAGGTACAGAGTATAGTATTTAGAATGCAAGTAGAAAAAAGCTATATATACTTCATATACTTTACAATTTATAGCACAAGAGCTTGGTTTCATGGAACAATAATACAATGAATTTCAGGTTCTAATTTGAGGGTATAAAAAGTATCACTTCTTATAAGAACACCTGACTTGAGTGTCTCTGAAAACTAGTTCCACAGATTTCCAGTGCTTTTCAGAACATGGGAACTGATTGTGATTAATCAGGGAAGAGCCCTTCTCTAATAAGGCTCTGTCTGGTCCAATTGCTGAACATGACAGTCTTGAGAATTACATCGCCAAATGATCTTCTAGAGATGGAAGGCTGAAAGATTGGCTGAATTAAATAGCTCACTCAGATGACCTTAGAAATGGACATTTTGACTGGAGGTGAAGAAAATTTCATGCATTACTGATTTTTCATACTATATATATATTTTGAAAGAAAAACGTTATAGGACGTTTCTCTTATCCTGAACACTTCCAGGTATCATTATCTTGTCTAAATGCTGCAATCATTCAGGTGTGCATCCATCCCTTCACTCCTGATTACGGATAACATTTGTAGCATGAGGATGAGGGAGGGAGGCGAGAGCTTGAACATTGAGAAAAGTCATCAAGAATCATAAGGGAAGAGAAGCTCATTTTTATGATTTTGTCACCACACAGTCAAGTGCCAGCTGCAGACATTTATTATTATTGCATGTGGGCTTCTAAGACAAGTGAGTCATTTCTCAGAGTGGGTTAGCCTCCAACATAATTAATTTCCAGAAGATTTTGTAGATGGATTTTTTTCAACTCAACAGCAAAAGTTCTTTAAATTGATCTGTTGAGTTACATACAACCCAATCATCACACAAACAAAAGACAGTTCTAATTGTACAGAGATACATCACCGCTCTCACCAAAGGAGAGAGTCCTCCATTAAAAAATATTATACATGCTTATATTTACTTAGAAAGAACTTTTGTCAATCACATGAAGGCATATTTTTAGGAAAATCTCAGTACGGTGGTGTAGATAAACCTTATCTTAGCATTATTTTTTTCCACCAATAAAGCCATACCGACTAAAGAGATGTTTTGATCTATCAAAAATAAGAGTTTAATGAACTACTGTGTTTTTATATATTTAAAAACAAAACATATATATATATATATATATATATATATATATATATATATATATATATATATATATATATATAGCTTAGAAAACACCAATAAGAAAAAGAGAGAATAATATCACCCATAATTTCAGTACTCACATAACCACTGTTGGGAATATTGATGTATACCCTCTACTTGTATTTTCTTGTATTGATATATATATATATATATATATATATATATATATATATACACACACACACACACACACACACACACACACACATATATATATATATATATATGCACATACATACACTCAATCTCACCTGATTGAACTTTAGACTTTTGTCCATATTTGCTAATAAATAACCCTATGGTAAAAATCATTTAAGCTAAACTATTGTGTAATCCCATGATTATTTCATGAGGAGATATTCTGAGACACATAATATAATTTAAGACTATTAATATGTATTACCTAGTTGTTGTTGTTTTCTTTAAATTATTTATTTTTCGCTGTGTTGGGTCTTCGTTGCTGTGCACAGGCTTCCTCTAGTTGCAGTGAGTAGGGGCTGCTCTTCACTGCAGTGCGTGGGCCTCTCATTGCAGTGGCTTCTCTTGTGGAGCATGGGCCCTAGGCAGGCAGGCTCAGTAGTTGTGGTGCACGGGCTTAGTTGCTCTGTGGCATGTGGGATCTTCCTGGACCAGGGCTCAAACACATGTCCCCTGCATTGGCAGGCGGATTCTTAACTACTGCACCACGAGGGAAGTCCTGCATTACCTAGTTTATCTCCCCAAACTTGTACCAGTTTATACTCCCACCAATATTGTCAGCTAGCATTTATTTCCATAAACATTGAAAACAGATGTCTTGCTGAAAATCTCATACAAACTAAATGTTTAAAATCATATTATAGGGGCTTCCCTGGTGGCACAGTGGTTGGGAGTCCGCCTGCCAATGAAGGGGACACAGATTCATGCCCCGGTCCGGGAAGATCCCACACGCTGTTGAGCGGCTAGGCCCGTGATCTATGGCCACTGAGCCTGCACGTCCGGAGCCTGTTCTCTGCAACAGGAGAGGCCACAACAGTGAGAGTCCCGCGTACCACAAAAATTTAAAAAATTAAAAGTAAAATAAAATTACATTATATTGTAGTCTAAATGTGCATTTGTTTTATTATACAACATGACAGTTTATAATTACATCCCATGTTATTTTTTGGATACTTGTTTATTTTGGATGTTTTTCATATTTTAATGGTTCCAATTATCATTTTATTTGTAAGAACACTAACATTAAAGTTACCATTTTTTTCATTTTTATTGAATAATTTTTATCACTTATTTGTCTTAAAACAAGATTTTTCTTAAATTTCCTAATATGTGCAATGTTTTTATGTTAATCTAGTAAATTTTAACAATCTTGCAACAACCAAATTGAAGGAAATTCCAGTAGACAAAATTGGTACAATTTGAACATCAGAATAATTAGGTAATGTATTACAACCCACAGTATAAGTATCCATGAGTCTAACCTGATATAAATCATTGAATAAGTTAATAAATGAAGAAAATATACAGCTTTTTCTTACAGTGGAATTTCCAATTAATAAATGTAGAAAGCATGATTGAAACAGAAAATTACCATTTGGAGAATAAAACAGTAAAACTTGTTCCATACAAGAATCATCTATAGATACTAAAATTAATAGACAATAGTAGAAAGAGAAAAAATATTTTTCAATGTTTCAAAGTACCTCCCCACAAGATGCTTTTTTTTTTTTTAACATCCTTATTGGAGTATAATTGCTTTACAATGTTGTGTTAGTTGCTGCTGTATAACAAAGTGAATGAGTTATATGTGTACATGTTTCCATATCTCCTCCCTTTTGTGTCTCCCTCCAACCCTCCCTATCCCACCCCTTTAGGTGGACACAAAGAACCGAGTTTATCTCCCTGTGTGATGGAGCTGCTTCCCACTAGCTATCTATTTTACATTTGGTAGTGTATATATGTCTATGCCAGTCTCTCACTTCGTCCCAGCTTACCCTTCCCCAACCCCATGTCTTCAAGTCCATTCTCTACATCTGCGTCTTTATTCCTGTGCTGCCCCTGAGTTCTTCAGAACCAATTCTTTTTTCTTTTTTTTAGATTCCATATATATGTTAGCATACAGTATTTGTTTATCTCTTTCTCACTTACTTCACTAGGTATGACAGTATCTAGGTCCATCCACCCCAAAGCAAATAATTCAATTTTGTTTCTTTTTATGGTTGAGTAATATTCTATTGTATATATGTGTCACATCTTCTTCATCTATTCATCTGTCAATGGATGTTTAGGTTGCTTCCATGTCCTGGCTATTGTAAATAGTGCTCTAGTGAATAATGAGGTGCATGACTCTTTGTGAATTATGGTTTTCTCTGGGTATATGCCGAGTAGTGGGATTGCTGGGTTGTATGGTGGTTCTATTTTTAGTTTTTTAAGGAACCTCCATACTGTTCTCCATAGGAGCTGTAACAATTTACATTCCCACTAACAGTGCAAGAGGGGGCCCTTTTCTCCAAACCCGCTCCAGCATTTATTGTTTGTAGACTTTTTGATGATGGTCATTCTGACTGGTGTGAGGAGATAACTCATTGTAGTTTTGATTTGCTTTTCTCTAATGATTAGTGATGTTGAGCATCCTTTTGTGTGTTTGTTAGCAATCTACATATCTTCTTTGGAGAAAAGTCTATTTAGGTCTTCTGCCCATTTTTGGATTGGGTTGTTTGTTATTTTGATATTGAGCTGCATGAGCTGCTTGTATATTTTAGAGATTAATCCTTTGTTGACTCATTTACGAATATTTTCTCCCATTCTGAGGGTTGTCTTTTCATATTGTTTATGGTTTCCTTTGCTGTGCAAAAGATTTTAAGTTTCATTAGGTCCCATTTTTATTTTTGTTTTTATTTCCATTTCTCCAGGAGGTGGGTAAAAAAAGATCTTGCTGTGATTTATGTCATAGTGAGTTCTTCCTATGTTTTCCTCTAAGAGTTTTATAATGTCTGGACTTACATATAGGTCTTTAACCCATTTTGCCTTTATTTTTGTGTTTGGTGTTACAGAATGTCCTAATTTTATTTTTTACATGTAGCTGTCCAGTTTTCCCAGCATCACTTATGGAAGAAGCTGTCTTTTCTCCATTTTATATTCTTGTCTCCTTTATCAAACATAACGTGACCATAAGTGTGTGGGTTTGTCTCTGGGCTTTCTATCCTGTTCCATTTATCTATATTTCTGTTTTTGTGCCAGTACTATACTGTCTTGATTACTGTAGCTTTGTAGTATTGTCTGAAGTACAGGAGCATGATTACTCCAACTCCTTTTTTTTTTTTTTTTCCTCATGATTGCTTTGGCTATTCGGGGTCATTTGTGTTTCCATACACACACGAAATTTTTTTCCAGTTCTGTGAAAAATGCCATTGGTTTTTTGATAGGGATTGCATTGAATCTATAGATTGCTTTGTGTAGTAGAGTCATTTTCACAACGTTGATTCTTCCAATCCAAGAACATGGTATATCTCTCCATCTGTTTGTATCATCTTTAATTTTTTTCATCAGTGTCTTATAGTTCTGTGCATACAGGTCTTTTTTCTCCTTAGGTGGGTTTATGCATAGTTATCTTATTCTTTTGGCTGCAGTGGTAAATGGGAGTGCTTCCTTAATTTTTCTTTCAGATTTTTCATCATTAGTGTATAGGAATGCAAGAGATTTCTGCATATTAATTTTTTATCCTTCTACTTTGCCAAATTCATTCATTACTTCTATTAGTTTTCTGGTAGCATCTTTAGGATTCTCTATGTATAGTATCATGTCATCTGCAAACAGTGACAGTTTTTCTTCTTCTTTTATGATTTGGATTCCTTTTATTTCTTTTTCTTCTCTGATTGTTGTGGCTAATACTTCCAAAACTATGTTGAATAATAGTGGTGAGAGTAGGCAACCTTGTCTTGTTCCTGATCTTAGTGGAAATGGTTTCAATTTTTCACCACTGACAGCAATGTTGGTTGTGGGTGTCTCATATATGACCTTTATTATGTTGGGGTAAATTCCCTCTATGCCTACTTTCTAAAGAGTTTTTGTCATAAATTGGTGTTGAGTAATGTCAAAAGTTTTTTCTGCATGTATTGAGATGATCATATGCCTTTTCTCCTTCAATTTGTTAACATGGGTTTTCACATTCATTGATTTGCATATATTGAAGAATCCTTGCATTCCTGGCATAAACCCCACTTGATCATGGTGTATAATCTTTTTAATGTGCTGTTGGATTCTGTTTGCTAGTATTTTATTGAAGAATTTTGCATCTATGCTCATCAGTGATATTGGCCTGTCATTTTCCTTTTTTGTGACATCTTGTCTGGTTTTGGTATCTAGGGTGATGGTAGCCTTGTAGAAATAGTTTGGGACTGTTCCTCCCTCTTCTATATTTTGGAAGTTTGAGAAGGATAGGTGTTAATCTTTCTCTAAATGTTTGATAGAATTTGTCTGTGAAGTCATCTAGTCCTGGGGTTTTGTTTGTTGGAAGATTTTTAATCACTTTCAATTTCAACGCTTGTGATTGGTCTGTTTATATTTTCTATTTCTTCCTGGTTCTGCCACAGAAGGTTGTGTTTTTCTAAGAATTTGTCCATTTCTTCCAGGTTGTCCATTTTAATGGTATATTGTTGTTTGTAGTAATCTCTCATGATGCTTTGTATTTCTGCAGTGTCAGTTGTTACTTCTCCTTTTTCATTTTTAATTGTATTTATTTGAGTCTTCTCCCTTTTTTCTTGATGGGACTGACTAATGGTATATCAATTTTGTTTATCTTCTGAAAGAACCAGCTTTAAGTTTTATTGATCTTTGCTATCATTTCCTTAATTTCTTTTTCATTTATTTCTAATCTGATCTTTATAATTTCTTTCCTTCTGCTAACTTTGGGGTTTTTTGGTTCTTTCTATAATTGCTTTAGATGTAAGATTAGATTGTCTATTTGAGAAGTTTCTTGTTTCTTGATGTAGGATTATATCTCTATAAACTTCCCTCTTAGAACTGCTTTTGCTGCATTCCATAGGTTTTGGGTCATTGTGTTTTCATTGTCATTTGTTTCTAAGTATTTTTTGATATCATCTTTTTTTGGGGGGGTTGGTATGCAGGCCTCTCACTGTTGTGGCCTCTCCCATTGTGGAGCATAGGCTCTGGACGCGCAGGCTCAGTGGCCATGGCTCATGGGCCTAGCTGCTGTGTGGCAAGTGGGATCTTCCCAGACCGGGGCACGAACCCATGTCCCCTGCCTCGGCAGGCATATTCTCAACCACTGCACCACTAAGGAAGCCCTTGATATCATCTTTGAGTTCTTCAATGATCTCTTGGTTATTTACTAGTGTATTGTTTAGCCTCCATGTGTTTGTATGTTTTACATATTTTTTCCTCTAATTGGTATCTAGTCTCATAGTGTTGTGGTCAGAAAAGTTACTTGATACAATTCCAATTTTCTTAAATTTACCAAGGCTTGATTTGTGGCCCAAGATACAATCTATCCTGGGAATGTGCCCAGAGCACTTGAGAAGAAACTATTCTGTTTTTTTTTGGATTGTATATCATATAAATATCAATTTAGTCCATCTTGTTTAATGTATCATTTAAAGCTTGTCTTTCCCTATTTATTTTCATTTTGGATGATCTGTCCATTGCTGAAAGTAAGGTGTTAAAGTCCCCTACTATTACTGTGTTCTTGTTGATTTCCTCTTTTATGGGTGTTAACATTGGCCTTATGTATTGAGGTGCTCCTATGTTGGGTGCATAACTATTTACATTTGTTATATCTTCCTCTTAGATTGATCACTTGATCATTATGTAGCATCCTTCCTTGTCTCTTTAACAGTCTTTATTTTATAGTCTATTTCATCTGATATGAGTATTGCTACTCCAACATTCTTTTGATTTCCATTTGCATAGAATATCTTTTTCTATCCCCTCACTCTCAGTCTGTGTGTGTCTCTAGGTCTTAAGTGGGCCGCTTGTAAAGAGCATATATGTGAGTCTTCTTTTTACACCCATTCAGCCAGTCTATGTCTTTTGGTTAGAGCATTTAATCCATTTACACTTAAGGTAATTATCAATATGTATGTTATATTTCCATTCTCTTAATTATTTGGGGTTTGTTATTGTAGGTCTTTTCCTTCTATTGTGTTTCCTGCTTAGAGAAGTTCCTTTAACATTTGTTGTAAAGCGGGTTTTGGTGGCACTGAATTCTCTTTTGTTGTCTCTGAAAATTTTAATTTCTCCATCAAATCTGAATGAGATCCTTGCTAGGGAGAGTAATCTTGATTGTAAGTTTTTTCTTTCATCACTTTAAATATGTCCTGCCAATCCCTTTTGGCTTGCAGAGTTTCTACTGAAACATCAGCGGTTAACCTTATGGGGATTCCCTTGTATGTTATTTGTTGCTTTCCCTTGCTGCTTTTAATATTTTTCTTTGCATTTAATTTTTGATTGTTTGATTAATATGTCTCTTGGCATGTTGTTCCTTGTATTTATCCTTTATGGGACTCTCTATACTTCCTCGGATTGATTGACTATTTCCTTTCCCATATTAGGGAAGTTTTCAACTATAATCTCTTCAAATATTTTCTCATACTGTTTTTTTTTTTCTCTTCTTCTTCTGGGGCCCCTATAATTTGAATTTTGGTGCACTTAATGTTGTCCCAGATGTCTCTCAGGCTGTTCTTAATTCTTTTCATTCTTTTTATTTTTCTGCTCTGCAGTGGTTATTTACACTATTTTATCTTCCACATCACTTATTCATTCTTCTGCCCTCGTTATTCTGCTATTGATTACTTTCAGAGAATTTTTAATTTCATTTATTGTGTTGTTCATCATTGTTTTCTCTTTAGTTCTTCTATGTCCTTGTTAAGCATTTCTTTTATTTTCTCCATTCTATTTCCAAGATTTTGGATAATCTTTATTATCGTTGCTATGAATTCTTTTTCAGGTATACTGCCTATTTCCTCTTCATTTGTTTGGTCTAGTATGTTTTTTACCTTGCTCCTTCATCTGCTGTGTATTTCTCTGTCTTATTTTTTTTAACTTACTGTTTTGGGGGTCTCCTTTTCGCAGGCTGCAGGTTCGTAGTTCTCATTGTTTTTGGTGTCTGCCCCCAGTGGGTAAAGTTCTTTCAGTCGGTTGTGTAGGCTTCCTGGTGCAGGGGACTGGTGCCTCTGTTCTGGTGGGTGAGGTTGGATTTTGTTTTTCTGGTAGGCAGAACCACGTCTGGTGGTGTGTTTTGGGGTGTCTGTGAACTTATTATGCTTTATGTACCCTCTCTGATAATGAGTGGGTTTGTGTCCCTGTCTTGCTAGTTGTTTGGCATAGGGTGCCCAACACTGGAGATTGCTGGTGGTTGAGTGGACCTGGGTCTTAGCATTGAAATGGAGATCTCTGGGAGGGCCTTCACCATTTGATACTATGTGGGGCTGGGATATCTCTGGTGGACCAATGTCCTGAACCTGGCTCCCCCACCTCAGATGTTCCAGCCTGACTCCCAGCTGGAGCACCAAGACATTGTCAGCCACACGACTCAGAAGAAAAGGGAGAAAAAAAGGCAGAAATAAATTTTAAAGTAATTCACATAAAAAAAAAAATAAAAATAAAAACAACCCAGTAATTTTAAAAAATGAGAGAAAGAAAGAACAGAGCATCCAAACAAGAAAACAAATCCAAATGGCAAGAGCAAAGCTATACGGACAAAAATCACACAAAGAAGCATACACATACACACTCAGAAAAAGAGAAAAAGGAAAAAATATATATGTATTAAAAAAAAAAAAGAAGAGTGAAACCAAACCAATAAACAAATCTACTCATGATAATAAACCCTAAATACTAAAATGAAGAAAAACATAAAACCAGAAACAAATTAGATGCAGAAAGCAAACCCCAAGTCTACAGTTGCTCCCAAGGTCCACTGCCTCAATTTTGGGCTGATTCATTATCTCTTCAGGTATTCCACAGATTCAGGATACATCAAGTTTCTTGTGTACATTTAATACACTGCTCCTGAGGCTTCACAGAGAAATTTCTCTTTTTCTTCTTTGTTCGCACAGCTCCTGGGGTTTGGACTTGGTCCCACCTCTGCATGTATGTCATCTGAGGGTCTCTGTTCCCACCCCAGAGAGGATGGGGTTAAAGTAACAGCTGATTCAGGGCTCTGACTCACTCAGGCCAGACGAGGGAGGGGTATGGAATGTGGGGCTAGGCTGTGGTGGCAGAGGGTGGCGTGATATTGCAACAGCATAAGGCACATTATGTGCTCTCCTGGGGAAGTTGTCCCTGCATCACAGGACCCTGGCAATGGTGAGCGGCACAGGTTCCCAGAAGGGGAGGTGTGGATAGTGACCTGTGCTTGCACACAGGATTCTTGGTGGCTGCAGCAGCAGCATTAACATTTGATGTCCATCTCTGTTGTCCACGCTGATAGCCGCAGCTCACGTCCATCTCTGAAGTTGTTTAAGCAGTTCTCTGAATCCCCTCTCCTCGCACACCCTGAAACAATGCTCTCTTGACTCTCGGGCAGTTCCAGACTTTTTCCCAGACTCTCTCCCGGTTATCTGTTGTGCACTAGCCCCCTTCAGGCTGTGTTCATGCAGCCTACCCCAGTCTTCTCCCTGGGATCTGACCTCCAAAACCTGAGCCTCAGCTCCCAGCCCCCACCCGCCCTGGCGGGTGAGCAGACAAGCCTCTCAGGCAGGTGAGTGCTGGTCAGCTGCAATCCTCTGTGTGGGAATCTCTCTGCTTTGCCCTCTGCACCCCTGTTGCTGTGGTCTCCTCCATGACTCCAAAGATTGACCCCCCCCCCACGTAACCCCCATCTCCACCAGTGAAGGTGCTTCCTAGTGTGTGGAAACTTTTCCTCCTTCAGAGCTTCCTTCCAGATGTGCAGGTCTCATCCCTATTCTTTTTTCTCTGTTTTTCCTTTTTTCTTTTGCCCTACCCAGGTATGTGGGGAGTTTCTTGACTTTGGGGAAGGCAGGTCTTCTGCCAGTGTTTGATATGTGTTCTGTAGGAGTTGTCCCACATTAGATGAATTTTTGATGTATTTGTAGGGAAGAAGGTGATCTCCACTTCTTAATCCTCTACCATCTTGAAGTTTCCAGCCCCCCCCCCACAAGAAGCTTATTAATTAAAAGGAGAAACAATAACAAATTTACAATTGAAGAGTTTTGCATACATCACTTTAACCAGATATCAAAATAACATCATCAATCACCAGTATTCAAGATTTTTGGTATCATGTGCCTCATCATATGATGGACTGAGAGCACATCATTTCTGAAATATTCTTGCCAAAAATACATAACTTCAATCTAACTGTGAGAAAATATGACAAGACCAAATTGAGGAAGATTCTACAAAATACCTGGTTAGTACTCTTCAAAAGTACCAAGGTCATGAGAAACAAAGGAAGATTGAGGAACTATTCCCAACTGGGTAAACTAGCAAGATGACAATTAAACACAAAGTGACAACCTGGATTAGATTCTGAACCAGCAAAGGGGCATTAGTGGAAGATTGGCAAAATTTGAATAAAGTAAGTAAATTTGTCACTAATAGCGTGTCTATATTAATTTCCTAGTTTTTATATTGTACTATGTTTATATAAGACATAATCATTTGAGGATGTGAATAGACAGGAATAAGCAAATACCATGAACTATTTTTGCAATTTATAAGTAGCCTAAAAATTATTTCAAAAAAACATTAAAAATCTAACAATTGGCTCCTTTGAGTTCTCCATGTTAAGTATCATTCCTACAATAACATCCTCTCTATGAGGTCATACGTATACCCCTTCACATTATACCTGATTTTTGGTTTTAGTACTTCATATTAAAAAAATTAATTGATCTGGGATTTATCTTGGTATTCTTCAAAATGTTAATCTGTTGCCTTACTACCTATTGATTAGACAACTCTTTGCTTATTTGAACTGCCAATATCATTTTATGCTAATAATTTTTAAATGTCATTGAGGTTGCTCTTTCACTTTCACCCTTATTTCATTGATCTCACTGTTCTTGTGCCAGTTCTATAATGCTTTTATTGTTATGGATTTATAATAAATTATTCTATATAGTAAGTCAAATATCTCTTTATTCATTTTAATTTTTTTTCAAAATTGGATATTTATACAGGTAGTTTTTTTTATTATAGTAAATTAAAAAGGGTTATTAGAGTCTAAAAAAGACATTAGGATTGTACTCATTGTTGCAAGGAAATAACTGGAAAATTTATTTGAGTTCTGTTTGGAGAGAGAAAAGTAAATTGCACTATGTCTCATGAGAGTCGAGGGTATACTATTTATATATTTGAAAGAAAAGAGGATTTCAGAAATATTCTGTGGTTCTTCTGGGGTACCTGGTAGAATCAAATGAAAAATTTCTCTGTAGGGTCATACTCTCAAATTGGATACACAGTTTTGATTGACATATACACACTAATATGTATAAAATAGATAACTAATAAGAACCTGCTGTTTAGCACAGTGAACTCTACTTCAATTCGCTGTACAGTAGAAACTAACACAACATTGTAAAACAACTATATCCCAATTAAAAAAAAATGGACATACAGAATTCTTAAAAACAAATTCCTCCAAAGGTGATTTTATGATCTACAATTACAGACCACACAAAGTTACCAAGAGGATCTTTTTCTCTCTTTCCTAAACTCTGATGACATGAACATTAGATCTTTGGTTATAGTCACACAGGTCCCTGAATCTCCAACAATTTTGATTCAGTCTATTTTCTCTGTATTGTTCAAACCATATAATTTTAATTTTTCTATCTACTAGTCTAGAGGATCATTTCCTGTCCTTCCTTCATTGTGCTACTGAGCTCATCCTTTGAGCTTTTTATTTCAGTTATTGTGTTTGTCAGTTCTAAAATTTCCAATTTCATTTCTCCCAATTCATTGCTGAGACTTCCATTTTTTTTGCTGAGTCTTTCTGTTTTTATCATTTGCTATCAGTGTGCTTGTAATTGCTCATTCAAGCTTTTCTCTTAATGGCTTTTAAATATCTTTTGTAGATAATAACTTCTCTGTCATCTCAGTGTTGACATCTATTGATTTTCCTTTTTCATTCAGTTTGAGATCTTCCTGGTTCTTGATATGACAAGAGATCTTCAGTTGAACTCTGGATATTTTGTATCATATCATTAAACTCTGCATCATATTTAAACATTCTGTTCAAACTGGCTTCCTTTGAGACCACATAGGCAGGAGAAAGAGGAAGGATATTATGTTATTACTTCCAGGTGTGGCTAGAAGTCCAGATTTCCCAATTGGTCTCCATTGATACCAAGGTGTGGGGAGCTCCTCATAACTGCTGGGTGTAGGAGGGAGTTCTAGCTTCTCATTAAGGCTCCAGTGATACCTTCCTTGATGGCCAAGAAGAGTAGAAGTACTTTAGTACTTTTTTTAGTGTAGTACTTTAGTACTACACTCCGCCCCGCCACACACATGATTTCCACTGACACAGTGTGGAGGTCATAGGGGAAGTGGTAAAAGTCCTGACTCTCCAGTAGATCTTCTTTGACACCACACAAGTGAGAGCAAAGATGCCAACTCAATACTGCCAGATGGGGGTGGAAGTCCAGCATCCACACATAGTCTCCATTCACACCATGGGAGTGTGTGGTAGAGAGATGGAGGTGAGACTTACTCCCTTGATGGGGATGGAAGCTCTAGCTCCCTGCTTTATCTTCTCTGACATGATCCCAGTAGGAGACCTAGAGTACCTTGTTACAGCCCAAGAAGGTAGAAGTCCATGTTCCTTACCTGTCCTTTGCTGGCATAGGTAGAAGAGGAGGCAGGGTTTTTTTCTATAGTGTTTAGATGGAGTAGAGAAGTTATTGTCTAACTTTTTTTTATCTTCATAAGCTAAGTTTTCCTCATCCATTGGCTACAGATAGCAGAATTCTGTTGTTGTTGTTTTCTGCATTTTGTTGTTGTTGGCATTTCTGGATTTCTGGTTCCTTTATCTACATGTCTGGGATATATGAGGCAAAAAATAAAACCCAGGGAAGTCACCACTACATCATTCCTTGCATCCTGAGTGCCCTAACTAGTCTTTCTCCTCTATACCTTTCAGAGTCTTCTTTTGTTTGTTTCAAAAAAAATGGCAGGACTTTTGGTTACACTCAGTAGAACGTACATGGGAGAGTATATCTACTCCTTCTTCTCAGATGTAAATCTTACAATTCACTTTAAAAATACTTAAAAAAATATTTGAAAAGAATGGTTGTGACAAATTTGTAAAGGTACCAGTTTTACAAAAACTTTGAGTACCATGACATGTTAAAAATAACTGGAACTGGAGCATTACAACCTCTTTTACTTCAAGTTCTTCATTCCCCAGTGAGAAGTGGGGAGAAATATAAATTAAAATGAGTTTCATCGTGTTGCATTAATTTTTCCACTTATTGTTTATTATCTTACTTTTTGGTTTTATGTGTTTCTGAACTGTAGAAGAGATTAGAAAGGAAGAAAAGAATAAGCTAATTAAACTTGGGCCTCTAAAAACTAAAAAAAAATAATCTTGAAAGTCTAGACAAAATGTGAAGTAAAATTTTGACTAAACTGTAAGTAATGTATCTGAGATAATCAATATAAGGTATATATACTTAGTTTATATTTACCTTTGTGATTTACTCAGGAAAAACAAAAGTTACATGTGTTCTCAGTAAGTCTCAGATATCCAAGAACCTAAGCAACTATACATAGGACTTTAATTTTAGGATTATTTTCTAACCAACTTTACCAAATTCCAAAATCAAATTATTTTCTCTGCCTTCTTTATGTTTCTCTCTGTCTCTTTCTTTTCTTTTCCTTTCCATTCCTTTCTTTCCTTTCCTTCTTTTATTTCTACTTTGTTTTTGTTTTCTTCTTTTGGTAAGACTTTGTGTCCTTAATCACTATATGTCAGTTAAGACTATCTTCTGGATATTTGTATGTTATACCAAAAAGCATCAGTGACCACCAGTCTGTGTCCAGAAAATAAACTTTCAGAGGAGAAACGTCAAAATAAAATCTATAAATTAAATATGGCATACAAGGAAAAACAGATAATTTTCTTAGCAAGATAGGTTCTGAAATACCTGCTATCAACCCCCTTTGCTTTATGAACCTGTTAAATTTCTTTGTGCAAAACAATATACAGTAGCAAAGATTTTTACTGGATTTTTGCTCTTGATCTTCTACAATATTTTGGCCTTGGTGAAGTATAGTGAATTACTGACACAACTATTCTTTCTCTATCTAAAGTTTGTTGCCTAATGAACTATATGTACAACATAAACTCATTCAGTGTTATATGTCAATTATATCTCAATAAATAAAAAAAAAATAGCTAGGGAATAATACAAAATTAAATGTAGCTTTCTGTTTTATCTTTTTTTAAATGCTTGATCTGTCATATTTAAAAACATCCTAACTAGGATTTCTCATATTGTGGCATTAATGTTTCTTGATTTCATGCTCTGGTTAAATTGAATATTTCTGTTGAATTGGAATAGTCTTTAAAAATATTCCATGGGAATTCCTTTACAGTCTAGTGGTTAGGACTATGTGCTTTCAATATTCCACAAGTTTGAAGTCTTCATCTACCTACATACTGTATATATTCAATTTTAATTGTGGAAGATAATACTTAACATATAAATATCTGAAATCTTGCCACTGTTTGTGGTGTTCTAAGAATTTGTTTCAAACAGTGCTGGGGATATTAAGCAACACAACCCCTTCTGACAACAAAGGTGCTATCGAGGGCAGTTGCATCAATAATGGTAGATGTAAACTCCCTAAATAATCATAGACTGGATATTGCGTAGTGGTTTCAAAAGCACCATTATAGCCCATGTGTCACTGATGTGTGCATTTAAGCCTCTTAATAGTATATATTGGCCTAATGACGGTGAAACAGTGGAACTAGTTATCAATATGTAGATTCTCATTTCCTGGGTATATTTTAGGAGCAGAAATAGCTATCTGTTTGAAATTATTTAAGTTCATTCCTACTGGAGTCAGGGAGTTGGAAAATATTTCCTCTAGTGGACCCTTCTGGCCCTGTGTCATTAGGAAAAAAAATTACTAAATTTTTACTCAAGTGTTTTTCAACCTTGCTTCAGAGATGCAGAGCTCTATTTATGATACACATGGGTCACATTTGTCTCAACTCATCTCTCACACTGAAATGTGCAAAATCTAGGCATAGGTCTCCCCAGCTTGTTAAAGCCATTCCCTAATTTGCAAACCTACTGCTTCTAAAAACAGAAAGAAAAATTTTTTATTGTAAGAAAAAATATAGATTATCTCCTGTTTACCTCCTGTAAACTAGTTTTAATCTCATCCTAAAAAGTCAAATAATCTGCATTAATGTTTACCTGGAGCCTATTTCCCAGCTTTTTTATGGGAAAAAATATAATAAGTAATTATACATCATTACCAAACATCTGACCAATTCCTAAAAAGTAACTAAAATACAGTAAAATTCTTATATACAAGTAACAAATTATCATGCTAAACTGTTAAATGTTTAAACATCATTTTCTCATCAGCAATCTATTTTTAACAGTTTCTCTCTGTGCAGTAGCCTGTACAGTTGTATGTCATTACATCAACACCACATTCATTATCAAAGTGGGATAGAAAGTAAAGCCTGAAGAAAGCTGAGAAAAAGGGAGGCAAGAGGATTTCAACAGTCTATGTTCCTGTTTTCAAAAGTGATGTGGCAGAGGACTTAGGTGATGGTGGAGCAATTTTAGGCAAACCATAATTTTCAGAAGAACTGGCAGAGACCCCATCCTTTTAGTGCTGCCCAAGCACTCCTGAACAGAAAGTAAATAATAAATATTTATGGTAGGTAAGATTCATGCTTTAGGGTAAGAAAAATTTAAAAACTCATTTTTGCTTACACTTTGCTTAATTTCACCTATTTTTTAATAAAGTATATGGAGGAATCCAGGCTCTTTCATATGTAAATGAAAGGATAATATTATACCTATAATTGCATCTGCACACCCTTGTTTTTGGCATTCCTCCTACTTTTCTAAGTATCTAAGCATAATTTTGATATCCTACCAATATTTTGGTAACAACTTTCCCACACATTGTGTATTATGTTTTGAACTCTTAAATAAAAATCATCCTTGCATTAACATTGGCAAAATCAAACCAAAACAGAAATAATCATATATTCTTTGATATTTAAGGTTTTTAAATCTCAGTAAAGAGATTTACTGGGAAAACACTAGTGGGAAGAAATTTGGGGAGTTTGTTTAAACTGCAAAGAGAACTAAACTTACTGAACATACTACTTTCTATAAAACTTCAAAATGTTCCAATATCAAAGTTCTTAAATAAAATACATTTGCATTGGTCCCTGGGCCTTCCCCAAGGACTTGTGTCATATTCCCCTAACTGATATCTCACTGCGTTTCACTCTGATTACAGGAAGAGTTGCTTCATCCTGCCCTGGCTTCTCCACACATTTCCTCTTAGACAGTGGATGTTCTTCCCAATCCTGGACAGATTACTCTTTCCCTGAGTACCATAAATTTAATGATAAATGATTAGGATTCATAATGCAAAGTCATCACCCCAATCAACACATTTTCCTTTCTATTTTCAGTTATAACTTTGAAACTTCAGATTTGATTAATTTACTTAATGCAAATGCCAGTTATAGTATATGTGACTTTGTGTTTTAATTATATTTCTGATATCCTTTTTAGTTCTATTAGTATTTATTATAGGGATAAAACTGAGGTAAGAATAAAAACAAAGAAACGAAAATTCAGCAGGTCTACTACAAAACAAAGGAGACACTTTTTAAAAAATAATTTTTTTCTTTCTTTACAAAAACAATAAACAATCAACTAAAAACTGTTAATCAGAACACTACTACGATATTTAGGAGATTTGAACTTGAGTCCTTAAGAACATTTATCCATTTTTTTGTCAGTGTGTGTCTATTTCTAGATTCATACTTATAACATATTTATTGTATGAAACATATTTATTTACAAACATATGGTTTATATATGTATATATTTCCATATTTATATTTATTTATACTAATATATATTTAAAATTGTATTGCTCAAGAATCATTATTATTTCCAAGTTGTTAAGCTATACCTAATTTTTCTGAATTAGTTAATTTAGAAGACTCTCATACCTTCTTATATAATAGAAGACAAATTCTTGAATATTAAAGTCTTAGCAATCAAGATAAATATTTTGTAAAACTAAAAATGAAAACTTTAAGCATTAAAATCATTACTGTATCTCCTTTATACATCTTAACCTTCAATTTTGCTAACAAATAGATAAATCACTTTAGAAGCAGGCCAATTTAGGCTATATATGCAAGCTTTTAATTACTCCCTCTTGAAAGTGGAGATGTTCTTGCAGTTATTTGTCGGGGAGATCTGTTACCAAAAAAATCTTTCAATAAATAACTCATCATCTAAACATAATCAATGACCAAATGAAAACAGTAGCATACCCAGTGTGGGTCTTCAAAGAAATAGAAAAAATAAAGTCTCTACTCCTAAGGAATGGCACAGTCAGTGAAAGTGCAAGACATATTTAGAAGCTGATGTGCACTTAGTCTAACAAGGCCAGATCAAGTAAATACCATTCATTCATTTAGCTAGTATCTATTAACTACCTATTCTATTTACTTCACTGTGCTTGTCTTTATAAATATCAAAATAAATTAAGCATTATAGCTGTCCCAAAAGACGTCAGAATGTTACAAAAATAAATATGGAAATAAATAATTATAATACAATATAATAACTGCTATACCAAAGTTCATCTGCAAGGCCGAGAGAAGAAGCTTACGGGGAAAATAAAATACTTACTTTGACTAAAGAAGCCTGGGGAGGTTTCATAGAGGTGGGAGCATCAAAATTCAGTGTTACAGAATAAATAGCATTCTGCCAGCAGGTAGGAAAGACATTCCAAATAAAGGAAGCAATTTGTGTAAAGACATGAAAAAGTGGGAGTATGGCATTTTTCAGAGGACTAAAGTAGTTTGGCATTGTTGAACCATAATGTAGAAAAGAAAAACAGCAGGTTACGAGACTGGATATGTAACAGACCCAGATCATATCAACACAATACTGTTAATGTCTAAGTGAGACAAGCAAGCAATAAAAGCAATAACCATATATTGTGTTTCCATATAGGAACTCAAGGGGTTTTGTGCTGGAAATCTAGATACCAGTATTTTCAGTATATCAGATGGCATTCGAAATCATGGGTAGGCTATCTAAGTTAGAGGAGGGACATAGAGTACAGATCCCCTTTGGACACCAATAGTGAGTGTGTAGATTAGAAGGTAAGTTGTAAGTGGTCTATGGAGATAGGAAGAGCATGAAGAATGAACATTCTTGCAGAATCCTGGGAGTAGTAAATTTCATATACAGAGTAATCAGCAATCCCAAAGTCAAATAAGTAAAGACTAAAGGTATGTATAGGATTTGGCAACTGGCATATTATAGTTCATCTTAATGAGAGAAATTCTGTTGGGTGCCAATGTTGCAGTAGACATCTATAAATCTGTAACAAAGAATCACTTGAAAGCCATGCTTCCAATTTTAAGGACCAGGGACTTGAGAAAAAAAAAAAAGATTTTGTGAATGCTAAAAGCTTAGTAGTACATAACAAAATTTAAAGTCTAAAGGACTTATGAATCATATTGTGGAGGAAGAATGTATAATAAAATTATTATCTTATTCTGGATCAACCAGAAAAAAAGGTGTTAATACCGCAAACAGAGACCAAGGGTGGGTATTTGTTAAAAGAGAATCTAATGGGAGAGAGCAAATATTTAAAACCCAGTGTGTCATTAAGAGTTTATATATAAACCCTGAATAAATTTAGAGAATTCAAAAGAAAAATTAAGCTTTTGCCAGGC
The DNA here is from genome assembly GCF_026419965.1 of Kogia breviceps. NCBI lineage: Eukaryota > Metazoa > Chordata > Mammalia > Artiodactyla > Physeteridae > Kogia > Kogia breviceps. The sequence goes on from NC_081325.1 coordinate 31,575,318, forward strand.
TTTTCAGTTCAGTTTCACAGAGTTTCATTTTGGCATAAGAATTTTGTGAGTGTGACAATCATATTCACTTAACTTGGTTGCAGTAAAATGAGAAAATGGACACATAAGTATATACAACACATTTTGAACTTTGAATTCTAACTTACAGGTTAAAAGACAAAAATTGTACAATAACTGTACTTATAATATTTTGCCAATGCATGCACAATATAAAAAGATGTAAATTGTGACATTAATAACATAAAATTTGGTATTGGATAAATAAAAATGTAGAAAATTTTTATACAGTTGAAGTTAAGCTATTATCAACATAAAATAAACTGGTATAACTATAGCATGTATTATAAAAGCCTCATGGTAATCCCAAAGCAAAAATATATATTATATACACAAATGATAAAGAGAAAAGAATCAAAGTATACCATTTGAAAAAATCATTTAATGACAAAGAAAAACAGCAAGAGAGGAAGCAAGGACCAACAGAATTATAGAACAATCAGAAAGCGATTAACAAAATGGTGATAATAATTCCTGCCTATCAATTAGTACTTTAAATATAAGTGGCTTATCTTTTCAAATTAAAAGGCAGAGAGTGGTTGCACTGATGAAAAAATGAGACCCAACTATATGCTGCTTATGTAGCAGGGATGGCTATACTTATGTCAGACAAAATAGACTTAAAGCAAAAGATAGAAAAGAAAAAGATATATAATATTATTATTATACAGTAATAACTAGGTCAGTTCATCCAGAAGATATAACAACTGGAGATATATGTACCCAATATCGGAGCACCTAAATATATTAAACAATACTTAACATATCTAAAGGCAGAAACAGACAGCAATGTAAGAGAGTTTTCAATACCCCACTTTCAATAAGGAATAAATCTTCTGGACAGAAAAATCAAGTACTTCAACCACACTTTAGAACTAATGACCTGAGAGACATATACAGAATATTCAATCCAATAGCAGATGTGCATATCATATGTTGTCACAAAATGTGTCAATAAATTTAAGAATATTGAAATCACATCAATTATCTTTTTCAACCACAGTGGTATGAAACTGGAAATCAATAACAGGAGGAAAGTTGGAAAATTCACAAATATGTAGAAATTAGGTTACACACTTCTCATCAAACAATGGGCTAAAAAAGAAATCAAAGGGAAAATAAAAAATATCTTGACCCAAATGATAATGGGAACACAACACTGATAACTTAAGGGATTCAGCAAAAGCAATTCTTAAAAGGAAAGTTTATAGTAATAAATGGCTACATTAAGAAAAAAAGAAAGACCTCAAATAAACAACCTAATCTTACACCTCAAGGAAGTAGAAAAAGAAGAACAAACTGAGCCCAATATTAGCAGACAGAAGGAAATAACAGAGCTTAGAGAAGAAATAAGTGATATAGAGACTAAGAAAAAAAATAAAGAAAAATCAACAAAATTGTTTTTTAAGATTGACAAATTTGGGGATAGTCTAAGAAAAAAGAGAAATGACTCAAATAAAAAGAATTATAAATAACACCACACAAATGCAAAAGATTATAAGAGACTACTGTGAACAATTATACACCAACAAATGCAACAACCTAGAAGAAATGGATAAATTCCTAGAAACATACAACTCACTAAGACTGAACCATGAATTAATAGAATATCTGAACAAACCAATAATAAAACAGTAGATTGAAACAGTCATCAAAAGTCTCCCAACAAAGAAAAACCCAGGATCAGATGGTCCACTGATGGATTCTACAAAATGTCTAAGGGATAATTAATTCCAATCCTTCTCAAACTCTTCCCAAAAATAGAAAATGAGAGAATATTTCCAAACTCATTTTTCAAGGCCAACATTACCCTGATAATGAAGCTAGACCAGGATACTACAAGAAAAGAAAATTACAGGCCATTATCTCTAATGAACATAGATGCAAATCTTTTCAAGAAAATGTTAGCAAAGTGAATTCAATAACACATTAAAAGGATCATATGCCATTTTTAAGTGGGATTCATCCTTGAGATGCAAGGATGATGCAACATATACGAATCAATGAATGTGACATAATACAGTAAAAGAATGAAGGATAAAAATCATATGATCATCTCAAAAGATGCAGAAAAAAAATATTTGACAGAATACAACATTTTTTTCATGATAAAAACTCTCAGCAAATTAGTTATAAAAGGAATTTACCTCAACATAATAAAAGCCATAGAAGGAAAGCCAATAGTTAACACCATACTCAATGTTGAAAAGTTAAAATCTTTTCCTCTAAAATCAGAAGCAAGACAAGAATGCTGACTCTTGCCAGTTTTATTCAACATGGTATTGGAAGTCCTAATCAAAACAATTAGTATAGAAAAAGAAATAAAAGATATCCATATTGAGAAGAAGAAAGTAAAATTATCTCTGTTTACACATGGCATGAGCTTATACATAGAAAAAAAGGCACCACCAAAAACTGTTAAAACTAATAAATGAATTCAAGTAAAGTTACAGGATACAAAATCAACATACAAAAATCAGTTATGTTTCTATACACTAATAATGAATTATCTGGAAAAAATAAAGAAAATAATCCAATTTACAATAGCATCAAAAACTATAAAATATTTAGGAATGAATTTAACCAAAGAGCTAAAAGACCTGGATACTTCAAGCTATAAGGCATTTTTGAAGGAAATTAAAGAAGACATAAATGAATGGAAATACATTCCATGTTCTTGAATTGAAACACAAATATTGTGAAAATATCCATAATACCCAAAGTGATCTACAGGTTGGATGCAATTCCTATCAAATTCTAATGGCATTTTTCACACAAAAACAAAACAAAACAAAACAAAACAAAACAAAAACTATCCTAAAATTTGTATGGAAACAAAAAAGACTCCAAATAGCCAAAGCTATCTTGAGAAAGAAGAACAAACTGGAGGAATCATAATTCCTGATTTCAAACTATATTACAAAGCTATAGTAATCAAAACCATATGATACTTGCCTATAAACTGACACATATATCAATGGACTAGATTAGAGAGCCCCCAAATAAACCCATGCATTTACAGTCAACTAATTTTTGACCAGAATGCTGAGAACATAAAATGGGGAAACAATAGACTTTTCAACAAACAATATTGGGGAAACTAGATACCCACATACAAAAACATGCAATTGGACCCCTATTGTATATCACTCACAAAAATTAACTTGAGGTGGAATAAAAGCTTTAAGATCTGAAATCATAAAACTCATAAAAATTAGAGAAAAACTTCTTGACGTTGACCTTGTTGATGATTTATTGGATAAGACACAAAAAGCACAAGCAACAGAAGCTAAAACAAACAAGTGGGACTACATCAAACTAAAGAGTTCTGCATTGCAAAGGACCCAATCAATAAATTGAAAAGACAACATATAGAATTGAAGAAAATATTTGCAAACCATATATCTGATAAAGGGTTAATATATAAAATATATAAAAAGTCATACCACACAATAGCAAAAAAGCAAATAATTTAGTTTAAAATGGGTGAAGGACTGAAAATACATTTTTCTAACAAATATATACAAATGGCTACTTAGCACATGAAAAGGTGCTCAACATCACTAATCATCAAGGAAATGCAAGCCAAAACATAATAAGTTTATCACCTCACTAATTGTTAGAATGTCAGTTATCAAAAAATAAGAAATTACAAATGTTGGCGAAGATGTGGAGAAAAGAGAAACCTTTACACTTTTGGTAGAAATGTAAATTGATATAGCCATTATGGAAAACAGTATGGTAGTTTCTCAAAAAATTAAAAATAGAACTGTCGTAAGGTCTAGCAATCCAATTCCTGAGTATATATCTAAAAGAAATAATATCAGTATCTTGAAGAGAGTTTTGCATCCCTATATGCATTGCAACATTATTCATGATAGCCAAGATATGGAAACTGTTTTCTTCAGTTGATGAATGGATTAAGTAGATGGTATATGTATATAAGTAATGGAATATTATTCAGCCATAAATAATGATATCTTGCCATTTGTGAAAACATGGAAGAACATGGAGGGCATTATGATAAGTGAATAAGCCAGACAGAAGAAAAAGAAATACTGTATGTTATCACTTATAGGTGGAATCAAAAAAAAATCATAGAAACAGTGAATAGAATGATGGTTGCCACAGGCTGGATGATGGAAGAAATAGTGAAATTTAGGTTAAACATTTTTAGTTTTAAGAATAAATTCTGAGGTACAGCATGGTGACTATAGTCAATAATATAATACTGTGTAATTGAAAGTTGCTAAGAATACATCTTAAGCTGTCTCATCACAAAAAAAGGAAGAGTTAGGTGTATGAATATCAAATCATCACATGGTACACTTTAAATATTTAAAAATCAATTTGTCAATTATTTATCAATAATTGTTTAAAAAAATCCAAGTCCATATCCATGTCTGGATATGGATATAGGTAAATATACCTATCTCAAGTGTCTGAGTAGCAAATTACAAATACCTAGAGTAAAGCAGTCCAGAGAATGAATCAAGTATTAAGTAGGTAGGCCTAGCTATTGATTAGATGGTGGGTATCAGAGAGCAAAAAGTCAAATTTTTCTTTCATATTTCTTACAAATAAAATTATGAGAATTTCTAGGTTGTGAAAATAAATATAGGCCAACAGAAAAGTAAATTGTAACTTAAAATTAGTTTTGGACACATAAAATTACACACAAATCTAAGCTTAAAATATTACTTTAAGATAATTAAAAAATGTCAAATAGACTGTAAGTATATTAAAAATATATTCACACAGTCTGAAGCTTCTGTTTGCTTTTTAAAGCATTAATAAAAACCACCAAAGACTAAATTTCACTTTATACAAATATTAGTATATAGTTTTTGTAAAGTCACCAGTAATAGGGCTAAAATAGACTAACATCAAATTTACTTTTTTGTAGGTAACTTAGTCCCTTTTCATATTTTATTTAACTTCATCTTTAATTTATTCTATCAAACAGCATGTCAGTAATACCATATCCACAGAGCCACTTCATTTTAAAAGAGGCAGAGTGAGATGGGCTCATTCATCCTACTGCTAAGATTTTTTTCTTAATTCCTATCTTCAAATAAGTTTCATAGGGGTTAATTCAATGGAATTTGAGACCGAAAAGAAAGACTTCTCAGAAAAGATATCATCCTTTTTCCACCCTGCTTGAGGGTATCTTAGAGAATTACTAAATTGCTTAGATAGAATGGAGAGTATGGCATCATTATTTCTCAGCAATTTAAAAATAAATACAACAGTTAAAGCCTTTGTGCCATTAAGATGATCTTAATACTATAAACATTGAGAATTAGAACATGTGACTTTGTTTTAATTAGTTTATTGACAATTTTCACTACAAAGGAGGCCAGAAATGCTTTTAAAGGGAAAAAAAGCAAAGTAGAGGGCTTAATTTTGTTTTTAAAATCTGGCATATTGCGATAGCCTAAAAAAATTCATATTTTACTTACCTAGGTTAGCAGAAAAAACACAATTACAGAATTTTATTTTAATGTGTCCACAGTAAGTTCAGAATACCCAGTCAAATAAGGAGTTCAAAATAATGTTGATCAATCATAACTGTAACTTTTGTTATGTTGGAAAGATTAATTTAAAAAATTAAGGTAATCCAGGTGGGCCTCAGATTTCTTATATAACTATAAGATCTGGGGGGAAAAATATACCCCTTAAACTCTACTATATACAAACGGACCTGAAATATATTTTACCCACAGAATTAAAGTCGAATGATACTGAGGAGGTTTTTCTTTTTTTTTTTTTTTTTTAATGTTTGAAGATTGTTTCCTGACAACTAATGCTCCTTTATGAGCATTGTAATAGAACAGAAATGTAAACCCGTATGACAGGCGGACCATTTCATAGTAGTTGTATATAAGCGGCTACTAACACAGACCCTCAGGAGTCTGCTTTTAAGTCCCAGGTGACCAATAAAAGCAGAAACTAAAGGTATATCATATATACACAAGGCAAATTCCAAAGGAGTAGGACACATAAATGTAAAAAAAATAATAATAGTAATAATAATAATAACAGTACAAGGACCTATGAAGAAAACAAAGATGCATTTCTTTTTAGGATCAAGGAAAATATTCCTATTAAATATCATTCAGGGGCTTCCCTGGTGGCGCAGTGGTTGAGAGTCCGCCTGCCGATGCAGGGGACGCGGGTTCGTGCCCCGGTCCGGGAGGATCCCACGTGCCGCGGAGCGGCTGGGCCTGTGAGCCGTGGCCGCTGAGCCTGCGCGTCCGGAGCCTGTGCTCCGCAATGGGAGAGGCCACGACAGTGAGAGGCCCGCGTACCGCAAAAAAAAAAAAAAAAAAAAAAAATATCATTCAGAATTTAAAGGCAGTGAAAAAGGAGATAAAATCAATTTCATGGCAGAAGACATGATAAACAATGTAAAAAAGTAATAAGAATAATAACAAATTGTGAAACATTTATAATATTTCAGAAACAAAGGGATAAACATGTATTCTTCTATATTTTTGGTAGAAATGGGATAACTAGAAATGGTACATTTGTATTACCAGTTGAGTCATCAGTCTTACTTGTGAGAATCTATTCCAAAGATACTCTGGAAAAATATAAAATGATTACACAAAATGTTATTCATAATGATATTGTTAGTAATATCAAAAATTAGAAAGAATACATAAATTTGTCAAAAGGAAACAGACTTTAATACAATTACATATTGGACAACATGCAGATGTAAAAAAGAATGAGAACTCTCTCACTCATGTGGATACTATTAGCTAAAAAAAGCAAGGCACAGAATAGTACACAAGCATTTTATTTTCACATAAATAAATTTGTTTTGTTTTCATAAATGAGATCAATATTTTCCCCAAAAAGCTTTTGACAATATCTAATGTCTATTCCTGATAAAACTCCTGAACCTGATAAAATGTATCTACAAAATCTTAGTGCTAACATCCTACTTAATGGTGAAAGACTGAATGATATTTTCTTCAAAATATCAGAAACAAGATAGCAAAATCTCACCACTTTATTCAGTATTGTAGTAAAGGCTCCACTCAGTGCAATAAGGCAAGAAAAATGAGAAAAAAAGAAGCATCCAGAATAGAAAAGAAGAAGTAAAACTATTTAGAAAGCTGTTGGAATCTATAATAGCTACCAAAACTAAAAAGTGAATTTAGCAATTTTATAGACTACAAACTCAACAGTGAAATAAATTGTATTTTATATACTAGCAATAAGCAATCAAAAACTGAAATAAAAATATGATTTTCAACTGTATCAAAAATATGAAATATGTGGAGTTAAATCTAAAAAAATGCAAAGGGCCTGTACACTCTGTAGGAAATATTGCTGAATTCAGAGTTCTTAATAAATGAAGATATAGACCATGTTCATGGGTAAAAAGACTCAATATAATTAAGATATAAATTTAACCCAAATCAATCTATAGATTTGGTACAATCCCAACCAAAATTTCAACAGGCTCTTTTAAAAATAAAATGTGACAAAGTGATTCTACAATATATGTATAAAGAGAAATGCAAAGGACATAAAACATCAAAACAATGTTGAAAAAGAAGGAAGTTGGAAAACTAACCCTGTGTGATTTCAAGACTTACAGTAAAGCCACTGTAGTCAAGGCAATGTGTTATTGGTATACAGATAGACAAGTAGATAAATGGCATAAAATAGCAAACTAGAAATAGATTCAAACTATATAAATAACGAATTTTCAACAAAGATATAATGGTTAGTCAGCAGAGAAAGGGTATCTTTTTTTCACAAATGATAGTGGAATGTAGATATTCATATGCAAAAAATAACTTTAATCAATAATATAAACATATAGAAAACATTAATTTAAAATGGTTAATAGACATAATGTAACACCTAAAATTATGAAACTTGTAGAACAAAATGTAGAAAAAAATCTTTGTGACTTGGATTAGGAAATATTTCTCAGATATAATACCAAAAACATGATCCATGAGAAAACAAATTAATAAGTTGGAATTCATGAAAATGAAAAAAAAATCACTTGTTCTTAGAAGGATACTGTACTTTTAAGAGGACTGGCAAAATATTTGGGGAAAATATTTGCAATGTATATATGTCTGAAAAGGTTTTATATTCAGAATTTAGAGAATTGTCAAAACCCAATAACAGGAAAACCAGCAAGACAATAAAAAATGAGCTAAATATTTAAACAGAATTCATCAATGAAGATATACAGATGGCTAATAAGCACTAACATGAAAAATGGTCAAAAACATTAGCCATTGGGAAATGCAAATGAAAACCACAATGATGTAGTACATACTTATTAAAATGTCTAAATTAAAACTACTGACTATACCATGTGTTTGCAAGGATGTTGAGGAACTGTAATGCCTACCTTGACAGTATGTAAACTTGTTCAATCACTTTGGAAACCAATCTGAGAATTTCTGAAAAAACTAAACACATCTACCATAAAAACTAGCAATTCCACTTCTGGGTATTTACCCAAGGAAATAAAATCCTGTGTCCAAATCAAATGTTGTACACAAGTGTTCTTAGCAGCTTTTTTTGTAGTAGCCATAAACTGAAGATACTCTAAATGTCAATTGGCTGCTGAATAGATAAAGAAATATAATATGTCCTCCCCGTGGAAAACTACTCAACAATAAGAAATATCAATACACATGACAACATGGAGTTCACCACCATTAGAGTAAGTATAAAAAGCAAACACAAAAGACTATGCACTATAAGATTTTACTTAAACTCTCTAAAAGGCAAATCTACAGGGACAGGAAATAGATCATACTGGCTTGGCAAAGGGGATAGGGTGGGACTGGGGCTGGTGGCAGCCCTACTCTGGATGGAGAGTTCCACATCCAGGGAAAGAGAACTTTGGAGAGTGATGATTATGCTCACTCTTTGGATTGTCATAACGCTTTCACAGATCTAGACACGTGTTGAAACTAATCCAATTGTGCACTGTAAATATATGCAGTTTGCTATATATCAACTATGCCTCAATAAAGCTGGGAAAATAATAAATAAAATAAAAATGAAGATGACATAAGAGCCCATAGAGAGCTTCTGATGACCAAATATGGAAGGATTTGATCATTGGAAAGAAAAATAACTACAATAAAAAAATCTCAACTTCACAATGATACATGTAAAAGAGATGGGAAGGAAAGACAAAGGAAAGAAGTCAACATTTATTCTATATTTTCTGTGTAAACTATATTTCAGGATAACCAATTAGGTAAACCTAAGTATGAAAAGTTATTCATTATGGAAAGGATAATATCAGCTAGTCAATGTGAAATAAATGTTTCAGGCAAAGTACATTAGTGAATAAAACCATTAGATAAAGGATTGATGGGTAACTTTAAAATGAGATTCAGGATGTAATAGTTTTACCTACTTTTCACTCTCAGCATCACTAAAAGCAGGACAATAAGGTAGTATATGCTGCCTGATGTAATATAACATGACAAATTCAGCATTACTAATAAATATTGTTAGTTAAAGAAAGTTGAAACTGAATCTATTCAAATCTTTACAGATGTCTTCCAGGAAATTCAGGAGGAAGAAGCTAAGTGACACCATGAAAAAGCAGAGTTAAAACCACAAACTAAGATAAATTATTCAACAAGTATAATGGAGCAAAATTATTCAACAAGTTAATGACATAAAAAAGAGAAGAGTTAATTAAAAAAACAAAGGCATAAAATAAAATGCAATTTAAGAACTTGTTTTAGATTCTGATTTGTATAAACAATTTTAAATATAGCTAGATATTAGATGATAGCAGGGAAGTATCAATTTTGTTAGATATAAAAATGTAAGAAACTATTTACATTTTCGGGAGAGATATACATCTTAACATGTATGTTGAAATGATGTACCATCTTGAAGTTGTTTTAGAATACTTCACAACTGTATCAGAAAATGAATGGATGAAGCAAGGATGAAGTGGCAAAATCTGGAGAGTCATTTGATCTAGGTGTTGTAGCGAGTGGGTTTATTACCCTTGTGTGTGTTTAATATTATTCACAGTAAATATTTTGAAATTACAAAATAAAAATATTCTGAAAACAAGATATTCTTCCTGTCTCTTCTCAGCTAAACTGGCTTTACTGCTCTTCTACTTGTTACTTGGTCTTTCTAACTCAGTCACTTTCCCTACTCCACAGGTCACAGGAATAGACCTAGTCTGGGATTTATCTGAAAGTTGCTTCAACCAACTATAACTTAAGAAGGATGCAAAGTGAGTATTGATGTGGATTTAAAAGAATGTGATTAGACCATTTTATGGAGATTTTTCCATCCTTCTCACCGAAAGGAAATACAGAAACCTATTCAGCTATATGAAATACATGTTTATTATTTCACAGTGGTTTGTGCAATAGTACATAGATGTAAATGAGATATTCTAGGACTTTTTTCATATAAGTACTAAGTAATTTTCAAAATTTGAATGACAAAAAATACCCTTCAGATAGCATTTACGTTGCCTCAGAGTTCTCAAATGTTTACAGCAATTCTCATTGCACTTTATTATGAATATAGAAGATTTTGGAACTAAATATACATTAATTGTAACATAAAAGTTATGTCCATTCAAATACAATCCCTGATTAATCACTTTATGTATTTACTGCTCTGTTCCTTCCAAATAAGGTAGAGGATAGGAAGATTCTAAGAGAGAATTTATAAAAGAAACTCTACTGTTCACCATATTTTAAAATATTCTTTATTGCATAAAGTCACTTCCAACATTCTTACCATTACCTTTGACTGCATGTGTTAACATTATTAAACTGTTATACACGTTTCTATCTTATATACTTTATAAATGTATTTCACATATTTTTCTAACATATGAAGAAAAATTTAGAACACATTTTTTTCAAAATAAATGTTTAGAACATATGTAATTCTCCAAAAGATGATATATTTATTTTTTCAACAAAACTATAAGATTTAGCTGAACAAATGACACTAAAGCTGTGATTTGTTTTCAGAGAATTAATGAAGCACAGAGCAAATGTAATTAATTATTAAATTCAGTAGGTAATCAGACTAAAATACGATCTAATTCCAATTTACAAAGTAAAAATCTACTAATTAACTCTCAAATCCAGAAGCATGCCAGAAATGGCTTATCATAAATACATCTTCACTTTTATATATTTTACTTGTATATATAAATATATATACATATATATGTATAAAAGAAGACAATCCTATTTTTGTCAGATTTGTCCACAATTTCTGTTAAATTGTTCATACATATTCAAAAACACTAATTTAAATATTTCTAATAAAATAAATTTGGAAATTTCTTGTTAGTCATATACAATCATAAGGATGAAAAACGTGTTCATCTGCTATTTGTTGTTTTATCCTGTCTGAACATGATTTGATACTGTATTCAAAGTGGAAATGAATATCCCCAAACTGAGGAAAATAGACTATTTTTGAAGCTTTTGTTCCAGTTTCATAAAAATCTGCAATGTTGGGCTTCCCTGGTGGCGCAGTGGTTGAGAGTCCACCTACCGATGCAGGGGACACGGTTTCGTGCCCCGGTCCAGGAAGATCCCACATGCCGTGGAGTGGCTGGGCCCGTGAGCCATGGCCGCTGAGCCTGCGCGTCCGGAGCCTGTGCTCCACAACGGGAGAGGCCACAACAGTGAGAGGCCCACGTACAGCAAAAAAAAAAAAAAAAAAAAAAAAAAAAAAAAAAAAAAAAAAAAAAAAAAATCTACAATGTTCAACTGTGGCACAAAGTTTCACTAACCTAGAAGTTAGGAAATTACTCTTTCAAGCAACATTCAAGAACTTTTTTTTTTTTTTTTTTTTTTTTTTTTTTTGCGGTATGCGGGCCTCTCACTGTTGTGGCCTCTCCCGTTGCGGAGCACAGGCTCCGGACGCGCAGGCCCAGCGGCCATGGCTCACGGGCTTAGTTGCTCCGCGGCATGTGGGATCTTCCCGGACCAGGGCACGAACCCGTGTCTCCTGCATCGGCAGGCGGATTCTCAACCACTGCGCCACCAGGGAAGCCCAAGAACTTTTTCATTTGTTCCAATCTTTTGATTGTTTGTGAATAGCAGAAGTGTTTTCATATCTTCCTCAGTAAAGTTCAACAAATAAATATGAAATAACATAAAAATAATGAATACTCTTCATGGTATGTGTGCTTTACACATGTGTGCTTTACAACATGCTTGCCTTACAGGGATCCCAGACGGATTTCTATCCCTATTTCGCATTGGTTGAGAGTGGTTGCCTGACCAGGCAAAAGCCACACGGTTAGGAAGCACCGTTTAGTCACAAGCCTATATAAAGCCTGAGTTCTCAGCCACCACTAGGCCCTTATTTCTAGGTGGCAGAACTAGTGTTTGCTCCTGGCGAGACAAAAATAAATAATATACAGGCTCTGCTCCCTACATACACGGAATGAGGGAGCAAGCAGGCCATGCAACATTTGCAAGTTCCTATACCTCACTCAGACTCAATTTCCTCCCTTATTAAATGGACGGTAACAATATAGCAGCACTGTTAGCAAGGTTACATGAAACAGTGAATGTAACATGTCTACCACATAGTAGGCACACAACACATTTCAGTTCTCTTCTATTCCATAATTCTGTAACATGGAAGAGATTCAGAACAAAGGAAAGAATTCTGAAGTCAAGTTAATTTTTAAAAATATTCAGTGATTTTGATTTATAACCAAGTAAGTTTCAGTTTGAAGAATAACATACTTCACATTTTAACAAAAAGTATAAAAAATCACCAGTACAAAACAAAATCACTCTTAACCAAATTACTTTAATGACTTGTGGTAAATGCTCCCTTGAATGTTGGACAATTTGAGAGTGGCAAAGTGCTTTATGCTTACAAGGATCATTTGTTCTGTATTTGACAAAAACGATGAACATTTCATTCTGCTTTACTTTTAAATGGGTATTATTGTCTTTGTTGTTTGACAATGTCAAGAAAAATGTCACACCAATCAGAAAAACCCATTCATACTTAATAGGTCGACTACAGAACAGAATGTACCTTTGACTGATTTATGGCTTGAAAATTCTACGAAAACAATGTTGATATTTCCATTTTTACCAAGTATCAGCACAAGACACTTTACAACTGTTGTTTAAGCAAAACACAACTGTTCCGTTGCTATAAAAAACAGTAGCAAGTAACAGAATGTTTTTTTTTTTTTAAACTGCCTATTTACTGAAAATGGGTAGTTATAACAGTAGTGTTTTAACCTTTAACTCGGTAAACTTTATGTTCACTAATGATCAAAACATACTGTTTGAATTTGAAGTTCTTGGAACCGTGGGTTAAGGATTAGAACATTTTGGGGGCAATGTTTACAATTATATTTTTATAAATGAAACTGATAATTAGCATATGAACTTTATAAGTATAGATCTTAAATGCTCTTTCTTTGTCAGAGCCTTGCTAGAATATTCTCTTAAATTTCTTATCCTAAATACCTTGATGTTGCCTATTCTCATTTAAATGTTAATGTGGTCTGCAAGTGTAATTGCATAGCACCTTTCTTATCAAACTCACTTTTAATTAAGTACTTCAAAAGAGAGACCAAACTTTCTAAACATTTTATGGCTATAATGTTTCTTTACAATGATGTGACCAGATTTCAAATACACACAGACAATTTTATGAAAAGAAATTGCTCTAACTCTCTCTTACTTCTTTGAATTGGTGTATGAAGAACTACACCTCTTTCTTTGTGTTGGGACTGTGCTTTAAGAGGACGTGTGTGTGTGTGTGTGTGTGTGTGTGTGTGTGTGTGTGTGTGTGTGTGTTGCTGATAAGTACAGGAATTCAGGAGCAAATGCATTACCCTTGAGTTCCAGGGAACTTAGACAGATTTATGAGATGTATTTGTGTGCTCAAGCATATCAAGACCTGCATAAAACCAGTGCATTCCCTAAACTCAAAATCATTTAGTAATCTCTCTTACATTCCATCTCCTTATCAAGGAGAAATGCCCTGCAACCATTACTAAAGCTTCAAAACCTATCATTTAAAACAAATCTCCAGGCAATCCCTTGTTTTTAATATCAGAGACTTATTACTTGTACTTTACACATAGACACAAATATGGAAATTTGTAGTTTAAAAGTCTCATGCTTATATGTGTGTATACAACAGAAACAAAGGCTACTAAATATGTTTGACTTTTTAATTTAAATGTCTGCTTTTTGTCTTTTAAAAAAGTTAGTAAACTTGACCAACAGGACTGTCAAATCAAAGGTCAAACTAATACCTAGAAAGGTGCAGCAATGGATTTAATGGGGGCAACTGGTTAAACTAAAAGTCAAGCTTAATTCAAAGCAGAAGGAACAACAGATGCTGTTGCCTTTATTTTCCCTTGTTGCCAGATGGAAAGGGAGAAATAAATACTAGGATGGAGAAGAAAGCTGCTGAATTGTGTTTCTACTCTTTCTTAGCTTGCTGCCACATTTCACTACACAAAGTGGCCTAAGCAAAGTGCTTTATTTGGTGTGGACATTCCAACCCTGGTGACCATCTCTCTCTTTGAAACAGGGGCATCAATAGCATGGAAATCATACATAAACATTATTTTTTTTCTCACGAAAAATGAAGTAATTATTTTGTATTCTTTTGTTCTGAGAAATCTTATGGCAACTATGAAGTTATGCCTTCCCACACAGGACTGTATTGTCTTTAAAGGCAAAATCAGGTCTTGTATCACTCTACCTTCAGCAACTTGCATTACCTGGCATAGAGCATACACTCAATAAATGGCTAAGATTCAACACAGAATCAGTTTTATTTTTCCAATATTACTGAAGGATTATTGCGCACCTACTTTGTGCCCATCATTATTATACTGCCTTGTGAGAAAAGTCTTATTTTGCACTTCTTTTTGTGATAGCCCTCCTGAGATCATGTAACCTCATGGAGTACATTAATTTTGAATTTATTAATTATTTGTTGAGAAGCTGGCATATGTTAGGAAATTTTAGCATTGGAGATACAGTAGTGATGACAGCATTAAAAAATCTTAATCTCATAGAGATTATATTAAAAGAAATAAAAATAAATAAGTAAATAATACACAGGCATACCTCAGAACTATTGCAGGTTTGGTTCCAGACCACCACAATAAAACAAATATTGCAGTATAGCGAGTCAAGTGATTTTTGTTTGCCAGTGCAAGTAAAATTTATGTTTACACTAAACTGCAGACTATCGAGGGTACAATAGCATTATGTCTAAAAAAACCAATGCATATACCTTAATTAAACTATACTTTATTGCTAAAAATTACTAACTATCATCTGATCCTTCAGGTAGTTGTAATCTTTTTGCTGGTGGAGAGTCTTGCCTAGATAGATGTTGATGGCTTGCCTAGATAGATGTTGATGGCTGCTGACTGCTCAGGGTGGGTGTTTGCTAAAGGCTGGGGCAACTGCTGTGGCAGTTCCCCAAAATAAGACAATGAAGTTTTCCACATTGATTGACTCCTTTCCTGAATCATATATCTGTAGCACCTAATGCTGTTTGATAGCATTTTATGCACAGTAGAAATTCTTTCAATTCTTTTGAATTTATAAACTAAGTTTATGTAATATATGTAATATTCTACATCCATTGTTGTCATTTCAACAATCTTCACAGCATCTTCACCAAGAGTAGATTCCATCTCAAGAAACCTCTTTCTTTGCTCATCCATAGAAGCGACTTCTCATCCATTAAAATTTAATCATTAGATAGCTACAATTTAGTCACATCTTCAGACTCCACTTCTAACTCTAGTTCTCTTGCTGTTTCTACCACATATGCAGTTACTTTCTCCACCGAAGTCTTAAACTTTTCAAAGTCATTCATAAGAGTTGGAATCAACTTCTTCCAAACTCCTGTTAATGTTGACATTTTGACCTCTACCCATGAATCAGAAATGTTCTTAATGGCATCTAGAAGAGTGAATCCTTTTTCCAAAAGGTTTTCAATTTACTTAGCCCAGATCCATCAGAGGTATCACAATCTATGGCAGCTATAACCTTACAAAATGGATTTCTTAAAAAATAAGGCTTGAAATTCAAAATTACTCCTTGATCCATGGGCTGCAGAACGGATGTTGTGTTAGCAGGCATGGAAACAAATTAATCTTATTGTTCATCTCCATCAGAGCTCTTGGGTAATCAGGTACATTGCCACTGAGCAGCAATCTTTTGAAAACAATCTTTTTTTCTGAGCAGTTGTTCTCAACAGTAGGCTTAAAATATTTAGTAAACCATGTTGTAAACAGATGTGCTGTCATCCAAGATTTGTTGTTCCATTTATAGAGCACAGACAGAGTAGATTTAGAATAATTCTTAAGGGCCCTAGGATTTTCAGAATGGCAAATGAGCACAGGTTTCGACTTAAAGTCGCCAGCTGCATTAGCCCCTAGCAAGAGAGTCAGCCTAGGCTTTGAAGCTTTAAAGCCAAGCATTGACTTCTCTCTAGCTATGAAAATCCTAAATGGTATCTTCTTCCAACATAAGGCTGTTTTGTCTCCATTAAAAATCTGTTGTTTAGTGTACCCACTTTCATTAATTATCTTAGCTATATCTTCTCGATAACTTGCTGCAGCTTCTGCATTAGTATTTGCTGCTTTATCTTGCACTTTTATGTTCTGGAGATAGCTTCTTTTTTTCAACCTTATGAACCAACCTCTGTTAGCTTCAAACTTTTCTTCTGAAATTTCCTCACCTCTCTCAGTCTTCATAGAATTGAAGAGAGTTAGGGCTTTGCTCTGGATTAGGCTTTGACTTTAAGGGCATGTTGTAGTTGGTTTGATTTTTCTACCCTGACCATCTGTTGCACTTTATCTTTTGTGTGTTAATGGAAGTAGCACTTTTAATTTCCTTCAAGAACCTTTTCTTTTCGTTCACAGCTTGGCCAACTGTTTGGTACAAGAGGCCTAGCTGTGAGCCTATCTTGGCCTTCAACATGCCATTCTCACTAAGCTTAACCATTTATAGCTTTTGATTGAAGTGAAAGTTGTGTTACTCTTCCT
This sequence comes from Kogia breviceps, assembly GCF_026419965.1. Lineage (NCBI taxonomy): Eukaryota > Metazoa > Chordata > Mammalia > Artiodactyla > Physeteridae > Kogia > Kogia breviceps. The sequence goes on from NC_081325.1 coordinate 31,592,440, forward strand.
TTCACTTAAACAATTAGAGGCTATTGTAGGATTATTAATTGGTCTAATTTCAATATTGTTGTGTCTCAGGGAATAAGGAGGCCTGAAGAGAGGGAGAGAGATGAGGGAATGGCTGGTCAGTGGAACAGTCAGAACATACACATCATATGCCAATTAATATAAGCAGTTTATATGGGTGTAGTTTGTGACACCTCAAGCAATTAACTTGTAACATAAAAGATCAATGATCACAAATCATCATAAGAAATATAACAATTATTAAAAAGCTTATAATAGTATGAGAATTAACCAAAATGTGACCCAAAGACAAAACATGAGCAATTGCTTTTGGAAAAATAGCATCAATAGAATTGTTTAGCATAGGGTTGCCACAAACCTCCAATTTGTAAAAAAAAAAAAAAAAAAAAAAAAAAAAAAAAAAAAAAAAAATCTTCAAAGTGTAATAAGGTATAGTGCAGTAAAATGAGGTAAGTCTGTAGTGTCTATTTGTCTTAGCTTGGGATCCCTAGAAAACAGAAACTTCATCAAAGCATAAACACTAATTCTTCATTGAGAAGTATTAAACCAGGGCAGTAAGAACAAAGGCAAAGTTTAGTGCCTCCAGAGAGGATGGGAGCAAATCCAAGGTGATGTGTTATGGAGGTGGCTCGTGCTTCATAGTCATGGCTATTTGTCTATGAGGGATAACACTGGACAAGGTTTAGAGAAAAGTAGTCATCAGAAAATAGGAAGGGAGGGAAAATTATATCCCCATCTTCAGGCTCCTTCCTGTTGTTTTCTATTTCTCATTAGTCAAAATTTCCCACTACTCTCCTGTCCCTGTAGTGTTGGTGGTGGTGTGGTGGTGGTTAAGTCCCATTTACAATACTTCTGGGTTACCTGGCCTTTTGGAGGAACAAGATCCCAAGTCTCATGATACAAAGATTCTTTGGAATTTGGTAGTATTGATTGGACCTCTGTGCTTCACATTGGGAAGACCTAAGTGCCATTATAAACACTTTATAAATATAACATTTGGCCAAGCTGTGGACATGTAACTCAAATCAGTCTGATTCATTTCCTAAGTATGTTATTCTCAACTGAGAGGGGGAAATTTCACTTATGAACTTACTGAGGGTTGATGATACAATCCTTGGGTCCTCTCTTTCTTTGGAGGACACAACATGCAGCAAAAAAGAGAGAGGCAACAATAAAATGATTGAGTAGAGAGAGTTTAAATGGCTTTGTGTCTTGGAGTCTTTCCTTTGAGGTGGTAGATAACCCCTGGTTTCAACAGCTTTTCCATTTGATTCAATCAGCTACTCCAAATCTCTAATATTTCACATTTTTTAAGCTGCTTTGTGTTGGGATTCTGTAATTTGCAACTGAAATAAATGCTACCTAATGCATCATGTATTATTTTCTTCATTTTTCATAAAAGAAAGTGGAGACATTAAGTCACTGATTTAGTTGTTATTTTGACTAAATTGTACTAGCCACTCTGGTATGTGTGCCATTGGTAGCAATCAATTGTTACATATTTACTGAGAATTACAACATAGGAAAACTATATGAGGACATTAAATTATATTGAATATAAATTAATCTGACAGCTGATTCTAAAAGTAGTATCCTACTTTCCAGCATTTCAGGCTAGTCATTATAAATGCAAATATAAATTGTATACAACTCTAGACAGTTTTAGAAATTTTGTAGTAAGTATTTTGTATTAGTCTTGATACAAAAGTCTTTGCCTTCATTTCTATCACATAGTTAGAATGGGAGCTAATATTTACTCTAGCCTACTATAGACAAGACACTGTACTCACATACATTATCTCACTAATCACACTCGATCATCCCAACAACTCTGGTATCCCTCTTCTCCAAATGTAGAAACTGGCCCTCACAATGGATAAGTAAATTTCTATCAAGCTGCAAGTATTTGGAGAAAATGGGGCTAGATTATCGGTATGTCTGACCCTGGAACCTTTAACTAATGCACCACAAAACTAAAAAATAATCTTATACTTATTCTATTGTGGGCTTTGGATAAATGGTAATTTTAGAAAATTCAGTGTACTTTTGGCAGTAAATCAAATAAATAGTTATAAATTAAGTATAAACATGTCATATACCAAATATTTCTCTTATAGACACTAACCGAAATACAAACTTGTGATAAACTGCTTAATAGGGAGCATGCCCTAGTGTTGCAAAAAAGCATTCTACAAACTATTTCTAATTTTGTTTTAAAATACCTTCCTCAAATATATGTAAGCCATATGCAATATATTATTGCTAAAAGGGTAAAAAAGAAACTGGGATTTTAAGCATATATCAATGCAAAGCTAATGAATTAATATACACCAGGTTTCTTATCTTTTCACAGCATCTAATTACTCTAAATATATTAGCACATATATTAGCATAATTGTTGCACATATTGCTCTTAAATAGAAAAGATGTGTATACTATTCTATATCATTCAACCTTGAACATTTTAATTCATTGAACATGAACTTAAAAGAAAATGTAAGTGTGTGTGTATATATGTATGTATATATATATATATATATATATATATATATATATATATATACACACACACATATACACATATATTCAGGTGTTAAAAAAACATCACCTCAGATAATTTGAATATGTAGATTAGTCTTGATAAAGTCTGAGAGGGCTTTTTATTCTTGATTTCCTTGTTCAGATATTTTTAACTCATTCACCTCCTTAAAAAATACCATAGAACATTTTATTCAAAAGTTCTTCAAATACAAGACAGAATAAAACATGAAGGGAGAACAACTGTATCTAACAATTATACAGCCAAAAAACCAAGTTTACCTTCAGATATATAGACAAATGTGAAGAAAAATAGAAAAAGAAAACAACCATACTTGTTAATGAGACACAAACATCTAAATACAACCTATTCTCTCATACTAATACAATCAACAAATTGGTACAGAAAATAATCTCATATGCTTAAGAATGCTTAATATTTATAAACAAAGTCAGTTACATATCATCAAAACTAATCAGTTTTAATAGTTTAATATTTTATCAGAGCAAATATGAGAGATTTGTAGAAGTTACAAGTAACAACACAAATAAATTGGAAAGCAGTAAGGAACATTATAAGAACAAACTGTGTCAAATTATATTTATGCCCAAAATGTAAGAGAAAGCTAATGAAGCATATTTAAGATAGGCATAAATACAAAAATATATGCATATTTATGTTTATATGTTTACCTTTGGGGACATGAGATCTTTAAAAATGGTTGAGTTTGTATTTTAGTAACAGTGTTTGCATTCATCATTAATTCATTGTTAAATTCATCATTAGTGTTATTTGTCAAATATTTCCAGCTCTGAATTTTCTAGACACAAGGTAAGATTGCACTTCCTATACCCCTTAAGGTTGGGTTGTGGGGGAGCAGTAAGGGGGAAGGGGGTGCCTGTGATTGTCAAAACAAATGAATGGTGAAGAGGATGGAGCATATAATGGCTGGTGAAAAATGCTTCAGAATTTTCTTTCCCTTTGCCTAGGAGACTAGCAGTTTTCAAGATGGAGACACATTTTGGGGGATACGGCCTGCTAAGTCAAGCCTAGGTCACAGATTGAAGAGATGTGGAGCAGAACAATGAGTGAACTGCAATGGACATGTCGTTGAGCAAGAAATATTTTCATTATAATATATTATTATAATATTATAATATATTATATATATATACATAATATATACATATATATACATAATATATAATATGTCATTAAGATTTTAGAAGTTCCTGTTAATGCAGTATACATTAATCTATCCTGATTGATAGAGAAACACAATTTTTGTTCTTTTCAAATAGAATAATAATTTAGCAACATTCTGGTGATAAAAAAGCCAGTAAGATGTGCACAAGTTCCTGCACCAACCTCATCCACCAGGGAGCAGACATCAGAAGCAGAGGAACTATAATCCTGCAGCCTGTGGAAAGGAAACCACAAAGCCAGAAAGTTAGACAAAATGAGATGACAGAGAAATATGTTGCAAATGAAAGAATAAGATAAAAACCCATAAGAACAACTAAATGAAGAGAAGATAGGAAATCTCTCTGAAAAATAATTCAGAGTAATAATACTAAAGATGATCCAAAATCAGAAAAAAAGAATGGAGGCACAGATCTAGAAGATACAAGAAATGTTTAACAAGGAGCTAGAAGATTTAGAGAACAAACTAATAAATAGAGATGAACAATACAATCATTGAAATGAAACATTCACTAGAAGGAATCAATAGCAGAATAACTGAGGCAGAAGAACAAATAAGTGAGCTGTAAGACAGAACAGTGGAAATCACTGCCACAGAACAGAATAAAGAAAAAAGAGTAAAAAGAAATGAAGACAGTCTCAGAGAACTCTGGGACAACATTAAATGAATCAACATTCATCTTATAAGGGTCCCAGAAGGTGAAGAGAAAGGGCTTGAGAAAATATTTGAAGATATTATAGCCAAAAACTTCCCTAACGTGAGAAAGGAAATAGTCACCTAAGTCCATGAAGCGCAGAGTCCCATACAGGATGAACCTAAGGAGGAACATGCTGAGACACATATTAATCAAACTGAGAAAAATTATAGACACAGAAAAAATACTAAAAACAACAAGGGAAAAGCAACAAATAACATACAAGGAAATCCCCATAACGTTATCAGCTGATTTTTCAGCAGAAACTGCAGGCCAGAAGGGATTGGCACAATATATTTCAAGTGATGAAAAGGAAAAACCTACAGTCAGGAATACTCTACCCAGCAAGGCTGTCATTCATTTCCTAATAGCACTTTAAATACCATTAAGATTTTCTCTCAAGTTCTAGCTGAGGATTATACAAGTAAACTCTAGAAACAAATGACCATGTTAATCTCTCTAAAGAAACTAAGCCAAAAGTATACTTTTCACTGAGACACAAGTGGCCATACCTCAATGACCTTGGGTCACATCAGAATATATATCTAACATTAAAGGACCTCACAGATATGACAAAAAAAAACATGGCAACCTTTAAGTAATCAATGAATATTTAGCTTTTATAAAATCGGAACTCACAAATAAATTTCTTAATAAAAATATTCATCAGGTTAACTGTTTATAGCTCGTGGAAAACATAACACAGGGAAATGTAAAGGAAAGGGGGCTTCAATAGCAAAAGAGACACCTAAGTGTCTGGAAGTTGAGAGGTCAGAAAAGGCTTTCCCAAATGGGAGTTGTACAGGGTGAAAAGGGATGGATTTGAAGACAGCCAACTTGGATTTTGATCTCCAACTCTGAATTGGGAAACTGATATAGTTATGAAACCCCTGGAAATGGTCTGGACCCCATTCTCTGAACCTCACTTTCTCTATGACATATTTCTCTCTTTTGTGCCCATAACTTTTCTCCTCTATTGTCTTCTTTAGGGTTTAATCAGGCTCTCTCTCCTCTCTTTTAAATAAAATAATTATTCTTCCTAAATTTTCTTTTTATCTATAGCCCTATCTACCCCTCTTCTTTACAAAATTGTTGTTTTGGCCCCTTCCAAGCCCTGATCATTTACTTTTTGATCCCAATTTTTCAAACCTGAGCTATCCCTTTTCTTCACTGAACACTTGATACAAACTGCCCTCACCTTCATGATGATAAATCAAAGAGACGATTTCAGTAATTTTCTGGCTGATGTTTCAACAATATTTGACAATGTTATCACTTGCTCTCTTTCAAAGCAAAGCGCTCTTTGCCTTCATTTTTCTATATGGTAGTTCAAGGGTTTCTCTCTAAAGGAGCTTCAGGAGAGAAATTTGATCGTTAAAAAACTGCTAGGAGATATGCATTGTAGCTGAATTTGCAAGACAAATATTTCCCACGTATTGAGAAGTAAATTTTTGATTCTATATCAAAAACAAGATGAGAATACTGCAGTTATTGGGGTGGGGACGTTACACTGCCAGAGCTTCCATGATCCCCACAATTCCTGACTACTTTTCTGCCTCTCTGATCCTTATCACATCCTTTTCAGACTCCTCTTTGTTAGTTGTACCTTAAAGCTGGTTTTCGTCAAGACTCTTCCTAGGGCTTCCCTGGTGGCGCGGTGGTTGAGAGTCCGCCTGCTGATGCAGGGGACACGGGTTCGTGCCCCGGTCCGGGAAAATCCGATATGCCACAGAGCGGTTGGGCCCGTGAGCCATGGCTGCTGAGCCTGCGCGTCCGGAGCCTGCGCCCCGCAATGGGAGAGGCCCACGTACCACCAAAAAAGACTCTTCCTAAGCCCTTTGGCCCTTATCCTTTTGCCCTCTGACCCAGTTCCGTAAGACTTTAAATGAAATGAAAGTAAATGAAACCCATTTGAGCTACTTTAGGGTTCTCTAGAAGGGTGATGGTGATTTGCTGGAATGATGCAAAGATATCAAATGAGCAATGGGCAGGAATTGTTCCTGTTCTCCTAAGGTCTGGAGCCAGGAATGGGTACCATGGAATGGCTGCTTGATTTCCTGAATTTACACACAATATTTATGGTTATCAACACAGATTGGCTGGTCACTGTGAGTCCCAAATTCATTCCTCAGGAGAGAATCTCACTACATACACAGCTTCCCCCACCTATTAAAATCAGTCTGCTCTAATATTAAAAATGCCTTTCTTTTCCTAATCTTAATATACTTCAGTTGTTGCTTCCCAATAAAATTTCTTTCAGAATTTAGCAATTATAATGCATTTCAACTTTTTTTATGTGTGTGTGGTTCGCGGGCCTCTCACTGTTGTGGCCTTTTCCTTTGCGGAGCACAGGCTCAGGACGCACAGGCTCAGTGGCCGTGGCTCACGGGCCCAGCTGCTCCGCGGCATGTGGGATCTTCCCAGACCGGGGCACGAACTCGTGTCCCCTGCATTGGTAGGTGGATTCTCAACCACTACGCCACCAGGGAAGCTCTGCATTTCAACTTTTAAACACCTCAATGCTTCACTCTGAAGAATAACTTCTCACCACTTTTGTCCTACAAAGGAAAAAAATATATATAGTATCAGTGCTGAAAAGCTAAGCCCAGCTAGTTCAGTTCCTGGTTTTATAAGAAATTTCAATCAAGTAAAATATGTTTTTCCTTTCAGGCAGTTGGAGCAAGTCAAAGACAGAGAAACACTATGAGCTAGTTTCTCCAAATTCAGTCCATTGCTACAGTTGCTCTGCTAGAAGTGGTCCCTCTGCTACTGCAATTTAATAAAGATAGAAAAGATTGAATTTCCTAACTTCACCCAAACCAATTAATCAGCAAACAAATTAAAGTCAGCTGTGGATTGAAACCCTCAGTCACAGTTTAGACTTACTACCTTCAGTTATATTATTGACAAAAAAAGAAAAAATCACATTTTTAGACAGCAGGGCATTTAGACACTTTTGGAAATAAATATGATTCTTCATATTGTCTTCCTCAGGTTGCCTGCTGTGGACTTATCCTCACACATCATTACTGAAAAAAATAGTATAAGTGTTGCCATTATAACTCCAATTGCCACAGAGCTCTAACAATTTAATTTTATAGTTACAATATTGCAAACTTTGCCTTGTCAAAGAAACGTTCCTTGTCTAAAATGTCAAATTAATACCTTTCAGTTCTCTTATAGATAAATCCATCTTAAGTTAATTGGAGAAACAAAAACAAACACACAAAACCTTAATATTATAATTTTTATCCTTAAAATACCCAGGCTTAAGTTCTTGCTGCCATTATGGCTTTGCAGAGCCCTGGAATTATGTGCTTGAAGGCTATGTGTATTTTTTCTGAATTGTTGTCTACTAACTCCCCAGTAGCTGTCTAATGGGGTTTGGCCACACTTCAAATTTAATGACATTAATTGCACTTTAAATGCTTTTGTAACAAGTATGTCAGTATTTTATATATTTTCTTCATAACTAAATGAATTTGAAAAGAATTCAGCACTCTTAGGCTTATAAATTACATGATTTTACCTTTGGTAGTCTTAAATCTCAATAATTGAAATACACCTCAATGGTATACCAAAACTTTCTGTAATTAGTCAGCAATACTGGAGCTTCTGAACATGAAAACTTTCTATCTGTTGGATTATTGGACATGTTGATTCCTTTTCATACAGTCTCATAACATACTGCTTCTAGACATTTTAACTAGTGGAATCATGGAGCAAAAGGAGTGTGAGAAATTAGAGCCTTGGAGTGGGAATTTCTATTTCACTTCCTCGAATTCTGAGATTAATTATGTTGGCTGCTCCACTCCTCATTCACCATTTCCTTATTTATGGACTTACTCAGATGTCTATTATACAATAGAATATATACCTATTTATAATTTTTCTTTTTTATATTATTTTTAATTGAAGTATAGTTGATTTACAATGTTGTGATAGTTTCAGGTACACAGCAAAGTGATTCAGTTATATAATACACATACACACACACATATATATATATATTCTTTTTCAGATTCTTTTCTATTATAGGTTATTATAAGACATTGATTATAGTTCCCTGTACCATACAGTAGGTCCTTGTCATTTATCTATTTTATATATTGTACTGTGTATCTGTTAGTCCCTAACTTCTAATTTATTCCTCCCCTCCTGCCCCCTTTGGTAACTATAAGTTTGTTTTCTATGTCTGTGAGTCTATTTCTGTTTTTTGTTTGTTTAACTTATACTTTATATTGGAGTATAGTTGATTAACAATGTTGTGTTAGTTTCAGGTATACAGAAAAGTGATTCAGTTATACATATACTGGTATTTATTCTTTTTCAAATTCTTTTCCCATTTAGGTTATTACAGAATATTGAGCAGAGTTCCCTGTGCTATACAATAGGTCCTTATTGGTTATCTATTTTAAATATAGCACTGTGTGCATGATATTTTGGATTGACATGTACACAACTATTTATTTTTTCAAAAAATAATCCAATCACTTTTTTTCAAAAAGAAGTGCAGCTATATAATTCAACATTTAAAAGTACTTTAAATACTCCAGGGAGCAGGAGCCATTTTTTGATCACTTGTTAATGAAATTTCATTAAAACATGAATATACCTAGGTACACACAACAGTGACAAAATAAAATCAGTAATAGTATGTTTGTACTTCTAAAATTAATGTATATAGAATACAGTCTACCACTGCTCAGGATCTTTAAAAAATCAATTCAGTTGTTTAAGTATGAGGTTCACACACAGAAGTAAACTAATTAAAATAAAACTAGAGATAAGGGCTTCCCTGGTGGAACAGTGGTTGAGAGACCGCCTGCTGATGCAGGGGACATGGGTTCGGGCCCCGGTCCGGGAGGATCCCACATACCGCAGAATGGCTGGACCCGTGAACCATGGCCTCTGAGCCTACGCGTCTGGAGCCTGTGCTCCGCAACAGGAGAGGCCACAACAGTGAGAGGCCTACATACCGCAAAAATTAAATAAATAAAAATAAAAATAAAAAATCAATTCAGTTGTTTACGTATGAGGTGTACACACAAAAGTAAATTAATTAAAATAAAACTAGAGATAAGGGCTTCCCTGGTGGCACAGTGGTTGAGGGTCCATCTGCCAATGCAGGGGACATGGTTTCAAGCCCTGGTCTGGGAAGATCCCACATGCTGCAGAGCAGCTGGGCCCGAGCACCACACCTGCTGGGCCTGCACTCTAGAATCCATGAGCCATGGCTGCTGAGCCCAGGTGTCACAACTACGGAAGCTGGTGAGCCTGGAGCCCGTGCTCCGCAAGGGGAGAAGGCACTGTTGTGAGAGGCCCGTGCGCCGCAGCAGGGAGTGGCCCCCACTTGCCTCAAGAAGAGAAAACCCGCGCACAGCAATGAGGGCCCAACTCAGCCAAAAATAAATTAATTAATTAAAAAAAAAACTAGAGATAGGGTCAAAATCCAGAAGATTTATATAAAATGGCAAGAATCACCACATTATTTCCATGTGCACTTTAGATTTTGGTACAACCTATTTATAACAGATAAATTGAATGCATGTACAGGAAATAATATATCCTGCTAATGTCATGTTGAAGACATAACAGACCACCATAGACTTTATGTATGTCTCTCTCACTGGTACTAGAAAAAACAAAACCAAAAACAACCTACCAGAGCAAAGATAGTCTTTCCAGCAAAAGGTGCTGGAAAAATTGACCATTAACATGCAAAAAAAAAGAAAAAGAATCTAGACATAGATTTTACACCCAGCAAAATTAACTCAAAATGGATAATGGGCCTAAATGTAAAACACAAAACTATAAAACTCCAAGATAATGTAGAAGACCTAGATGACCTTGTGTATAATGATACTTTTTAGATACAACACTTAAAGCACAATCTATGAAAAGAATATGGTAAAGTGAACTCCACTAAAATTAAAAATTTCTGCCCTGCAAAAGACAATATCAAGATAATGAGAAGACAAGCTACAGAAAGTATTTGCAAAAGACACATCTAATAAAGGACTGTTATCCAAAATATGAAAAGAACACTTTAAACTCAATAATAAGAAAATTAACAACCCAATTAAAAAATGGGTCAAAGACCTGAACAGACCTCTCACCAAAGAAGATATACAGATGGCAAATAAGCATATAAAATATGCTCCACATCATATGTCATCAGGGAAAAGCAAATTAAAACAGTGAGATATCACTACACAACTATTAGAATGTCCAAAACCTACACATACTACCAGGTATAAAATAGATAAGCAACAAGGATATATTGTATAGCACAGGGTGTTATAGCCATTGTTTTGTAATAACTTTTAATGGAGTATAATCTGTAAAAGTACTAAATCACTATATTGTATACCTGAAACTAATATTATAAATCAACTATGTTTCAATTTTTAAAAAATCTGAATCTGGAACACTGACAACACCAAATTCTCGTGAGGATATGGAGCATCATCAGTTGCTGGTGGGCATGCAGAATGCTATAGATACTTTGGAAGAGAGTTTAGGTTTTGTTTGTTTGTTTTCTTCAAAAGTAAACAGAGCTTCCCTGGTGGTGCAGTGGTTGAGAGTCTGCCTGCCGATGCAGGGGACACAGGTTCGTGTCCCGGTCCAGGAAGATCCCACATGCCACGGAGCAGCTGGTCCCATGAGCCATGGCTGCTGGGCCTGCACGTCCGGAGCCTGTGCTCTGCAATGGGACAGGCCACAACAGTGAGAGGCCCACGTACCACAAAATAAATAAATAAACAGACTTTTACCATATGATACAGCAATTGTGCCCTTTAGTATTTACCCAATGGAGTTGAAAATTTATGTTGACACAAACCTATACATGGATATTTATGGCAGGTTTATTCACAATTGCTCAAACTTGGAAGCAAAAAAGATGTCTTTCAGTAGGTGAATGGATAAATAAACTGTGGTACATCCAGACAATGGAATATTATGTAACACTAAAAACAAATGAACTATCAAGCCATTTTGAGACATGGAGAAGGCTTAAAGGCATATTACTAAGTAAAATAAGCCATCTGAAAAGGCTACAGATTGTATGATTCCAAGTATATGATATTCTGGCAGAAGCAAAACTATGGGGATAGCAAAAAGCAGTGTTTGCCACAGGTTAGGGAGAGAGGAAGGATGAATATGCAGAGCACAGAAGATTTTTAGGACAGTGAAACTAATCTGCCTGCTACTATAATGGTTGATGCATGTCATTATACATTTGTCCAAACACATAGAATGCACACACCAAGAGTGAACCTTATTGTAAACTATGGGCTCTAGGTGATAATGATGTGTCCAAATAGGTTCATCAATTATAGTAGATGTACCACTGTGGTGCGAGATATTGATAATGGGGAAAACCATGTGTGTGAGGGCAAGGGGTATATGGAAATCTCTTTATCTTCCTCTCAATTTACCTGTGAACCTAAAACTGTCCTAAAAAAAAAAAAAAAAAAATCTTAACAAACAAAAAAATAAACTGTCCAGATTTTAGACTTTAGGAACTAGGTGGCATGAAGATGCAAGAGCTATATTTGAAATGTGCTGTACAATGAGTGTTTTTTGTAGTTTGTTACTAGCAAGAATAACTGTATGTTAGTATATCTTTCCCTATATAAAAAAGATAAACCTGGGTATATATCTTATTGTAACTTTAACTTTTTTATTTTTGTAGTCTGTGAAATCTCAACAATCTATAATGAACTCTGCTAAGACTAGAAGATAAAAAATGAACATAAGGAATTAGTTTTTAAAATTGTATTGTTTACACTGAGGTCCATGGGGACCAATCTTTAACGTCCCAACAGATGGCTCTCCACGATTCCACTGTGAATGTCTGACTTTTCTAGTCACATCAATCCCTAGCTTTTGGAGTCTACTGTGTCTTACATTATTTTTTCTTTTATCACACAGTTTATCTAGTCTGTTATATCTTCCACAAAAACAGCCATTGTGTTTTAGTTGCATATATCTTGCTATCTATGGAATTATCTGGAATATGTTTCCTCCTACCCTGTTCCTTCACTGACCTTTGCTTGCTTTTCACTATTCTAAGCCAATTGTAATAGATACTGTAGTATTCTACTCTAAACCTCTTTTCAAATGCTATACACACATACTTCAACTGCTGGGACTATCAATTGCTGATAGCTCACAGCTCTGCCCCTCACTAAGAATTGCCCTTGGTCACCACAGGAAATCCTATTGCTCAGGAGCTGACCACCGACAAGGACAGGTTGATGCAGAAAAACAAGACCCACCCTCCATGACTCAAATAGGTACAACTATAAAACTTATACCAGATCCAAGGCTTTGCTTAATAACAGCTAAGTTTTCAGTTGCAACTACAGTGAAGGTCAACTTCTGCTGCCCAATCCAGCGATCCTCTCTTCCTTATGGTGGTATCTCACAAGACCACTCCTCAATGAATCTTCTGCACATAATTTCCTATCTCAGAATCTGTTTCCAGAAAATCCAATCTAAGATACCAATTCTCTAAGATATTTATTGAATTCTCTAAGATATTTGGAGAACAGAGAAAATCAGAGAAAGGAACACTTTACAAAGAGGTGTTTTGCTCTAATCTCAATAGGAAATAATAATAAGCAAAACAGACTTCTTTCAATTATACCAATGGTAGGCCTAATACGTAGATGTGAGTCCAAATACAACACCTCTATTACTCAATTCCTTTTAAGACCAAACCCAAAATCTATATCTCTGAACTTTATGAAATGGAAAATCTTGACTTTGGTAGAGAAGACCAACCATGAAGGAGAAGCTCTAATTCTTTCTAAATCAGCACCCCTTTGCAGCTCTGGACTGTTCTTACAACTCCAAGTACAGAAAACACATATTCTTAAAAACAAACAAAAAAGACAAGAAGGACACTTGATTAGATAAGACCTACCTCCCTGATATTAATGTTGGGTTTTCTAACAATTTATCACATTCAGTGGATGTCTTTGGACATCACCATAAAAATTAGCACACTTCTCTTTGGGAAAGTAAAGGAGATAAATTATAAACTTCTTAGCAGCATTACTGATTACAGAGTCTGTTACATAGGGCTTTACATATAAAGATGGATATATTTTAGTTAGTATTATGTTTATTATCTGACACATTTTTCAGCCAGATTGCAAACATCTTTAGAAAAGAACTATGACATTTTACCTGTGTTTCTCAGCTTTAGTAATAATAGCCTGTGACATAGGGTAGGTGTTCAACAAATTGTTTTTAATAAAATGATTGGATAAATTTTAAAAATTAGTAAAAAATGTTTACCCAAGTAATTGATAATATTTTGGAAAAAAATTTAGAAACTGATCCACTTGTATGTTATTGGTTATCTCTTAATTTTGCACAACTCTATTAATCAACATTGAACTCAGTCATCTATGAATTCAGCTATGTCTCTAATGTCATCATAAAACTATTACTTAGAAGCTTTATCAAATGTACTCTTAAAGTCAAGCTAAATTATTATATATATCCATATATATATGGCCACTGCAAATGACCACATAATTTGTGCACTACATAGCTACTGGGAACACCATTTCAAGGGCACCAGTGAAGCTGCCCAATCAGGTAGCCCTCTAAAATCTCCCTGAAATGTACTCTACAGACCTATTTAAAAAGAAATTTTATTTCTTCATCTTGTTTGTGATGAATTAATGTGAACTAATTGTGACCACTGATTTTATTTCTAACTATTCTCTATTTATATGTCAAATTTTCCAAAATGTAATTTTCCCTTTTTGAAAACAGAACATGTTCTCATCACCAATATTGGAAAATATTGCATGTTTCTCATATTTCTCAAATATTACTTATAGTGGTTTTGTAGTTTAAATGACAGCATACATTCAAGCATCCCGTAATATAATTCTTCCATTTCTGGAGACAAAACCATTTAAATGATGAACTGTTTTTTTTTTTTTTTTTTTTTTTTTTTTTTTGTGTGTGTGTGTGTATGTTATGTACTGCTTTGTAACAGTCATTGTCAGTGGTCTGCTCCTAGCCTCTCAAATCCCTTTACAATTTTCATATGTACCTGCTGTTAACCCTCAGGACCAGTTCCTTCAGTCCATTATTCGACTCTTGCCATTAGACTGTAGATTGGGAAGTACCTGGGAAGTTACATCCACCTAGGGTAGCCACTAACCAAAGAATGTTGGGGCAATGGCATAAATACTCTCACTTCCTTATTCCTGATAAGATAACTCTGAGGTGTAGGTTACAATGTCTGCAGAACTTCCTATGCTTTGAGTTCAAGTTATATCATAAGGAGATTTGCTTGACATTACACCCTCAACATTATATAATTTCGTTAAATGGGTCCCTCAGAAAAAAAAGATATGTTGACGTCTTACTCTCCATTACCTCAGAATGTGATCTTATTTTGAAATAGATCACAATCACCTATTTATAGAAGTAAGCAAGGTAAAATGAGGTATTTCATCTGGGCCTTGATCCAATATGACTGGTGTCCTTATAAGAAGAGGCAATAAAGACACAGCAGGAGAAAACCATGAGAACATCAAGGCAGATATTGGGTGATGCATCTATAAGTCAAGGAAAGTCAAAGATGGTGAGCAAACCACCAAAAGCATAGAAAAACCTGTGGAACAGATTTTCCCTTACAGCTCTCAGAAGGAACCAACTCTACCAACACTTTGATCTCAGATGTCTACTCTCTAGAACTGTGAGACAATAATTTTTTGTTGTTTAAGCCACTCAGTTTGTGGTATTTTGTTGCAGCAGCCTTTGAAAACTAAACACTCCCTTGCCTGAACCATTTTCCTATTCCCTCTCCCTTCACTGTGAACATTTTCTAAAAAATTATTTTTATACGAGTATCCATCTCAGTGTCATCTTCTAGAAAATGCTATCTAAGACAACTCCTAACTTGTATCTCAAATTATTTGGTGTGTGAAAAAGATTATTAGAAGAAAATTGGTAAAGACCCGTCCTCTTACAGAGCAAGGCATATGTATTTTGGAACTGAGCCTTTATCCTTCATTTCACCATCCATGAATATCATACCTTTCTCTCTAAGAGATAACAATTACCTCATTAACTTCCACTATTATTCTACTAACAGATTTTAACACTTTTCTCATTAACTCAACTTATTTCTGGATATAAGTACTTTAATTCTATTCTTAGAATGTCTTGGTTTCTGTTTGCCTTTACTCTAGTTTTCTGCCTTTCCTTTCGTCTTGGGAAAATCTTATAGATTTGAGCTTATTGCAGATTTCCCCAATCTATCATGTAGGATCCATTTGCTGTTTCCTGCTTTCTTCTACATTACAGTTATGCAGAAATGTGTCATCAGAATTTATTTCAGAGCCTTTCAACACTCTCAACACATGTATACTTTAGAGTTACAGATGGGATCATGGGTTCACATTTACCTTTTTTAAGCTTTTCTGAAGTGAAGGGTATGTCTTTGAAACTACTAAACAATTCTGTCCTCACCATCCTAAATTCTAAATAGGAACAATCACTTTAATTGAAAGGTTTCCATAACACTCACATCCCCAGACAATTTTCTTCCTTTGTTTGAATGAAATCCAGCAACAGCCCATTTGCTTCCCCTTGTAAGATGAAATTGTCAACAAGGCAAATAACAAATTTATTAGATGCCATCCTTTTAGCAGAATTAGATTTCTAACAGATGTTTACAGAGTTTAAGTCCTCCATTATTTCCATGCAGATGGTTTTGTGTTAATTTTAGTCTCATGAATTTTTACCCATATTCTTCATTTGATTTGAATATATATCAGTTATTATTTCAAAACATATTTATTTTGCATTTATGTTGTACTTCCTAATAGCCAGATTTTGGCAGAGAATTACCCACAAAGATATTAATTTTCTTTGTTTTCCTTATTTTTACCTTTATTCAAAGACTATTTTGCTTTGTAGAGCATGTATATAAAAACAAGGCATAAAATTATAAATGTTCTCAATATGTTCCCCTCTGTTATTCTTTTCTTTTAAATAATAGTCATCTTGAGTTGCCATAAGAAAATATCATAGAGTGGGTGGCATAAAGAACAGAAATTTCTTTTCTCATAGCTTTGATGGCTGGAAGTCTGAGATCAGCGTGCCAGAATGATCGGGTTCTGGTAAGAGCTTTCTTCCTGTCTGGTAGATGGATGGCTACCTTTCTGTGTCCTCACATGGTGGAGGGGGAGTCAGCTCCCTGGTGTGTCTCTTCTTATGAGGGTACTAATCCCATCATAAGAACCCCATCCTCATGACTTCATCCAAACCTAATCACCTCCCAGAGGCCACATCTCCAAATACCATCATATAGAGGGTTAGGACTTCAACATATGAATTTTAGGGTGACATAAATGTTCAGTCCATAACAATATCCACTGCTCTTTTCACACTACTTTGGTCTGCCAAGTCTTGTTAATACCTATGAAAGCATACTATGTTAAACCTCAAGCTTACTCAATATGTAATATGGACTTCAGACATATAGACTATATATAGAACCTTAAGTCATAATATTATTTGAAGTCCTCTTATTATAACCAAACAGGACCCTATCAGGCCTTCCTGGGACAGACCCCTTTCCTCACTATGTCCTCTGCCTGCCTCTTGTTTGTAGAAAAGCTGTGGTCTCCTAGGCCTCCATTGAATCAGAAAAGCCTGGCTCAAGAATTAATGACTGAAAAAATGTGAATATGGAATGACAAAAGTAGCAGTTTGGTCAGTAGAACTGGTAAAAGTGTAAACAGTAAATCAGCGATATGACAGGTACAGAATGTTTAGTTCCTCCCTGAAGAACATAAATAACAGTATTCTATGCACATTCCTGAGTAAATTTACAGATATTAAAACCCCCACCAAATGGTAGAAGTTAACTATATGACCATGAGCATGTCACCCTCAGACTGGCTGGAGTCTGAGGATTGATAGTGTTAACCCCTGTGACACCACCCTGCTACCTCATCATCAACCAAACAGAGAATTTTGCACGAGTTGATCACATACTTTGAGACTCTCTTCCTTCACCTTCCCTTTGAAACCCATCTGAGTGTTCTGGTCTTTTGAGTATGAACTGTCCCATTCTCCTTGCTTGGTCCTTGCAATAAACCTTTCTCTGCTCCAAACTCTGATGTTTCAGTTTCTTTGGTCTCACTGTGCATTGGGCACATGAACTTGGGTTCAAAAACATTATCTGTTACTTACTTCTAAGAATTACTATATATTCCTTCAATGTGGTCTTTATGCATGCATGTGCATAACTATGTGTATATCTGCATGTTCAATATATTGAGAATCAAATTCCAAATGAATGTTTTTCTTCTTTCCACATATATACCAATTCAAATATTTCCAATTACATTGGGAAGTCTGACAATGAATTTGTTTCCCTAGTCTTCATGAGTTCCAACTATCTCCTGCCAGGAGACAATTGTTTGGTCATCACAAACCAGAGTACTGAAAATTTGTATTCTTTCATATGAATAAAATAATAAGCTTCAATGTCCTCATTCTTTTCCAAAGTTTTGACTATCAATCTGAAGACATGATTACTCCACAGGTGTTTCTAAGACTTTCAGTTTTTATATCTAGGTCTTCAAAGGTAATAGAGACACATCAAGTTTCTCTCAATCAAATTACTTTTTTCAGGGGCTTCCCTGGTGGCGCAGTGGTTGAGAGTCCGCCTGCCGATGCAGGGGACGCGGGTTCCTGCCCCGGTCCGGGAAGATCCCACATGCCGCGGAGCGGCTGGGCCCGTGAGCCATGGCCGCTGAGCCTGCGCGTCCGGAGCCTGTGCTCCACAACAGGAGAGGCCACAACACTGAGAGGCCCATGTAAGGCAAAAAAAAAAAAAAAAAAAAATTACTTTTTTCAGGCATGAACCAGCATAAGTGGATAGCACTGCATGTTGTCATCCTAGCAGTCACATTTCTGGTTTATGGCTCTGAGTTCTTAGGTGATCTACTTTTTCCTCCCATTTGGTAAAGAAAAATCATCAACAATATTTTAACATAGGTACTACTTTTTAATTATTTCATTAGCTTGTCTTATCTTACCAATTAGATTATAAACTCATCTATATTGTATCTAGTAAATCTTTTAAACTATAAGAGACACTTGATAAATACTTGATTAATTAGCCATGTTAATTAAGCATGTGTTTGAAAAAGTTTTTTATTGAATTAGTATGCAGGAAAAGAAAGTTTCTAGGTGAGTTACAACGGTATAAATTTGAGCTAGGATCCCTCATAATGAGTGGCAGACTGTAAGCCACTCAACTACATGATTTGTACAAAATAAAAGTGAGCTATTGATGTTTATAATAATTGTGCCTACAAAAATCAATAATTACTTAGGGATACCTTTCTTTTTTGAAAGTAATTATGCATATTTATTATTACTATTTTGTGATCATATATTAAAAATTGATTAAGACAATTTTATGAAGGATCATTGCAGCCTTGACTCTGGTTGTATCCTTGCACTGGCTGAGGCAGGGAGTGATACACTCACAGTGACAATTGGGACATACTGGAAGACAAAGATTGAAGGCTGGGAGTTTGCAAAGGACTTTTAACCGTGGATTTCTCTCTAATACAAATGTCAACAATGCCGTGTAAAAGTGGCAATGTTTGAGGAATTCTGAATTCATAACGAAACATCATCTTTCAACTAATCCACTGTGGTCAGACACATAAAAACCTGCCCTCTTTGTGGATTCTGTGCACTGCCTGGACTAGTTGAATGTCTGGATTCTACAGTGCTTAAAGTAGAAAATGTCACCATGATTTCAAAGGGAGTTCTTCATGGGTAGGAACTGCTGTAAAAGATTGATTTCCATGTCAGCTTAAAATTTCCCAGCTTCATCATTTCAAGCCATGTCCTTAATGTAGTTTCAATGTTGCTGGGGGTTTTTTTTATTATTATTTAATATAGTCGATGCACATACTTTAAAAAACCTACTTGCAAGTGAAGCATTTTCCAATCAATATTTTGAATTTACTTGATTAAGGAAAAAGTGTGCTCCTCAATTAGGAGAATTTTCTCAGTGTTTCCCTTTGACTTCTATATGATACATTTAATTTTATGTAAACATAGACTCCTATTGCCAGAAATAATTTTATAAATTAATGGACAAACTGACATCAGTTTTTTGAAGTAAGATATTGAGTTATATACACAATATAGATAAAAACCTTCAAAACAAATATGCAGCGTCGTAGGAAGTGGAATATAGACCAGTTTAATTTATCATGATTGCTATGAATCAGCATTAGACTTTCAGTTTGCTTTTATAACTATTTTTATATTGCATTTCTTTTTTTGTAAAATTCTCAGTTAGTTATATTAACATATATAAATAGATTCACAGTTGAATGTCTTATAAGGTTCTTAAATATCTCAAGAAGAGAAAAGAGATTTAAGGAATAAGATTAGATTATATCTCAGAGGCAAAATGTTTAATATTTGCCTGATATATATGCATAAACATGTACATAGATAAAAACACATGTAGTTTCTTGTACTTATGAGACATGTTCTATCATTGAGAAGAAAATCTTTTCTTTGTAGAATTATTATAATTCATTAAAATCAATAAAGTTTCTTATATTTGTCCAAACTAGGAAAAACAAACAAAATTAGGAGCATAAAATCTCAGGTCTGAAGATCACTTAAAAAAAATTTATTAGAGTATATTTGCTTCACAATATTGTGTTAGTTTCTACCGTACAGCAAAGTGAATCAGCAATACGTATACATATATCCCCTCTTTTTTGGATTTCCCTCCCATTTAGGTCACCACAGAGCATTGAATAGAGTTTCCTGTGCTATAGAGTAGGTTCTCATTGTTATCTATCTTACACATAGTATCAATAATGTATATATGTCAATCCCAATCTCCCGATTCCTCCCATCCCCCCTTCCCCCTTGGTAGCCATATGTTTGTTCTCTATGTCTGTGTCTCTATTTCTGCTTTGTAAATAAGATTGTCTATACCATTTTTTTCTGATTCCACATATGTGTTAATATACAATATTTGAAGATCCTTTTTAAAATTACATAATTTAATCGTCTATTCACTGAAAAATTCATCACAAAAAGGTAAAAACTTGAAACTCCAAGTATTTTAGGAAAGTGCTCAAGTTCACAGGACTCGTTCGTGGTGGAGCCCAAGCATAGCACCTACCTTTCTGTTTGTTTGCTTTTACTTCAAAGACCATATTCTTCCTGCCAAGTAATGCTGCTTCTCAGAAACTCTTGCTTGTTGGCTAAATATGTGTCATCTACACATTTAAACATACATCCTCTAATTTCATGCAAATATTTGTTCAGAAAGTTTGAAGGGAGCTCTTTATTTTAAAAGATATATTTTAATTTTTAAATTGCTACCTACAAGCTACCTTCTTTGGAACACTGAAAAAAAGCATATGGTCTCTTTGCTCATGTAGCTGCCATCTGAAGGAATTGCAGCCCTGTGCTAAGTGCTTTAACACATACAACCTTATTTTATCATGAAAGTGAAATAAGTACTGTTATTTCCTTTTTTTACATGTACAGATAAGCAACTGAAAATAGTTTCAACTTGCCAAAATTCACAGTTTAGTAAATGGTAGAGTTGGAATCCATCTTTTCTACACTTGCCTAAGCCTCCAAGGCTCATTACAGTTAGAATTACTGATGATCTTCACCTGTAGCTTCAGGTTCTTTCCAGTATTAAAACAAAATAATAGAAACAATATGCATAACCATGTTTTGTTCCCAGTTCCCTCTCAGCTACCTAAGGGTAATATAAAGTGAATCTACAAACCCAGGGAGCTGCTTGGTCTCTATAACCACCTTAATGTCTGCTTCCTGGCTTTAGGGCAATCACATGAGGATGAGAGATTGATTCCTGCATGACAACAAATTAATGAATTAATAAATTCAATTGCACTTCATGTTCATGTTGGTCCAGCCAAAAGATGAGGTTTCTGACCATAATCATCTCTTTAGTAGTTACTTTGATTAGTATTCCAATACTCTTCTCCGAGTTCAAAGTTCTGACTGGAAACCCAGGATATTGGTAGTGATACGATTAAGCTGCTACTACTGCTATTTCTACTATTTTTTCTACCACTCCTATTTATTTAATGTTGTGACATCTTCATGGTTCTTGCCAGAATCCCTTTCCATAACAGACAGGTGTCTGATGTTTCCAATCAAATAACTACTTTCCTATGCAAATTAAATGAAATTTTGTTGCTTTTTGAATCCTAAATACCTACCTTTATTTGTAATCACCAATAGTCGTTCTGGAAGACTTACTGATTGAGACAACATCGACAGACCATTTCTTGTATTATGGCAAATTTTCCATAGTCTTTGGACATCATGACTTATTGCTTTGACTATCTGGATTTTCTTTGAAGTCATATGTTCTTAGAAGCCCAGACCTTTAAGACAGTCCTTTATCTCATCAAACACACACACACACACACACACACACACACACACACACACGCACGCACATGCACACGCGCACACCCCCCCCACACACACACACCACCAGATCTGGGATGCTGCATTTTCAACACAAGTCTAAGACCAAATTTTCCTCTGTTAACTCTAAGCTTATCCTCTCTCCATCAGCTCTGTGTCTCTGTGCCTGATGGCAACACTGGCTCTGATGTGGGTTATTTGATCTTCTTGCTTTTCCAGACTCTGTTCCATTGATTTTCATTTATGGTTGTGGCTTGTCTTCTTTCTCCCAGATCTAGCTGTTTAGAATGGTGTAGGACTGAATTACTATTTATTATCTGTTAACTAGATTATTTAACTACCCACATCATACAACAATTCATGTTTCATTCTTTATTCCAGGGCATCATGCAAATTCATGAAAAATACTTCTCTGAAATTTAGGTACACTGTATTCATAGATTTATTCTGATCTTTAGCCTTGATAGACTGCCAAAGGGAGAAATTAAAGAATAAAAAACACTTTATTTTTGCCAGGTACACACAGTCAAGATCCATTCAGTTCCGAAAGTCATTTTGTCATATTTCATTCTCAGTGACTCCATGATGATTTTGAATAATTGTTACTTTTTGTCAGTCTTCAAAAATTTGTCCAGATTAGGTCTGAGATTAACACTAAGCTCACTAATTAATCACTATAGGTTAACCTATTTTTCTTCTTCTCATTTTATTTTATAAATTGTTGTTATTATTATTATTATTTTGAGAAACATTTACTAGTGTTTTACCTCCTTTTTGGCTCTTTACAATGCCAGATATCAGTTACAATGGACTGACTGTCTTACGGGCAAACTCCGTCATTGTTTTGGGATATATTTCATTTGAGCCAGATGAGCTGAACTTATTCAGAGCGACTATTTGAATCTTTTCACCCACCTTGGACCTAAATCTCTCTCAACAACATTCATTTTCTCCTTTTTAGTTTTTAGATCATTCACAATGACAGAGAAGACAAGTAAAATAGAGTTGAGTGGTTTTACCTTCTCTTTGTTACTTATCAACGTTCAATCATCATCTGCAGGACGCATACCTATCCTTCTGTTCCTTTTTCAGATACAATTTAAAAGCCCTTCAAATTTGTTATATACTTTTCCTGGGAATGCCTTGCAAAACTCAGCTGCTGTAAAACTTCACCATTTTAGTGCATTTTCTCTGGCCTTGTACTGTCAAATATTCTGTGTTAGCTGTATTCTCCTTTTCACAACTTCCTGACAGAGCCTTTTATCATTTAATAATTTTTAATTGTGAATTCTGGTACTTGATGTTCACAAGCATAGAAAATTTTATGTTCTGAAACTGAATTGTGAATAGAGAGTTATATTTGGAGAGAATTGTCTGAGTAGCTCAGAGTAGCACTGACCTCTCAAAGGCTCAGGTTTTTGTAGGGAGTGGAGGAGACTTGAAGAAATAGGAGGGATAATGGGGATTAAGGGAAAATAGAACAGAACTTTAAGGAAGATGGGGTTACGTGAGTCTGGTATAAAGGAGTAATAACATGGAAACTTTAAAAAAGTTGGAAGATATAAATATGTGTGTATATACATATATAAATATATATTTTTTCTATTTATCTATCTAGTGAATATCTTGACCCAATAACCTTCATTAACCAAGAAGAAAAATTATCTTCCCTTTCAAACTGTCCCATTTTCCACAGTCATTTTTAAATACAGTTTTATTTCCTTGAATTATTAAATGGTATTAAATGAAATATAGTTTTATCACTTTCCTATTACTACTAAATTGATCTTTTTTATGTAAGTAAACATGGGGGTAAAACATTTTATCTTTCATGTTATTCATTTTACATTAGATTTTCCATTGTAATGTGTTCTAAAATCATTACAGAAGATATTTTGGTAGACACTGGAAACACTTTCATTTCATCCCATAAATACATAACTATATCAGTAAATATTTTATGCATGTTATATTTTAACTATGAATATAAATCAATGAATTATAAATAAAATATCTAGGCATATCATGAGACCATGTGCATAATTTTGTTTGTATATTTTAGGTTTTCTTCTAATTTTACTATTGGTCATAACTGCTGAATACATATGAAGCTAAAGATTTATCAGTTTTTTCACAGGTTATTTGTTTGATTTGTAAAAGGAAAGTTTAATATTTAGCAATCAGTTAAAATATTGATATTGTCTAAAATCAAACCAGGTTTTGTAAAAATTTTTTCTTGCTAAAATCAGAAATTAATATTTTCATGAATTCTTAAAATTATGTAATCCAAGTTTTTGGTTAGAGTTTTATAATCACTTAAGCATGATTAAGATAAGCATTGTGTTGACATGGCTATTGGTTTTTGTCACAAGGAAGAACTCTGTTTCCTTTGCCTGGGGTGCATATTTGTACACTGGCTTTCTTCCCATTAAATTTTAGTTCAGAGCTGAAAACTAAAGTATTGCCTGATTTTGTAATACTGAAACTGCAGTTTTGGATAATTTTAATGATTAAAATATTAGAAATCCACCACTCCTGAAATCAAAGTGACTGGGGAAGTAAATTTACCAGGAGACTAAAACTCTAATCTCCTTTAGCAATCATAACTCTCAGGTGGAGATTTGGTCCCTAGAGGTATTGTGCTCTTTTTTGTTTGTTTTTAAAACAATTTTTAGGAAGTTAGATTTTCTTTCCTGTCTTAAAGATATATCCTAGGTACAAGTATAAAACCACAGCAACATGTTATTTCTGAGGGCATGCAGGAAAATGAAGAAGTTTGATTAACTGTCATCCTATCTGAATGGCCTTCCATTGCAGGAATATTATAGATATAATTCTCACTTGGGGTGAGAAGTTGAATTATAGGAGCTCCAAAATCTAAGAGTCCATATAACTGTAATATTCTTTATTATATGTGAAGAAAAAGACAGCATATGTTGGGAAGGTAGAAAAAATATAGGAATTTAGAGGCAGGGATTATACAATTTAATAATGATGATCATTGTGCATCCCATGCCAGTTTACTCGCTTCTTCAGGAGCCCAAGTTTCATCTCCATCAGATTCCAGCCGGGGGTATAGAGAAAGTAACATTTCCCATGTCCCTATGTACCCAGGAAGCCATCCTGCCTCTGTTTCTTGATACGAAGTCAAGAAACAGACTAAAGTTGTTCTTGTTTTAACCCCAAACTCTTTCACTAGACTCCAAATTTTGGGGAAATATAGTTAAACAGGGTGATCATGAAGATATCTAACCTATTATGATTCTAAAACTTTTTCTCCCCAAGTTTAAGTCCATGCACCCTGGGGTGGAGAGAATCAAGCTCATTATGTTGTTTATCCCAGGTAACTATAAAAAGTGGAAACTTCTAAGTTTCACACCAAACAATTAGCTTCTTTTCTCTTTACTACTGTGAGTATAATTGGATTTGAAAGAACTGGATAAATAAAAGAGCAGTCTCTATATGGGGTGGTTGAAAAATTCAATAACCTGAATCCAATGTACGCATATATACTTTGTTAAAATAATATCAATGTTAAGGAAAATATAATAATCAAAGTCACATTAATGTCAACATTCTTATAGCAATCTCTACATTGCTGTTTAATATATATCTCTCTAGCTGTAACTCTATATAATGTTTTGTTTATGTTTTGTTTTTTTTAACATCTTTATTGGAGTATAACTGTTTTTACAATAGTGTGTTAGTTTTTCCTTTACAACAAAGTGAATCAGTTATACATATACATATGTTCCCATATCTCTTCCCTCTTGCGTCACCCTCTCTCCCACCCTCCCTATCCCACCCCTCTAGGTGGTCACAAAGCACAGAGTTGATCTCCCTGTGCTATGCAGCAGCTTCCCACTAGCTATCTAATTTACATTTGGTAGTGTATTTATGTCACTGCCACTCTCTCACTTCGTCACAGCTTACCCTCCCCCCTCCCCATATCCTCAAGTCCATGCTCTAGTAAGTCTGTGTTTTATTCCCATCCTACCACTAATCTCTTCATGACATTTTTTTTTTTTTCCTTAGAGTCCATATATATGTGTTAGCATGCGGTATTTGTTTTTCTCCTTCTGACTTACTTCACTCTGTATGACAGACTCCAGGTCTATCCATCTCATTACAAATAACTCAGTTTCATTTCTTCTTATGGCTGAGTAATATTCCATTGTATATATGTGCCACATCTTCTTTATCCATTCCTCTGTTGATGGACACTTATGTTGCTTCCATGTCCTGGCTATCATAAATAGAGGTGCAATGAACATTTTGGTACATGACTCATTTTGAATTATGGTTATCTCAGGGTATATGCCTAGTAGTGGGATTGCTGGGTCGTATGGTAGTTCTATTTTTAGTTTTTTAAGGAACCTCCATACTGTTCTCCACAGTGGCTGTATCAATTTACATTCCCACCAGCGGTGTAAGAGGGTTCCCTTTTCTCCACACCCTCTCCAGCATGTATTGTTTCTAGAGTTTTTGATGATGGTCAATCTGACCGGTGTGAGATGATATCTCATTGTAGTTTTGATTTGCATTTCTCTAATGATTAATGATGTTGAACATTCTTTCATGTGTTTGTTAGCAATCTGTATATATTCTTTGGAGAAATGTCTATTTAGTTCTTCTGCCCATTCTTGGATTGGGTTGTTTGTTTTTATGTTATTGAGCTGCATGTGTTGCTTATAAATTTTGGATATTAATCCTTTGTCAGTTGCTTCATTTGCAAATATTTTCTCCCATTCTGAGGGTTGCCTTTTGGTCTTGTTTATGGTATCCTTTGCTGTGCAAAAGCCTTTAAGTGTCATTAGGTCCTATTTGTTTATTTTTGTTTTTATTTCAATTTCTCTAGGAGATGGGTCAAAAAGGATCTTGCTGTGATTTATGTCATAGAGTGTTCTGCCTATGTTTTCCTCTAAAAGTTTGATAGTGTCTGGTCTTACATTTAGGTCTTTAACCGATTTTGAGTTTATTTTTGTGTGTGGTGTTAGGGAGTGTTCTAACTTCATACTTTTACATGTAGCTGTCCAATTTTCCCAGCACCACTTACTGAAGAGACTGTCTTTTCTCCACTGTATATCCTTCCCTCCTTTATCAAAGATAAGGTGACCATATGTGTGTGGGTTTATCTCTGGGCTTTCTCTCCTGTTCCATTGATCTATATTTCTGCTTTTGTGCCAGTAACATACTGTCTTGATTACTGTAGCCTTGTAGTATAGTCTGAAGTCAGGGAGCCTGACACCTGCAGCTCCATTTTTCATTCTCAAGATCGCTTTGGCTATTCGGGGGCTTTTGTGTTTCCATACAAATTGTGAAATTTTGTGTTCTAGTTCTGAAAAAATGCCAGTGGTAATTTGATAGGGATAGCATTGAATCTGTAGATTGCTTTGGGTAGTAGAGTCATTTTCATAATGTTGATTCTTCCAATTGAAGAATATGGTATATTTCTCCACCTATTTGTATCATCTTTAATTTCTTTCATCAGTGTCTTATAGTTTTCTGCATACAACTCTTTTGTCTCCTTAGGTAGGTTTATTCCTAGATATTTTATTCTTTTTGTTGCAGTGGTAAATGGGAGTGATTTCTTAATTTCACTCTCAGATTTTTCATCATTAGTGTATAAGAATGCCAGCGATTTCTGTGCCTTAATTTTGTATCCTGCAACTTTACCAAATTCATTGATTAGCTCTAGTAGTTTTCTGGTAGCATCCTTAGGTTTCTCTATGTATAGTATCATGTCATCTGCAAACAGTGACAGCTTTCCTTCTTCTTTTCCTATTTGGATTCATTTTATTTCTTTTTCTTCTCTGATTGCTGTGGATAGAACTTCCAAAACTATGTTGAATAAGAGTGGTGAGAGTGGGCAACCTTGTCTCGATCCTAATCTTAGTGGAAATGGTTTCAGTTTTTCACCATTGAGAACAATGCTGGCTGTGGGTTTGTCATATATGGCCTTTATTATGTTGAGGAAAGTTCCCTGTATGCCTACTTTCTGCAGGGTTTTTATCATAAATGAGTGTTGAATTTTGTCAAAAGCTTTCTCCGCATCTATTGAGATGATCATATGGTTTTACTCCTTCAGTTTGTTGATATGGTGTATCACATTGATTGATTTGCATATATTGAAGTATCCTTGCATTCCTGGAATAAACCCCACTTGATCATGGTGTATGATCATTTTAATGTGCTGTTGGATTCTGTTTGCTAGTATTTTGTTGAGGATTTTTGCATCTATGTTCATCAGTGATATTGGCCTGTAGTTTTCTTTCTTTGTGATGTTTTTGTCTGCTTTTGGTATCAGGGTGATGGTGGCCTCATAGAATGAGTTTGGGAGTGTTCCTCCCTCTGCTATCTTTTGGAAGAGTTTGAGAAGGATATGTGTTAGCTCTTCTCTAAATGTTTGACAGAATTCGTCTGTGAAGCCATCTGGTCCTGGGCTTTTGTTTGTTGGAAGATTTTTAATCACAGTTTCAATTTTAGTGCTTGTGATTGGTCTGTTCAAATTTTCTATTTCTTCCTGGTTCAGTCTTGGCAGGTTGTACATTTCTAAGAGTTTGTCCATTTCTTCCAGGTTGTCCATTTTATTGGCATACTGTTGCTTGTAGTAATCTCTAATAATCTTTTGTATTTCTGCAGTGTCAGTTGTTACATGTCCTTTTTCATTTCTAATTCTATTTTTTTGAGTCTTCTCCCTTTTATTCTTGGTGAGTCTGGCTAATGGTTTATCAATTTTATTTTTCTTCTCAAAGAACCAGCTTTTAATTTTATTGATCTTTGCTATTGTTTCCTTCATTTCTTTTTCATTTATTTCAGATCTGATCTTTATGATTTCTTTCCTTCTGCTAAATTTGGGTTTTTTTTGTTCTTTCTAATTGCTTTAAGTGCAAACTTAGGTTGTTTATTCGAGATGTTTCCTGTTTCTTAAGGTATGATTGTATTGCTATAAACTTCCCTCTTAGAACTGCTTTTGCTGTATCCCATAGGTTTTTGGGTCGTCATGTCTCCATTGTCATTTGCTTCTAAGTACTTTTTGATTTCCTCTTTGATTTCTTCAGTGATCACTTTGTTATTAAGTAGTGTATTATTTAGCCTCCATGTGTTTGTATTTTTTACAGATCTCTTCCTGTAATTGATATCTAGTCTCATATAGTTGTGGTCGGAAAGTTACTTGATACGATTTCAATTTTCTTAAATTTGCCAAGGCTAGATTTGTGACCCAAGATATGATCTATCCTGGAGAATGTTCCATGAGCACTTGAGAAAATTGTGTATTCTGTTGTTTTGGGATGGAATGTCCTATAAATATCAATTAAGTCCATCTTGTGTAATGTATCATTTAAAGCTTGTGTTTCCTTATTTATTTTCATTTTGGATGATCTGTCCATTGGTGAAAGTGGGGTGTTAAAGTCCCCTACTATGATTGTGTTACTGTCGATTTCCCCTTTTAAGGCTGTTAGTATTTGCCTTATGTATTGAGGTGATCCTATGTTGGGTGCATAAATATTTACAATCGTTATATCTTCTTCATGGATCGATCCCTTGATCATTACATAGTGTCCTTCTTTGTCTCTTGTAATAGTTTTTATTTTAAAGTCTATTTTGTCTGATATGAGAATTGCTATTCCAGCTTTCTTCTGATTTCCATTTGCATGGAATATCTTTTCCCATCCCCTTACTTTCAGTCTGTATGTGTAGCTAGGTTTGAAGTGGGTCTCTTGTAGACAGCATATATATGGGTCTTGTTTTTGTATCCATTCAGCCAGTCTGTGTCTTTTGGTGGGAGCATTTAATCCATTTACATTTAAGGTAATTATCAATATGTATGTTCCTATTACCATTTACTTAATTTTTTCGAGTTGTTCTTGTAGGTCTTTTCCTTCTCTTGTGTTTCTTACCTAGAGAAGTTCCTTTAGCATTTGTTGTAGAGCTGGTTTGGTGGTGCTGAACTCTCTCAGCTTTTGCTTGTCTGTAAAGGTTTTAATTTCTCCATCAAATCTGAATGAGATCCTTGCTGGGTAGAGTAATCTTGGTTGTAGGTTTTTTTCCTTCATCACTTTAAATATGTCCTGCCACTCCCTTCTGGCTTGTAGAGTTTCTGCTGAAAGATCAGATGTTAACCTTATGGGAATTCCTTTGTGTGTTATTTTTCCCTTGCTGCTTTTAATATGTTTTCTTTGTATTTAATTTTTGACAGTTTGATTATTATGTGTCTTGGTGTGTTTCTCCTTGGGTTTATCCTGTATGGGACTCTCTGTGCTTCCTGGACTTGATTGACATTTCCTTTCCTATATTTGGGAAGTTTTCAACTATAATCCCTTCAAATATTTTCTCAGTCCCTTTCTTTTTCTCTTCTTCTTCTGGGACCCCTATAATTCGAATGTTGGTGTGTTTAATGTTGTCCCAGAGCTCTGTGAGACTGTCCTCGGTTCTTTTCATTCTTTTTTCTTTCTTCTGCTCTGCAGTAGTTATTTCCACTATTTTATCTTCCAGGTCACTTATCCGTCCTTCTGCCTCAGTTATTCTGCTATTGATCCCATCTAGAGTATTTTTCATTTCATTTATTGTGTTGCTCATCGTTGCTTGCTTCCTCTTTATTTCTTCTAGGTCCTTGTTAACTGTTTCTTGCAATTTGTCTATTCTATTTCCAAGATTTTGAATCATCTTTACTATCATTATTCTGAATTTTTTTTCAGGTAGTCTGCCTATTTCCTCTTTATTTGTTAGGTCTGGTGTGTTTTTATCTTGCTCCTTCATCTGCTGTGTGTTTTTCTGTCTTCTCATTTTGCTTATCTTACTGTGTTTGGGGTCTCCTTTTTGCAGGCTGCAGGTTCGTAGTTCCTGTTGTTTTTGGTGTCTGTCCCCAGTGGCTAAGGTTGGTTCAGTGGGTTGAGTAGGTTTCCTGGTTGGGGGGACTAGTGCCTCTTCTGGTGGATGAGGCTGGATCTTGTCTTTCTGGTGGGCAGGTCCATATCCGGTGGTGTGTTTGGGGATGTTGGTAGCCTTATTATGATTTTAGGCAGCCTCTCTGCTAATGGATGGGGATGTAGACTTGTCATGCTCTTTGTTGGGGATAGGGTGTCCAGCACTGTTTGTTGCTGGTCCTTGAGTGAAGCTGGGTCTTGGTGTTGAGATGGAGATCTCTGGGAGATTTTTGCCGTTTGATATTGCGTGGAGCTGGGCTGTCTCTTGTGGACCAGTGTCCTGCGGTTGGTTCTCCCACCTCAGAGACACAGCCCTGGTGCCTGGCTGGGGCGCCAAGAGCCTTTAGTCCTCACGGCTCAAAATAAAAGGGAGAAAAATAGAAAGGAAAGAAAAGGAAGGAAGGAAAGAAGGGGGGAGAGAAGGAAGGAAGGAAGAAAGGAAGGGAGGAAGGAAGAAAGGAAGGGAGGAAAGAAGAAAAGAAGGGAGGAAGGAAGGAAGAAATGAAGGAAGGAAGCTAGAAAGGAAGGAAGGTAGAAAGGAAAGAAGGAAGGAGGAGAGGAAGAAAGGGAGGAAGGAAGGGAGGAAAGAAGGGAGAAAGGAAGGAAGAAAGGAGGGAAGGAGGGAAGGAAGAATTGAAGAAAGAAATGGAGAAGACAAAATAAAGTAGGATAAAGTATAATTATTAAAATAAAAAATAATTATTAAGAAGAAAAATTTCTATTAAAAAAAACAGAAAAATGGGTCGGTCTAACCCTAGGAAAAATGGTGAAAGCAAAGCTATACAGACAAAATCTCACACAGCAGCACACACATACACACTCACAAAAAGAAAAAAGGGGAAAATAATAGTATATCTTGCTCCCAAAGTCCACCGCCTCATCTTGGGATGATTCGTTGTCTATTCAGGTTTTCCACAGATGCAGGGCACTTTAAGTTGATTGTGGAGTTTTAATCTGCCGCTTCTGAGGCTGCTGGGAGAGACCTCACCCTCTCCTCTTTGTTCGCACAGCTCCTGGCATTCAGCTTTGGACTTGGCCCCACCTCTGCGTGTAGGTCTTCCGAGGGCGTCTGCCCTTCGCTCAGACAGGATGGGGTTAAAGGAGCAGTTGATTCGGGGGCTCCGGCTCACTCAGGCCGGGTGAAGGGATTGGCACGGGTGCGGGGTGAGTCCGTGGTGGCAGAGGCCGACGTGACGCTGCACCGGCCCAAGGTACGCCACGTGTTCTCCCAGGGAAGCTGTCCCTGGATCCCGGGACCCCGGCAGTGGCGGGCTGCACAGGCTCCCAGGAGGGGCGGTGTGGAGAGTTACCTGTGCTCACACACAGGCCTCTTGGTGGCAGCAGCATCAACCTTAGCGTCCCACACCCATCTCTACTGTCCGTGCTGACAGACGCAGCTCACGCCCGTTTCTGGAGCTCCTTTACGTGGTGCTCTTAATCCCCTCTCCTCGCGCCCAGGAAGCAAAGAGGGAAGAAAAGGTCTCTTGCCTCTTCCGCAGCTCCAGACTTCAACTGGACTCCCTCCCGGCCAGCTGTGGTGCACTAACCCCTTCAGGCTGTTTTCACTCTGCCAACTCCAGACCTTTCCTTGGGATCCGACTGAAGCCTGAGCCTCAGGTCCCGCCCCGCACCACCCCCCACTGCGCTCCGGCGGGGGAGCAGACAAGCCTCTCTGGCTGGTGAGTGCCGGTAGGCACTGATCCTCTGCGTGAATCTCTCCGCTTTGCCCTCCGCACCCTGTGGCTTCGCTCTCCTCTGTGGCTCCGGAGCTTCCCCCTCCACCACCCGCAGTCTCCGCCCGCGAAGGGGCTTCTAGTGTGTGGGAACCTTTCCTCCTTCACGGCTCCCTCCCACTGGTGTAGGTCCCGTCCCTATTCTTTGTCTCTGTTTATTCTTTTTTCTTTTGCCCTACCCAGGTACGTGGGGAGTTTCTTGCCTTTTGGGAAGTTTGAGGTCTTCTGCCAGCGTTCGGTGGGTGTTCTGTAGGAGAAGTTCCACGTGTAGATGTATTTCTGATGTCTCTGTGAGGAGGAAGGAGATCTCCGCGTCTTACTCTTCCGCCATCTTTAAGCCGTCTCCCTATATAATGTTAATTGAACTATTTCCTGTGGTTTTTATTTCTTTTGATCCTTTAAGAAAACTTAGCTAATTATTAACATGTAAGTTTTCAGTACCTGACTAAAGTCAGAGGTTATTGACAAAAAGAATGAATGAAATGGATAACTGGTAAAACTATAAAATCTAATTCTAACTAATTTTTAGGTATATTTCAAACTATTTAAAGTCAATCCAAGTTTAAAAACCAAACAAATTATATCTCAGGGTACTAGAGATGGTGATTTCCATCTTTCTGACTATTTAAAGGAAGAGAGGTCCATTTTCTTATATAAGAACAATCTTTCTACTCATACTTGAGATTCCATATCCTGGGACCTGTATCTAAATTATTTACCCCTAATAATTTTTTTTCAATGTGTAAAATTGCTTAAGATGCTTTATTTTTAACTACAGCAGCAAAAGTGTTTCCCCCTCCCTCTTCCTTCTGGCTACAATCTATCTCCTTTATCTGATAATTAAGCATTTAATCTGAATTTTCCTTTGTAACACCATTGAAACAGATTTGTCAAAGTGCATTAATGTCTCATTATTGACAAAAGCAAGGTATACACTTTCATCCCAATCTGATCTAATCCCTCTATAGTACTTGAAATTGAAGCCCACTCTCATTTTCAGCACTATTATCTATCATCTGTGTCTCTTAACTGCCATGATAAATTTTTTTCTAGATTTTTCTTCCCTTTTCAGAGTTCTTCTCTGACTATGCAGATTTTTCACTCAAATTTTAACCATTGGCTTTTTCTTCTTTCCTGTTTTTCTCTTTTCATCTAGTCCAATTTCAGTTTACACTCTTACTGAAAGAGCTCCTTTAATTCCTGACTTCAATCACCTATAAAACAGTGATTTTTAAATATGCAACTCAAAACAAACCTCCCACTTGAACTCAGTCATTGTATTTCTGTGTCCTTAATGAATCTCTCTATATACAGTTATTTAAATGGTATCTCAAGTTTATGCTCCAAAATGAACTAATAGCCCCATAACAACTTCTTTGGTGAATTCTCCTTCCATTCTTATGGTCATGTTAATGAAAGGCACTCACCTAAATTCATACTCCTCTCTTAATTATTGCAACACAGTGCAAATATATGTTTCAACCTTCCTTGCTCTTAGGTGTAGCTATAGGACTGAGTTCCAATAGATGTAATGGGAGAGGAAGTAATATATTATATTTATGCACATGGTCAGAGACACCTTCCATATATACTCCTTTATTCTAATTTATTCTAATTTTCTTTAAGTTGGAAGAAACCTGAGACAAACTTAATTGTTAGAAATTGGAAATTAGGAAAATCTCTGTCAGTTTAAGGACCTGAATGACTGTGTTGAAGAGAGCTGCCCCAGAGAATTCCATTTTATGAGCAAGGAATAACCTCCTATTATATTATACCATTAGTCATTTGGGGAACTTTATTATTTTAAATACCATAAAAATAAAGATAGCTAAGCCCAAAACTTGGATGTCATTGTTGACCTATGTATTTCTCTGATCTGAACAGTCATGTAGATGTTTGTGTACACTCACACATCTATCTATGAAGCTAGCTAGCTAGCTATCATCTGTTCATCCTATTTATCCCTTTAGATTTCCACCATCATTTAATTCAGGTGTTCATCTTTTCTTAGATAAAAAATTTCAATGGACCATTAATAGGTCTCCCTGAACATAGCCTCAACCCTCTCCCATCTCCCCTCAGTCCTGTATTCAAAATAATTCTTCATAAATGAATGCTTAATTATTTAACCTATTCAAAATATTCAATTACTGTCATTATTTTCTATTAATCTAATATTTATTGAATATGATGATTCAGGCATTCCTAGTTAGATTGAGGTATAAATACGCATAATCCCCACTTTTAAGAAACTATTTTAATGTGAATTAGACATAAAAATAACTATAAAAACACAGACTTTCTCCCCTTGTACATAGGATAAAAGCCAAATCCCTTGATATGACATGAGAGAACTTAGTGAATTTCTAGTAGTTATTAAGCAGATGTTTTGAGAGCATTTTGGAGAAAAACAATGATCATTAGGATCCAGCATGGGCTCACAAAGAATAACTTCTTTTTTTGATAGAGCTGCTAGACTAGCAAATTAGGTGAATTTTATAGACAAACTTTGTTAATTTCAGTAAAGCTATGTTTGTCCTCAGGGAAGTTCTTTCACTGCTGTCCTTGGAAGAAGATGGGACGATATTAGTTGGAAAGCAAAATATTAGAATATTGATGGATACATGATAATTAAATGTCTTCATATATTTGTCACTGTTATTCCCAAAGAGCTTGGGCATGGGAATAATTTAATCAAAAGTATCCATTATTAATATTAAACTAGGACTATTCTGTGGAGTGGATTTGATTGTAGAGAAACTGGAGACAATTGGACCAGTTGTCACTGTGCCATCCAAAATGGTAGACAATAGCTGCATGTAACTATTGAGTACTTGAAATGTGGCTAGCATCACTAAGGAAATACAGTTTTAATCTTATTGAATTTAAGTAACTCAGAGTTGAATACCCACATGTTGTTAGTGGCCAGCATATTGAACAATAGGTATCTAGAAGCTTTCCATCATCACAGAAAGTTCTACTGGATATTCCTGGTTTGATAGACATAAGATAAACATAACAGTGATGGATTTGTGGTAGAAAAGAAACTAATTCAAATACAGAAATTGTTTCAAAGAACAATTTAATGGGCCTTTACAACTGATTGAAAATTTGAGGTTTGAGTGAATCAAGAAGTCTCTCCAGCTAGGGGGCTGGACTGATGACTGAAAAGAAAATCTTTAGAATGCACACTTTTAAACTATTTAGAAAAAGGTAATGATAAATGAAAAAAAGCATTTTCATATATGCAGTAGAACAGGTAAATTTAGACCTGTGATGGTAAAATTATTTAATATTTATTCATTGCTTATTGCATTTGGGCTACTATAGAACCACTTAATATATCATTTTATTTACTCTTCACTTGCATTCTTATGATATAGTATTAATTCAGTGTGTAACATCATTATTATCACACTTTACATATGCAGAAACAAAGCCTTAGAAAAGTTAAATATCATATTTACAAGATGACACAGCTAGATAATGACCTAGCAGGGATTTCAACCCTCATCTATCCAATACAAATATCCAAATTTTTATCACCAGACACCACTGCTTTGTATTCTATAGGATGCTGCTTGAAGAGTCTTTTCTAACACATTCTTCCTATAGTAAAAGCTAGTGTGAGAGGTACTTGACACATGAGGATGTGATCAGTTAATGCAGACATTTCAAAATCCATAGTAAATCTAATATTCTTATTTTTTCTGAACACATGCTCAAAGCATTTACTTGCATTTTGTATAATAAACATCAGCATGAATTTATTTCAGCAAAACTAAGTTCTATAATTAATATAAACTACAAATTAAAATATATAGCATTAACATTATAGTAATAACTGTAAAATAAATGATTGTATTTTAAGTCCACATTGTCACAACTTTATTTTTTGTGAGTAAAATCTGAGAACTACAAAGCTTGGGCATCAATAAATATGTTATCATGGATATACTCTTTGTATTTTTATTTTTAATTTTCAATCTCTTTATGTCTTTGACCCCAATCAACATATTATTCAAAATTATCACTATCTCTATTCCAACCCTAGAGTTTCTGCACATGTTAATACATAATTTGAATTAATAATTTATTACATACTTGCCTTTTGAAAAAGAATAAAACATTTTGCAGTTACAACAAAATTAAATGATTGTGGCTAAAATGCCTTATTCCCCTGGCTCTCAGTAATAGAAGGAGGCAACACCTTGAAAGAAATGAACCCACTTCTTGATCTTTGCTTCTCTACTAGTAAGAAGCTTGCTTAGAACATAAGCTACAGGATTTGCACTTCTCAGAAAGTCTGTTTCATATGAATCTGATTGTTAAATAGGTATTTGGCTGGCAGAAACATTTTGTTACTTGGAGATGAAGCTCAGAGTATAAAGAGCAATTCACATTCAAAGGAAAGAGGAGAATTAGGTATTTGTTGATGTTATTAGGCATGTCTACTTCTGTATATACATTCCACAGGACTGAGATTCTCAGATAAAATACAGTATGCCCAGTGAAATTTGAATTTCCGGTACATTTGTTTCACTATAATGTATGGGATAAACTTATATTAAAAATTTTTGTTTGTTTGTTTATCTGGATTTAAAGTTTAACTGGCATGCTCTGGTTCACAGATCAGAGAAGGAAGTAGCCTGAATAGAGGTTACGTAACTTGCCTAACAATCTTTCAAGGATGGAAATGACATATTCCAAGTCATTCCTTTGGGAAAAAAAAGCAAGAAAATGTGTAGCTAGAGCCATAAGAACAAAAAGAGAGGCACTGTAAAGACAGTAAGAGAATTACAAGGGGTTATAATCAGCTACTTCCTTTTCGGGGATTTTGCTGTTACAGAAATTTGAATAGAGTACTAAGTCATGGACCTTCCTACATTGGGTCATGTTGGAACTAATGGAACAACTAGTCAGAAAAAAAATAACAAACAAATAATAATTCCCTTTATCCATATATTTACTAACTATTGTAAATGAAGCCATTTATATAATTTTACAAGGAAATGAGTTGGAATTCAGAATGCAAATTTTTCCTCTAAGCAAAAGGGACCAAATTATCTAATCGTTCCAAACCACAATTTTCCCATCTTAAATCAGTAAATCAATATTGTCGATCTAAGGGCTATAAGGAGTTTTCTATAAGTAATTTGTACTCGATTCAGTGTTTGGATTACATTAAGCACTCTGTACAGTTTAACTAGTATTACTAAGAAGATATAACTATGCAGTACAAATGAAGTATGTTAGCAATTATTTTTACATAAATAGACGTTTTTAACTAAAATAGACTTCATTTTATCACAGTATCCTTTACTCTTAGGTCAGTATTCTCAGGCAGAATAAATTTTCAAAAGTATTTTGCTGGAGAAATGACTATAGTCAGATAATTAAATCTAATCATACAACTTAATGTCCTGTGACAACAACTCAGAACCAGGTTCTATCATCTTGCCTGAGATTTTCAGAACTTTGTCTTTGGCTTAGAAGAGTTGTTTCTATGAAGATATATTTTAATTTGCATAGCTTCATTAAAGATTTCTGCTTTCCTCAGGTCTGATTGAATTTCAAGTGGTAAATCTATGATGGAAGATGAAAAACGTATCTCTTAGTTAAGTATCAATATGTTATTCTAAAAAATTGAATTTATTTTATTTTTAAACTTTTTTCCTTATGGGAGTTTATAGCTACCTTGATCATAAGCTATTGTGAATATGAAATTATTACTTTTCATTTCCAGATCAAGAAGAAAATCATTCTGAAAATAGAAAACATTATTACTATGATTACATAGTAAATCAAAACTAAATCATTGCTAAAACTATTGTTTTAATAGCATAATTTTAGTTATTATTATTCATAATTAAGAGGAAAATATTAGTGAAATAAAATAATTTCTTGCCTCCAAATTTTCACATTTAATATTGTTCTTGCTAGCATTTTTGTATATACCCATCATAACTCAGTAGCTAAAAAAGATACTTTCCCTTTCATACCAACAGAAACCAACTTCTGAATTAAAGCTACTTCATATATCTAGTCTCTTCACAATAGGAATTGATGATCTATTATTTCATAGGGTTTGAGAATTCTGGCAAGAAGATCTGGTAATTCAGATATTTAAACTGTATGTGGATGAACAATATTAAATTCTGTACAAAAACAAAAAGAAGAGAACTGATATCGGACAAATGTTTTGATGAAGTTTTAGAAAAAAAAGGATAGACACTAACCAAACAAAGTTTCATTCAAGCACTATATACAATACAACCAAGAACAGATGTGAAGGACTGATATTAAAGTAACAATGAATAATAAAATTCTTCAATGTCAACTCCCATTTTATCTGATTCTGACTAGTGCTTTGATTGAATTATATATGAGGAAAGTACATTGGTAAAACACTAAGTATATTTCAATGATTGAGTTTGCCATGAATCTATCACCAAAAGTGATCCACTGCCAATATTTTGAGTTACCTACAAAGGGGTTGAATCAGAGTGACACATTCTAGAGAAATAAATCTAGTTAACCAAAGCTGCATTATTGAAAAATAAGAATATTCACAGTAGCTGCGCACTTTTTATGGGACTGGTCATATGTCAAATGTTTTATTTTCTTGTTTGCCTTCCCAGAAACCCTGAGGTAGGTATTACTGTCATTTCCTTTTTTTTTTTTTTTTTTCTTTCTTTTTGTGGTACACGGGCCTCTGACTGTTGTGGCGTCTCCGTTGTGGAGCACAGGTTCCGGACACGCAGGCTCAGTGGCCATTGCTCACTGGCCTAGCTGCTCCGCGGCATGTGGGATCTTCCCGGCCTGAGGCACGAACCTGTGTCCCCTGAATTGGCAGGCGGACTCTCAACCTCTACGCCACCAGCGAAGCCCCTGTCATTTCCATTTTATAGGTAAGACAACTAATTCTAAAAATTTAACTAAATTACTAAATCTCACATTACCAATAACTAGAAGAGCCCGGATTGATCTTTCCATAGCCATCTGTCTGTTTATCATGTATCTGTCCATCTATCTACCTATTTATCTAGGTCCTCTGAAATAAAACTCCTATGCTGTAAGCTCTACCTGGTCAATATATGACCATAACCTGATTTCATTTTTCTTCAGTAGAATAAAGTAAATAGAGAAACTTAGCCCTGGGGTTTGTTATGGTACCAAATGAGAAAACATTTGAAATCTGTAAAAACTGTAAAGTCTAGTACTATTACAGATATTTTTATTATTAATAAATAGAAAGTTCAGGCACTGGGTTTATTAAAAAATAAACATCATGATGCTTACAGTATAGTTTGACTCTTTCATATAAAGTTAAAAATAGAGGATGTATCAACATTTCATAAAGAGTTCAGAGGACAGAGACATTTCATAGGAAGGAGAATGGGCAGGAAGGAAAAAAGAAGGCTCAGATAGATAAGAAAACTAATATAGAATATTTTAGGACGGTGGGCCAGGAGTAAACAGAAGTATTCAGGAGAATTATGTAACTCAATTTAGCTAAATTTTGTGCAATATGTAACAGTTTCTAATCTTTATCCTGATCAATATGTTTTCATTTTACCAATAAAAATAAGTGAAAAGTAATAGTAGTTTTAATGTACATGGCTTTTTAAAGTGATTTTTCACATGCTTTATAGGATTAAACATTAGTAATTAATTTTCTGTGAAGACATTTGCCCACATTGGCTAATTATTAGTTTCCCAACTATTTCTTCTTCATTAGTTAGAGAAGCATTTCATGTGTTAGGATATTAGTCCTATGTGATATGAGTTGCAGTTTCTTTCAGATTAATATTTGTCTTTTGATTCTGCTAGTGTTGATTTTGTTGTGGAATTTTAAAATACATATTGGTT
Organism: Kogia breviceps; assembly: GCF_026419965.1. Taxonomy (NCBI): domain Eukaryota; kingdom Metazoa; phylum Chordata; class Mammalia; order Artiodactyla; family Physeteridae; genus Kogia; species Kogia breviceps. Next base: position 31,632,944 of record NC_081325.1, read on the forward strand.
TTAATTTTATTCTTTTATGGATTCTGAGTTTTGTGCCATGGTGAGAAAAGTCCTTCTCCATCTGATATATTTTTAAAAAATTATTCTTCCATGGTATCTTCTAGGATTTTTGTGGGTTTTATTTTTATATTTAAATATTTCATGTGGAATTCTCCCTAGAGTAATAGTGTGAGATAGGATTCTAATTTTTGTGTTTTACATGGGTCTACAAAATTGTTGAAATAGCATTTATTACAAAACTGAAACTCCAACTTTATCTTTCATTAAATTTCTATATGTATTTGGATGTATTTATACATCTTTTGCAATAATCTATTAATGTATGCATCAACATTACATTTAAACAGCATTATAATTTTATAATATGTGTTCTAATGTAGTAGAGCTAGAATTTCAACATTATTCTTCATTTTCAGAAAAATTATTTATTTATTTGGCTGTGCCAGATCTTACTTGCTGCATGCTGGATCTTCGCTGCTGTGTGTGGGATCTTCATTGCATCATATGGGATCTTTAGTTGTGACATGTGGACTTTTAGTTGCAGCATGCAGGATCTAGTTCTCTGATCAGGGATTGAACCTGGGTGCCCTGCATTGGGAGCATGGAGTCTTAACCACTGAACCACCAGGGAAGTCCCTTCAGAAATTTTATGAATACTCTTGCTTACTTATTTCTCCACATGAACTTTAGATTCAGATTTTGAAGTTCAAAATGTCTTATTTTTATCTGAGATTCCCTTAAATTTATTGATTAACTTAGGGAAAAATTTCAGCTTTATTATATTGAGCCTCTTGCTTTTCAAGTAGCAAATAACATAACTAAGATCCCCTGACATTTTCTCCCACAACAGCCCCATCCAAGCCAGGACATAGCAAAGTAAACTTGACAGTCTAGCACGAACAGGGAGGCCCTGGAGTTTAGCTTGATTTTGTCACTCTTAGCACCTGTATGGAAAAGTCACATAATTGAGACTGGTGGTCTGCTGGTGGCTCAGCACTGAAGGAGTGACCTACAGGGGAGGCTAGGGTCGACCCCCAGGTCCATGAGCAGGATGCAGGAGAGGGATGGAGGCTTGGAGTCCACAACCAGTGAAGACAGAGGGGAGACTAAGGCTTCTGAGAGAAAATGACATGATTACCCAGAAGCCTTACTAAAGTCAAAGGGAAAAACCAAATCGAACACCTGGAAGTTTCATTGAGTCCAGCAGGGAAAGTGTTATGAGGTAAACCTGCAGTGGTAATAATGTCTTTTCCTAAAATATTTTTCTAACAATGTGAGTTAAATGTGCAGCCCATCATCCCAACCCAATTGTGCTATTAAATATCTATCTATCTCCTGTCTTTTAGAATAACAGTTTTAGGAGTGTGGAAACTTTTCTACCTTAATTACCTATTATATCTCCAGAGTTTAGAACACCTCCTAGCAGTTAGGAGACACTCCAAAATTTTTTTGAAAAGAAAACTTCATACATATGTATTCAATAAATAAGCGAATAATAAAGTATTGAATAAATGGAGTGATGTTCTGCTAAATATATTATCTTTGATCATTGCATTCCATTAGTGTATTAGTGAGATGGGCCATGAGAAAATAGGAAAGCCAAAAGGTCAGAAGTGTGAGAAGAGAGGTTGTATGAAAGTTAAAGACAAATATGCAATTATTCTTTTGCTTGAATTGCATTTTGTTTAGTGTTCTAGGTGAAGCCAAAATTATTACTTAATTTTTAAAATCTCAATTTGTCTATATGGCCTTGACCATGTTATTTGCCTAACAGAAAATTTTATTTGGAGTTTTATGGTCACTTGAGACCTGGATCTTTCACTTTTCCTCCAAAAAGCAAATGGGAATAAGCATTGACTTTGCTTGTTATCATTGAAAATAATATGGTCCAGATGAAACTTCGCTATCAGTGGCTAATGCAGTTTCTTATTCATGTGTTCATTATGAGTGAACTTGACCATTGCAATAGTTTCCATAATCGCTTCCCTGCCATTAGAACAATTTTTGATGATATCACCCTCATTCTTCACTTGCTTAATTAGACCCCAGTGCATCAATGAGTCATTTTAACTTTCTGCTGTGAAGGCTCTTCATGCCCAGGCCTAACCACTGTCTCTAAGTTTTATGCTGTTCTTCTTAGCCAGGGCTGTGAGATGTTTGACTACAGTTGCTTTCTAGACAATTCAAATAAGTTTTTATAAATAACAAAATACATCTTCACTTGTTTCTTTGATGCTATTTGAGTACAAAAGGAATTTGATATTTTTTGGTTACCTACTATGTGTGAGATTGTGTGCTACAGCTGTCAAATTCATGGTTTCATTTAAAATTAAGATACTATTTTCCTGATAGTAAATTAGTAATTGTACACTGTAAAAATTTTGGAAATGTAAAAGTTTACAAAATAGAAAACAAAATTAACCAATCTTTCCTCCCAGCCTAGAAGTAACCATTCTTAATATTGTATGTATGATTTTACAGGGTTTTTCTGTAGATATATTTAACATATGTATCTGATTGTGCTGGTCATATAGTTGCCTACTTATTCAGTTATGAACATTTTCTCTTTTATTAAACTATTTTTAATTTGTAAGACACTGTAAAATTACTTTAAGTTCTTTTTTCAAAAATTTTTATTTTATATTGGAGTATAGTTGATTAACAATGCTGTGTTAGTTTCAGGTGTACAGCAAAGTGACTGTTATGCATCTATCTATTCTTTTTCAAATTCTATTCTAAAGCTTTATGTCATTTCCCATGGGCAATTGGAATCACAATTGATGGAATTAAAAGCATGAGTTGAAACAAAGAACAAATACCTTTGGGGATCCTAACTAACGTGGGTAATCTCATGATTTGATACCCCTATTATTATGTTAGGTTTAATTTAAAAACTGATTTTAGGGCTTCCCTGGTGGCGCAGTGGTTGGGGGTCCGCCTGCTGATGCAGGGGACCCGGGTTCGTGACCCGGTCCGGGAAGATCCCATGTGCCGCGCTGGGCCCGTGAGCCATGGCCGCTGGGCCTGCGCGTCCGTAACCTGTGTTCTGCAGCGGGAGAGGCCACGACAGTGAGAAGCCCACGTACCGAAAAATAAAAATAAAATAAAAACTGATTTTAAAAAGTATGATTAAGAGAATGATATAATAATTTTTATACTGAAGAGAATTGTGAACCAAGTTTTATACTTTAAATAATTGTTTTAGCATTAACTAGCTTATATTCCATCTCCAAACATTGTATATACTGTAACATCACATTACTATTACATATTGTTAGATATGTATCATCAACTTACACACATTAGGGTTAAGATGTTTACAATATAAGTATCATTTGTGTTTTCAGTCATATATAATATATGAGACCTGTTGAAGGCAATATATTTTCTCCCTTCTCCCCAAATGATATAAAGTTGTACTGGGGCTTCCCTGGTGGCGCAGTGGTTGGGAGTCCGCCTGCCGATGCAGGGGACACAGGTTCGTGCCCCGGTCCGGGAAGATCCCACATGCCGCGGAGCGACTGGGCCCGTGAGCCATGGCCGCTGGGCCTGCGCGTCCGGAGCCTGTGCTCCGCAATGGGAGAGGCCACCACAGTGAGAGGCCTGCGTACCACAAAATAAGTAAATAAATAAATACAGTTGTATTAAATTGAATAAACCAGTTTTATTTCAGGTTTACAGTGACTGCAAACTAGATCTACAAGTTATCAGCTTATCACTTCTGCTAGTTTAAGTGAGAGGCAATGGGATCAGAGTGGACGTGGGAGGTGAGTTGGGTTGTGTGGTAGTGAAGATAATAAATTACCAATATGTGGGTTCATGGATGGTCTTGACAAATATCAAGGCAGTTATACTCCTGAAGCTCAGTTTTGTAAGGTTATTGGAGATGGAGAAGTGTGGAGCCAGAAACCTATGTTTTACATCCAGGGTTCTTGAAATTCTGCTTAAAGTCTTGCTCTGTTTGGTAAAAGACACTCAGATACTATTGGGAGACAGCTTTAGTCAAAAGTTCATATGATAACAGTCACAAAACAGAGATCTCTTTCCTCAGCAGGGCTTGAGTCGATTGTAGCCCAGAACTAGGAAGCAGGCAAGAGGAGGTACCCACCTGTCCTGTCCACAGGTGTCCTCAATATTCTGCTCAGTCCATCCAGTGGAAGAAAAGGATTAGGAAGAAGAATTAAGAGACTGTGATAAAGACGTTGCCTATCACTTCATCCCACATGAATATTTCATTTCAGATTAGTTTTGTTTTTTTAAAAAATTCAGAATTGAGTTCTTTGAAAAATAAATAAAGTCTTAATTTGAAATCAGTGAGAAGAGATGAAGCACTAAAGGACCATGGATGAAAATATACCCTAAATAGAAAGTTAGCAAAGGTGATGTGGCGAAGCCACTCCACTGGAGAAGACCATCACAGAATTTATTGGTAAGGGCTTTGGGACCTCAAAGGAAGGAAGCACACGGTTTATGAGTCTATTTTCTGCACACTGTTTTGATGGTGGCAGTGAAACGTTCTTTGAGAATAATTGGTACAGCAGGAGGTTAACATCACGTAGTGCTGAGTAGAACTATGTAGACATGTTCTTATAGCAACCTCAGAAAGTGACTATCATTTGAGTAGTTGTATTTGTGACCCTTCAGACAGGCCACTATTTCCTAGAATTTATTCTGAGGTAATTGGAAATTCTAAACTGCTTAAGAATAAATGATGAGCACAGAACTTTCAACTGGATAACTACTCCAAAGGATCAGTTTCATCTCTGTAACAATTTTTTTTTAAAGTATTTCTTAATCACTATTTTCTTAATTTTTATAGGGTGCTTGAGAAACCATATAATTCCCAGAAATAATCTGGTTGGTAAAAAAAAAAATCCAGAATGAAGACATTACCTTTAAATTATTCTTCCTGATGGCTTATTAATAAGTATAAAATGACTGCAAATATAAAAGAATCCAATAAATGCTTCACTTTAAATTAGCACCTGAAATGAAACACTTAAAGGGTTATTTGGCAGCATTTTGGTGAATTTGACCCTGACAGTTGAGAATATTTATTATTATTTATTTGTTTGTTTGCTTATATGTTTTTTGCTGTATTTACTGAGCAAGAAGCAGAATTAAGAGAAAGTGTCAGGTATATGGTATTTGTTTTTCTCTTTCTGACTTACTTCACTCTGTATGACAGACTCTAGGTCCATCCATCTCACTACAAATAACTCAATTTCATTCCTTTTTATGGCTGAGAATGGACTTGAGGACACAGTGGGGGGAGGGAGAAACTGGGGTGAAGTGAGAATAGCATCGACATATATACACTACCGAATGTAAAATAGATAGCTAGTGGGAAGCAGCAGCATAGCACAGGGAGATCAGCTCGGTGCTTTGCGTTGACCTAGAGAGGTGGGATGGGGAGAGTGGGAGGGAGGCTCAGGAGGGAGGGGATATGGGGATATATGCATGCATATGGCTGATTCACTTTGTTGTACGAAAGAAATTAACACAGTATTGTGAAGCAATTATACTCCAATAAAGATCTATTAAAAAAAAAGAGAGAAAGTGTCAGGCAAAACAGAAGATGTTTACTATGACACATTTAATTAGCTGACACAAATATTATATTAGCACTTTTAATAACTTGACCTTCAATTGCTCCTCGGGTGATACAACACAACAGAGAAAAAGATCTTTCTTTAAAAATGACAGCTGTTGATAATTCCCCATATTTACACATTTTGTCCTTCTAAAATAGCACAGTATGTCCTTAGTTTTGTGATATTCCTCTAAGATTAATAGGTCTGAACTCACATTTTCTGATAATCCAGCTTTTCACAGTAAGCCAACTTCATTGCCAAGTCAGGGGGATAAGTATTATTCCACAGCTAGGACTATGAAAGGCTGCAGAACAGGAAGAGAATGAAAAGTATTGAGTTAAAAGATTTGCATTGATCTAGATGATCACCAAAGTCACCTAAATATTCTCATGGTGTCTGTGCTCCCTCTAGATGCTCAATCCATCTTAACCTGGCTACAGATTTATTTGTTCTTATTCACATCTTTGGTCAGGCTGCAACTACAAATAAAATGTTCAATAGCCCCTTAGAACTGAAGCGTCAATGTTATCCACTTAACCCTCTGGCCACCACTTATCTTGCCCCAATTCTACACTCCTCAACTATGTAAAGTCTCCATTCCAGCCAGGCTGCTCCATTTTGCCCTAGCTTAACTTAAAACATCACTGCCTCCCACCCTCTTCCATAAAACCACTCTCAAACACACATCTGACATGCTTAACTGCTTCTCCAGACACCTCCTTTTCATTGCTAAGGTATCCAAATATTCTAAAAATAAAAGATTAAACTCTCAACTTCTATAACATTGCTGTTAGTTGATAGTGTACTTATTATACTCTCATGGTCTGTTTTCCTGAGGTCAAAGTGAGGTCCTGCAGCTCGTGAATGATCCCACTGCTTGGTCTTACAAATACTCCATAGTTACTCAAGAAATATCCAGTGGTTAAATAAATAATTTCTGATATATTTACCAGCAGTCTGAACAGAAGTTATATGAAATTTGTGACATGTATAATAAAAATAAAGTAGATAATGTATTCTAATTATCTCCAAATGTATACTATGACAAAGGTCACCAGAGAGTCAATCAGGAAGCCTTGCCTTCTTTCTGGGCCTACCTGTGTCTTGTGTCCACAGGACAGTGACTGGGAACATTTTGCATGATGAACGTCTTACCTGATCCTTAAGAATCTTTACTGTTTCCCACAGCCAGATCCACTAGGCTGAGATTTTACCACTTAATAATTCTTTTAGAGGTTTAAACTTTAGAAAATAATTTAGAAAGAACAAATCCACACTATGGGTTGAATATTTTACAGCCAAATAAACAATTAACATATGTAAAAAAGTAACCAGTATTTACTGAATAATGATATATTTAAAATACTATTCAATGATTTTTGTGAATGTATCTTATTTATTCCCTTTTTTTTTTTTTTTTTCAGTACGCAGGCCTCTCACTGCTGTGGCCTCTCCCGTTGCGGAGCACAGGCTCTGGACGCGCAGGCTCAGCGGCCATGGCTCACGGGCCCAGCAGCTCTGCGGCATGTGGGATCTTCCCGGACGGGGGCACGAACCCGCGTCTCCTGCATCGGCGGGCGGACTCTCAACAACTGCGCCACCAGGGAAGCCCAATTCCCAATTTTTAACAGTGAAGAAATTGAAACTCAGTATGGTTAACCTACCTTCCCAAGGTCACACAGTCAGAATAACAAAGTTCAAATTTGTGCTCAATATGCTGAGTTGTATGATAAATGTATTTTTAATTATTTTAGGAACTCTCAAACAATTTTCCAAGTGGTTGAACAATTTTAAATTCTTACCAGCGGTTTATGAGTATTACAGCACCACTACATTTTGCTAGAAGTTGGTATTTTTAGTAATTTAAAATCATAGCCACCCTAACTGGTATGTATTGATGTCTCACTGAAGTTTTTATTTGCATTCCCCTAGTGACAAATTATATTTAGCATCTCTTCTTGTGTGTATGGCCATTCTTTGAAGTGTCTGCTCAAAACTTTTGCTGCTTTTTATTGGGTTGTCATATGTCTACACAAAGACTTGTACACAAATATTCATAACTGTTTTATTTATCAAAACAATAGCCCCAAATCATAAACAATCCAAATGTCATCCAATAGGTGAATGGATAAATAATAAATATGATATATCAATGCAATGAATACTAGATAATAACTGGAAGTTACTGCTACATTCAGCAAACTGAATGAATCTCAAAATCATTTTGCAGAATGAAAGAAACCACACCGAAAAGAAGATACTGTATGGTACCATATATATATGGAGAGAGAAAAATATAGACAGATATATAGATATATAGATAGGTGTACATATAGCTATAACGATGATAGATAGATAGCCAGGCATAGATACATGTATGTAAGTATTTGTAGCTTCATTAAAGTGCTGATGTCACAGGGATATGCAATTGTCAAAATTCCTTAAATTGTACACTTTAAGTGGGAACATAAATTATACCTCAGGTTGATAATAAATGATGATTTATAGATAGAGAGATAGAGAGATAGAGACATGGTTGTCTGTATATGTATATACCAGAGGACAGATCAAATAAAATTTGATCCCAGTATTATGCTCTTCACTATGCCTAATGAGACTAAAGGAAGTGTCTCTATACGGAAATATCTCTACCATCGTTTTGATCTTATCTGTTGCTACCTCTTGTATTTTCTTATTTCCATGTCATTTACTGATTTTTCCATAACCTTCATTAAAAAAAAAACCTCTGAAAATTCTCAGTTTGTTCATAATTTCTTATGTTTAAGACTTCACTTTTAGAGTCAATGTTGTTTCTAAAATTATAAGCTATTCTCTTATTGTTCATATATACCACAAAATACTCCATTTTACAACTGGCACTCTCTGCTAATGTGTACCCTTTCAAAACAATCATTACTCTTGAGAATTATCAGGAAATAAATTATCTTTTTGCCATTTACAGTTCCAGGATGAGTAATAATATATACACAATGACTTCAGCAGGAAGAGGACAATTTCCAGGTTCAGGATTGTCTTTAAAAAAAGTATTTCCTGGGACTTCCTTGGTGATCCAGTGGTAAAGAATCCACCTTCCAGTGCAGTGGACATGGGTTTGATCCCTGGTCAGGGAACTAAGATCCCACATGTTGTGAGGCAAGTAAGCCCGCGCGCCACAACTATTGAGCTTGTGTGCCTCAACAAGAGAGCTTGCATGCCACACTACAGAGTCCACACGCCCTGGAGCCCCACAGGCCACAACTAAAGAAGAGAAAACCCACACGCCACAACTAGAGTCTCTCTAGTGCCGCAACTAGAGAGAAACCTGAGCAGACCATGCACCCTAATGAAAATATCCCGCATGCCTCAACAAAGATCCCATGTGCTCAACTAAGACCCCACGCAGCCAAAATAAATAATGGGGAAAATAAATAAATATTTTAAAAATGTATCATTATTAAAAAAATAAGTGTCTCCTATCACCTAGTCATCCTTAATAAGCTGACAAATTGATCAAAGGAGTAAAACATCAGCCTACCTACAACTCCTGATATAGAGACATAAACACTTTTTTACACATAAAAAATGAACTCAGTAAACACTTATTGAATGTATGAATGAATTTTGGTGTAAGTCTGAAAAATAGTTCTCTTTAAAATTGTTTAACTTCCTTCAGAATCAAAAATAAACTGCAGTACATTATGGAGACTAGTATTAACACTCTAGCATCGCCATTATACTGCACTCTCTAAATAACTCTCAATCCTATAAAGTTCTGACACCTCAGAGGGAAATATATACAAGAATAAATTTAGCTGCAACTGAGTGGGAAATCTAGCTCAACCATGACATTTTGAAAGTGAGTGCTCCACCTGATTTCTTGCTTCAAAAATTAGGCTGGGCAATCTCCACATGTTCACATGTAGGTATGAGTCAGTAAATCACTTTGAAGACTGCTTCTAATAAATTTGGTGCAGTGCAAACATAGAGGTTTGCTCAAGTTAAACCCAGGTTTTTTTAAAATTCTCTGACCCTAATTTTTCAAGTATCCTCATGCCTATCTTTCAAATTAGAAAAAAAAAAATGAACTTATCTGCACTACATCTAAGTAGAGCTGGAGCATCCTCTTCAGAAATCTATCCATATTTCCCTCATCAATTCTCTCAAGATGGTCTCTCCCTAACTCAACTAGCCCCTTTTAATCGGCAACATGGGCTAGTTTTGCTCTAGATATTTGTAAGGGAATATAATAAATATGAATATCTACTGAGGTAAAGCATGTTTTGGATAACTGTCTTATAGACATTCATCTAGGTGTTTTGAAATCTAATCCTAAATAAAACCTGGATTAGAAAGTTCTGTGTGCACTGGCTTGCTTTACAGAAATCAGCAGAAAACACTGGTTTTACTGATTTACTTTTTGACAGAATAAACCAGAATATTTGTAGGCACAAGAGTGATACTAAACATATATATATATCTATCTATATATATATATATATATTTTGAAACAGTTAATTTACCAATTTTTAAGAATATTGGTGGATCTATAAAATTGCTTTATTTTACTTTCAAAGCAAAAATTATTTCTAAATTTTTAAATTAAATACATTTATGCTTATTAAGCAAAAACTATCAGTGGTTTGATTTTCTGAAATTAAAAAAAATATATAAGCAGAATGGTTTTCATACATATTTAGGTTTGTACAAATCTAGATTATACTGGCTTGGCTGTGTCTGCATCTACTACAATATTAAGTGCATTTTGTGAAGAATATGTTTTTAATATGAGGTGGTTTTTTGTTTGTTTGTTTGTTTGTGTTTTTTTGCGGTATGCAGGCCTCTCACTGTTGTGGCCTCTCCTGTTGCAGAGCACAGGCTCCGGACCGCAGGCTCAGCGGCCGTTGCTCACGGGCATAGCCGCTCTGCAGCATGTGGGATCCTCCCGGACCGGGGCATGAACCCGCGTCCCCTGCATCGGCAGGCAGACTCTCAACCACTGCGCCACCAGAGAAGTCCGTAATATGAGTGTTTAAAAACTTTTTCATAAGTCATTTTCAAAGCTGCATTTTATGATTACTAAATTTGAAGTTAATTACTCCCACTTGCAAATGATTCTTCTCTCTAGGACATAATATTTTTAATGGAAAAAAAGTCTGCAATTGTTGAGACACCTGGTAAGATCAAATCAAATTCTGCAAAAAGGAGGATGTTCTCAATTATTTTTATTTTTAATATTTAAATGCGTAAATATTTCAGTCCAGTGGTTTTTCAAGAGACTAACGCTTTACCTCCATTTAAAATATCTTTCTTTGATAGGTATTTTTACAAGAAAATATGCATAGAACAAGTTGCCTCTACTTATATTAACTTTTTGTTTCCCTAAATTTGAATTATACAAAAACCATAGACTTTATCAATTTTGTTCCATTTTAGCAAAGAATTTAAATTTATCCAATTAAAAATAAACTCCATCAAAAATTGTTTTCTACAAGTCAAGATATTGCAAATAACACTATAGACTTTCAGAATTAACTTTTATACTCCAATTGCAGTAGCAGAATTTAATACCTTTTTTCCTCCTTTCATTTTTAAGGATGAATTTCAGTGTCTTCTAGTTTGCAAAACTATTTTGACAAGTGAAATTCACTAAACTTACAGAAGTAAAGATTTTAGTGTTCCATTTGTTGAATATTTTGATTAAATTTTATTTTTAACAAAATACAACTAAAATATAAAATATTATAGATTTTGACAACTACAATTTTTATTTGATTGGTGGACTAGCACAGTTTTTTATATACTTGCACCAAAGGCAATTCTAAGTACATTTATGCTTCATAACTTTCTTAAGTTACTAGGACAGTTTTACACCCCTCTGCTATATTGGTATTTGTAGTTTCATCTCACAAAAAAATACATTTATTTTTACTGATAAACTTTTAAAATGAATTTTGAAAAGCAGTAATAGTAACGTCAGATGTTTCACCTTTAAAACAGAAGGAACATCAAAACGTTTTACAATGATCCCTTGAACTGAAAGGGAGAAAAAAATGACTCATTACTAGAATTAATTTATTTTGCTCTTTGAAGCTTCTGATGACACGTATAAAACTGTCCATCATCTAATTGCCCATGAAGATTTTCATGTGCTAATGTATCTAACACATAAACAGCCATCACTTACTTTACTTTTTCTATGTACAGAAGAAAATGTGGGATTAAAAAAATGAGTGAAGTTGTAAGTTCAGCCTCTGGGTAGATTTTGCTGTTTGTAAAAAATACCCTCTTTTTTAAAAAAGTGGAAATAATATAGAATGATCATCATTTGATCCAATTGAAAAGTTACCCTTCAGAATATGCCAATACACCATTTACAGCTTCGTGTATTAAACCATCAACAGTGAGCACAGTCTTTAAAATAATTACAAACTATTGAATCAGATGTTGACCCTGCTACAATAGACTTGTGTTTCCTGCTTTTCATGTGGTAGGGTCTCCATAGTGGACAGCAACTGTTGACAAATATTTCCTGCAAGTTACACATTCATTTTCAAATTTCTTTTGAGAAAGAGATAGACCAGTAGGGTAGGAATTATTTTTTTAATATACATACTTTATTTCTGTGATCTCATTTCTGCAAAAGGTATATTGCAAAATTTAAACGAACAAATAAATAAATAAATGAGTTAGATGCACGTTTTTCATTTTAAAATTCACTCTAGCAAAAGCATTCACACTATTCTCCATATTCTCTATGGCAGGACTACTCAGCCTCTATTCTCCACACATGTTTCCCACATATTTTTAATATTAACACCTATCCTGTTAAATGGGGACCTGGAGGTTTCATGTACCTGACAGGCTACTGCATGGGCCAAGGAACAGCAAGCTGTTGCACCAAGTGGCCACTACAGGGAGCACTTTGGAAGACTTGAAGGAGTAAGCTGTTTCTACCCTTCTGTGTGGAGAGACACTTTATTTTATTAAACAGCACCCTGCAAGCTTCTTTTGATTGGGAAGTGTTAATCATGTTCTATCTGAAAAGAGCTGGAAAATAAAATGTCAATTATAACTGATTTTGTTTCAGATTTTAACACAGAATGCTGTGAGAAGAATGTCCCACAGTATTAATAGAAAGCATGTCCCACAATATTAATAGAAAGCATGGCAGAAAGAGTAACTAACAGTCGGGGATCAAACAAACCATCATATGCTTAGTTTAATGCAATTATTAATAAAATTGTGTGACCAAAAAGCAAAATAAAACTCTGGGAAAATTCAAAACAAGACAGGACGTGATGCCAGAACAATAGGTCTAAGCTGGACACATCTTGGGCAAACTGGAACATGGTCACCCTGGTTAAACCCAAAGCCTGAAATCTTTGCTAACTCTACTTAGAAATTATGATATTTCTTGGTAAGATCTTTTCCTTAAAGAAGACTCAGTAGAACCAAATTTCTCCCAGTTTATTCTACATATTATATCCAAATCTGCATGGCTTTTCTTATGTATTTTGTCTTGAAAAATTGACTACACTTATATTAAATAAAAGTCCATAAATCTACATACATTTCATGTTTCAATTGATCCTGGCCATTTACATAACAAAAAAAAAATTCCTGAGGATGCTTCTCAGATTTTACATCAAAGTTTGGCAAATTTGCATGCATTTATGTTGAAGTCTTGGCTGATTATTCGACATTTTCCCATAAATTTCCTTTACTCTTATTAGTAATACATTGTAAATGCTGCATCTCTAGGGATTATAGAACAAATTTTATGTTTTAATAGAATTTATCAAAGAGATTAAATTTTAATTTGAGTCAAATACAGCAATTTCTAGATACTTGAGGATCCTTCTAGAATGCAATTCCCTTCTGGGATTAGGGACAATAAGGATAAACATATGGTAACCCATGAACACAGATCTGTGTTGTTCCTAACAGCTAGTTGCTATTATGTTATGCTTCATGCCATGCTGCTGCAGACTAGTGGGAATACTTTATTCAGTTTCTCAAATTTCATCAATATGGTGAATACTTATTTATATCCCCAGCATCTATATCCCTGTTCTTCTGAAAACAGCTCTGATTCCATTCTTAGTAAATGTGGTCTAGGGCAAAGATAAAGCGCCAGAAGCTATACTGTCCAGTTTTCTCATGTTAGGTTAGATAGATGATAGACACATTATAGATAGATATAGATAAAATAGATTTTCTTCAACCAGTTTGCAATGGAGTTTTTGGTTACTTGGAAAATTCTAATAATAAAAATTATAATACTAAGACAACTATATGTTATGGAATCATGAATATTTTACCAGAGGCTCCTTATTTTAATGGAATGTGGCTCTGCCTTTGGGAGAAGTGCTTAATTACAATGTAAAAAATAATAAGCTTTGCTTTAATTTAAACTCATGATGCTTTAACTCAAACTTAAGCACACTTTATTTGCATTTTGTCTTCATGTACTTTAATTCATTCCCCCATTAGGTAAATAGAAAGAGAAGAAGTATATTCATAATATACATCCAAACCAGACACTTAAAGAATGTTTATGACCAATTCAATGTTTCTTTATAAATTAAGAGCTGACTACCGAAAAGGTGATTTGATCTAAATAATGAATGAATATTAGGATGTTAATGTGGAAGAATAACCTGCTGTTTATTTGTTGGTTTGTATTTAATTGTACACATCAGCGACACTTAGTATTCCCCCACATGCACACCTCCTGTCTTGGTAAATGCTTGAGAATTTAGTAGTCATATTTTTCCGAATGAGCAGACAACATTATAAAATTGCAGATGGATCAGTGTGCATGCAAAAAGCATCCAAGCAGCTGCAGTTGAAGTAGATTTTGCATAGGAACCTATCTTACAAAGTGAGCTACAGCAGACCCAGTATTACTGTTATGAAATTGCCTTGATTTCTCAGACACCCCAAGGACTATTAAATAAGATTTGCCTACCTTGACATAAGTAGAAAAAACCATCTGGTTCAGATGATGAGCTGTGCCTGAAGGGGCAGCTATAGCCTTTGCTTCTACCATAGAACTAGCAGAACTAAGGGGTTATAAATGTATGAATGTTCCATAAATACAATTCAGTTTATAAGATTCATTATTTGAACTGATTAAAAAATCTAGGAGACATCTAGTTCAAAGCCCAGGTTATGGAGAGATTCGGCAATATTGACTAGGAAAGGGAAACATCAGAAATGTAAAAGGAAAGAAAGTTGTGGTTTTCAGAGAGAACAGTTCCAAAGAAAGAACAGATTTCCTGCACTTTAAAGGCATTGTGGTGTTTAACATCTTCCTCCTGTAGTCCGTGTGCCTTATATGTGTCTATTGACATGGTCATTGTCTGTCTCACAATGCAAGATCTAAAAGCTTGTCAAGGAGCCACATAGACATGGACACTTAATACAGGCCCTTTGATAAAAAGAAGAGAATGGGAAGAAAATGAGAATAAAGAGGATTATACAAATAAGAAAAAGAAGAAAGGGAAAAAATCACTTATTAGTGAGAAATATAGTATTTTTTTTCTATTTTATGAACGAATGTTCAAATGATCCTGAAGTGTTACATTCTTTATTTTATATAAACAACTGACATAGGTAATGACTATGTTGTTAAAAAGCAATTTACAGGGCTTCCCTGGTGGCGCAGTGGTTGAGAATCCGCCTGCCGATGCAGGGGACACGGGTTTGTGCCCCGATCCAGGAAGATCCCACATGCCGTGGAGCGGCTGGGCCCGTGAGCCATGGCCACTGAGCCTGTGCGTCCGGAGCCTGTGCTCCGTAATGGGAAAGGCCACAACAGTGAGAGGCCCGCGTACCACAAAAAAAAAAAAAAAAAAAAAAAAAAAAGCAATTTACAGTCTTCTTAAGAACTATGTGGGGGCTTCCCTGGTGGCACAGTGGTTGAGAGTCCACCTGCCGATGCAGGGGACACGCGTTCGTGCCCCGGTCCGGGAAGATCCCACATGCCGCAGAGCAGCTAGGCCCATGAGCCATGGCCACTGAGCCTGTACGTCCGGAGACTGTGCTCCGCAATGGGAGTGGCCACAACAGTGAGAGGCCTGCATACAGCAAAAAAAAAAAAAAAAAAAAAAAAAAGAACTATGTGTATCCAAAATTAATAACTAAGGAGAATCTTGACACTGCCAGAGAGTGTGCCCTCCATTGACCCTGAGAGTATTGGGATGGCTTTATATATTGGAATATGTCTTTGATTGCTTCCTCAGTTTTAATAATACAATATCAATCTGGGCTCCATTTAATAAGCTTACTATTTAATATTTAGCTGCCAAGATAGTTGACCTGCACTCTAGAATTTTGTCAGGGCAAATGATATTAAACTCACTACTGCCCCAAATCCAAAATTCATTTTAGAGAAAATAATATTTAGGCAGGATTGCCTGAAGATTATATGATCTATCTATTTCTCTAGATACCATGATACCTGTGCTTTTATTCAGTACATTAGATAGCTGGGTAACCTAAATTCTATTGTATTGTTGCCCCTTAAGACTAGTTTGATTAAATTGTGATTTGGTGCAATTTCATTAGCCCTATATTCAGTGACATCATAAGAAATAGTCCCATGCAATTGAAAGCTGTGTTTAACAGAAGGTGTGGCTGAGAATTTTGTTCCATTAGATTACAGTGTCCTCTTTGGAAAAAATTGGGAAAAATTAGTTTACTTTTATCTTATGGATATTATGAATCATCCACTTATCCTATTTTCTCTTCTAATTTTCTACTATAGAAGTTAGAGTCAAACTGTGACCAAACTTTTTGTGTTCTAGCCTCATTTTTAGGCCTATTTATAGGTGACCTCTTTGCAACGCATGTCTACTTTATTATTTTGCTGGATTTTTTGTATTTTATGAAACTTCTTAATTTTCTCTGGAATAATAAAGGAGAAATATAAGAAATATTAATATAAATTGATTTAACAACAAATAGAGTTATATTCTAAATTTTAAAAACATTAAAAACTGAACTTCAAAAAATATATTTAAGGCATGATTTTGTGTGTGTGTGTGTGTGTGTGTGTGTGTGTGTGTGTGTGTGTGTGTGTGTGTGTTTTGGAAGAAACTGTAGTATAGTTGAAAAAACTAAATTGAGAAAATAATACCCAGATTGCTGAAGGTTATGAGACAGGTCATTAACAAAATTATACTGACTGTATATTGCTTGAGTGCTTACTTTGTGTCTGATGCTAGGCTAGCTATACTTCAATCATTTTGTAGTTGAGAAAACTTAAGCTAAAAAAATAAAATAACTTGACTAAGGTTATACAAAGAGTATATGTTAGAACTGAAGCTTTCACCCAGGTCTTTCTGACTCCAAATACAGTATCTATTTAAAAATCTCATGGGAAGCCTTTCAACATAATTTTAAGTTATGTGTTCTTTAGTTAAAGCAGAACGTGAAGAACAGCAGCTCATACCTTAGAGGCACAGGTCACAACTTATCCTTCTCCCTATGGAAATCCCACCAGCATGAAATTACTGCCAAATGGTTAATTAAATCTTGAATGTATCAATAGGAATATATTTACAGAAAGAGATGATTATATTATACTCTGAAATGGTGGTACCACATCTTATACACATTTGGAGAAACATATTTTAAGAAGGAATCTGATACACAAAAGTGCTCATAGGAAATGGTAAATAAGTATTTCATATGAAACACATTGCAAGAATAGTCTATATGTAACCTACCAAAGAAAATACTGCATCATTTATTATCACAATTAATTGTGTAATAAGCACTCACAATACTTAGTGGCATACTGCAATGGACATTACTTTGGTTCTCAGTCTATGCATAGGCTGCTTGGTTCTCTTGTCCTGAAATGGCCTTGTTAAGATGAACCCATGTGTCTGTGTTCAGCTGTGGTTTGACTAGGCAACTCTACTCATCTTGGCTGGCATTTATCACTTATCTTGTGCCTCAACTAGATCAACTGAGGTGACTATCCCATTCCATACTTTTATTCTTCCAAGAGGCCAAAGAAAGATATTGTGGTAAAGGCACACAGACAAGAGACAAAATGAAAGGAGGCAAGGCTACTTGAGACCTAAACTTAGAACTGGCACAATGTCATTTTTGCTACATTCTACCGGCTAATGCACATACAAGACTAGCTCAAATACAAAGAACAGAGTCAGGGTTAGGGTTAGAGTTCTCAACTTCTTGATGAGAGGTACTGTACAGTAGAGTCACATAGTAATGGACATACATAAAGGGAGTGGTGGAGAATGGGGCCATTTTGCAAACATTCTACCACAAATACTAAGTGAAAAGACAAAATAGTTCTTCCAATATTTGTTATTTCTATGTATTTCTCACAACAGTTAAAACTCAATTTGACTAAAATAAACCCTCTAATTTGGTCTTTTTCAGTTCTCCAATTATGTATATTTTCTTTCCTTAAATTTCTAGGCATTTAACATTCATGTGCTCCTCTAGCATGTTCAGTCATTCAGCACAGCCAACTATGATGCCTCAAGAAAATCATTTTGTCTGAAACTCAACTGTTCACCTCATACCAATATTAAATCCTAGGCAACTTTCAACATTTGGTGTCCTACTCCCACTCAAAAAATAGAGTTTCTAGAGCAAAATCTTGAATGTGACTAAATAGATCCAATGTCACTGATAATACATCAACTGGACCTCACTGCTGTATTCTTTTATTCATCTCACAACCCTGTTGTATATTCTCAAAGCAGCTCTTCCAAGAATTTCTATATTCTTTAAATTCACCAAATGTTTTAATTTACCAAGAAGAATAGTATCATGAAAAATGAACCCCATGGTTTCAGCTTATAGCTGTTACCAAATTCTCTGATCTCTTTAAAATGTTTCCCCTCTCCCAATATTTCTATATTAAAGGAAAAGTTGTCTTCCTCATTCCTAATGAAGTTTAACCTCTGTATTTCTTTATCTGCCATTGCACATTTTAGGACTTACATCATCATTCTTTTTCTTTTTCCAGAAATTCTTCTGAGACCTCTCCCATCTGCATTAGAATATGTTCAGGTCTCTCTTATATTAAAAAATGGAAGAAAAAACTTTCCCTATCAAGCTTCTATGATACATTTTCCCCTTGTTTTTGTAGCTAATTTTCAAACAATCATTTACATTCTAAGGATGTACATTTATGACTGCCACATTTCTTAATCCCCTACTGTGTGGCTTCTTCTTCTTTTCCAAACTGAGAACCACACCTCCCATGGAAATGTCCTGTAACTTTCTGAAGCACAATTACTTGTTCTCTGTGTTCTTTATCCTTGACCTTTTCTGCAACTATCAATTTTCTCCTACTTTGTGAAATCTACACCTTCTTTCATTTTGTAATTTTATTATCTTGATTTTCTTTTAACTATGCCTCTTGTTTCTGCTCATTCTTCTTTGCAGTTTCTTCTTCTTTACTCCTCACTAAATAAATAACAATAAATTTAGTAATATTTGTAGAGCACCTACTTTCTGCCAGACAATGAACTACATGTTTAATATGCATCTCTTCTAACTTTATACAAACCCTATGAGAAAGTTGTGATTAATATTCCCAAATTGCAGATAAAAAATTAGAAACTTAGGTTAATTATCTTGGCTAAGTTTGCACAGATATTACATGATAGAGGTTGGATTTAAACTGTCTACTTTCAAAGACATTGATCTTAATTACTACTATATTTGACCAATAAGTAGTGCTCTATATTTATCTCTCAATATTTTCCACTTTATTTTGTTGTAAATGTCACTCGTTCTTTGGTTTTTCTACTATCTTTTGTATTCAAATGTCCATATCAATCACTCCAATTCTGACCCCTCACCTTTATTTACTGGTAGCTTACCTGTTCTGTAGTCTTATATCCACCTGTCCTCTTGTCATATATTCCTTATCAAACTAAGAATTTAAAAAGTGAGCTAAAAATTATTGAACGCCACACACCTTGCCATCATTCTCATAAATAATAAGTTACCACTTATTTATTGTTCTGTGTCAATAAGATACTGTGAAAAGCATTCTCCACACAATATTTTATTTAATCTTCTAAAACTTTTGAAAATAGAAAGCTCTAATAGCACTGGACTTATATTAACACATAGTAACAGTAAATTAAAAGTAAAAATAAAAAATATTTTATTACTGTCTACAATATTCATCTTATGCCTGATTTGCTTCACTAGCATAGATTTCCTGATTCGTCCCTGAAGTATTTGAATTTGCAACTGTGAATTAGCAAATGAGAACTCTCATTTGATCCCCTTTTCCACTGCATTTCTTCAGCCTGAATTCATCTCTCTCAAGCATCCTCGTCTTTTTATGTTTTAGTGCAACTTGAAAAAAAACTAACAAAAACAAAATTTATTGACTTGTTTCTGAAAATTCAATAGTAAGGTAGGGTCACACTTTTTTTTTCATTCTTTGGCTCTGGCTGTTTATGATTTTCAAGGCTCTGCCTTTCTTGTGTTTCAGTTTCAGTATTATACTGACTTCACAAATAGCCACAAGCATCAATCAACCACAAGTGCATTCTTCATCATTCATATCCAGGGAGAAGGAGGATGCTCCCTCCCCTTACAATCAAACTGTATCCTGAATTATACTTGCGTTGAACCACCCTGATGCCCTTGGGGATGTCATTTACTGATTGACTTGGGTCTGGGTTCCTGAAGCAATTACCATGGCAAGAGAGTTAAATTTACTCTGACTCCTAGACAAATCAGGCCCACCCATGAAAATCAGAGCAGAGACAATCTAAAACTTCTTAATCTTCACACAATGTATGAGGGTGCAATATATGATGCTATTTTCTTTACCTTCCTGCATAAGAGACACTCCAGCTTTTATATACTTGCAACCTGAGATTACCTAGCACACAGTCTCAAATACAAGACTCAGATCTTAGTGTTCAACATATATTGGTGAGCAAACATGGAACAGCTTGGCAGCCTGTGAAGCAAAGAAATTTAAAGTTAATAGGTTTAATGAGCGCTACCAAAGCAAGCACAATTTAAGATATAGATTCTTTATCTCTCTCCATATATATATATATATATATATATATATATATATATATATATATAGCTTATAAGTTAATTCTAAGTTTATTCTTTTTAAGAAACACACATACCACTATAGCATATAGAGGCATATATTTGAATTGCTAAAGGAGGTTACATTTTCTCTATACATTCAAAATTTTGTAACTAAAATCCTTATTTTTTTCTAAATTAATTTTTTCCTGGTGGTCCATCAGGAATTCCATTAATAAAATATTAAATTTTCTTATAATGTTGAAAATAATTTATATTATTTTAAATCACAGAATTAAAATTTTTCAGATGTGTTTTTTCTCAGATGTATTAGACATAGTGGAAAATATACATTTCAACTATACTATTTATTCTTTTGACAGCAGACTGTAAGCAAGAGTTACTGAATTGAGTTGAACAATTCCTCTAAGCAGTGGACTCTTTCTATAATTTGACATTCAAACTAAAGTTTTAAAAGTTATCTCCATTACCCATATCAGAAATTTATGAAGAAATTCATAGGAGCATAAAAATAGTGTTGGTTGGAGATGATGCATTCATGTATATACATCACAGTACAATAAAGTCTTTTTAGAAATATTTTCTAAAGGATTAGTGTTTAATCACTACATATGAGAAAATAATTTCTTGGGATATACATGGATGTTTCATTCTAAAGGATTATGCTGTTTATAATTCTTTAGCTAAAACGGATATTTGAGGCTCACCATCCAATTGCACCATTGACAAAGCATGCAGTGATATGAAACTCCCTTCTTTAAAGTAGCAGTCTGTGTAATTTAATGTAAGGCTCAAATATCATGTAACTATTCCTTGAATTTCTGAAGTCATGTGTGTCACAACCACCTCACAACCTACTTGTAAGCATACTAAACAGGTTGTAATAATGGTATTTCTTTGGTAATGGCAGATCTCAAAAGAGCTGCAGTTGAGTTCTCTTTGGGTTCTGAGTTTTAAAAATACTGCCTAATCATTTGTTTAAGAAAATTCTACGGAGGACGTTCAAGATGGTGGAGGAGTAAGATGTGGAGATCACCTTCCTCCCCACAAATACATCAGAAATACCTCGAAATGTGGAACAATTTCTACAGAATACTTACTGAACACTGGCAGAAGACCTCAGACTTCTCCAAAGGCAAGAAACTGCCCACATACTTGGGGAGGGCAGAAGAAAAAAGGAAAAACTGAGACAAAAGAATAGGGATGGGACTTGCACCTCTGAGAGGGAGCTGTGAGGAGGAAAAGTTTCCACACACTAGGAAGCCCCTTCACTGGTGGAAAAGGAGGTGTGTTGGAGAGGGGGGAAGCTTCAGAACCACAGAGGAGAGCACAGCAACAGGGATGTCGAGGGCAAACTGAAGAGATTCCCACATAGAGGATTGGTGCAGACCAGCACTCCCTAACCTGAGAGGTTTCTCGGCTCACCCGCCAGGGACAGTGGGGGCTGGGAGCTGAGGCTCGGGCTGTGTGAGGTTGGCTGTGTGAAAACAGCCTGAAGGGTTTTAGTGTGCCACAGACCACTGGGAGGGAGTCCGGGAAAATGTCTGCAACTTCCTAAGAGTCAAGAGACCATTGTTTTGGGGTGCATGAGGAGAGAGGATTCAGAGCACAACCGAAATGAGCTTCAGAGATGGGCATAAGCCATGGCTATCAACGCAGACACCAGAAACGGGCATGAAACAGTAAGGCTGTAGCTGCAGCCACTAAGAAGCCTGTGTGCAAGCACAGGTTACTATCCACACCTCCCCTCCCAAGAGCCTATGCAGCCTGCCACTGCTAGAGTCCCAGGATCCAGGGACAACTTCCCTGGGAGAACACACAGTGCACCTTAGGCTGTTGCAATGTCACGCCGGCCTCTGTAGCCACAGGATAGCATTGCATTCCATACCCCTCCCTTCCCTGCAGCCTGAGTGAACCAGAGCCCCCTAATCAGATGCTCCTTTAACCCCCTCATGTCTGGGCGAAGAACAGATGCCAGAGAGTGACCTACATGCAGATGTGGGACCAAATCCAAAACTGAACCCCAGGAGCTGTGGGAACAAATAAGAGAAAGGGAAATTTCTCCCAGCAGCCTCAGGAGCAGAGGATTAAGTCTCCAAAATCAACTTGATGTATCCTGCATATGTGGAATACCTGAATAGACAATGAATCTTCCCAAAATTGAGGCCATGGACTTTTGGAATAATTGTAGACTTGGGATTTGCTGTATGCAACAGACTAGTTTCTGACTTTTATGTTTATCTTATTATAGTTTTTAGTGCTTGTTATCACTGGTGGATTTGTTATTGGTTTGGTTGCCCTTTTATTTATTTTTTTCTCCTTATTACTTTTTTATACTTTAATAATATATTTTTTATTTTAATAACTTTATTTTATTTTTATATCTTCTTTCTTTTTATTCTCCACTTTCTTCTGAGCTGTGTGGTTAACAGGGTCTTGGTGCTCTGGCCAGATGTCGGCCCTGAGTCTCTGAGGTAGAAGAGCTGAGTTCAGGATATTGGATCACCACACACCTCCTGGATGAATGTAATATCAATTGGCGAGAGCTCTCCCAGTGATCTCTGTCTCAATGCTAAGACCCAACTCCACTCAATGAGCAGCAAGCGACAGTGCTGGACACCCAATGCCAAACAACTAGCAAGACAAGAGCATAACCACACCCATTAGCAGAGAGGCTGCCTAAAAACATAATAAGTTCACAGGCACCTCAAAATACACCACAAGATGCGGTCCTGCTCACCAGAAAGACAAGATCCAGCCTCATCCACCAAAACACAGGGACCTGTCTCCTCCACCAGGAAGCCTACACAAACCATTGAAAAAACCTCATACACTGGGGGAAGAGAGGGTGTTCCCCGAAACAGTGGGAATTACAAACTTTCAGCCTGAAAAAGGGAGACCCCAAACACAGTAAGTTAAGCAGATGAGAAGAAAGAGAACTACTCAACAGATAAAAGAGCAGAGTAAAAACCAACCAGACCAAACAAATGAAGAGGAAATAGGCAGTCTACCTGAAATAGAATTCATAGTAATGATAGCAAAGATGATCCAAAATCTTGGAAATAGAATGGAGAAAATACAAGAAACGTTTAACAAGGATGTAGAAGAACTAAAGAGTAAACAACCAATGATGAACAAAACAATAAATGAAATTTAAAATTCTCTAGAAGGAATCAATACCAGAAAAACTGAGGCAGAAGAAAGGATAAGTGACCTGGAAGATAAAATAGTGGAAATAACTACAGCAGAGTAGAATAAAGAAAAAAGAATGAAAAGAATTGAGGACAGTCTCAGACCTCTGGGACAACATTAAATGCATGAACTTTCGAATTGTAGGGGTCCCAGAAGAAGAGAGAAAGAAAGGGACTGAGAAAATATTTGAAGAGATTATAGTTAAAAACTTCCTTAATATGGGAAAGGAAATAGTTAATCAAGTCCAGGAAGTGCAGAGAGTCCCATACAGGATAAATCCAAGAAGAAACATGCCAAGACACACAGTAATCAAACTATCAAAAATAAATAGAAGGAAAAAATATTAAAAGCAGCAAGGGAAAAACAACAAAAACATGCAAGGGAATCCCCATAAGGTTAAGAGCTTATCTTTCAGCAGAAACTCTGTAAGCCAGAGAGAGTGGCAGGACATATTTAAAGTGATGAAAGGGAAAAAACAACAATCAAGATTATGCTACCCAGCAAGGATCTCATTCAGATTTGACAGAGAAATTAAAACCTTTAAAGACAAGGAAAAGCTAAGAGCATTCAACACCACAAAACCAGCTGTACAACAAATGCTAAAGAAACTTCTCTAAGCAAGAAACACAAGAGTGGGAAAAGATGTGCAA
This sequence comes from Kogia breviceps, assembly GCF_026419965.1. Lineage (NCBI taxonomy): Eukaryota > Metazoa > Chordata > Mammalia > Artiodactyla > Physeteridae > Kogia > Kogia breviceps. The sequence goes on from NC_081325.1 coordinate 31,657,464, forward strand.
TAACAAACACAAAAAAATTGAGAAAATGGTAATAGGAACATACATATGGATAATTACCTTAAATGTAAACAGATTAAATGCTCTCACCAACAGACATAGACTGGTTGAATGGATACAAAATGGAGACCCACACATATACTGTCTAAAAGAGACCCACTTGAGACCTAGGGACACATACAGACTGAAAATGAGGGGATGGAAAGAGATATTCCATGCAAATAGAAATCAAAAGAAAGCTGGAACAGCAATTCTCATATCAGACAAAATAGACATTAAAATAAAACTATTATAAGAGACAAAGAAGGACACTACATAATGATCAAGGGATAGATACAAGAAGATATAACAATTGTAAATATTTAGGTACCCAACATAGGAACACCTCAATACATAAAGCAAATGCTAACAACCATAAAAGGGAAATTGACAGAAACACAATAATAGTGGGAGACTTTAACACCCCACATTCACCAATGATTATCCAAAATGAAAATAAATAAGGAAACACAAGTTTTAAATGATACATTAAACAAGATGGACTTAATTGATATTTATAGGACATTCCATCCGAAAACAACAGAATACACATTCTTCTCAAGTGCTCATGGAACATTCCCTAAGATACAGCATATCTTGGGGCACAAATCAAGCCTTGGTAAATTTAAGAAAATTGAAATTATATCAAGTATATTTTCTGACAAGTATGCTATGAGACTAGATACCAGTTACAGGAAAAATAACCTGTAAAAACTACAAACACATGGAGGCTAAACAATACACTACTAAAAAACCAGGAGATCACTGAAGAAATCAAAGAAAAAATCAAAAAGTACCTAGAAACAAATGACAATGAAATCATGAAAACCCCAAACCTACAGGATGCAGAAAAAGCAGTTCTAAGAGGGAAGTGTATAGCAATATCATCCTACCTCAAGTAAGAAGAAAAATCTCAAATAAACAACCTATCCTTACAGTTAAAGCAATTAGAGCAAGAACAACAACAAAAACACAAAGTTAGCAGAAGAAAATAAATCATAGAAGTCAGATCAGAAATAAATGAAAAAACAAAGAAGGACACAATAGCAATGATCAATAAAACTAAAAAGTGGTTCTTTGAGAAGATAAACAAAATTGATAAACCATTAGCCAGACTCATTAAGAAAAAAAGGGGGAAATGCTCAAATCAACAGAATTAGAAATGAAAAAGAAGTAACAACTGACACTGCAGAAATACAAAGGATCATGAGATTGCTACAAGCAACTACATGCCAATAAAATGGACAACGTGGAAGAAATGGACAAATTCTTAAAAAAGTAAAACATTCCAAGACTGAAAAGGGAAGAAATAGAAAATATGAACTTACCAATCACAAGCACTGAAATTGAGACTGTGATTAAAAATCTTCCAACAAACAAAATACTAGGACCAGATGGCTTCACAGGCAAATTCTATCAAATATTTAGAGAAGAGCTAACACCTATCCTTCTCAAACTCTTCCAAAATATAGCAGGGGGAGGAATACTTGCAAACTCATTCTACAAGGCCACTATAACCCTGATACCAAAACCAGATAAAGAAGTCACACACACAAAAAAGTCAATAAGCCAATAACACTGAGGAAAATTGATGCAAAAATCCTCAACAAAATACTAGCAAACAGAATCCAACAGCACTTTAAAAGGATCATGCACCTTGATCAAGTGGGGTTTATGCCAGGAATGCAAGGGATCTTCAATATACACAAATCAATAAATGTGACACACCATATTAACAAATTGAAGGAGAAAAAACATATGATCAACTCAATAGATGCAGAAAAAGCTTTTGACAAAACTCAACACCTATTTATGATAAAAATCCTCCAGAAAGGAGGCATAAGGGGAATTCACCTCATCATAACAAAGGCCATATATGACAAGCCCACAGCCAATATCATTCTCAAGGGTGAAAACCAGAAACCATTTCCACTAAGTTCAGGAACACGACAAGTGTGTCCACTCACACCACTATTATTCAACACAGTTTGGGAAATTTTAGCCACGGCAATCACAGAAGAAAAAGAAATAAAAGGAATCCAAAATGGAAAAGAAGAAATAAAGCTGTCACAGCTTACAGATGACATGATACAATATGTAGAGAATACTAATTATGCTACAAGAAAACTACTAGAGATAATCAATAAATTTTGGAAATTAGCATGTTAAAAAATTAATGCACAGAAATCTCTTGCATTCCTATACACTAATGAGAAAAAATCTGAAAGAGAAATTAAGGAAACACTTCCATTACCATTGCAACAAAGAGAATAAAATACCTAGGAATAAACCTCCCTAAGGAGACAAATGACCTGTATACAGAAAAATTTAAGACACTGGTGAAAGAAATTAAAGATGATACAAAAACATGGAGAGATATACCATGTTCTTGGATTGGAAGAATTAACATTCTGAAAATGACTATATTGCTCAAAGCAATCTACACATCAGTGCAATCTCTATCAAATTACCAATGGCATTTTTCACAAAATTAGACGAAGAAGTTTCAAAATTTGTATGCAATCACAAAAGACCCCGAATAATCAAAGCAATCTTGAGAAAGAAAAGCAGAGGTGGAGGAATCAGGTTTCCTGACATGAGACTAAAATACAGAGCTACAGTAATCAAGACAGGATTGCATTGGCACAAAAACAGAAATATAGGTCAAAGGAACAGGATAAACAAATGCACATATGGTCACCTTATCTTTGATAAAGGGGGCAAGAATATACAATGGAGAAAAGACAGCTTCTTCCATAAGTGGTGCTGGGAAAAATGGACAGCTATATGTAAAGGAATCGAATTAGAACACTCCCTAACACCATACACAAAAATAAACTCAAAATGGATTAAAGACCTAAATGTAAGGCCAGATACTTTCAAACTCTTAGAGGAAAACATAGGCAGAACACTCTATGACATAAATCACAGCAAGATCCTTTTTGGCCCAGCTCCTAGAAAAATGGAAATAAAAAGAAAAATAAATAAATGGGACCTAATGAAACTTAAAACCTTCTGTGCAGCAAAGGAAAACATAAACAAGAAGAAAATACAACCCTCAGAATGGGAGAAAATATGTGCAAACCAATCAATAGACAAAGGATTAATCCCCAAAATATACAAGCAGCTCACTATCAAAAAAACAAACAAAAAAATCCAGAAATGGGCAGAAGACCTAAATAGCCATTTCTCCAAAGAAGCCATACAGACTGCTAGCAAACACATGAAATGATACTCACCATCACTAATCATTAGAGAAATGTAAATCAAAACTACAATGAGGTATCGCCTCACACCAGTCAGAATGACCATCATCAAAAAAAACTACAAACAATAAATTTTGGTTAGGGTGTGGAGAAAAGGGAACCCCCTTGCACTTTTGGTGGGAATGTAAATTGATACAGCCTCTATGGAGAACATTACAGAGTTTCTTTACAAAACTAAAAATAGAACTACCATACGACTCAGCAATCCCACTACTGGGCAAATACCATGAGAAAACCATAATTTAAAAAGTCATGTGGCACAATGTCCATTTCAGCTCTATTTACAATAGCTAGGAAATGGAAGCAACCTAAGTGTCTATCAATGGATGAATGTATAAAGATGTGGCACATATATACAGTGGAATATTACTCAGTCATAAAAAGAAATGAAATTGAGTTATTTGTGGTATGGTGGATGTATTTAAAGTCTGTGATAAGAGTGAAGTAAGTCAGAAAGAGAAAAACAAATACCATATGCTATCACATATATATATGGAATCTAAAAAAAAAATGGTTCTGAAGAACCTAGGGGCAGGACAGGAATAAAGATGCAGACATAGGTAATGGGCTTGAGAACACAGGGAGGAGTAAGTGTAAGCTGGGACGAAGTGAGAGAGTAGCATTGACATATATACACTACCAAATGTAAAATAGAAAGCTAGTGGGAAGCAGCGATATAGCACAGGGAGATCACCTTGGTGCTTTGTGACCACCTAGAGGGGTGGGATAGGGAATGTGGGTGGGAGATGCAAGAGGGAAGAGATATGGTGATATATGTATATGTATAGCTGATTCGCTTTTTTATACAGCATAAACTAACACAACACTATAAAGCAATTATAACCCAATAAAGATGATTTAAAAAATTGAAAAATAAAATAAAATATCAGAGCTTAAAAAAAGAGAAAATTCTAAAGTTCTATTCCAACATGCATAGTGTAAAATCTTAAAATTAACTCTACTTATAGAAAAAGTTGACAGCATACAAATCCCACTTGAGCTAGGCCTTGTGGTGAATAGAATAAAGAGAAATTTTGCAGAAAGCATTTGGTGAAAGATGTTCCAGCTAGAGAATTATCATTCAAGTAAGATAAGTTATTTACTGGACTTGATTTAGAGTCTTTTTTTTAACATCTTTATTGGAGTATAATTGCTTTACAATGGTGTGTTCGTTTCTGCTTTATAACAAAGTGAATCAGTTATACATATACATATATTCCCATATCTCTTCCCTCTTGCATCTCCCACCCTATCACCCACCCTATCTCACCCCTCTATGTGGTCATAAAGCACCGAGCTAATCTCCCTGTGCTATGCGGCTGCTTCTAACTAGTTATATATTTTACATTTGGTAGTGTATATATGTCCATGCCACTCTCTCACTTTGTCCCAGCTTACCCTTCCCCCTCCCCATATCAAGTCCATTCTCTAGTAGGTCTGTTTCTTTATTCCCATCTTACCCCTAGGCTCTTCATGACTTTTTATCCCCTTAGATTCCATATATATATGTGTTAGCATATCATATTTGTTTTTCTCTTTCTGACTTACTTCACTTTGTATGACATGCTCTAAGTCCATCCACCTCACTACAAATAACTCAATTTTGTTTCTTTTTATGGCCGAGTAGTATTCCATTATATATATGTGCCACATCTTCTTTACCATTTATCCATTGATGGGACACTTAGGTTGCTTCCATTTCCTGGCTATTGTAAATAGAGCTGCAATGAACATTTTGGTACATGACTCTTTTTGAATTATGGTTTTCTCAGGGAATATGCCAAATAGTGGGATTGCTGGGTTGTAGGGTAGCTCTATTTTTAGTTTTTTAACAAACTTCCATACTGTTCTCCATAGTGGCTGTATCAATTTACATTCCCACCAACAGTGCAAGAGGGTTCCCTTTTTTCCCCACCCTCTCCAGCATTTACTGTTTGTAGATTTTTTGATGATGGCCATTCTGACAGGTATAAGATGATATATCATTGTAGTTTTGATTTACATTCCTCTAATGATTGATAATGTTGAGCATTCTTTCATGTGTTTGTTGACAACCTGTATATCTTCTTTCAAGAAATGTTTATTTAGATCATCTGCCCATTTTTTGATTGGGTTGTTTGGTTTTTTGATATTGAGCTCCATGGGCTACTTGTAAATTTTGGAGATTAATGCTTTGTCAGTTGCTTCATTTGCAAATATTTTTTCCCATTCTGAGAGTTGTCTTTTCCTCTTGTTTATGATTTCCTTTGCTGCACAGAAGGTTTTAAGTTTCATTAGGTCCCATTTATTTATTTTTCTTTTTATTTCCATTTTTCTAGGAGCTGGGCCAAAAAGGATCTTGCTGTGATTTATGTCATAGAGTGTTCTGCCTATGTTTTCCTCTAAGAGTTTGAAAGTATCTGGCCTTACATTTAGGTCTTTAATCCATTTTGAGTTTATTTTTGTGTATGGTGTTAGGGAGTGTTCTAATTTCATGCTTTTACGTGTACCTGTCCAGTTTTCCCAGCACCACTTATTGAAGAGGCTGTCTTTTCTCCACTGTATATCCTTCCCTCCTTTATCAAAGATAAAGTGACCTTATGTAGATGGGTTTATCTCTGCACTTTCTATCCTGTTCCATTGATCTATATTTCTGTTTTTGTGACAGTACCATACTGTCTTGATTACTGTAGCTTTGTAGTTTAGTCTGAAGGCAGGGAGTCTGATTCCTCCAGCTCCGTTTTTCTTTCTCAATATTGCTTTGGCTATTCGGGGTCTTTTGTGTTTTCATACAAATTGTGAAATTATTTTTGTTCTGCTTCTCTCAAAATGCCAGTGGTAGTTTGATAGGGATTGCATTGAATCTGTAGATTGTTTTGGGTAGTATAGTCATTTTCACAATGTTTATTCTTCCAATTGAAGAACATGGTATATCTCTCCATGTGTTTGTATCATATTCAATTTCTTTCATCAGTGTCTTACAGTTTTCTGCATACAGGTCCTTTGTCTCCTTACATAGGTTTATTCCTAGATATTTTATTCTTTATGTTGCAATGGTAAATGGGAGTCTTTTCTGAATTTCACTTTCAGAATTTTCGTCATTAGTGTATACGTATGCTATAGATTTCTGTGCATTAATTTTGTATCCTGCTACTTTACCAAATATATTAATGAGCTGTAGTAGTTTTCTGGTAGCATATTTATGATTCTCTATGTATAGTATCATGTCATCTGCAAACAGTGACAGCTTTACTTTTTCTTTTCTGATTTGGATTCATTTTATTTCTTTTTTTCTCTGATTGCTGTGGCTAAAACTTCCAAAATTACGTTGAATAAGAGTGGAGAGAGTGGGCACCCTTGTCTTGTTGCTGATCTTAGTGGAAATGGTTACAGTTTTTCACCATTGAAGATGACGCTGGCTGTTGGTTTGTCATATATGGTCTTTATCATATTGAGGAAAGTTCCATCCATGCCTACGTCCTTCAGGGTTTTTATCATAACTGGGTGTTGAATTTTGTCAAAAGATTTCTCTGCATCGATTGAGATGATCATATGTTTTTTCTCCTTCATTTGTTAATATGGTGTATTACATTGTTTGATTTGCATGTATTGAAGAATCCTTGCATTCCTGGTATAAACCCCACTTGATCATGGTGTATCATCCTTTCAATGTGCTGCTGGATTCTGCTTGCTAGTATTTAGTTCAGAATTTTTGCATCTATGTTCATCGGTGATATTGGCCTCTAGTTTTCTTTCTTGGTGACATCTTTGTCTGGTTTTGATATCAGGGTGATGGTGGTCACGTAGAATGAGTTTTGGAGTGTTCCACCCTCTGCTATGTATTTTGGAAGAGTTTGAGAAGGATAGGTATTAACTCTTCTCTAAATGTTTGATAGAATTCGAATGTGAAGCCATTTGGTTTTAGGCTTTTGTTTGTTGGAAGATTTTAAATCACAGTTTCAATTTCAGTGCTTGTGATTGGTTTGTTCATATTTTCTATTTCTTCCTGGTTCAGTCTGGCAGGTTGTGTATTTCTAAGAATTTGTCCATTTTTTCCAGGTTGCCCATTTTATTGGCATATAGTTGCTTGTATTAATCTCTCATGATGCTTTTTATTTCTGCAGTGACAGTTATTACTTCTCTTTTTATATTTCTAGTTCTATTGATTGGATTCTTCTCCCTTTTTTTCTTGATGAGTCTGGCTAATGGTTTATCACCTTTGTTTATCTTCTCAAAGTACCAGCTTTTAGTTGTATTGATGTTTTCTATCATTTCCTTCATTTTTTTTTCCATTTATTTCTGATCTGATGTTTATTATTACTTTCCTTCTGCTAACTTTTATTTTGTTTTTTTTTTTTGTTTTTTTGTTCTTTCTCTAATTGCTTTAGGTGTAAGGTTAGGTTGTTTATTTGAGATTTTTTTTTGTTTCTTAAGGTAGGATTGTATTGCTATAAACTTCCCTCCTATAACTGCTTTTGCTGCATCCCATAGTTTATGGGTCATATTGTTTTCACTGTCATTTGTTTCTAGGTATTTTTTGATTTCCTCTTTAATTTCTTCAGTGATCTCTTGGTTATTAAGTAGTGTATTGTTTAGTCTACGTGTTTGTATTTTTTACAGATTTTTCCTGTAATTGATATCTAGTCTCATAGTGTTAGGGTGAGAAAAGTTACTTGATATGATTTCGATTTTACTAAATTTATCAAGGCTTGGTTTGTGACCCAAGATATTATCTGTCCTGGAGAATGTTCCATGAGCAATTGAGATGAATGTGTATTCTGATGTTTTTGCATGGAATGTCCTATAAACATCAATTAAGTCCATCTTGTTTAATGTATCAATTAAAACTTGTGTTTCCTTATTTATTTTCATTTTAGATGATGTGTCCTTTGGTGAAAGTGGGGTGTTAAAGTCCTCTACTATGATTGTGTTACTGTCGATTTCCCCTTTTATGGCTGTTAGTATTTACCTTATGTACTGAGGTGCTCCTATGTTGGGTGCATAAATATTTACAATTGTTATATCTTCTTTTTGGATCAATCCCTTGATCATTATGTAGTGCCCTTCTTTGTCTCTTGTAATAGTCTTTATTTTAAAGTGTATTTGAGAATATATGAGAATTGCTATTCCAGCTTTCTTTTGATTTCCATTTGCATGGAATATCTTTTTCTGTCCCCTCACTTTCAGTCTGTATGTGTCCCTAGGTCTGAAGTGGGTCCCTTGTAGACAGTATATATACGGGTCTCCTTTTTGTATCCATTCAGCCAATTTATGTCTTTTGGTTGGAGAATTTAATCCACTTACATTTAAGGTAATTATCCATATGTATGTTCCTCTTACCATTTTCTTAAGTTTTTTTGTGATTGTTATTGTACATCTTTTCCCTCTCTTGTGTGTTTCTTGCTTAGAGAAGTTCCTTTAGCATTTGTTGTAAAGCTGGTTTTGTGGTGTTAAATGCTCTTAGCTTTTCCTTGTCTGTAAACGTTTTAATTTCTCCATCGAATTTGAGTGAGATACTTGCTGGGTTGCATACTCTTCATTGTTGATTTTTCCCTTTCATCACTTTAAATATATCCTGCCACTCCCTCTGGTTTGCAGAGTTTCTGATGAAAGATCAGCTGTTAACCTTATGGGGATTCCCTTGCATGCTTTATTGTTTTTCCCTTGTTGCTTTTAATATTTTTTCCTTCTATTTATTTTTGATAGTTTGATTACTATGTGTCTTGCATGTTTCTTCTTGGATTTATCCTGTATGGGACTCTCTGCACTTCCTGGACTTGATTAATTATTTCCTGGTGGTGTGTTTTGGGGTGTCTGTGAACTTATCATAATTTTAAGCAGCCTCTCTGCTAATGGATGTGGTTGTGTCTTGTCTTGCTAGTTGTTTGGCATAGGGTGTCCAGCACTGTAGCTTGCTGGTCATTGAGTGAAGCTGGCTCTTGGCCTTGAGATGGAGATCTCTGGGAGATTTTTCACCCTTTGATTTTACATGGAGCTGGGAGGTCTTTTGTGGGCCAGTGTCCTGAACTTGTCTCTCCCACCTCAGAGGCACAGCCCTGATGCCTGGCTGGAGCACCAAGAGCCTTTCATCCACACGGCTTTCTTCTTCTTTCTTCCTACCTCCAGATACTCTTTATTTAAATAGAATGTGCTGAATTCAGTCAGAGAATGCCAAATATATGATATTGCTTATATGTGGACTCTAAAAAAGATTGTACAAATGAACCTATTTACAAAACGGAGATGGAGTCACTGATGTAAAAAGAATGTGCTTTTTAGGTGTTTCCATAGTCTTTTGGGAAAGTTCAAAACCCTCTTGGGGGTGAGAGGTGTTTGGCATGTGTTAAAAACTATTTTTGTAATAACACCAAGACATTTGTTACTTTCACTGCATAGGCATTTACACTGATGGTGTAAAACCAACGATGGGTAAAATTGCTGGTACCTTAGCATAAATCAGGGAAGTGACACCAAACTGTACTAGTAGTCATAATATTCTTCAATGCTGCACACTCACAGTGAAAAAATGAAGTAATACAAATCATTAATGTTATTAAATCTCAGCTTAAATGTGTGACCCTTTAATATCCTGCTGATAAAATGAAGGGCATCTCTACAGCAGTTTTGCTGCATATTCAGGTCCTGTAATTATCTGAAGTTAAAGCAGTCATAAAAATGTTTGAAATGACAGCAGAACTAGCTAGCATTTATTTATTTATTCTTTTTAAATAAAACACCAATTGTACTTACATGAACAACAGATTGACAAGCTATGTGGTTACTCCTGGCTATGATGTTGACAAACATTTTCTCAAAAATGAATGATGGGGCTTCCCTGGTGGCACAGTGGTTGAGAGTCCGCCTGCTGATGCAGGGAACACGGGTTCATGCCCCTGTCCGGGAAGTTCCCACATGCCACGGAGCAGCTACGCCCGTGAGCCATGGCCACTGAGCCTGTGAGTCTGGAGCCTGTGCTCCGCAATGAGAAAAGCCACAACAGTGAAAGGCCCGCGTACCAAAAAAAATAAAAAAAAAACAAAAGAATGATGTTTGCCTGTCATTTTACAGCCAACTTTTATTTCAATAATAAAATCTAAGATTTCAAGCAAAAATAAAAATTTTGGAAAACTTACAGGTATCATGATTTTGTTCTTATTTTAAAATGAATTTATAAATTAACCTTTAATGAATATGATTCTATTTATACAAAATGTCCAGGGCTTCCCTGGTGGTGCAATGGTTGAGAATCTGCCTGATGATGCAGGGGACACGGGTTCATGCCCTGGTCTGGGAAGATCCCACATGCCATGGAGCAGCTGGGCTCGTGAGCAATGGCTGCTGAGTCTGTGCGTCCGGAGCCTGTGCTCCACAATGGGATAGGCCACAACAGTGAGAGGCCCATGTACCACACAAAAAAAATAAATAAATAAAGTCCAGAATATGCAAATTCATAGAGACAGAAAGATTTGTGGCTGCCAATGGCTGAGAGGAGAGAGAATCAGATGAGACATGGTAATGAACTCAGGGTTTCTTTGTGAAGTGATGAAAATGTTCTGGAATTAGGTACTGTTGCTGGTTGCATAACCTATGAAGATACTAAAAATCATTGAATTATAATTTTTAAGAAGGTGAATTTTATAGTATGTCAATTACATCTCATTTTAAAAATTAACACAAATATTTCCCCCTTTCATTTTCTAATGCAATAAATATTGACATAATCCCTATGACTAAAGCCCTTTGGGATCCTCAATAATCTTAAGAGCATGAAGATAACCTGAGGACAAAAAGTGTGAGAACCACTGATGTAGGCTAATCAGTGATCAGGAATTCAAACAATGATAATAATAATAATTATGAGGAACTAATGGAATTATCTGGACATTGACAGTTATCTCTATCTCTCACTCATGGCTGAACAGTTTGTTTTACATTCAGATTTACATTGGCAATCTGCTGTAATATCTTTGCAAATTAGTGGCTAACTGTCATTGCATTCTCAAAATCTGATTGCAGAAGGAATCAGGCTGATTGGTTTGTTCCTTACAATTGCTCCTAAGGTTAAATCCTTTCACACCAGGATACCTCACATGTCATTCTTGCAACAGGTACCCATCTCTGGAACTTTATACTGTGGTCATATGGTATAAATAGCAGCTGGGTGTTCTTTCCCTATATAGTGGCTCTACTTGCACCAGGTTAAACTAGAAGAAGAAATCAGTTGGGGCATGTACATAACTGACACAGCCTTTCCCTCCAGCCACAAAGGTGAGGCATATTTGAGGAGTTGTATCTAGTTCCATAAACCTGGAGTATAAGGTGCAGGGGCAAGCACAAAGTGATGTTAAAGAGGTAGTTAGACCAAGAGATTTTCTCTGCTCTCTAAACTAAAAGGTTTGGAATTTATTCTTTAGAGGTTAAGGCATTATTTATTAAACTTTAACCAATATGTTTTATAAGAATGTTTCCTAGTAAAAATCTAGTGATTACAATGAACTAGATTCATGAAATTCATGTTCATGTTCATGATGGGGAGCCACTTGGATGCATAAAGGGCTCCAAAGGTCACATGTCTGCACTGTCTCAAGGTTCTTAATATAGCTGGTGACTACAGGAAGCATTAAATTTGGGCCTTGTCACAAACTCAAAGGAATTTATTAAAAAATAGATTATGAGCTTTTAAATTATCATAAAAATGGTGGTTGTGACTTAAGGAGGTAATAAGGCAGTTTATTATCCGTTGCCACCTTCTCAAGATATAAGTCCTCTAAGCTGCTAAAATGAAAGCCAGAATTGCATAATGAGCTAATAGCAGAATTATTTAAAAAATAATTTAGGGGATATAGTTTCTCATGTCTCCTATCCAAGAAGAAGAGAAATTAAGTACCTGCCTATTTTGAGACATTTTCCAGGATCCCTGTTTATAAACTACTGTGGTAGGCTGACCGATAACCCCCGAAAAGGTGTCCACTTCCTAATCCCCAGAACCTGTAGGTGTTACCTTACATGGCAAAAAGGACTTTGTAGATGTGACTAAATGATTTTGAGGTGAGGAGATTATTCTGGATGATTCCAGTGGGCCCAGTGTAATCACAGGAGTTCTTATAAGAGGGATTCAGAGAACGTCATGAATGTGAAGACAGACACAATAGGTTGGAGTGATGAGAGAACAGGTCCAGAGTATACAGGTGGCTTGTAGAAGCTGAGAAATGCAAGCAAAGGATTTTCCCTCCAGAAAGTTCAAAAGGAACCAGCCCTGTCAAAGTGTTGACTTTAGCCCAGTGAGACTGATTTTAGACTTCTGACCTCCAGAACTGTAAGAAAATAAATGTGTTTTGGTTAAGTCAGTAAGTTTGTGGTAATTTATGACAACAGCAGTTGGAAATAGATATAATTATTTAAACAGGGTTAATGAGAGCTAACGTAACAGAGCCACAGATATTAGGTGTTTTTCTCAGGAGTAATCTCAAATTCAGTTAATGCTTTATCAGTGTCCAAGAATTTCTTCCCTAAAAACAGCATATTGGAAGCTGCTTATAGCAGGTAATGTTTATTGGAAGACAGGGATTACTTGGCTTTGTTCTTCAATGAAGATAATTAAAAATTATGTTTTTTATTTACCTCTTAGAACATCATGGTTCCCTCAGAATCAAATAGTAATAAATAATTAAGGTAATGAAAAAAATATTAGAATAATAAAATTAAGTTTTCAAATTCTTTATTACATTCTTCTTTCTTCCGTAAACCTCTTCCTTCCGATGCATGTCCAAAATAGAAACTGGCATGCAAATGCCTATGTTAAATCCTAAGAGAAACCTGCCCCAGATTGAATGGGAAAAAAATGACAAGAAACTTTGGCAAAATTAAAATGACTGTTACAAGCTATATATATATATATATATATATATATATATATATATATATATATTTTTTTTTTTTTTTTTTTTTTTTTTTTTTTTTTACGCGGGCCTCTCACTGTTGTGGCCTCTCCCGTTGCGGAGCACAGGCTCCGGATGCGCAGGCCCGGCGGCCATGGCTCACGGGCCCAGCCGCTCCGCGGCATGTGGGATCTTCCTGGACCGGGGCACGAACCCGTGTCCCCTGCATCGGCAGGCGGATTCTCAACCACTGCGCCACCAGGGAAGCCCACAAGCTATATTTTTAAATTATATTTTTATTACTCTAATAATATTGTACATGGACGTGACTCTCTATTATAAAGCATGCTCAAATAAAAATATGGTAAATACTTTAGATTATAGGACTAAAAAATTTTATGATTTGTTCTCAGAGCATTTTCAACTGACTTATAATACCAGAAAGCACTTAGAAAATGTGATAAACCTTAACAAAGACATACTAGAAGAGCTTTTATAAGGATCATAAACGCACAATCTGTATGCTATTTTTAAAATGTAATATATGTACATGGTTTAAAGAATTCAAACAGTACAAAGACTGTATAAAGAAAAATCAGTTTCTGTCTTAACATCCTGGCCCCATCTTCCTCCCAAAGGAGAAATACTACAATGGGTCTCCTAAGCATCATTGTAGAGACATTCGGGGCTCATACATAGAGAATGTATGCATAGCTATGGCCCTGCCATTTTAACACCTGTTGCACACTCTCACACTCAACTGCATTGCTTCTTAGTTTATTTTAAATAATATGGTTTGCAGGTCATTCTATTATCCATTTATATAGGTTTACTTGTTCTTTTTAATAGAAACATCACATTTTCAACTTATAATATACCATCATTTGTTTTATCAGTCCTTTGTGTATATATGTGTATGTGTAAAATACCATTAGTCACAAGGAAAAATTTAAAAGAGATTTAGATAATATGTAAAAAATAATACCACCAAAACTAGCTACTGTAGAGAGTATAGCCTACTAAAGAAAGGATGAAAAGGACAGAATGTAATATTTGCTCAGTGTTTCTGTATTTATTGTAGATTACAATCACAGTTTAGAGTTATTTCTCCTCTTTAACCTTTGCTGTAAATTACTTAGTATGGGACTAAGCAGTAAATGTATGGGTGATTAATATGTTATTTCTTATATTAATATTGAACACTGATGTCTAGAACTCAGTTACAATTGATTATATCTTTCTTCACCTAAAATTATTCACCTTTTGCAAAATGTGACTTCAATAAATAAGTCATAAAATGGATTCCACTCTCTCCTTAATTTCCATTATTTCTTCTGGGTGGTGTCTAAATAAAAGCTTTTATGTTTTTCTGTGATGATAATGCTAAGAATAGAAAACCTGATCCAAATTCCAAAGCCATATCATATAATAAATTCTTTTGTATTAAAGTACATGTATTCTCATCCCAGACTAGCTTCCACAGATTGAATAAGCTACTATAAAATTTAAAGTATGAAATTTACTTTGAATGTCATTTTATTTCACATTATGGAAAGCACAAATATGATATTTTCAAATTTTGATCAAATGTTAAATGTGTATAATGATTCAAGAGAATCGGAAATCTTCACATTCAAAATAAGAATTCTCTATTTAGCAGCTAAGTAAGCTTTGAGAATTCATTTTCACAGAGTCTTAGCTTTCCAATATCTAAAATTCAATTAATAATACCTGTCCCACAAAATTATATATTGATAATATGATATATGGAAAGATTTTTATTATTCACTTCAAAAGAAACTACTTGATGACTTTATATCAGTCAATATGCAATCAAATGTTGGTTGCTATTACTTCTAATGATGTATGCCAAACAAAAATATAAATATATCGGTAAATTTATTTGTAATGAAAGAGTATAGAGTTAAAAGAATGATGATCTGTGTTCTATTTATGGTATACAAACTCTCCAGTTGTTTTATTCGTGTACTCTCTGAGTCTCCAATTCTTTACTTATTGACAGAGAAGATTATATCAGCTAATCTCTGAAACTCCTTTATTAATTATATCATTAATAATAACTTTTGCAGGTCATAATATATGGGTAGCTATATTGATTGTAGTAATAAGTTGAATTTTAAAGTGACTCTTAGGCCTTTCCTATGTCATGAGTAGAGTAAGAATAGTGTATAGAATTTATTATTTATAAACACCAGGATATAGCAATTGTGCTAATTGTCACCAAGTAAAACAGTAAAACTTTATTCAAAATTGTTGCCAACTAATTTTGGGGGTCAACATTCTAATGTTAATAAATGGAACAATTATATCAACCTAGTAGCAGTAGGAGGAGACAGCATGGAATGGAGGAAGGGAGAAAGGAAAGAAATAAGGAAGGAAGCAGGAAGAAAAACATAGGCTGTATTGTGGAAATGTCAAAATGCCTAGTAGACACACCAGGTTTCTATGCAGGTAGTGCAGATAACAACCCTAAATAATAAAATCACTCTCCAGAAATAAGCCAAGGAGGCTTCAGAATGTACATGGAGAAATTACTTCACAAAATGGGCAATGATCCAGTCAAACATAATTCAGTCTGATAGAAGAAAGGAGGTTAAAAAATTGTATATTAGCCACACGATGGAGAAAAGAAAGAAATCACTTTCTTGTTTTTCATTCTGAGAAGCAGACTATGAAAAATTATTCATTTTCCAAATCATGTATATTCTAAATTCAGTCTATCTGTCTATACAATGATATCTGTGCATTTATTGGCCTGGATCTTATATTAATTGGCAGAAATTGCAAATGCTCATCAGCCAGACATTAAAAAAACATTATTTTCTTAATATTTTCCCAACCACCACTTTCCGCACACAGTTTCTCAGATTTTTGTCAGGACTTTTCTACTTGTCTCACATATTTGTTTTCCAAGGTATGACTCACAATCTCCTTTGGACTAAACTGATGCATGCTAATATAGTTTTAGTTAGCCAATCTATCATTTACTCCTATGTACACATGGATTTTATTCTAATATATGTACATAAATATGAGCATTGATAGGGTCTTTGATTATTTTTAAATTATTTGCAAAAAATGAATACAAAAGTCCCAAAGCTAATTTTAACATCATATAAAAGTTAGTATATATAAAATCTTATTTTAAATTACATTCCATTGAATCCAGTAAAAAAAAAAAAGCAGAAACACTTTTTTGTCTCTTTTAGTAATGTAACTGTACCCTGAACTAAATGATTTATTTATTCTATAAGATTTTAAAAACAACGACTGAAGGAATCTAAAGGAAAAATCTTAGAAATTACTAGGCAGGAGGCTATATCGTATCCATGGTAAATGAAGATTATAGGGCTCTGAGAATCACTCAAGTATCATCTAAAATAACTTTATAAGTTTATGATTTTTCTTTCTCTATCCACATTATCTCCAATTTCATTTTTTTGAAATGTATTTTCTTATCATTCTTTCCTGATTGACTATAAATATACCTTGTATATTCATTTCAATAAATATATCAGATGAATTTTGTCAGTATGTAAAAAATTCTTTTTTTTCATGTCATTATTTTCTTTGTCACTATTTTTCTTTCTGTATATTTGTGCAGCACTAAATTTAGGAGGAGGAAAAGCTGAGAGCAATATTATCAATAAATATTATGATTTATTATATTGTACATAGTATAGTAATAAATGTAATCATAAATGTCAACTATTGTTGAAGTTTTAACAATATCCAACAGAAGTTCATGTAGAAAGTGCTCAATCAATACTGTTGAATGAGTGAACAAAGGATAATGCATTTAATAGCAGCTACTTAAACTGATTTTGTGTGGCAAAATATAGATTGCAATATAAATATGAATGTATTCAAATACTCATTTACCATATGCTGTGGTATGCATTCTAGGATAAAATTGGGGTATATTAATTTTAAAATATCATGGAATCCAGTGTATGATAGAAAAAATGACCAGATTTATTAATTGAAGTATTTAAGAAGGAAGAGAAACTCAAGTGTGCTGGTGAAATAACCACATAAGCCTCCATTATCAGGTTACAGATTTCACCATTATATGATTTTAGCAGATATCTAAATCAATATTTTGTTCATCCAGTTCATGCTAGGCATTGTGAAATATACACACATACACATATATCACATACATACACACATAGTAAATATAATAAACAAGAATTGAAGCAAACAGGGCAACTTTAGTAAACATTATAAGCTTATTAAGAATATAGAAAGCTTATTTAAGTAGGAATTAGTGAGACTGGATAAGGAAGTAATGTTCAAAAAGACTTAGAATTCTGTCTTGGCAAATATATCAGAAAGGTTGATGTTTTTTAAAAAGTTGCTATTGGAAAGTGAATGGAAAAATAAAAAGTTGTAAATCAACTTTCACAGATTATCAAGAGAAAACTAGAGAAAAATAATATGTAGGGTCTTCTTCCAAACAGTCAACTACTGGGGTAAGAAACTGAAAAGTGCAGTACCATTGGTTACTGAAAAGGACCCAACAAAACTGTATGAATTTTCTTGGGCAAGGAAACACAGACATTATTTAAATAGCCAAACTTTAAGAAGTATATCTTAAAAATAAACTCTGACCTATTTATCCTGAAGAATAACGTCAAAGTAAAAAGACTTTCAACTTATAAAAAAATAACAATGTAGGTTCTTTACTTTTTATGTTTTTAGCTCTTTTTTTGCACACATTTTCCCCCCCTGTCCCCCTTACTTGTTTACTGTCTGTTCCTTTTTTATACTGTATTAGTGTCGATTTTAATAGTAGGTAACTGATGTAAAAATCTGTAGGAGATGTCACATTTCCAGTAAATCGTCACATAAGTTGTCATATGATGAGAACACTGTTTCTCCTATAACTGTAGGAGAACAAGGATGTCTGCTCTCTAGGTGGAGGTCTCATGAACCATGATGGTTATCACAAATTTGCTGACGCTGAACCAGTTGTCATTCTAGTAAGAGCTGAATAAAGTTGTCTTAGAAGATATCAGCTCCCTAATTCAAGACAGAGAAACTGATGTCACTGTTAAAGTCATAGGAGACCATCTAAACCAGTGGTCCCTAACCTTTTTGACACCAAGGACCATTTTCATGGAAGACAATTTTTTCATGGACTGAGGGGCCAGCGGATGGTTCTATATGATTAAAGCACATTACATTTATTGTGCACTTTATTTCTATTATTATTACATTGTAATATATAATGAAATAATTATACAACTCACCATAATGCAGAATCAGTGGGAACCCTGAGCTTGCTCTCCTACAACTAGATGGTCCCATCTGGGGGTGATGGGACCACCTTAGCTCCACCTCAGATCACCAGGCATTGGATTCTTATAAGGAGCATGCAACCTAGATCCCTTGCATGCACAGTTTACAATAGGATTCGCGCTCCTATGAGAAGCTAATGTGGCAGATGATCTGACAGGATGTGGAACTCAAGAGGTAATGCAAGGGAGGAGGAGCGGCTGTAAATACAGATGAAGCTTTGCTCGCTCTCCGGCCACTAGCCTCCTGCTGTGCGGCCCAGTTCCTAACAGGCCACAGACCGATACCAGTCAGAGTGCCGGAGATTGGAGACCCCTGATCTAGACCACACGATCCCATAAGATGACCGTCAATGTATAATTTATCCTTTAAGATGACACAAACGTCTAATGGAAATATTAACATTAATTAATTAATTAATAATTAACATATTTTGATGTTGAAGTCATGATTCAGAGAAAATTCTGAGTTTTCAAAAGTCACTGACAAAAACAATATTGTTTGTAGTCGAGACAGCAACATTAGTATGAATATATGAAATATCATAATCATTGGTTTAAATAATTAATATATCCTTATAAAGCAAAATTAAATTATTATAGACAAATTCATCTTAATTTTCATCAATTCAGTTGCATTTATTCAGTGTTTACCAGGCACAAGGACCCATGAAGGTAACATAGACAAAAGAGATGAAAACGGTGGACCCTAGCTTAAAGGAGATTAAATTACTTTGGTGTAAATACACACACACTAAAATACTAATACTAATACTAATAATGAAGGTCTGACTATGAGATTTGGTTTCCTCATCTTTGATGAAAGACTAAGAAGACTAGAAAGTTTCTAGTGTCCTATATGACTAAATACTAAGGTAAATATTAAATAAACTTGGAAAGTTTATGGACGCTGTTTATTTCATGTATCACCCACCATCCACTTAAATAATGAAATTTTGGCACTTCCCTGGTGGCACAGTGGTTAAGAATCCACCTGCCAATGAAGGGGACGCGGGTTCCATCCCTAGTCTGGGAAGATCCCACCTGCTGCAGAATACCGAAAGCCCATGTGCCACAACTACTTGAGCCTACGCTCTAGAGTCTGCAAGTCACAACTACTGAGCCCGCATGCCACAACTACTGAAGCCCGCACACCTAGAGCCCGTGCTCCACAACAGGAGAAGCCACCCACAGTGAGAAGCCCACGCACCGCAATGAAGAGTAACTCCTGCTCGCCACAACTAGAAAAAGCCCGCACGCAGCAACAAAGGCCCAATGAAGCAAATAAATAAATAGATAAATAAATAAATGTTCTTTTAATAAATAAATAATGAAATTTTTGACTACAATTGTCAGATGATCTCATAATTTTGAAAAATGGTCATTCACACAATAGATTTTAAAGTTTTGAAATGTTTTGCTATGTACCATAACAAATCACATCTTAATGCTAATGTATAAATTTTAGAACAATGAAATATATCATTAATTTACCTATTGCATCAATGAGACATATTTCTACTACTGCATAACTTATGGTATCAGGTATAACAAAATATTCCTAGGTCATGTTTTGGCTATCTTATGATTTTTTGGTTTTTTTTTTTAAACATCTTTATTGGAGTAAAATTGCTTTACAATGTTATGTTAGTTCCTGTTGTATAACAAAATGAATCAGCTATATGTACACATATATTCCCTTATCTCCTTCCTCTTGAGCCTCCCTCCCATGCTCCCTATCCCACGATGATCTCCCTGTGCTATGCAGCTGCTTCCCACTAGCTATCTATTCTATATTTGGTAGTGTATATATGTCAGTGTAACTCTCTCACTTAATCCCAGCTTACCCTTCCCCCTCCCCGTGCCCTCAAGTCCACTTTCTACTTCTGTGACTTTATTCCTGTCCTGTCCCAAGGTTCATCAGAACCGATTTTTTAGATTCCATATATATGTGTTAGCATATTGTATTAGTTTTTCTCTTTCTGACCTTCTTAATTTTCATTTTTTTCATCTATTTTCCAAATAAATGTTTTTGTAAATTTTCCCTTTGATTTATACTGGTGTTCAAAAGTCTGCTTTAACTTAGTTTTTAATATCTTTATTGAAAGAGAATTGAATAAGGATTATTCCTTTTGTCCCTTTTTCCTACTGATTTTTTTTCCACTTATTCTTCCCTCCAGTCATTATTTGCTTCCTTTTCTGATTATTCAGACACCATTTTTCAGTACTACTATCTTTGTTAAATTTAATTTTCACCTCTTATAAAACTATTTTTCACTTAATACAACCAGAGCCTCTTGACATTTATCCTTTTCACAAGAATTATTTTATTATTTGCTACAGGTTGATTCTGCCATATCCTTTTCCTCTCCCTCTCTACTGCTAATGGGAGAAAATACTATCTGTATTCATATGCGGCCTTCTCCCTCCTTATCACATTCTGAAGAGCATCTAACACTAACTTGCAGTAATAGAAAGAGTTTGAACAAAGAAAGGGGAAATTCCTATAGCTGAGGGCCTTCCAGCAGAATTGTAAAATCATTGCTATAGGGAGAAGCCAGCTGTTGCCATGGCATTTTGCCTAGCATAGTTGAATCAGGTCTCTTCTTTCTTGAATGGAGAATATCGGCATCTTATTATCATAGGTATAAGAGGCCACATGTGTCCCATTAACTTATAATATCTGTGAGTTACTTAAATGAAGTCATGATAACTCACCAAGAATCAGACATCTGATTTCAGCCCTGCCTCTTATCAGTGAAAAGCTACATAAATCTGTGCAGACAAGTAATTTGACCCTGTTTTGGTTTAACCAGTGGTAATCAGGATTAATGATACTTATTTAAATTGGTTATTGAGGCACTTTAGTTACTGTTTAAACCTGAACCCTACATCAACATCAGAGTGCACTGAAAATTAGGATATTTGGGGTATGTTAGATAAGCTTAAATTACTCATAATTTATTTTTGTGACAAAAATAAACAAGTAACTTTTCAAGATTATTAAGTAACATATTGTCTATTGCCAAAGAAATATTTAGTAGTTTAAGAAAGTGTTGATAATAATAAAGAGTTTTAAGTTTGAAAGCTTATATCACCATCTGGGCAATAGATTCATAGGGAAAATGAGACATGCTATTCTCCATTACTTTCTGAGAACTGAGAGGCACTTGAAATTTGATTGGGAAAAAAAAGAGCAAACATTCTACTGAAGATACTGTGTTATGTGTACATTCTCTGGAGATCTAGCATCACTGCTTTTTACAAGACTTAACTCTGACCTTATTTATGTTAAGTAAAAGAGAAACGACAGTTAATTGTGTTAGTTGTCAGTATGGTATAAGCTTAAGAAAATATATATTTTTTTGTTTTCTCTTCTGTAAAATGGTATCTGTTCAACTCTAAGAAAAATTTTAATAGAAAGACATTTACTAGAAAAATAGTGATTAGCATTAGTATTCAGCAACTACATAGTTAATTTTATTTGTCCACTTAAGGCATATTTCAGAAGGCTGGGCACACTCTTCTCATGGCTTCATATTGAAGCCAGAAATTTTTGCAACGTGTTGTGTTAATTAAATTGACTAATACTGTA
The DNA here is from genome assembly GCF_026419965.1 of Kogia breviceps. Classification (NCBI taxonomy): domain Eukaryota; kingdom Metazoa; phylum Chordata; class Mammalia; order Artiodactyla; family Physeteridae; genus Kogia; species Kogia breviceps. The sequence goes on from NC_081325.1 coordinate 31,679,539, forward strand.
AATTTCTGAAAGAAATTCTTTTTTAATATCAATTAGTTTTAAAGATTTATTCTGCTTCATAAAATGATTTCTTTATCCATTCAGAGAACAGTTCATTCTCTTTGTCATTAAATAACCCATTTTGAAAATTCCCTGTGATTTTTTTCAAAATGGTTGCAGTTTTGCAATTTTAAGATGAATTATTTTTTACATATGTAAGAGTAGTGAAATAAGGAAGATTCTCCAAAAATGACTTTGGGAGATCACTTAATTGTTTAGCTGGGCCTGAAGCAACTTGCTTTCCTCAGCAAAAAGAGTTAACACTTAAACCAGGCAAAAGTTTATGCCTAAGAGGCATTTAAGAGAGCAGATAAGCTTTATTTTAGACAGTTCTTAATGTAAAAAGACTGTGCATAGTTATAAAGTATAAGAAGTGAGTTTTGTTATAAGGTAAAGTAGAGAACCGGAAACATAATTAGAGTTGGCTAACCAGGGCAGGTTTAACTTGGAAATGGTCGGTTCCACACTCTTTCCAACATCTGGTTGTCCAACATTTCTTTTCACAGTAACCTTATATATTTCCAGTTGCAGAACAGGCAACCAGTAGCCTGTTCATTCTCTACTAAGAGGGCACTTTCCCACAGATCTCCTATAAAAAGTGAGACCCCCAAGAAGGAGAATTTCCATATTGGAGCTCAGACCCACATTAAGATTCCAACAGAGCCCCAGACTAACACCTCTCATGAGTTAACACGGTGGCATTTAAGTGGACCACATCTTTTCTTTTCTTGCTACCTTTTGCTCTAAGTAACTTCATATTTTTGTCCAATAACGTCTTTTCCATAACCCATTCTGTAAGAAATTGTGGAATTTGTCTGAAGCCATTTTTCATGGCCAGGGTTAGACCCAGAAAGGACTCCCATGAATGACATGTAATAATTATGAAAAGATCCACCAGAGTTGACAGCAAGAAAATTAGTCAAAGTCAAATCTATTCTTATGATTATCCCCTGACTTCACTCACCCAATCCCTTCCCTACTGAGGAAAAGATAGCTTCTACCATCCCTCCTATGAGTTGTCACCATGAATTTATCTAAGCAGTAGTAAATTTTGTTGTTTGTTTGTTTTTTTTTGTTTTTTTTTTTTTTTTTTTTTGTATGTGGGCCTCTCACTGTTGTGTCCTCTCTTGTGGTGGAGCACAGGCCCCGGACGCACAGGCTCAGTGGCCATGGCTCATGGACCCAGCCGCTCCATGGCATGTGGGATCTTCCCAGACTGGGGCACGAACCTGTGTCCCCTGCATTGGCAGGCAGATTCTCAACCACTGTGCCACCAGGGAAGCCCAGCAGTAGTAAATTTTATATTTTCCTTTGGATTTGTTTCTTCAACATAAAAATCCATTTCACCAAGGCTAAGTGATCCTAAAAATCAAGGGACAGTGTTGAAATATTTATATTCTGGAGAAAAATGCTCCTGGGGGAAATAAACTTCTGCAGTGTTAAAAATGTAATGAGTAGGTAAAACATCAAATTTAAAAATGATAGCAGTTTTTTTTTTTATAACTGAGCAATTACTGAATGAAAAACAGATTTCATCTGATAAGTACAAGACAACGTAAGGTCTAACATTAGATTTCAAAGTTTTCTGTTGCTTAGTGTCAAGCTTTTTGTCTTTTCTCTTGTTTTGTTAACCAACAATGGAATCCTAAGGAAATTGCAAGTAGCATCCACTGGCTTTTGCTTTTAACACATATCATGAATATAATTTATTAATTTTATGTAATATTTAATGCATGTCTTTTCTCTTTGTCTATATTCACTGCTAAATTCTCAGCATCCAGCTTAGCACCTGACATATGGTGAACTCTCAATAAATAATTATCGAATGAATTTGCTACCTTGAAAATTCAGTCCATATCAATAAAATGGAAAAAAATGAACTTGATAATCAAGTTATTTGGCTTACAATAATTTTTATTTTAAATTTCTCATTTCAATGAAATCAACTCTCACTTGGAAAAAGTGAATGATATGTTTTAAAAGCAATGTTAAAAGTAAGTTTCCCTATTCTTAGAATATGAAAATGCTTCATTTTCTCCTGTCTTGTTATATTTCTAACTGAGATTGACCTGGAAATTGCTGAAGCCTCATGAAAGTTAACGTTGTCTTTAGGTAGAATGGGGGAGTATAGAAATGAATTTAAGCTGTTTGCTGTAAACATTTCTTGGTAACTTTAAAAAAGCTCCAATTTTAGTACTTCATAGCCTGCAAAGTAACGTTCCAATGCTCAGATCAAAATGTTGGAATCTAATAACCTAGCTTCAGTACAATCTGTAACACTGTCATTTATCTGTACTAATTATTGAATTTGATGCTAAAACAGTAGAGACAAAAACCAAGATTCCTCTCTGGAGTAGGCAACATGTTCAAACAGAGGGGTCATTGTAGAATCTCATGAAAGGGGAACATCACCCAAGTTGAAGGTATAATGGAAAGCCTCCCAAAACAGGTAATATTGAAGCTGAATATTTAAGGATTTGTAAGAAATATCCATGTGTAGGAGTAGGAATGTACATGCTAGAAAATGAATGTAAAATACTGATATATATATATATACTATATATATATATATAGTGTGTGTGTGTGTGCTAGGTGGGCCTCTCACTGTTGTGGCCTCTCCCATTGCAGTGCACAGGCTCCGGATGAGCAGGCCCAGCGGCCATGGCTCACGGGCCCAGCCGCTCTGCGGCATGCTGGATCCTCCCAGACCGTCCCCTGCATCGGCAGGCAGACTCCCAACCACTGCACCACCAGGGAAGCCCAATACTGAGGTATTTGATTAAATATGTTGTACTTGCCTTTGGGTAACTATAAGTCATTCAGTGTAGCCATAGTCAAGGTGCCTGTGAGGAAAATAATGAAAGACAGGGCTAGAAAGGTAGGCAAAAGTAAGCAGTGAAAGTCTTGTATTAATTCAAGAACTGTAGAAATATCACTAAGGTAGTGATGGTTCAAAATTTCTGTACATGTATATCTTTGGAGTGGCAAACTTGTTGGCTGTCAAATATATAGAAAGGTACTGCTAACGTGTTGTCTGAAAGATGTTTGCATAGCAAACACTATTTTTATTTAAAGTATCTGTTTTAATTTTCTCTAGGTTTGGGAGAATGCTTACTTTACCTGCTATGGATAAAACCCCTCCTTGTTTCTTTACATCGTATAGATTTTTTCCATTACTTTACTTATATATCTTTCTTATTGTTGGTTTCTAATAGACAGAATATGCATTATCATGTTTTTTAACCCAATCTGACAATCTTTCTCTTTTAATTGGAGTATTGAAACCACTTATAATTAACAATATGATTTGGTTTAAATATATCATCATACTAATTGTTTTATTTTAGTCCTAAATATTCTTCATTTCTTATTTCTTTCCCCTGTCATATTTTATTTATTATACAAAATTTTTTTAAGTATTCAATTTTATCTCTTCTATTGACTCATTAATTCACTTTTTTTTCATTTGAGTAATTTGTCTAGAATTTACAAAACATGTAACTTTGTTATCATATTCTAACTTCAAATAATATTATTCTAATTCATCTATAATGTGTATCTCATAGAACCGTACATGTCCATTTCCCCTTTTCCTATTCTTTATGCTATGATTGTCATATATTTTAAAATATGTATTATAAACCCATTAATGCATTATTATCATGTTTTTCTTTAAGTTGCCAAATATTTTAGAATAAATTTTAGAAATGAGAAAAAATTATTTTCTGTTTACCTCTGGCCCTACATTTCTGGACTATTCTCTCTTTGTCCAGGTCTTAATTTCCATTTCCAATTATTTTCTTTCTGCCTGGAGAAATCTCTTTAACAAAATTTTGTAGTGTAAATATTCTGTCAACAGATTCTCTCAAGAAGAGTATACCATAAAAAAGTGTTTATTTTCCCCTCAATTTTAAGGATATTTAGTAAGATATAGCATCCTAGTTTAATCGATTTTTCTTTAATACTTGTAAGACTGCTGTTTCATTTTCATGTACCTTGCATTTTCATATGCCTTGCGTTGCACATCATTCTTACAGTTGTTCCTTTTTACAGGATTTTACTCCTCTTTCCCCTTCTGATTGTTTTTAATAGTGTTTCTCTTTGTCATTATTTTTCAGAAGTTTTACTGTAATGCATCTTGGTATTATTTTCTTTGTGTTGATCTTGATTATTTTCAATATGCCCATTTCAGATTTTCATGAAATCTGAAATATTTTTGTCCATTATTACTTCAAATAATTCTCTGCTCTTTCCTCCACATCCTCTCCTTCTGGTATTCTCACTAAACCAATGGTCAATTACTTGATATTGTCCCACAGACCACTGAGATTCTGGGCTTTTTGTCTTTTAGCATTTTTGCTATCTATATTTCAGTTTGGGTTAGTTTCTGTTGCTCTTTATTCAACTTCACTAGTTTGATAATTTTTTGTAGTGTCTAATCATTTTTATGCAATAGAGTGAAGTTTTATTTCATATTTTGTATTTTTCAGCTCTAGAATTTCTTTGAAGATATATTAGTGATATCATATATTAGTGATAGGATCACCTATGATGATTTGATTCATAATATATATGTACTAGTCATCTGTGTGTATATATATATATATATATATATATATATATATATATATATACATTTGTGTATGTAATGTAACTTTTTTGAGTCAGTGTCTTCTTATTATATAACTGCTGTCCCTTATGGGTTTTGATTCTACTGAATGACTTTTCTTTCAGGTTATGGGGTATAAGCTCTTGTCTATTCTCATGTCTAGAAATTTGTATTGTATACTGGACATTATAAATAGTGCTGAGTATCTAGATTTTGTTACCTTTTTTTAAAAGAGTGTTGAATTTTCTTTTGGCAAGCATTTGATATATTTAATCAACTTGATCCATTTGAGGCTTATTTTTCACCTTTGTGAGGATGAATATAAAGTATCTTTTGCTCTAAGACAAGTTGAACCATATTTATGGCTTTGCTGAAATTTCTATTGAATGTTATTTATATTCAGCAGGGTCTGTACACACTGATTATTCATGCCATGAATTCTTCCAATCCCATGAGATCTAAGAATTCTTCAGGTTACAGTTTCTTGGTAGTTAATCCTTTCTTGGTAGTCATTCTTTGCCTGAACTCATTGCATATCATTCTATGTATATGTAGCTTAGAGTTAAAACCAGGATTCAAGGGAGTCTCATACAGATTTAATTACACTGTCCCTCAAATTTCAGCTATCTCAACTTTCCTAAACTCTTTTTCTGTCTCCTCAGCTTAGCAAGACTATAACGTTTTGATTGGGTTCACTCTTTCCGTGATGGGGATGCAGTAAATGCTTCCATGTTAACAACAACAACAAAAACGGTGACAAACACCTCATTTCATTTTCCTTTTTTTTCTTATGGGACACAGGCTTATGCTGCTTTTTTTTTCAATATATGAAAATGACTATTTCACATATTTTCTCCAGTTTTCTTATTGTTCTAACAGAAGAGCTAGTTTAATACCAGCTACTCATCATGGTCAGAAGCAGATATCCCAGCCAACATATTTTAATGATCGCTCTTCTCCACTGTTTGAGGGCCCAAGCTTGGCCTTTAATTCTTTATTTATTTTCAGTACCTAGTTGAGTACTTGTCACACTGCCTGAGGCTCTGCAAATGAAAATATTAGTATTTAGCTCTAAAACTAGACTGAGTTAAAGGTATAGATTCATACATTACCTGTATGTTGGTGTGTTTGAAGATACACTCAATTTCATTACTAAGAAAGTATTATTTTCAATCGTGTAGTCAAAACATGTGCCATACTACTTGGTAATGGATTCTCTTTACTTAATAGTTGTTGATTTTTTTTTTGTCCTTTTCTATTGTGTATTATTTGTTCCCTGGATACTTGTCTCTGAATCCTGCCTCATCTGTGGTAATAAGAGGGCTGATGCATCTAGTTTGCTTTAGGCAGTACTAATATATTCCAGATTGAGTCCTAACTGAAATTGGATTCCCCTGTTGGGCAGAAAATAAATGCCATGACAGATCCCATATGATTTTTAACAAATATTATCCATAATACAAATAATATTATTAAAAATGTTAACACTGGCTCTTGTGTGGGCTACATCTTCTTTGTAGTTTTGTGTTTTGCTTTCATTCTAAGTCCTCTGTTCTTTCATAAAGAGGCTTCATAGTTATGAATCTGTAATAAGTTAAATTCCTTCTTTCCTTCTCTACTTTGTGAATTCTGTAACTGATAACTTCTGGGCATTCACCAGTAACTCTGCTTTCCCATATTTATCATTTAGATATATCTCTTTCTAAAATCATTTTCATCTTTTCCAGTTACTTGGAAGAAAACTTAAACTTTAAATCACATTTTCTCAGAGCCATTTACTATACTTTATTTTTTCTTACCTAGCAGTATTAGGTTTTCCTTCTCCTCTTGTATATATTCAACAGATTATTAATTGCAGCAATAGACAAAGAATAAAAAATACAGTTTACAATATATGAAATCATATAGACCTATTCTCAGTTAAATGCTGTGCAATTTCAAGTAAATTACACAATCTTTCGATCCCTCAGAATTCTTACCTGTGAAAGAGTTCATAAGGTTGCTATGAGAACTGAAAAGAGCAAGCATGCTTTTGATTGTTTGGGTACTTAAAGTAGTGCCCAGCTATAAATGCTTTCAGTAAATGCGATATAATATATAATGACCCTCTTGTTATTCTTTCTCAATAATCAAAATTTTAGAGGTAACTGGGGCTTCAAGAGGAACAAAGATACCTTTGAATGATCAAAACCTTTTTGGCCATATTTGTAGACATTTAACATTAGGTAGCTTACCTAATGTTAAGCCTACACTTTTAAATTATAACACAGTCATTTACAATCCATAGGTCAACATTTGCCAACTTTTAGGAACAAATTATTAGATGAATTATTCATTTGTTCTATGTCCATACAATTATGTGTTTGTTTATAGTCCACCTCCTGGATTAAAATATAATCTTTATAATGGATATCTGCTTTGTTTACCTTTGTATCTTCTATGCCTTGCACAGACTGGCACATACTGAGCATCCAATAAATACTAGCAAAAAAAATGTAATATATATCCAAGTGTTTTACTGATAATACCTTTAAATATTCAACTGTAGAATTGATAATACTAGTGACTTATGAGATTTTTTTTCACATAATATGGTATCACCTGCTTTGTACTGATTAATCGAAAGAGGCTATATAAACACTATACTATCTATATACTTGATTTAAATTATTTAAAATAAAATGGTTAATAAAACTATAACAATATTATCATTTTATCATTATTATTATTACTATTCTAATTTGAAGATTGTGTCCCTGATTCATTAAATAAGAAAAAAAAAGGAAAACTTGAGCAGAAAGAAAAACATCATGTTTTAAGTTTTCAAGTCTAATTTTTGAGAGTCATAGTGGAAATGAAGATCAGTTAAAAATCCAAGCTCTTTTTCTATGAAGATGTGTATTGATTAGTCAGTTCAATTCAGACCATCAGAGAATGATGTGTGTAATGAGTACCTCAGTTACTGATATTTTAGGATAAAATCTGTAAATGAGAATATAAAAGTTAAGCTGGTCTGAGACTATTACACAGCCTCAGGTTGATATACCCTTTGAGAATTTCTGAAGAGGCAGTTTTAAGAATGTCTCAAAATAGAGTAGTTATTTGAATGTTTCATGGTCCTTTACTCCATGGAACACAATCAAGGAATAGGAGCAAAGTAGGAGGAAAATACAATCTGATTTTACAAAATAATCGGACCTTTTTGTTTTGTTGCTACAGCCTTAGAGACCGTCTTCTGATTTTCTTCATGGGAGGAAGATTTGAGTTAATGGCTTGAAAATTGTTAGGCTCCTCAGGTGGGTTTCAAGCCAGCCAATCCCCTTCATAACCAGTAAGAATGCATGCCAATTTCAGTTGTTGGCAGTCATTTGTATGACCTGCCTGGCTTAATATAGCAGCCAGTTGGGAAAATATCCAACAAAGCACAACTTTGAGACAGAATTGAGTACCCACAACACAATCAAATTTAAAAGGAGAAGAAATTAACCATGGTTTTGAGTGATCTGAATGACCAGAACATTGCTAAACATCGTGAAGCACTGATGCATATTATATCAATTGCCAATAACTTAAAAATACCTTCAATAAAATATATGCTTTAAATTTCCTTCTAAGAAAAAATAAAATTAATTTGATGTTAAACTTGGAAAGTCTCACCAAAATGAAAATATGATGTTAGTATTGGAATAACCATAATTACACATGCATTCAAATATTTGGTCCATCTCCATTTTTCTTAATGTGTTATTAACTACTTCTATACCAGCTGATGTTAATTATGACCCCCCAAAATGCAGCTTTTGTTCACTTTACAAATGCAATTTTTGTTCTATTATTCTCTCTCTGGCACAAAACTCTTAAGCAAATAATACAATGAACAATCATTTGGTTCAGTCCCATCAGTCTCTAACAGAGTTTGTAATTCCCTTTTGACCTCCTATTTATTTACAAATTACACTACTATTTTTCTAGTCTAAAAGAACTCCCATCTCTTCTGATGGCCTTTATTTGATTTAATTTAGATGACTTTTATTGTATCCATTTCTTTTTCTTTCCAATTTCAGATAAGATTGCTTCTTTTCTTTGCTTTTTTTTTTTTTTAACATCTTTATTGGAGTATAATTGCTTTACAATGGTGTGTTAGTTTCTGCTTTATAACAAAGTGAATCAGCTATACATATACATATATCCCCATATCTCCTCCCTCTCTGTCTCCCTCCCACCCTCCTTATCCCACCCCTCTACTTTTCTAATGTAGAATAGTGTATCTTGTCTGTAATTAGTCTCTAACTATAAAATGTAGATGACTTTTTAATCTTTTATTGAATACATATTTTCTTAAACTTCACCATAGTTTTAAGTAAGCTCCTTTTTCTCAAAATTTCTGAAATCTGAACTTTGTTGAATAGAAAATTCATGCAATCATTTGGAATATATGATTACTTTTAAGGTTGAGTATTTTTTCCTCAGAGTCAGTTTTCTTTTTCATAATAAAAGAATGTCATTCACATTGGCAAGTATTTTTAGTATTTTTCTTTTTTCTTTATCAAAATTCTATTTATTATTTAGAGGTGTTCAATCAAAATATCTTGATTAGTAGCCTCTCTGCTACTTTGGTTCAGAAAAAGTATGCAGAGTTAGGAAGTCAATTTCTGAGGATTTTCAAGTAGATGTATGGATTGCATATATGGTACAATCATTGTAATTGTTATAACAATTATAATTGTTACATCAGTAGTCTCCAATTTCATTTTAAAATACAGAAATTAATCAATAGTTTTAAATTCCCTTTCATTAACTTTTAAAGACAGTTTCCAGAATTCAAAATGCCAACTCTCCTCAGTATTTTAAAATAATTTCTATTTATTTCATCTTCTCTTTAATCTTAAAACTGGCAATGAATTTAGTTAGTGTACTTAATATTACAAAATAAGAAATACACCATAAAAGAAACGTCTTAAATTGTCCCCTTACTGATTTTTTCAAATTTCATCTCTTTCCAATTTTTTAAACTGTACTCTGGCTATTTCATTCAAAACAGTTTATTAAGCAGGAAAATGTGATTACATAACATATGAGTTTATTGTACATGTCACTAAGTAAAAATTATCAAACCAGTATTTCCAAAATATGTTTAATAAAATATTGGGTTTTTAATGGATATAATTAGCAATCATATTAATATAATTTTCATTACTGTTGGAATTCAATTAACTCTAATATACATAGTTGAGATAATATATAATCTCAAATTAAATCTAATATTCATAGATATATTCTATGCTATATTTCCTCAACATTTTCATCACAGATTATCTTTTCTAGGAGCATCTTTCTAATAAAGTACCCCATGGAATGCTTTTCAGGAAAATAAACAGATTTCCTTTTGTATTCCATGCTACCAAAAAAGTAAAATCTACTGTGGTAATTAACTAATAGTCACTGATCGCTACCCCTTTAATATGCTTTAGTTTCTATTTCTAAATTTTCCAATTTCTAATATGCTTAATTAGTAAACCATCTCAAATAATTTTGGGTACAAACATCCTGTTAATTCCTTTTCCTGCCACAAACTTTATTCATCTTTATGTTGGACAACAATATACCTTGTATGCACATCTATTTTACTTATCACACTAAATATAATTTATTAGTCTTATCTGTTCCCTATGCCTTAATTGTGAGCATTTTAATATCAGGGTATCGATCTTGTTGAAATTTGTATGCCACAAAAATCCAGTGTTTATCACACTCAATAAACATTGAAAGAAGAAAGAAAGGTATTGAAAGTAAAGTTTTTAATATATTTGTATATTGGTCAGTTGATATGTCTAATTGTATCTCTTGCCTTTTAAAGAATTGCTAGCATCAATTACCAAAAATATGTGGGAATGCATTCCAGTGTCAAGGTCTGTATTTGGAGGTGTAATCTTTTTTCAGGCAAACTTTGACTCTACACATCAAACTTTGTGTCACCAGATATTTCTAATTGACTATTGGTTACTTTCTTCAGTAGTTTTCCTCTTTCAACTTTACATTTACATTGAAAGAGAATGAAAACATGGTGATTACTTACAGCAAATTAAGCTCTACAATGGCCTAATTAGAATGGCAAATTATTCCATTCTTTTCTTAGAATATTCTCATAAAATCTAGTAAAAAGTGTACAAACAAATGAGGCATTCAAAAGTCTTACTTAATTTTGTACCTCATTTTACAAGGATAGACTGTAGTTGGAAAACAAAGAGAAAAATGTAAAATGAACAACATAAAGTGAAAAGAATATCAACTTAAGTGTTTAAAAATTCGGCAATTTTTTCAAGCTATCCGAACAAAAAATCTATTCTACACCATGCCTAAAGTTTGGGCACTCATTAAAATTTCACCCACTGCTCATTCTTCTCATTTCTTTCACTTATGTGGGGATTCTCAATTTACTTTGTGTTTAAATACCTAAAATAAAAATACATAGGATTATGAAGGAATTAAATAATATGGAAGTATGTTTAGGCAGATGTTTTTAAAATAAATTTGTAACACAGAATACACATGTGCTCTGTTAAATAATAAAATTTAGTGTATGAACTAATAACTACTGTAAAATTTTCCAGTTTTATTGGTAAATATTTGACATATAACATTATATTAAAGATGCACAGCTATTGATTTGCTATATGTATATATTGTGAAATAACTACCTTAATAAACTTAGTTGACATCCATCACCTCATATACTTACAGATTTTTATCCTATGATGGGAACTTTTAAGATCTGCTTTCTTAGCAACTTTCAAATATACAATCCAGTATTGTTAACCATAATCATCATGCTGTACATTCTATAATTATAAAGTACTGAGCATTTCAGGAGGTCTACAATTGAAATTTGTATAAATACATATGGTATGATTCCTTTTGGTGACGATATTGTAGATATCACTAATAGTACAATGTAGTGAAATTACTATATCACTTTCCCCATTCAGCTTTGTAAGACTCCTTTTATTCTATCCATGGATTCCTTCTTCATGAAAGTATGCAATAAAACAGAAGTCTAATTAGCTATAGGCATACCAAAGTCTGTGGATCATCTGTGATTTACTCAGAGTTACCAAATACCTCTGCTCCTCAGACACCCTCATTCTTTCATTTGTTTATTGAGCATTTGTTCTAGTTTTAAATTATGCCATTTCTGTGTCTTTCAAATTGGCAATATGAAGAAAAATTTACAGTAGTTGGCATTAGATATTGAAGAAATAAGTAATAACTGCTCTTAAATACCCCTAATAAGGTTGTAAATTAATATACCGTTTCTGGAAAGTACATTGGCACAAGTATTCATAGTTTAGACTTTTGACTTCTTGGTAGAGATAGAGGACAAGAACATTAATTTTGTTTAGGGGAAAAAAAAGGATTTTTTTAAAGTAAAAATGTCTTAAGGACAAGGAGGAGCTAAAGTAAAATAAAGAGCAACATTTTGGAAAGTCAGATGAAAGATTTAGGAGATTGGAGAAAACTCAATTAAGCTGATTGTGGGAAAGGCTGAGATCTAACACAATTTTTGCTACCAAATTCCCCAATTCCTCGTTAATGGGTGGATCCACATGCGTAGAAAGGAGAGGTTTTAAAATAAGGAGTACTGCTTGAAAAGTTATTTTATGAAGCTGCTAGATCCATTACCTCTCCATAACCCCAGCTCAACTTTAAATAGTCCATCAACTGTCTCTCATCATCTAACTGCCCATTCTCCAGAAAAGATCGGAACGTATTCTCTCAAAAAAAACACTAAATAGAAGTTTCTGGACTGCATATGTCAGATAGAATTAAGAAGAAAGAAAAGATACACTTAATGAATAAGGAAACCACCAGCATGTTTCCCCCAACTGCCTCACCTCTTACAACACGGGGGTAAACATGTCATAATTTTACTTCTTGTAGAAAAGATACAATGGCATCAAATCACCCTCAGGGAAGCCCTCAAGAAGCAACTCCCAGCCACAAGCTGCAGAATCCTCTTCATGAAAGGCAGAAACCAAAATAAATATCAACAGAGACAATGAAAGGAAACAGACATATTCATGGTAAAGAAAACTGTATCCCAGAGAGAGATAATAGCAGGTATACAATCTTCAAACAAGAATGAAATACTTTTTTAAAAAGGAGAACAGAAATAGATCAATTGAAAATTTAAAACTTAATAGCTGAAATGAAAATTCAATAAAAAGTTTGGAAAATAGTGTTGAGGAAAACTTCCAGAAAACTGAGAGAGAAAGAGAGAGTGAAAGGGAAAGAGAGAAAGGAAGAAAGGAAGGAAGGAAGCAAGCAAGGAATGAAGGAAGGAAGGGAGGAAGGGAAGAGCAAAAGAAAAAAAAAAAATTTAAGTTAGTATCCAGTAAAGAGTCCCAGAAAGAGAGAGAACTGAGTAAAAGGAAAGAAAGTATTTAATTAAAACAAGAGCATTTTCCAGAGCTTATGCATGTGTGTTTACAAAGAGCACATATTACTCCACACACTAGAGAAAAATATACCACCACCAAGGCACATTATTTTGAAATTTCAGAAAACTGAGGATGCACAAAATTCAACATGCTTCCACAGGTAAAAATAGGTTACATACAAATGTAGCTATATACACTTGTAAGTCTTTAATCATGAAATTACTAATATGCTATACACATATTAGGAGGGTGAGTCAGCTACCATGGATGCATGTGTGTGGTAGAAACGAAGGGAGAAATGCAAGCTAAATCATCATCCTCCAGAGTGCAAAGTCACTAGTTAATGCCTCAAACTGAAAATTTAAGAAGTAGAAAAGCAATCATATTAAGATGAGTTGTGGTGGTTAAACAGCAACAGCAAGGACTTAGATAAAGAGTTTACAGTGTTAGTCTTAAGAGAGAAAGAAGAGAAAAAGAAAACTACAATTTCTAAAACTATGTGACTCTCTGTAATAATGCACAATTTTTATTTTAGAAAAAGAATAAACAAAATATATTCAGATTACTGACCCCAAATTAAAGCCACAATTAACTCTAAATATTTAATTATTTTTATCATATCAGTGTTTATAATATCACAGTTAGTAAATATAAAAACAAGAGGAAATTTTAATGAAATATACTGCATCAATATAGTAGGACATTATGTACTCATTTGATATTTGAAGAGCTTTGAGTATTATGAAAATTCTTATAAATTAAGTTGAAAAACAATAGAATATTTTATTTTCCTTCTAAATTTTCTGCATTTTCAAACTATTTTATATGGCCATTTTTATTTTATTTATAAAGTTTTAAAAAGTTAAAAAAATCTATGAAACTGTAACTACAGATTTTCCTGTTGAGGTTGTAGGTTCACTAACTTCAAATTCAGTCAAAACCAGCAAAGGAAATTTGAATTTATAAACCTAACATAAATGATAATAGGTTTATTATTTTTCTTAGTTAGCTTAAGTAAAAATGGTTTTCAAGTTAATAGCTTATAGCATTCCTCAGGAATAGAATTAGGGATGAGAAATTGTACTTTGCCAATTGGAACCTCTTTTACAGATAGTAATATTGTTATTGTCACAGATTGCTATATAGTCAGGAGTTATCTTTTATTATTTTTTACTACTTCAAATGGCAATTTATAGTTCTTTCTTTCACATTTTTTCAATGCCAAAGAGGTGAAGGTATAATTTTCTGCAAAAGTATTTCCCGGTTATAAATCTGATTTGAACACAAGAATGCATATATTCATGTACTTGCTAGCCAAAGGTATAATAGAAATGCACAAAACACAAATAATTTATGTCTACATGGTGCCACGGTTTCAAGAAGAAAATTGAAAAGCAACCAATCAGCAGAATCTGGTGTGCTTGAGTTCTGTCCCTGAGTTACTTGCCTGATATTTTAACTGAATTGACTAAATGAGGTCATAGAGATATTGCTTTGACATTGGAATCTTGGATTGGCTATGACATTATTTAGTAAAGATATGTTTCCAGTCACTAAAAATTTTTAAGCTTTTGCAGTTTTCTACATAAGAAGAATAAATATATTGTCAGTAAGTCCTTCCCGAGGACAGACAAGATGCCCAGCTCTGTGTTAATCACAGCAGAGACTCAGCAAAAGGACTTTGTAGTCTTTCAGGTGCAAACCTAACATTTGTGAATATGTAACACAAGAAAATCTATAATATGTAAGTGTAGAGATTTGTGGGAGAGGCCACATAAACTAAGGGAGGGATTGAGCAAGCAGTCAAGGGAGGGCTTATATATTCCAGAATTTAGAATTTCAACACAGATAAGTTCCTTCTGAATTTCCATCAAAATTCTAAAGGGGTAATTATGTTTCTACTGCATAATGTGTTCTTTCATAGCTATGTATATATGAGAATAATGCAGATTTTATGCATAGATTTGCCATTTTTAAAATGAGCAAAGATGAAATATGGAGCTTAAACACATAAACCTACAGTGTAAAATTGCTGACTAAAATAAAATCATAAAATACCAAAATATGCAAGTAACACAAATCTTCTACTTATTCAATTTCTCATAAGAAACTCACAATAAAAAGTCTGTTTTCTTATGGTATAGCACAATGATTGCTCAGATGTATACTTCTATTTGCCAGGTAACCTTACTGCTAATTGATTTCAGAGGAGTTTATCCATTGTGTCTATTCTCAAATGAGCAATTGAAAGCAAAGTTATTAAAAATCATAAGTAATTACCTTATTTGTTTCACTTAACTGAATCTGTCACTGGTCATACTGAGTATTTTTGATAGAGCATTTGATTATAATTTCTCTGCCTTTCTGTTTCTCCCATCCAGCTTGATTCAGCAAATGTAGTAAAAAGACCTAAGCTTTCTTTGTGAGAGTGCCAACAAAACTGGCACTGAGTCGAAAGAGAAAAGATTATTTTGATCTTGTGATTGACTTATTCAATGGAAATAAATGACTTTTTTGTCATCCAAGAATCCTCTTAATATACACTGTGATTTTTTTTTTCTGCAGTATTGCCACTACTTAGAGATAAAAAGGACAATTCAGAAACATAGAGAAAATATTCTGCTATTTTGCCTTTCCTCAAAGGTCACTGATGGGAACGTTAGAGTTGGTGAACAGGTCATTTTGTGTCTCTTAATATGTCTTTATGGTCGTAATCAGTTTTTCTGATGCTGTAATTCTCTCTCACACTATAAATTTTTTTCCAAAATGGAATACTGCAACTACAAAATTTATTTCTACAACTAGCAAACAGTAGAAGATATATTTTATTTCCAAAGCTATGGGTGGAAATCAGAACCATAAGTAGAATTTATGAAATTGGGTATTATTTTCCCTTTTAAATAATTTAAAATATTTAATGTTTAGTCACAGTATCAGAAATTCTTCCACTGGAGTTTTTCCTTGGCTACGTCAACAATTCTTTCAATAAATATTTATTGAGAATCTATTGTAAGTGAAGCCATGAAGTGGTTTTGAGGGATAGTTATTTTTTATTTTTTTTATTTATTTATTTATTTTTTTTTATTTTTTTGCGGTATGCGGGCCTCTCACTGTTGTGGCCTCTCTCGTTGCGGAGCACAGGCTCCGGACGCACAGGCCTAGCGGCCATGGCTCACGGGCTTAGTTGCTCCGCGGCACGTGGGATCTTCCCGGACCAGGGCACGAACCCGTGTCTCCCGCATCGGCAGGCGGATTCTCAACCACTGCGCCACCAGGGAAGCCCGAGGGATAGTTATTTTTAGGCAGTTATGCAAATTTCCTGTTGTGGGGTTAATAACTTATGTCTTTAGGGTGTGGCACATTAGAGAATATTAGCATGTCATTAGCTGAGCACAAGGGCTATAAACATGATTCAATTCTCAGGTACCAGTTAGGGGAGTGGGTTAGAAATGGACAATTACTTGTTACAAAGTTTAATCCCCTTTAACACTTTGCAAAAACAGTACACGAATGCTGTTTGAATGAGCACATTGTCATGACACATAGACTTAGAAAGGGAGAAAAGGTGATCTGAGATTTAAATTTTAGAGTTGAAGACTTAAAAAAGTAACACAGTTCAGCTGTCAATAACATCCATGAAGATATCTCTAAATTGGATTAATAGATTAATAGAACTCATAGAACTGAGAAAGCAGCCTCAGGGTGGACCATCAGCACAAACACTTCATTTGTCCAAAGATGAGGATAGCAATAAAGAAAAACTAGGGGCTTCCCTGGTGGCGCAGTGGTTGAGAATCCGCCTGCCGATGCAGGGATACGGGTTTGTGCCCCGGTCCGGGAAGATCCCACGTGCCACGGAGCAGCTGGGCCCGTGAGACATGGCCGCTGAGCCTGTGCGTCCTCAGCCTGCGCTCCGCAACGGGAGAAGCCACAACAGTGAGAGGCCCCCGTACCACCAAAAAAGAAAAAACTAAATATTGTGAACTCAATTGGCAATGTTCTGTAGTTCTAAATTACAATTTGAAGATAATCAGATAATGACTAACACAATAGGAAAAGAGAAGAAGGAAGTTTCATGAAGTTCCTAGGTCAATAGCAGCCCTGAAATTCATAAAGAATGTTGTATCTGAAGTTAGCAACAAAAAGTATTTATTCTCCTGTGCATGGTCTACAAGTTGTGATTCGTCTGACCTAGGCTGGACTCTGTTTCATTGTTACGTCTTCAGCTGTGGTTTGGCTGGGCTTTAGCTCCAGGCTGCAGGTTGAATTCAAGATTTCTCTACATGTGTTTTCTTGGGGGTCTAGCTGAAATGGAAGGATTCCCTCTAACATGCTCTTCTCATGACAGCTGTGGTAAACTGAGCAAACACACGCAAGGCCTCTTCATGTGCCACATTCTCATTCCTTTGGCCAAAGTAAGTCACATGAACAAGACCAGCATTAAGGATTGAGGATATATATATTCCACACACAGTAGGAGTTGGACAGAAAGGACATTTGCCAAAAAAGTAATCCAAACTATCACAGGGGGAATACAGGTCCCACTTGAGAGAGATTGAATTGAGAGAGATTTCTCAGAAAAGATGGCAAAGATTAAAAACAATAAAATACAGCCTTCTGTCACAGATGTAGAAAACAAACTTTCTACAAGGGAGAAAGGGTTGGGAGGGATAAATTGGGAAAATGGGATTGACATATACACACTACTATATATAAAATCGATAACTAATAAGAACCTGTAGCACAGGGAATTCTAATCAATACTCTCTAATGACCTATAGAATCTAAAAAAGAGTGGATATATGTATATGTATAACTGATTCACTTTGCCGTGCAGCAGAAACTAACACAACGGTGTAAATCAACTACACTCCAATAAAAATTAATTTTAAAAATAGCCTTCTGGATTTCCCTGGTGGCGCAGTGGTTGAGAATCCGCCTGCGGATGCAGGGGACATTGGTTCGTGCCCCGGTCTGGGAAGATCGCACATGCCGCGGAGCAGCTGGGCCCATGAGCCATGACCGCTGAGCCTGCGCGTCCGGAGCGCCTTCCTCTCACCTTTCCCAGCCAATTATATAATTTTTAAAACAAGTCTGCCCGCTTACTCTTTGCTTCTCCCCTTCTGATGCTTCATTTCTGCACACCTACTATCTCACCCCAAAAGTTACCAACATTTGCAATTTTGTTCATATTCTTCTGAATTTCTTTCCTAAATTCATATAGATTCATATGAGAATATGTGTATAGAGAGATTACTTTTTCTGAGCAAATGAGAAAAATGAATATGTAATATTTCATTTTTTGGATATATCACTATTTGATTATCCATTCTCCTGATTATGGCCATATGGATGGTTTTAAGTTTGGGCCATTATGAATAAGACAGTTTTTAAACACTCTTTTACAAGTCTTTTTGTGGACATAAATTTTCATTTCTCGTGTAATGAAGTAGGTGGGTAACAGGATTGATGTATATTTAAATTCATGAGAAGCTGCCAAATAATTATCAAGGTGGTTTAACCATTTCACTGTACCACCAGAAATGTATGCAACCTTCACGTCTTGCCCTCATGTGTGTGTGTGGGGGGGTTAATAGATCTTTATTGGAGTATAATTGTTCACAATATTGTGTTAGTTTCTGTTGCACAACAAAGCGAATCAGCCACATGCATACATATGTCCCCATATCCTCTCCCTCTTGAGCCTCCCTCCCTCCCTCCCTATCCCACCCCTCTACCTGGTCACAAAGCACAGAGCTGATCTCCCTGTGCTATGCAGCAGCTTCCTCTAGCCATCCATTTTACATTTGGTAGTGTATATACTTCAATGTTACTCTTTCACTTCATCCCAGCTCCCCCCCACCGCCCCATGCCCTCAAGTCCGTTCTCTACGTCTGCGTCTTTATATTCCTGTCCTGCCACTAGGTTCATCAGTACTACGTTTTAAAATTACATATATATGTGTTAGCATACGGTATTTGTTTTTTTCTTTCTGACTTACTTCACTCTGTATGACAAATTCTAGGTCCATCCACCTCACTACAAATAACTCAATTTTATTATTTTTATGGCTGAGTAATATTCCATTTGTGACCACCCCTCTAGGTGGTCACAAAGCACTGAGCTCATTTCCCTGTGCTATGCGGCTGCTTCCCACTAGCTATTTTACATTTTGTAGTATATATACGTTCTCAGGGTATATGCCCAGTAGTAGGATTGCTGGGTCATATGGTTGTTCTATGAGGTTATCAACTCATGCCGGTCAGAATGGTCATTATCAAAAAACCTCATGTGGTTTTATTAGTCTTTTTTATTATAGCCATTTTATCCTGTGTCTGGTGCCTAGTGCTTTTAATTTGCATGTGCCAGATGACTAATACTGACAAAGTTTTCTGAATGCTTACTGGTGATTTGATGTCTATGCAAATCTTTTGACAATTTTTATTAAATTTCTCATCTTGTTGGGTTTTTTGGTTTGTTTGTTTGCTTGTTTTTAGTTCAAGAAACAAGACTACTGACAGATATATTTACTGCAAATAATTTTCCCATGTTGCTTTCATTTTCCTAATAGTATCCTTTAATGAAAGGGAAATATTAATTTTTTTGGAGCTTCCTTCACCAATTATTTTTTCTTCCTGGTTAGTGATTTTTCTTCCCAGTTAAGTGTGTCATTTTCCTACCCCCCAAATAAAAAGCTATTGTATTCTATTTTCTTCTAAGAGTTTTATGGCTCTGAGTTTTACATGTAGGTCTATGATCAAGATTTTTGTGTACAGAATCAAATAGATGTTGAGGGGCATTTTTGTTGTTTTTTGGCTAATGAAATTATCCAGTTGTTCTAGCAATTGTTAAAACATCTGTTAAAAACATCCAATTCTCATTGAATTAACCTAATGTCTTTATCAAAAGTCAAACTGATGATATGTGAGTAAGTCTAACAGGAACAGCACTGTTCAAAAAAACTTTATGCAACAATGAAATATACTATATCTATACTGCCCAATAGAGCATGTGGCTACTGAGTACTTGAAATGCCACTGAGACAATCAATATTTCATTTTATTTAATTTTTATTAAATATGGACAGAAAATATCTGGAAACTGTATTCTGTTCCATTGATCTCTTTTCTATTCTAGGTCAATCATATTCTCTGAATAATGTAGATTTTTTTAAAAAACTTAATTGCAGGCAGTACAATTACTGCAAATTTGTCTTTTTTTTTTTTAAGACTGCTTAGGCTGTTCTATATTCTTGGTGTTTCCATATAAATTTTAGGATAATTTGTTTCTTCTAAAGAGCCTGCTGGAATTTGTATAGAGATTGTATGGAACTTATTTATCAGCTAAGGGAAATATTGACATCTTACAACACTGAGTCTTCCAGTCTCTGAGAATGACCTATCTTTCTATTTCTTTGGGTTCTACTTAATTTTCTTAGCAATGTTTTCTAGCTATCATTATAGAAATCTTGTACAGTTTACTTTTCATTTATTCTTAAATCCTTTTTGTATCTTTTTCTGCTAGTGTAAATGGTACTTTTAAAATTCATTATCCAGTTATTTTTTGTAATTCGGAGACATGTAATTGTTTGCACATTGATCTTAATTCTATGATTTTGCTAAATTTATTTCTTGGTTCTAGTAACTTCTTGTAAAATCCTTAGTATTTTCTATGTCTATGATGAGGCTGTTTTCAAATAAAGGGAGTTCTATTACTTTCTTTCCAATATTTATACTCCTTGGATTTTTAATGTGCACATTTATGCTTTCCAGTCTTGAAGACTTTGATTTCTTCTTTTCTAAACATTATTCCTGGTCTTAGGGAGAAGGCATTCATTCATTTGCCTTTGGTTATTCTGTTAGCTAGAGGTATTTTAAATATTGAGGATGTTCCATTCTATTCCTACTTTGAAAAGAGTGCTTAGTTTTTCCAAGTGCTTTTTTCTGTATCTGCTAATATGACAGATGATATGGATTGATTTTGAAATGTTGAAGCAATCTTGGATTCCTGGAATAAACCCCACTTGATCATGCTGGCTCACAGTAAAGGTAAATAAACCTCTTCATTCCTAAAAGGACATTATTGTCTTAAGTCCTATTTTATCTAAGATTAATATTGCTGAACCAGATTCCTCATAGCTAATATCAGTCAAATATTTATTTTTTCTAAACTTTTATTTTCTTTATCTTTAGATTGTCTCATTATATTTTAAATTTATTTTTATAATAGTTCTGCAACTTCTTTTTAAGCGTTGAGTTTAGTTCTTTTAAATTTATTTTAAAGATAACATACATATATACATATATATGTAAAACTGTTTTTAACATAGAAGTTTATTTCAGTTTGTCCCACTTTTCCTTCATTTAGAATATTTATTTCTATGCTTCTTCTAAAATGATACTCATACCTTCCTCATACCATGATACTATTAAGAACTTTAGCATACTCTCCCCTCTGTTGGTGTTTTCTCTTCCATAATACCAGCCCATCTTGTCAGTATTATGTAGATTTTCATTTGAAGTTTCTCATAAATATATTTATGTTTTCTCTTTTTTTGTGTGTGTGCATCTAGGTACAAATATGCATACATATATTTGATGACAAAATATAAATATATTATAGTAATATGTGCTTATTTATTTAAAGATTATAATAGCTATAGTTGATTATCTTTTTCCAAAGTAAATCTGGCAGCTTCTCTTGAGTGTGTGTCTGTCTATTTTTAAGTACTTTGTCCAAACGTTTTTATTGAAGGCATTTGTGTGGTAACCCTTCTGAGGAATTATATGTTTGCAAATATTTCCTGAGGATATTTTTTATCATCCCTTAATATATTTAAATAAGAGTTCATCTGGACATGTTCTAAGCTTTTTTTTTTTTCAGCACTTTGAAAATGTTGCCTCAAGGCTTTCTTGAATCCAGTACTGATATTGAAAAATCTGATGTAAATCTCATTTTTGTTCTTTTGTATGATCTACTCTTTCTCCCCATGGCTGATAGAGACCTTCCCTTTTTCTCTAATAATATATAATATAATTAATGTAGGTTTTTTTCTAAACTCTCTTATTTGACCCTTTTTTAGCTCTCTTTAATCTGAAATCTTCCTTGGTTTTTCAAAATATTTAATGGTGTTTGTTGAATATCTTAACTGAGATCCTTGTCTCAAATGGTCTACCATCCTATTAAACTTCTGAAATGAACTCTAACTTATAGACAGAAAGTGATAAGACCTTGTACCAATATTCTGTGGGTTATTAATGTAAAGCTCAGGATTTTTTGTATTAAATATCAACTTCTACAATATGATTTATAGTGAAATTTCTGATAATTATCCAGAAGACACATTTAATGGAATATGCAGTAGCAATGTTAGAATAATTATCAAAAGATAGTCTCCACATGAATTTTTCAGATGTTCCACTGTAAAGACCAAAGATAACAAAGTTGTGCCCACACAGAATATGTTATTAATACATATTGTCTTCAAAGGATTTACAAAGCCAGTAGTAAATGTGCATACATGTGTGTTATTAGTTTTTATATGTGCACTTTTACATTTTAATTATTCTTACCTCACATCATCATAAAACTTTAGAATCAATAGGGTGCTCATATTTAGAACAACATTTTGTGAACATAAATCATTTCTTTAATATCCAGAAAATTAAGGAATAAACTCAGGAACTGTTACAAAAGGAGGCTGATGATGACTAAATATGATGTGATGTGGTATTCTGGATGGGATCCAGGACTAAAAATTGACATTAGATAAACACTAAGGAAATACGAATAAGGTATAGACTTTAGTGAATAATATCAATATTTGTTTATTCATTGTGACAAATGCACCATACTAATTTAAGATGTTAAGAATAGGGGAAAATGGGTACCAGCTGTACCAGAACTCTCTATACTACCTTTGTAATTTTTCTGTAAATCTAAAATTAGTATAATTTTTTTTTTTTATTTAAAAAAAGTAAATTCAGGAAGCCTCATGTTGTACTTACTAACATTTTATTTTCCTTAGCTGTATATGAGATGATTAAAACTTTCCAGGTTAATAATTTCTCATCAGTATGGTATAAATATTAATATATTTTGGCACATAAATTTTTATAGGACTCTAGCTCTTGGAACTTAGAGTAATTATTTGTTATTCTTCATAGCATTGGTAAGTATGTAAATATAGTATATTTATTTTTTTAATGTGGGAAAAGTAAGAAAGGTAAATTTTTTTCTTTACATTAGACTATTTAAGTCCACTCTAAAAATCACTTAGCATGCTATAAGATGTAATTTACTAAATGGAACTTGGCCACCCAGAGAAGTTCCTTTATATATTTATTATGATTTTTTAATGATATGCAATTCTAAAAGTGAGCAATTTACACTAATTATCAAGGACATTAATCCCATTAACTGTATCAACTATAAAATGGACTTAATCAAAGAAAAGGTGCAATAAAAATGCAAACAATTCCATAGCACATTTCCCAGTGCCTTGTTTACTAAAACCTTCACTGCTTATGGCAAACTGCAAAGCAATTAAGGACCATAGTTCATTTGTACCATGGTTGAGAATACCAATGGAGCCGCACTTCTACAAAGCTACATGCACATGGACAAAATGCATATGAAAACCCACACTTCTGATGTCAAAGTCTCTTTCCAGTTTTCTTCCTTGATTTTTTTGAAGAAAAACAGAATTGTATGTATTTAAAGTGTACCTTGTGGTGATTTGATATATATATATAGTAAAATGATTACCACAATCAAATTAATTAACCCATCTATTATCTCATCTCATATGTTATCTTTGTTGGTTTTTTTTTTTTTTTTTTTGGTGAGAACTCTAAGGTCTACTCTTTAAGCAAACTTCAGGTACATAATATCATATTATTAACTATAGTTACTATGATGTACATTACATGCTCAGAGCATATGCATCTTATAAAGAAAACACTGTACCCCTTGAGCAATGTCTCTCCATTTCCCCCACCCCCAACCCCTGGCAAAGTCGCTGTTCAATTTACTTCCTTGATTTCTGAATTTCCATTGGTCCATTCTAGTCCTTCATCACTGATTCCTTAGGTTCTGTAGTGTAACACTGGCCTTTACTCCCAAATGTGTCCACGTGTGTTTTCTGAAATATATTGTACAGATACAATTGTAAATTTAGCTGTTATTTAAACTGATTCAATGAAAGAGTGGAAACCCCCAAAGCTGATTCAAGTCACTTTGTGACTGAGGTATTAAGGTCATCTGCTTGATTATGACTGTGAACCAGAGTAGAACTGAGAAGTCTATGGGGGTCATACACATACACAAACAATAAAGAAAAGTATATGAATATGTATATAACTAGACACATTGTGAATTTATAAATAAATTATAGGAACTTAGACCAATGTCTTTAAAGTGACCTTGCTAACACTTCTAGCCTAAAATAGTTTTAGAAACTTTCCTCATCTGACTTGCAGAAAAAGTCTAAAAGCAGCCTCAAGCTGGAATCAGTTTCAGGGGTTATGATTTTCTTTAGACATATTGGTGTGTACACCATCTCTAAACATGAATCCTTTAGTTTACATTTGAGAAAAGTTTTACTGGGTGGCTGCTGGAAGTTCTATGCATATGTATTCATATACTTTTCAAGCCACAGAATCCTTAATCCCAAAGAATTTACATTCTCTTGTAAAATTTTTATTCATATTAAAATATTTAAGAATGGCAGTGTGTTATTAATTTTTTTCTATTTTTCCATCATTCCATGCACTAACATTCACTTGAACTTTATTTCTCTTCTTAACTGCAGTCTCAGTGGTGATGTCAGCATGTATACAGAGAACTGCCATCATTTTTAATAATTATATTACCATTCTTAGTGTAAAATCTGCCTGACTCTCCAGATTTTTCCATCTTAATGATAACTGCCATTATGTGTCATGTTATCTCTTTTAAGTTATCCCTCAATAGTAGCTTAACTAGCATATTTCTCTGATAATTTTCATTGTCTTCTAAGACTAATCTATCAGATTGTTATTTTAGCTCCCTCATCTCAGTAAAATCTGCCATCATTGGCAATATAGCCTCATGTATGTATATGATGAACTCGTGTTTATCAAAACCATGAATCAAAAATGCAGCTTAAATATCTAAGTTAGCCTCTATGTATTGGTCAATTTCAACTCCTGATTTGCTCAACATATTTTCATTAAAAAAAGTAATGGGGCTGAGTAATCCATATTAGTTAATTGTTGAATCAAAATGTTAGACACAATCATTTTTGTAAAAGAAGGTTATAAGGCTGATTCAAATTGGCAGATAATCAAAATATAATTTATATTTGCTTTTATATATATATACGTACATGTATGTGTTTGTGTGTTAAAAAAGATATACATATATATCTTTGTTAATATTTCATAGAATCACAAAATATCAGGTTTAGAGAACACCTCATAAGTAAGTTGATACAATGACGTATTGAATGTTCACATTTCTACAACCTCTTGAGAAATAATATCTAAAGCTTTAATAAATGTGTGCTTTAGGAGTTCTCACTCAAAATTAGTGAGCATTTTCCAGGGTTTCCTATGATACAACCTTAACAAATTACATAGGACATTTACTTATAGGTCCACAATCCTTGAAGCCAACTGTGTCTTGGATTTCTGAATTGTTAGGGTTTTAGGAAGATAATATACAACATATTCAGTGGGATCTGAGGCAGGGTCTTATAGCCAAATATTTCCATAGCACACATATATAGTCATACTAAATGTCATAAAGAACAAAAACATCCTCATGTAGGTTCAAGTCAGTTTTGCTCTCAAACAAGTTTAGGTCAAATCAGGTTTTATGATCAAAATACATTATAAAAAATGTTTCAGTTTTCCATGCTTTTGAGATTTCAAAATTCTTAACCATTATTTTGCTTTCTTTCCCTTGGATTACATGATATAATTATGCAAGAAAATACTTGAAAATAATACTAAGTTTTGTGGCCATATGAAAACGTCTTATTGCTACCAGTACTAGAGATTATAGATTTTTTTTCCAAAGGACAATAAACAGATGACTATTAACATACATCCAGATTATCCTCCTTCAAGCAAAAGCTATGAAGGTAGGGTGGAGGGACAAAAAGGACAGGATAAGTCTCTAGGTACTAAATAAAAGACTTTAAACTTCTTGTGCTTTTACTCCACCAGTAAAATAGTTTTTATTCTCAGTAGTGTATATTTTATAAATTAAATATAACCCTATTTATATATTATATACACTGTATGTAACACACAAAAATAGACATTAAAAATAACAGAAAAAACATAAACATACAAATGCTTTAATATTTTTCAACATTAAAAGTGATTTTAAGTATCTTCTGTTATTCACATCCTTTTGGAATCTGCTGCAAAAATGGATGCATAATCTATATGCTCTTTCCTGTGGCCCAAACTTATATCCTTAGGGTGGGAGACAACATAGCTGAGCTGTATTTCTCAAATTTTGTCATATGAGACACTGGTGATACATGAGGTGATTTTAGGTGATACATGGAGGCACATATTTTAGTAAATAATTATTTAGTAATTTAAATGTATTTAATAAATATTAATCATTTTAAAAACTATCATTTTAACATTTTTTAAACATCTTTATTGGAGTATAATTGCTTTACAATGGTGTGTTAGTTTCTGCTTTATAACAAAGTGAATCAGCTATGCATAGACATATATCCCCATATTTCCGCCCTCTTGCATCTCCCTCCCTCCCACCCTCCCTATCCCACCCCTCTAGGTGGTCACAAAGCACCAAGCTGATCTCCCTGTGCTATGCAGCTGCTTCCCACTAGCTATATATTTTACATTTGGTAGTATATATAAGTCCATTAACATTTATTTTTAAAAATCACAATTAACACATTAAACTCTTGATTTTATTGACATCCTTGCTTATGTGAAAGATACAATTTTAAAAACTTAACCAGTATAAAGAAAAACGCCAACTTTATAAATAAAATCACAGATGTTTTGTGACTATGGCAAGGCTTCAAATGATAGTATGTGAGTGAATGGAATTGTGAGTGAATGGAATTAATAGTATGTGAGTGAATGGAATAGGAAACAAAACCTAACAACCAAGAAGGAAGACTCTAGTCAATCCATTTTAGTTTGATGATTGCCTTCGGTAATGTATGGAAAGTAGTTAGTACAGTGCCTGACTCAAAGTAAAAGCTCAATGAATGCTGGTGTTAAATGAAAATACAGTAATCACTTATTCAGTCCATCTCTTTCCACAACCCACTAGCCTTAAGGCCAGAGACAAAGACGGATAGCATGTAAAGAATCTTAATGCAAAGTGTTGATAAACTCCTGTCTAGATTTGTCCTCATCCATTCAGTAGACAGCAGCACAGTGTTCTGACCACATTTTTATTTTTTTTAAAATTTTTATTTATTTATTTATTTATTTATTTATTTATTTATTTATTGCTGTACGCGGGCCTCTCACTGTTGTGGCCTCTCAGGTTGCGGAGCACAAGCTCCAGACGCGCAGGCTCAGCGGCCATGGCTCACGAGCCTAGCCGCTCAGCGGCATGTGGGAATCTTCCCAGACCGGGGCACGAACCCGTGTCTCCTGCACCGGCAGGCGGATTCTCAAGCACTGCGCCACCAGGGAAGCCCCCTGACCACATTTTTAATATCAAGAAGATAGTTTCTCATTCAGCAGGTTGCAATGATTATGCCACTCAAAGGCAACTAAAATACATGAATATATATATATATATATATATATATATATATATATATAATCAACAACTTATTTTTAAATAAGAATTAATCTTTTCTAAAGAATTAATTTTGTTTTATTTTATTATATCTAATTGAAGCTGCTTTTTTAAGTTCTGGCTTTATATTCTCCTCATCAACTTTGAACAGCTCACCAAAATATATATGTAATTTAAACAAAATCAAAAAAGTATTATTCCCTAAGATAACCTTCACACATTATGGAATGAGATAGTCCCATTCTTTTAAAAAACAAAGAAAGGAAATGAGCATCTTTGAGCTTTCTAGCATGAGGACTTTCTGGGATAGAAAATAAATAATTTGACAACTCTGAGCTTTCAAATCAGATGTCTAAAGCCTAACTCATACTGGCTAATGTTCAATTCCAAAACAACCCAAAAACAAACAGTCAAAAAAACTTTGAGATTTGCTTGAGGAATGGAAACCAACTTTATTCCAAAAATTAATTTTCAATCTGTCTTACAATAAAATAACTTTCTATAGGTATTTAAAATACATTTCTCAGTGATTACTCAGAATGTTAAAAGATGATGGTAATCCCCTTACAGCTCATTATAAATACTTAACTGAGATTGACCTAGGTTCCCAATAGAAATTACCTTTACAAGACATGAAACAACCCTCTCTCTTTGCAAGCTCAGTCCTCTTTCAAGAACCTAAACAGAGCTTAGTTGGCTTCTACTAAATTTCTTCTGATTATGAACTCCCTACTCTAGTAAAATTTTGTTAGCTCTGGCTCCCAGGAAACATAACAGTAATGGTCATACCATTTATTTAAATCTAGGCCACATTTGATTTGGTGCCTATTGTGTACTTTCCTTTTTTTTGAAATTCCTTTTTGAACAGTACGAACTCCATGCTGTTGTAAGAGTGCTGAAGATGCTGACAAAGAAGCAAGGGGTAGCCTTGCTTTTCTCTGCCCTTCATCAACTATCACAGACTCTCCATTAGCATCTGAAAGTGACAGTGAAAGGTAAGCTCATCCCAGCCCAGGCCCCTGTTAAGGAAGATCACCACTGTCTTGGACTTCCATATCATTCCCCATCCTCCAGATTCCAATCTTCATAGAACCCAACAGTGCTTGTTCTGTCCCTTATCTTCCCCACACCTCGTTTACTAAACCCACTTCCCTGTGCCCTCTGAAACTCAAAGTCAAGTATCAGCAGAATCAACTTTATCCTCATCAATTGTATGAAAATTCCCTCCTAATTTTTGCCATAGCTGAGACCCGGCTCTCTCTTAATAACACTATTTCTCTGAAGTCCCTGCTTCCTGTCTTACATGCCTCATAGCCTAGGATCTGGAAGTTAGTCTTTTTGCCATTTATTCAGAGCCACTTGACATGTTCTTTCTCTGGTCCTTTCTACTGCTGTTCCTTCTACCTGGAATGCTCCCCTGCACTTCACCCTCCACATCCACAGGGCTACATACTTCACTTCCTTCAAATGACACGTTCCCAAAGCTTTCTCTAGGCCCTATCTAAAATATCAACCTCCTCCCTACATCTCGTATCCTCCTCCCTGATTTCTTTTATCATCTTACACCAAAGTGAATCAGGTCAAGAAAAAATATAAGCCTGATACTTGCTGGATACTGTGTGCAGATATTATATGTATTATTTAATAACCATTTTGTCAGTGATTGCTGTGGGCCAGGTTCTGTGCTATGTACCAAACACAAAATGATATAATAAAGGCCATAGAGTCCTTAGCTTTCCAGAGTTTAGACACTAATGGTTTATCAAATCCCTACCATGTTTCAGCTATTTTACATGTAGTCACTGTAATTTGGAAACCAACCCTTACCTGATTTCCTTTCTTCCTTCTCTTTTCTCCGTATTACCATAGCAATTGATCTAAAGCGCAAATCTGAATTCTCCCCTCTACTTAAAAACGTACAGTTTCCTCTTCTTGGAATGTCCTTTCTCCATATCTTTATGTGGTCAATTTCAACTCACTCAATATTCAATATTTAGTGTGATTTACCATATTTGAATGCTTCCCCACCTCCTTCTCTTTATATAAATCTAGACTTCATTAGATTTCCTTTCATCTGTGTTCTCATAGCTTTTATTACAGTATCTATCACTCCATCACAAAATAATTCATTGAAATTCTATTGATCTATGACCTTATCTGTCTTTGATTCCTCCCATCAAATAACACAGACATACAATAAATGCTTGATAAACAAATCAGTACATTGTAGTTCTCTATGAGTGTACTTCCATGGGGAAGAAAGGGGAGAGCTCACTAGACTCAGGAACACAGGTGAAGGAACTCAGGAAGTAAAAACAACTACTTCTCTCCTGTGCTTAGTGCACCTCTTGCCACCATAACTATAAGCATCTCAGGAAAGGATAACTCAGAAGATGAGGATGGTGGATACGTCTCTTTAAAAAAAAAAAAAATTGTCAATGGGGAGAGAAAATTTTTGGAACCACAAAAATTTAGAATGAGAAGAGTGCTTGAAATAATATAATTTCACAGATATAATGAATTCCATATTACAGTGGAGGAAATAAGACTCAAAGAGATTAAGTGCCTGCATCAATGTCACACAGCTGGTGCATTTTAGTATCCTCATTTAAATTCATATAATTAGGAGTGTTCCCACTGTATGAACCTCCATTCAATTTCTGAGAAGTGAAAATGGTGTGGAAATCCATATGGATGTCATGAAACATGATACAATTTGCAACACTTTATTCCTTTATCTCCCCCCATGCCACCTCTATGAGTCAGCCTAGGGCTACAAAAATTTTCATATGCCTGGGAGAAATAGGTTTATTATCACAAGTATTCACGTGTCCTGCTTTATCTGTTTCACTCTCCCTATCTTTTATTTGACCACTTACCCATAATCATATATGATTTTCCGACTGCCATCATGTTGTTTCTTCGAGATTTCCTGTTAGACTAATCTTTAATTCTTCCTCTTTTCACTTTTATGTGTTAAATTTATTTCCTTACAATTTTCTTCTCAAGTTGTATTTTTCTTAAAAGGCAGATGTTACTTGGCAACAGAGTCCTATGGAGTCTTCCTGGAATGATACTATGGGTGTCTGGACTCCCGGTTCCAGGGATGCCAGAGCAGAGGTAACGGCACT
This sequence comes from Kogia breviceps, assembly GCF_026419965.1. Lineage (NCBI taxonomy): Eukaryota > Metazoa > Chordata > Mammalia > Artiodactyla > Physeteridae > Kogia > Kogia breviceps. The sequence continues at coordinate 31,710,546 of NC_081325.1, forward strand.
TGGTTGCCCATATTTCTTGCATGTATTTTTCATCAGCAGGCCCTTGTCTGCCTGTAGATTTACTTACAACAGGATTTCTTGGCTCTCGAGTCCCTAACAGCCACTTCTCATGGTAAAAGAACCCCAGAAGAGAAAAACACAAATCTAAGAAAAATCCCTTATAAATTCCTAATATTATATTAGGATTGTATATATTATACAATATTATATATTATATTATTATATATTATATTATTATTATATTATATTATTATTACATTATATATTATATATACAATATATACTATATATACATATTAGGTTGTATTGGGATCTTGTGACTATAGTTTATCTCAAGGGAGAACAAAGTCTGTACGAGAAGAAAGAGAATGCACATCATGAAACTATCCAAAGATCCACCTTCCAGATGGTCTGTTCCTTTCCCCCTCCTGTGACACACCATCCTTAGAATCTGTTCATGCCAATGGAACAAATGCTTCGTTTCCTAGAAGCTTCTATCAGAACTTCCTGTTCCCATTTGTCAACATTCACCAATAAGGATGTCAACATTTAATGTAGTCTTAGCCTTTGCTCAGTGTCTACATGTTTTCTTCTCCCTTAAAGTCTTTTCCTTCCTTTTTGTGTAAATATGAAGTGAATTCAACTATGTGAAACCAATGAAAAGAGGCTATTTTTTTTTATTAATTTATTTATTTTTGGCTGTGTTGGGTCTTCGTTTCTGTGTGAGGGCTTTCTCTAGTTGTGGCAAGCGGGGGCCACTCATCATCGCGGTGCGCGGGCCTCTCACTATTGCGGCCTCTCTTGTTGCGGAGCACAGGCTCCAGACACACAGGCTCAGTAGTTGTGGCGCACGGGCTTAGTTGCTCCACAGCATGTGGGATCTTCCCAGACCAGGGCTCGAACCCGTGTCCCCTGCATTAGCAGGCAGATTCTCAACCACTGAGCCACCAGGGAAGCCCAAGAGGCTATTTTTGAGCCTGTGTTTTATTAAATGGGAACAATATTATTAGTGTGTAATACATATTTAATACAGTAACAATAATTATTTTTAAGTACTATTAAAGGAAAATATGCCAGAGTCCCTGGTAACAGGCAATGCTATTAATCATAGAGGTTTTGTTAGCTTTCTGGGTATTCCTTAAATTGTAGGCAGTTGAAATGCTTAACACTCCCTCACTTTATTCATGTCTCTGGGGACTCGTGTCATTCTACTCTTAGTCTGTTGCAATTTCACATGATGTTCTTTCTTTTCTAAATCATGCCTCAAATTTTCATGACTTGAACATAAGTTAAAAAACAATTGTCCATTACAAGCAGTTCATGCAGCTCAGTATCAAAAGAACAAAAACCCAATCCAAAAATGGGCAGAAAACCTAAATAGACATTTCTCCAAAGAAGATATACAGATTGCCAACAAACACATGAAAGCATGCTCAACATCACTAATCATTAGAGAAATGTAAATCAATACTACAGTGAGTTATCACCTCACACCAGTGAGAATGGCCACCGTCAAAAAATCTACAAACAATAAATGCTAGAGAGGGTGTGGAGAAAAGGGAAACCTCTTGCACTGTTGGTGGGAAAGTAAATTGATACTGGCACTATGGAGAACAGTATGGAGCTTCCTTAAAAAACTAAAACTAGAACTATGATATGACCCAGCAATCCCACTACTGGGCATATACCCTGAGAAAAACATAATTCAAAAAGAGTCATATACCACAATGTTCATTGCAGCACTCTTTACAATAGCCAAGACATGGAACCAACCTAAGTGTCCATTGACAGATGAATGGATAAAGAAGATGTGGCACATATATACAATGGAATATAACTCAGCCATAAGAAGAAACGATATTGAGTTATTTGTAGTGAGGTGGATGGACTTAGAATATGTCATACAGAGTGAAGTAAGTCAGAAAGATAAAAACAAATGCCATATGCTAACACATATATATGGAATCTAAAAAAAAAAAAATGGTTCTGAAGAACCTAGGGACAGGACAGGAATAAAGACACAGATACAGAGGATGGACTTGAGGACATGGTGAGGGGGAAGCGTAAGCTGGGATGAAGTGAGAGAGTGGCATGGACATATATACACTACCAAATGTAAAATAGATAGCTAGTGGGAAGCAGCCACATAGCACAGGGAGATCAGCTCCGTGCTTTGTGACAACCTAGAGGGATAGGGAGGGTGGGAGAGAGACATAAGAGGGAGGAGATATTGGGATATATGTATATGTATAGTTGATTCACTTTGTTATAAATCAGAAACTAACACACCATTGTAAAGCAATTATACTCCAGTAAAGATGTTAAAAAATAAATCACTTGCCCATTGATCAATAAGATCTCCCCTCTTTTTTCTTGTAAAAGCAAAAGTATCTTTCATATATTTCATTGTACTTAAGAATACAGTATGCTTCAAACTTACATGTGTATATCTTTGTTATTGTTTCTTCTATCATATTCAGAATCCTTCCAATACCCTTTGCTTTCTCTTATGTTTTACGGAGAAATAACAGGCTCTCTCAATTGCATCAGCTCTATGTTATGATACTAGGTGACTAAAATTCTTGCTTCTATTTTTCTCCAATTTTCTGCTGCATTTCTTTTAAAACTTAACTTTCTGGGACACTTTAATTGGTCCTTTTTTTTAACATCTTTACTGGAGTATAATTGCTTTACGAGTGTGTGTTAGTTTCTGCTTTACAACAAAGTGAATCAGTTATACATATACATATATCCCCATATCCCGTCCCTCTTGCCTCTCCCTCCCTCCCACCCTCCTTATCCCACCCCTCTAGGTGGTCACAAAGCACTGAGCTGATCTTTCTGTGCTATGCGACTTCCCACTAGCCATCGATTTTACATTTGGTAGTGTATATATGTCCATGCCATGCTCTCACTTTGTCCCAGCTTACCCTTCCCCCGCCCCATGTTCTCAAGTCCATTCTATAATAGGTCTGCATCTTTATTTCCGTTTTGCCCCTAGGTACTGCATGACCATTTTATTTTTTTAGATTCCATATATATCTGTTAGCATATGGTATTTTTTTTCTCTTTCTGACTAATTTCACTCTGTATGACAGATTCTAGGTCCATCCACCTCACTACAAATAATTCAATTTCATTTCTTTATATGGCTGAGCAATATTCCATTGTATATATGTGTCACATCTTCTTTATCCATTCATCTGTCAATGGACACTTAGGTTGGTTCCATGTCCTGGCTATTGTAAAGAGTGCTGCAATGAACATTGTGGTACATGACTCTTTTTGAATTATGGTTTTCTCAGGGGTTATGCCCAGTAGTGGAATTGCTGGGTCATATGGTAGTTCAATTTTTAGTTTTTTAAGGAACCTCCATACTGTTCTCCATAGTGGCTGTATCAATTTACATTCCCACCAACAGTGCAAGAGGTTTCCCTTTTCTCCACACCCTCTCAGGCATTTATTTTTTATAGATTTTTTAATGATGGCCACTCTGATCGGTGTGAGATGATATCTCATTGTAGTTTTGATTTGCATTTCTCTACTGATTAATGGTGTGAGCATTCTATCATATGTTTGTTTGCAATCTGCATATCTTCTTTGGAGAAATGTCTATTTAGGTATTCTGCCCATTTTTGGATTGGTCTGTTTGTTTTTTCATATTGAGCTGCATCAGCTGCTTGTAAATTTTAGAGATTAATCTTTTGTTGGTTGCTTCATTTGGAAATATTTTCTCCCATTCTGAAGGTTGTCTTTTCATCTTGCTTGTAGTTTCCTTTGCTGTGCAAAAGATTTTAAGTCTCATTAGTCCCCGTTTGTTTATTTTTGGTTTTATTTACATTTCTCTAGGAGTTGGCTCAAAAAGGATCTTGCTGTGATTTATGTCATAGAGTGTTCTGCCTATGATTTCCTCTAAGAGTTTGATACTGTCTGGCCTTATATTTAGGTCTTTAATCCATTTTGAGTTTATTTTTGTGTATGGTGTTAGGGAATATTCTAATTTCATTCTTTTATATGTAGCTGTTCAGTTTTCCCAGCACCATTTTTCTCCATTGTATATTCTTGCCTCATTTATCAAAGATAAGGTGACCATATGTGCGTGGGTTTATCTCTGGGCTTTCTATCCTGTTCCATTGATCTTTATTTCTGTTTTTGTGCCAGTACCGTACTGTCTTGATTACTGTAGCTTTGTAGTATCGTCTGACATCTGGGAGCCTGATTCCTCCAGCTTCATTTTTCTTTCTCAAGATTGCTTTGGCTATTCGGGGTCTCTTGTGTTTCCATACAAATTGTGAATTTTTTTGTTCTATTTTTGTGAAAAATGCCAGTGGTAGTTTGATAGGGATTGCATTGAATCTGTAGATTGCTTTGGGTAATAGGGTCATTTTCACAATGTTGATTCTTGCAATCCAAGAACATGGTATATCTCTCCATCTATTTGTATCATCTTTAATTTCTTTCATCAGTGTCTTATAATTTTCTGCATACACGTCTTTTGTCTCTTTAGGTTGGTTTATTCCTAGGTATTTTATTCTTCTGTTGCAGTGGTAAATGTGAGTGTTTTCTTAATTTCACTTTCAGATTTTTCATCATTAGTGTATAGGAATGCAAGAACTGGTCCATTTTTAATATCTTTTGACATCACATAATTATTGGTTTCCTTTGTAGGAAAAAAACAGCAGACATTGTTAAGTATAAAATATTTTATTATAGAACCTCTTTGAACACTTCAAATTGACCTTTTGTGTGATATGTATGGAGTTAGCACTGCACGATATGATCCTAGGTAGTATTCTTTTATTTTAAACAGATCTTCTCCACCAGCTGCACCAGAAGATCTCTTGGTTAACTTATGTACCTCCTTAAAGTTCCTGCTTTCTTTATTGCAATGACCTTGAGTTTATATTCACTTCTGGCCAATTAAGCTGTAAATCAGAATTTCTCACTAATAGTGGTGCAATTATAGACTACAGTGAAATTGCTCAGCAAAGAGATTTCTGTATACATTTAGGATTTGTTTATTTGCCAAGGAACATATAAAATTAGAGCAGCCACAGCCAGCTCTACTCCCTCACCCTTTCAAAAAAAGTCTATCTGGAATATTTGCATTTCATTCTCTTTCTAAAAATATGTGTCTCATCCTATGTTATTTTGTATACCTTTAATAAAATTGACTCAAATTTTAAATTTTATTAGTCATAAAAATAAGCTTATAGTATTCAACTCTGTTTAATCACATAAAACACAAAACTTTGTTAGCCAATTGTGTTTAAATATTGTTGCACCTTCATTAATGATATTGATGCTACCAAAAACACCAGTTTGAATGGCTAATTGCTTTTCCATCTGAGGGATAAAACAGGCAAGCTGTGTTGAATTTGGTCATGAGATGTTCTCATTTACATTTGTAGTTTTTGTGAGCTCTTGTCAACACAAACACCAAAATGGCAACTCTCCACAAGGAGGCCAGAAATCTAAGTGAACACAGGATGATTACAGAGAAATTGAGCACATTTACATCTCTCTATACTGAGAGAAGAGAAAGAACACAGTTGGGAGTATGAACAAGTTTTAGCAAAGGCTGAAGTATCAAATGTACTGAGAACATATTCTATTTTTTTGAAAAAAATTCCTGAAATTCTGTGATTCCATGAAATGTTGCTTTGCTGCTTTGCTAAAGACTGTCAGTCACGGAAATATATGACTCAAGAACATCTACCATGAATATATTTTTAATCTATATGTTATGAATGGCTTTATCACATGGCAGAACATCCTTTTCTTAGTATGGAGAATATCTATGTGTATATTTCATCTTTTGGATTGTGACAAATATACTAAATTTGGACTGCTGTATAGAGTTAAAGATCACAAGTTTAGAGTTAAATATGCATTAAAGAGTGCATTCAAGTCTAAAGTATTTTAAAATTTAAGAGACATTAAAAAGTTTCTGTTGAATTAATTATGAACCCTTTTACAAGTTAGGTAAATGTTTTAAAAAATATTATCCAGCAACTCATTATATAAGATACAACTTATTCACTTGTAAGTATAACACTAAACTTAATGACTATACTATACAAATGATGTTATAATTGGCATAGTTTTATAGAATGTTATAATAACCTAATAATAACAGGACCTTTAGTTAGAAAAATCCTGAATATTTTGATTTCTAACATAATGTATGTCCTACTATTTCTTCAAGGATTACTTTAAAAATAGAATTTGGTTTTAGTAAATATTAATATGTGTTTAGGGGGTCATTCAAAAATATGATTATTGTCTGTTTTTTTGGATTCCTCTTGATCACCTTTAAATTGTGAAATATAATTTTACTCCTGGGTATTGTCCACTTAAATTATATCTATATTTATGTATTACATGCCAAACCAATTTTTACTGTTTTTTTTTTTTAGATTATGCGTAAGTCAAGGTATTCCCTCCATTAAAAATTTCTGGTTAATCTAAAACATGAAATGCAAGCTATTTTAGTTACTCGATAATTGCTCAAAAATAGACCTTTACTAGGTACGCTAGGGGATACAACAGTGAAATGAAAAACTTATCCTTCAGAGAAGGAAAAGAAACCAATGTACCAATAACAGGAATACAGTGTAAAAGGCATAGCATAGATTGGGCAAATCCTCACAAGAGGCCATTGAAAAGAGGTAATTTGCAGTGTTGTGTGGGGAAAGGACACAGCAGTAAAGAGGGAATCTAAGAAAGAGTTCCTAAGGGCTTCCCTGGGCTTCCCTGGTGGTGCAATGGTTGAGAGTCCACCTGCCAATGCAGGGAACAGGGGTTCGTGCCCCAGTCCGGGAGGATCCCACATGTCACGGAGTGGCTGGGCCCGTGAGCCATGGCCGCTGAGCCTGTGCGTCCGGAACCTGTGCTCCGCAACGGGAGAGGCCACAACAGTGAGAGGCCCGCGTAACAAAAAAAAAAAAAAAAAAAAAAAAAAAAAAGAAAGACAGAGTTCCTGAGTTGAGCCTCAATAAAGAAGACTTTCATACAAGGAACTAAACTGGTTCATGCATATTTTTGCAATGTTTTCATTATTCAAAATGGCATGAAGATGGTTCAAAGAGTGGCACTGTGTGGTGAGAAAGGCTTGTCTTTGGATAGAAGCTTTGAGAAAGAACTTGGACAGGAACTATAGGTAGAGGGCTGAAAATGCCAGAATTAGTAGGATTTGTGAGTGAGCTTTACCTATAGATTTTGGGAAGGTCTGAAGATTTTGAATGGGTAATTACAAACGTACTTTAGAAACTTTAAATTGGCCTAAATTTTCAGTTTTGACTAAGACTGGCAAAGGGGCCATTTGCAAAACATTGACTAGAAGTGAGAAGCTGTGAAGATCTATTTTAGGGTCTACTAGTTAAATTTTAAAAGGGGACACATTTGAAGGTATGACAGACAGAGTTCACATCAGAAGCATGTGAATTCGTGAAAGTATACAAAATAATATGTATGAGAAGAGGAGTCCCAAGGCAATAATTGTGAGAAAAGTTTTAAGAGGAGCAGAAGAGAGTAGATGAAAGAGTGAAGTTGTATGATGTTTTTTATGAGCCACTCAAATCCTTCCTCATCTCCATGAAGCCACTATCATTAACCTCCATTATTAACATTTTGTGCTAATAGAATATAAGAGTACCAAGCTAGGGAATAGATTGTCTGGTTTCAAATGCACAATCAACTCCTTGATTTTATAGAAGTCATTGAAACTCTGTGAGCCTCTGTTTCCTCATCAGTAAATAAAGATAATAATTCCAACTTCACAAAGTGGTTTATGTTACTTTCTGCCTCCAGGGCTCCAAAGATATCTACAAGCTTTAATACTTTTGCGTGATAAAGTTTTGTGTAATCTTCACAGTGAGGTTCACATTTGTAAAGAGGAAACCTCCATGCATGTCATGAATATGCTCCAGTTCCTCCTAATTCACAGGGTTATAAAGCTTAAATGATCCTAATAACTTCTGCCAAAATACGGTATTAATTTGTTCACTCGTCCATCCACTCAATTAAACTATATTTATTGAGAACATACTATGTTTCAGCCACTGTGTTAAGGAATAGTAACCAGCAAAGCTAAGGCCTCTGCCCTCATAAGTTTTAGGTCTTAGTAAAAGGAGAAAGACAATAAACAAATGAGGAGGAGCCAGCCATCCTCATCTGGCTGGGAAGAGTTTTCCAGGAAGATCTTGATGATCAGCATCTTCGTTCACATCCCAAGCCCCTCTGTTACGTGGTGCATCCTAAGTAATGTGTCTCTAATGATGCTAATCATAATCACTTATCTTCATTTTGCCTCAGTTTTCTCATCTTAAAATTGTTTTACATGAGAAAATGCCTCTTAAGGTGATTGTGAGGATTAAAAGTTAATGTATGTAAAGTGCATAGCATGTAGTGAATTTGGTGTATTTATGAATAATAATGGCTTTGAAGTTTGTACATTATTTCTTTTTATACATATATGCATATATGTGTTTATAAATTGCATATACCTACATATATGTATTTACATAGTGATATGTATAGAATATGTAATATATAAATACACACACAATGGTGTATATATACATAACATATAATATATATACATATAGTTAGAATTGATACAAGGTTAAGCTTGTTTTAATGCTATTCTTGCTTGTTTTCTAACAGATTTTATTGAGAATAAAGAAAGTGACAGTGCTACAGCTAGCATTAGAATTTGCATTCAATACAGAATATGTTTTCATTAGTTAGGATGGTACAGTAATGGAAAACCCTAAAAATGTCAGTAACTTAATGAAATGCAGTTTATTTCTTACACATGCCAAGTCTGAAGCAAGTCAGGCAGTCCTCCTACATATTGGTAGTTAAGTCACAAGAAACAGGGGGCTTCCAAGGATACCCTAACAGGTGAAGAGAAGTCTTGAGAATAGTGGAAGTAAAAAGGTCAGATCCAAAAAGAGCTAGTCTTACTTCCATCCACATATCTTAGCCAGAATTCAGTCATGTGACCCAACCTACTTGCAAGGGAGATGAGATAGTATAGGTTTAGAGACTTTCCATGTGACCAGGAGAAGAAATGTATGAATTCATAAAATTGTTTCTGACAAAGGATCTGGTGAAGTATGTTGGATACATACTATAAAATGTATAGCTGTCACAGTGGAAAACAATTCTCAGGTAACACTTCCTTTACCAGACAAAGTAACAATCTACAAATCTGCCATAGTTGTATTCAGTGCTATCTTTCAAGATTATAGAGCAAAAATATTTATCTCGCATAAAGTTCCTTCTCTCCTCAAAATCAATTTATCCCTATTTCTAATTGTTGTTCAGATCACATGGATTAAAATAAAGCACACCTATATGTGCATTATAAACCGTAATAACTTCAATGCAGTATAAAACATGTTATTACTGCCATCAATATGTATTTGTAAAATATATTTATGTACAAGTACACATACACATACTTGCACACAGTAACACACACTGTCTTATAGTAACTCTTAAATGGTTATCTGGCTCTGCTTTTTAACTTAACTGGAATATTTTCAAAAATCTCTAACCAGAAAGTGAAATCTTTCAGAGTGTATGGAGTTGCAAGAGACTGAGATGCTAACCACATGGTCAGGTCTCAATAAACATTTGTCAAATGAGCAAAAAGAGTCAGGAGGTAGAAGAGATTTTGTGCCAAGCTGAGGAATTTGGATGTTATCCCACAAGGACAACCATAGGAAGTTTTTGAGCTGAGAAATATAGCAGGATGAAAACAGTAATTTAGAAATGTTACTATGTCACTGGATTCAGAAATGATGAGAGGGGAAAGGCTGGAGAGGAAAACTAATCAAGAAGCTATTGCTTCACACACCATTGTGAAGCAATTATACTCCAATAAAGATGTTTTAAAAAACTAGAAAATGGTACAGATGAACTGGTTTGCAGGGCAGAAATAGAGACACAGATGTAGAGAACAAACATATGGACACCTAGTGGGGAAAGTGGTGGTGTGGGGGGGGAGGAGTCGTGGGATGAAGTGGGAGATTGGGATTGACATATATACATTAATATGTATAAAATGGATAACTAATAAGAATCTGCTGTATAAAAAATAAAAAAAATTCAAATTCAAAAATACAAAAAAAAAATAAAAACATTAATAAACATTAAAAAATAAAGATTAAGGAGAGCAGACAATGCCCTGTCCTTATGGAGTTCCCAACCTAAGGAGGGACCCTGATGTTCAGCAAAAAACAACAGCAAAAATAAACAAACAAAAATGATGTTAAAAAATAATAATAATAAATAATTTTTTTTAAAAAAAGGTAAATGAGAAATCAAAACTTTCCAAGATAAACAAAAGCTGAGGGAGCTTACTACTATCTAAGAAGGTAATGGAGGCCTTGGCTGGGTGTGATAGATGTGTTAATTAAATAGATGGCAGGAGTCCTTTCACAATGTATACGTTTATCATATCACCACAATGTATACTTTAAATTTTGTCAATTATACCTCAATAAAAGTGGAAAAAATTTATGTTCTATTAGTTTCCTACGGCTGCTGTAACAAATCACCACAAACTAGGTTGCTTAAAACAATACAAATTTACTCTCTTACAGTTCCAGAAGTCTGAAACTGCGCCAAAACTGAGATGTCAGAATTTGTTTTTTTGCCTTTTCTATTTTCCAGGTATATGTTCCTTGGTTCATGGTCCCTTCCTGCATCATCAAAGGCCACCATACAGCATTTCAAATCTCTCTCCCTGCCGAGGTCATCACATTACCTCTGTCTTTTATAATAGAATCTCTGTCTGCCTCCCTCTTATGAGGACAATTGTGATTGCATTTAAGGACCACCAAGAAAATAATGAAGGGCAGTTGCCCTATTTCAAGATTCTTAATCAAATTGGCAAAGTCTCTTTTGCCATATAAGGTAGGATTTGTGGGATGCAGGGGTTAGGACCTGGATATATTTGGTACAATTACTCCCTAACACAGGAGGGTTTTTATATACCTTAAGATTAGTCTTCCTAACAAATTCTAACATATTCATAGTGTTTTTAAAAGCATATAGTTTGCTTTGGCAGAGGGACGCTTTTTTTAATCCAGTGTCCTACAAGAGCAAGCAAAATATTTGGGACAACAAAACTTTCCTTGTCCCAAGGTCATTCAAAATTTACTTTTCTCTTTTAAATCTCTGCGTGCGAGTTTCTATGAAAAGACCCACAAGTATAAAATTGATGCCTAGACTCAGTAGTTGTCAGAGTATATAGACAGTTAATGAGGATGTCAAGGAATACCTGTCTGGTCATTTAACCACTTTCCTCTATCACTTCACCATTCTTTACATTAAATTACACCCAGAAAAATGAACCATATTAGCTGTCTATCAGCAGCCCTTGGTTACATGTTGTTTACTAGTTGAAAATCACAGGATTATTTTTAACAGGTGTCTAATTTTTGTAATTACCTAGAGTAGGCAATTAACTTTTTTTTTTTCTGATTCCAGTAAGAATGATTATGAAAACACATCACAACTTCTTTCCTATGAGGTGTTGAGACACATTTGATTCCTTTACAGTGTTTTTATTTTTCATTGTTTAATTAAACAATTACAGAGAAGGCCACTTGGAGGACACAGCAAAAGGGACCATGGATGACTTCAGAGTCACTCATTTGGCCCAATGGTGCTATTTTTACAATGATCTGTGGGATTTCTGTTGTCAGCAAATGTCCAACCCATTGTTTTCACATTTCTGTCTTCAGGGGGTTAGCTGTTTTGCCAGAAGCTCCCATGGAGCTTTGCTGCAACACAGCCCTCTGTTCAGGGCTCAACTGTCTCCACTAATGGCATTTTCTCACACAGTGTGGCTCCCTGATGTGTCCCCTTGTGTTTCATTTTTACTTTGTATGAAATGTACTGCAAATAGCTGTTTATGCTCTGTCTATTTTATGGTATCATGCCTTCTCTTTGGTGTATTAAGGGCCTGAAAGTCTTCTATTAGCTATTTTCTACTTTAATTAGTTGCCTGCCACTCTTGTGCCTGTGAGCTATGTAATCTCCAATAGGTAGCAAGCTAAAATTATCTGACATTTTCTTCATGTCAGTTTGTTTTAAAATGTGCCTTAGCAGTTTCTAGCAGGCATATATTATCATTATGATAACATACTAATAAAGACTAAATATGCTTTCATGTCCACATAAAACATAAATACATCTACAAATTCACTTTTTAAAAGTGAAGGAGAATAGATAACAAGTTCAATATCAAAAAGAACTCGGTCAGAACTAAACAAGATAAACTGTAGGTAAGGAGGACTTTTAGCAAAAATGAAAAACATGATCCTGGAATTTCTTTTCTCGAGAACAGCAATAATAATACCTATCTCAGACATAATATTTGCAAAGTATCAGTGTTTTGTCTGGCAAATAGCAAGTGTCAACAAAAATTAATTATATTACATATTGTATGTCATGTTATATCATATCATGTAAATGTGTATAGTTATTCATTTAATTCAACATAAATCTGTTTTGTGAGTACCATGTAACAGACTTACGTGTTTGAGTGCCTACTATGTGACTATATTTGGCTCATCAGTTACACAGATTTCTATTGACTCAGTGCCTAAGACATGAACCATGAACTTTTACTGAGCATGTAAAACTTGTTTTCGAGCAAGGCATGGAAAGGACCATTATGTTTCTTGAATGCAGAGATTGTGTCTCATACACTAAAGAAATTATATCTCTCAACTGTAACTATTTATAACATTTTAAAAGGTTGTCCCAAAACCTATGGGATGCAGCAAAAGCAGTTCTAAAAAGGAAGTTTATAGCAACACAATCTTACCTTAAGAAACAGGAAACATCTCGAATAAACAAGCTAACCTTGCACCTAAAGCAATTAGAGAAAGAAGAACAAAAAAACCCCAAATTTAGCAGAAGGAAAGAAATCATAAAGATCAGATCAGAAATAAATTAAAAAGAAATGAAGGAAACAATAGCAAAGATAAATAAATGTTCTTTGAGAAGATAAACAAAATTGATAAACAATTATCCAGACTCATCAAGAACAAAAGGGAAGAGATGGAACTCAATAGAAATAGAAATGAAAAAAGAGAAGTAACAACTGACATGGCAGAAATATAAAAGGATCATGAGAGATTACTACAAGTAACTCTATGCCAATAAAATGTACAACCTGGAAGAAATGGACAAATTCTTAGAAAAGCACAACCTTCTGAGACAGAGCCAGGAAGAAGTAGAAAATATAAATAGACAAATCACAAGCACTGAATTTGAGACTGTGATTAAAAATCTTCCAGCAAACAAAAGCCCAGGACCAAATGGCTTCACAGGTGAATTCTATCAAAGATTTAGAGAAGAGCTAACACCTATCCTTCTCAAGCTCTTCCAAAATATAGCAGAAGGAGGAACACTTCCAAACTCATTCTATGAGGCCACCATTACCCTGATACCAAAACCAGACAAAGATGTAACAAAAAAAGAAAACTACAGACCAATATAACTGATGAACATAGATGCAAAAATCCTGAACAAAATACTAGCAAACAGAATCCAAAAGCACATTAAAAGCATCATAAACCATGATAAAGTGGGATTTATCCCAGGATGCAAGGATTCTTCAATATACACAAATCAATCAATGTGATACACCATATTAACAAATTGAAAGAGAAAAGCCATATGATCATCTCAATAGATGCAGAAAAATCTTTTGACAAAATTCAACACCCATTTATGATAAAAACCCTCCACAAAGCAGGCATAGAGGGAACTTACCTCAACATAATAAAGGTCATATATGAAAAACCCACAACCAACATCATTCTCATTGGGGAAAAGCTGAAACCATTTCCTCTAAGATCAGGAGCGGGACAAGTTTGTCCACTCTCACCACTCTTATTCAACATAGTTTTAGAAGTTTTAGCCATAGCATTCAGAGTAGAAAAAGAAATAAAAGGAATCCAAATCCAAAGAGAAAACGTAAAGCTGTCACTGTTTGCAGGTGACATGATACTATGCTTAGAGAATCCTAAAGATGCTACCAGAAAATTACTAGAGCTAATCAATGAATTTGGTAAAGTATCAGGATACAAAATTAATGCCCACAAATCTCTAGCATTCCTATACATTAATGATGAAAAATCTGAAAGAGGAATTTAGGAAACACTCCCATTTACCATTGCAACTAAAAGAATAAAATATCTATGAATCAACCTACCTAAGGAGACAAAAGACCTGTATGCAGAAAATACTGATGAAACAAATTAAAGATGATACAAACAGACAGAGAGATATACCATGTCCTTGCATTGGAAGAACCAACATTGTGAAAGTGACTGTACTACCAAAAACAATCTACAGATTCAATGCAATCCCTATCAAACTACCAATGGCATTTTTCACAGAACTAGAACAAAAAAATTCACAATTTGTATGGAAACACAAAAGACCCTGAATAGCCAAAGCAATCTTGGGAAGGAAAAACAGAGCTGGAGGAATCAGGCTCACAGACTTCAGACTATACTAAAAAGCTATAGTAATCAAGATCGTATAATACTGGCACAGAAGCGGAAATATAGATCAATGGAACAGGATAGAAAGCTCAGAGATAAACCCACACACATACGGTCACCTTATTTTTGATAAAAGAGGCAAGAATATACAATGGAGAAAGGAAAACCTCTTCAATAAATGGTGCTGGGAAAACTGAACAGCTACATGTAAAAGAATGAAATTAGAATACACCTTAACACCATACACAAAAATAAACTCAAAATGGATTAAAGACCTAAATGTAAGGCCAGACACTATAAACCTCTTAGAAGAAAACATAGGCAGAACACTCTATGACATAAGTCATAGCAAGATCCTTTTTGACCCAACTACTAGAGAAATGGAAATAAAAACAAAAATTAAAAAAAAAAAAAAGGGCCCTAATGAAACTTAAAATCTTTTGCACAGCAAAGGAAACCATAAACAAGAGGAAAAGACAACCCTCAGAATGGGAGAAAATATTTGCAAATGAAGCAACTGACAAAGGACTAATCTCTAAAATTTACAAGCAGCTCATGCAGCTCAATATGAAAAAAACAAACAACCCAATCCAAAAATGAGCAGAAAACCTAAATAGACATTTCTCCAAAGAATATATACAGATTGACAACACACACATGAAGGGATGCTCAACATCACTAATCATTAGAGAAATGCAAATCAAAACTACAGGGAAGGGCTTCCCTGGTGGCGCAGTGGTTGAGAGTCTGCCTGCCGAGGCAGGGGACACGGGTTTGTGCCCCGGTCCAGGAAGATCCCACATGCTTTGGAGTGTCTGGGCCCATGAGCCATGTCCGCGGAGCCTGCGCTCTGCAGTGGGAGAGGCCACAACAGGGAGAGGCCCGTGTACAACCAAAAAAAAAAAAAAAAAAAAAAATACAGGGAGTTATCACCTCACACCAGTCAGAATGGACATCATCAAAATATCTACAAACAATAAATGCTGGAGAGGGTGTGGAGAAAAGGGTACCCTCTTGCACTGTTGGTCAGAATGTAAACTGATACAACCACTATGGAGAACAGTATGGAGTTTCCTTAAAAAACTAAAAATAGAACTACCATACAACCCAGCAATCCCTCTCCTGGGCATATACCCTAAGGAAACCATAATTCAAAAAGAGTAATGTACCCTAATGTTCATTGAAACACTATTTACAATAACCAGAACATGTAATCAACTGAAGTGTCCATCGACAGTTGAATGGATAACGAAGATGTGGCACATATATACAATGGAATATTACTCAGCCATAAAAAGAAACAAAATTGAATTATTTGTAGTGAGGTGGATGGACCTAGAGTCTGTCATACAGAATGAAGTAAGTCAGAAAGAGAAAAACAAATACCATATGCTAACACATATAAATGGATGTAAAAACAACAAAAAAATGTTCTTAAGATCCTAGGGGTAGGGCAGGAATAAACATGCAGACATAGAGAATGGTCTTAAGGACACGGGGAGGGGGAAGGGTAAGCTGGGATGAAGTGAGAGAGTGGCATGGACATATATATATACACTACAAAACGTACAATAGATAGCTAATGCGAAGAAACTGCATAGCACAGGGAGATCAGCTCGGTGCTTTATGACCACCTAGAGGGGTGGGATAGGGAGGATGGGAGGGAGATGCAATAGGGGGGAAATATGGGGATATATGTATATGTAAAGCTGATTCACTTTGTTATAAAACAGAAGATAACATACCATTGTAAAGCAGTTATACTCCAATAAGGATGTTTAAAAATTAATTAGTTAAAAATAAATATATGAATAAATTTTTTAAAAATAAATAAAATGTTGTATCTCTCCCTGCCTCTCTGTAACTTCCAAACACTCTTGCTCAACAAATTTCATTATATTCTCAAGATTTTAGGATATTTAGGAGGCACCATGGTATAGATGTTTTATATACAAGTTACTTAGAGCACTCAAACATGTAGAAAACCTATGCACATTTACATTTATTGCAGAGAGCCATTAAAATGTCTACAGAGACAGTCCAATCTTGTGGAATGGGTTATTCTGCCATACTCCTTTTCAAATGAATCCAAAAAACTTTTACAGGCTGCCACTTTCACTGTTCCAGTGACTCCTGAATACTTATCCCACACAGTACATGGTATTGAATTATGTCCATCAATGGTCTCCCTTCTATTTCTGCCTACCAAAAGCAAAATAAGTGACTTCTACTGATCTTTGCCAAAGAATAAAATAGTGCTCTAAAAAGGTTCCTAACAGTAAGCACAGTTGTAAAATACAGGCCCCTTCATCATGTGTCTTGTACATTTTGGAACCTAAAGAACTAGAAATAATTTGTGTGTGTGTGTGTATCAAAACTAAGAGCTTGATGTAGGGTTGAAAGGGTCATTACATATTTAAAGATTTACAAAGAGCCATATAATATATCCACTGCATTCAAAACATTTTATAAAAGTACCTAAATATTTCATTCTCACCACAACTAATGTTTTATAATAACTTAAAATAATTTAAATGGTGCAATGTAGGTGAAAAAACAAAATTCCATTGATGTCTTTTACAGTGTAAGCTGTTAGGTTCTTTGTTGATAGATATAACATGATTTATCAAATTTTATTAAGGTCATTCTAAAAATCAAGTCAAATGATTCAGCCAAATGTTTTAACTCATAGAACTTTAGCAAATTTTGAATAAGACTAATGTAACACAGGCAAAAAAGCAGGGCTGTTAAGAGCTCAAATTCAGCCCCTCACACTGGGTTCAGGGTTTAGCCTACCTCTGTGAGCTTTGTGTCCATGAGAAAGTGACTGAATCTTTCTGTGCCTCTATGTTTAAACCTGAAAAAAATGAGATAATCAGATCTTACAGCATCATCATGGGAATTACTAATTAGAGACTTATAAAAGGCTTAGAATAGAGCATGACACATACTGAGCATTTGCTAAATTGCAACTTGTACTATTAAAACTACAGATAAAATAGATCTGTATCCTAAAGCCATGCCATGTAACAGCAATGGCATAGTCACATAATCACAAATGTGAAAATATCGTAAACATCATCAGAAAAAATCAATATCCCTATTCCCAGTGTTGATTCTAGTTAGTCCATATTTTTCATGGACCTACCAGAATGAAGTCACATTCCAGTCATTAAACTTCCTAATAATCTATGCCATAACCTAAACTTGAGTTTTTTTAACAGAATATCATATTAGTTTCTTAGCATATTACCACACCATCTTTTGACTTTGACTCTTCTCTTCCTCTGGAATTGGAAATTGGAAAATGAAGGCAAGAACAACTTCTGTTGCAATGATATCTGAGTACATTTTCTCCCCTTACTAAGGAAGATTGGAGATTTTCTTTTCCAATTCACAGTGCAATCTTATTTGTACAACTGCTTTGGGAGGAATTTGATACATGTGGATTTTGTTATAGAATATGACTACCAATAAATTATCATACCCTGTGTCATCATTTAGAAAGAATAAAAGATGGGCTAAAACATTGCAGTATGCGAAAAATTCTTCTTTTACCATTTTCCCCATAGTCAGAGCCCTATATTGTGGTTCATCGGCAGTGATTCCTTCTCAACAGGGTAACAACTTTGATGTTTGAGGGAAGAAGTGAAAGTTAATTTCCAATCCATCTGGAAACTACTATTCTCACTCCTCAGGAAAAAAAAAAGACAAAAATCTAATCTAAAAATAGTCTTTTGAAAGAGAACAATTCTATCAGGTTGTGCTCAAGTGTATTGCCATTGAATTTTGAAACTATTCTTAAATTTCACTAGGACATAATGTATTTTCATTTTTCAATGCTGGGTGAAATATTATATCGAGTAATGTCTTTGCTAATTCAGTTATGGATTCCACAGGCTATAATCCTCCTTTGTACATTTTAGTAATTCTAAATAAGCTCTATGTCTTCTAGGAATTATTTTCTAATATTCTTCTTTTTCTACTAAAGCAGACCATTTCTTTTCATTGAAGATCCATTTTGAAATGTTCATTAAATGTTGAATGTTTATCAGTAGCTGCCGTCTCTGTGTTCCTAATTCTTTGTGGCTTTCAACTTTCATTTTTCTCAATACAAACACTTTCAGATTTTTACTTTCATCTATTCTTTAAGGACTTGAAGGATGACAAAACCACTTTCAGAAAGTGCTGGGTCAGTAATATAAGGCATTTTTTAAAGACTTTCTACCATGCATAACACAGTAAAACAGGAAACAAGAGGAGGCAAACTAGAGTTGTGTGAAATTGCTCATTTATTCTTCTCAAATAGTTTTCAGTTTTTCATGAAACTACTGAAAAATTCACAAATTGTATTCCAGTGAGATGAATATTTGTTTGCCAAGTGTTCATCAAAATTTTGTCTTCAGGTAAACATTGAATATGCATAAGACCTCCTGTTCCCAGGTGTGCTGCTAGTACCTGCCTGTTCACAGGCATGAAAATGGAAGTGGGGTTTTAAATATGCACATGACCTTTTTTTTCTTAGATTCCATATATATGTGTTAGGATATGGTATTTGTTTTTCTCTTTCTGACTTACTTCACACTGTATGACAGACTCTAGGTCCATCCACCTCACTACAAATATCTCAATTTCATTTCTTTTTATGGCTGAGTAATATTCCATTGTATATATGTGCCACATCTTCTTTATCCATTCACCCGATAATGGACACTTAGGTTGCTTCCATGTCCTGGCTATTGTAGATAGAGCTGCAATGAACATTTTGGTACATGACTCTTTTTGAATTATGGTTTTCTCAGGGTATATGCCCAGTAGTGGAGAATGGACTTGAGGATATGTGGAGGGGGAAGGGTAAGCTGTGACAAAGTGAGAGAGTGGCATGGACATATATACACTTCCAAACGTAAAATAGATAGTTAGTGGGAAGCAGCCGCATAGCACAGGGAGGTCCGCTCGGTGGTTTGTGATTACCTAGAGGACTGGGATAGGGAGGGTGGGAGGGAGGGAGATGCAAGAGGGAAGACATATGGGAACATATGTATATGTATAACGGATTCACTTTGTTATAAAGCAGAAACTAACGCACCATTGTAAAGCAATTATACTGCAATAAAGATGTTAAAAATAATAATAATAAAAAATTAAAATAAAATAAATATGCACAGCCTGGCTGGCTGGATGAGAGATGCAAGCAGTGCTTACACTGCTGTGGGGGTGGGCATGCATTTCCCTCCTCGTCCCTTTTCCAAAATGAAGAGTTTAAGCTTCAGATTTTTTCTAATAGGGAATTTTTGTTCTGATATGCTCTTTCTACCTTTCTCGCTAATTTTGTTGTGGGAAACCACCTTCTATGTCAAAAATCTCTTCACCTTTATTCATAATAAGGAAAACAAATGACCCAGATGCATTGGCTTTTTCCCAGGGTTCTTTGTTTCCATGTATAACATTTTCTTTTGACTATAATGTAATAATTCATTCATTTCCTGCTTCAAAACGTAATTTTCTGAATGAACAACTTTAAATGCCATCGTCCCTTAATGGATCAGTATTATGACAGCAAGTTTAGGTATCTGCTAGTTTGAAATGCCACACAAAGGGTACTTTGAAATTGGTTTTCCTCTATGTGCATTTAAATGATATTAAAGCATTCCTTAATTTGGATGAGGTAAATTATCCCTTCACATAACTCTGACAGAGGCATTTGTAAGATAGGAGCCCAACATAAAATGCCATTTGGGGCCCCTATAAGCGGCTGAATTGAGAAGCAAATTTTCCTTTCTTTCATTCTTCTCTCCCTCCCTCCCTCTCTCCCTTCCTTCCATTTTTCATCTCTCTTTCTTTCATTTATTTCCTAAAATCTCAAAACTTCTCATAACTGATTTTTGTTTTTGTTTTTTGCAGTACGCGGGCCTCTCACTGTTGTGGCCTCTCCCGTTGCGGAGCACATGCTCCGGACTCACAGGTTCAGCGGCCATGGCTCACGGGCCCAGCCGCTCCGCGGCACATGGGATCTTCCCAGACCGAGGCACGAACCCGTGTCCCCTGCATCGGCAGGTGGACTCTCAACCACTGCGCCACCAGGGAAGGCCCTCATGACTGATTTTTAACCTTCACAAAAAGCAAAACAGGAAAAATCCCTGTATAAACTGAGCAGATATAGGACAGTAGGAAAAGGTGGGCCCAGCCTCAAGGCTTTCAACTTTCAAAATGTTGTATAATACTGTTCACTGGATTCACTAGGCCTTAGCCATTTCTTGATGCCATTCCAAAGCTTTGAAACTTCTTTAAAACTCTTTGTCTTGATTTCCTATACCTCTTATCTACCAATGAATTCAGTTATATTCATATGTGCATCTCATGAGTTGCTTATTGAGCATAGCATAATAAGAGATTACTACACATGCACACATATGCACTGTCCTCCGAGCATATATGATGCATCTGTGTGAGCACGTGTAAGAAGTATTCATTCAGCCTGTTTTTTAGAATTTTCTGGAAGGAAGAGAGTTGTTGTGTTTTTTTTTTTTTTTTTTTCCATACATTTTTTGTTCATTAGGGACATATATGTCATTTTGTTTTACTATCAGATTTTAGAAATAATTTTTGAATATGAAAGTAAAATAGTGAATGTTTTTAAGTTAATTGTTCCTTTTTTAAATTTTATTAAAGTACAGTTGATTTACAATGTTGTATTAATTTCTGCTAACTGCAAAGTGACTCAGTTATACATATATATATATTATTTTCATATTTTTTCCATTATGGTTTATCACATGATATTGAATATAGTTCCCTGTGCTATACAGTAGAACCTTGCTGTTTATCCATACTATATATAGTATTTTGTATCTGTTAATCCAAACTCCCAGTACTTTGCTCCCCCTAAAATTGTTCCTTTTGATATCCCTGCCTCTATTTCTCATTTTAAATATTTTATCTACTATTCTTCTTTTGTTTTAAGAGTGGCTAAGGCATATACACATTGAGATGAACCCCAAGTACCCTGCTGTAGACCAACAGGCCTTGGATGGTGACAATAGACCAGCAGTATGAATGAAGATAATGACAGTCTCTTGTTTTATACCTTAGAACACTGAGCTCTTCTAAATTAAAGGTCTAGCCAAAATTATCATAAAGGGAATCATAACTTCCATGATGTGCTTTATTTCCTAAGTGGGCTAATAGAAAGATTTCCCAGGAGGTAGGATCAAATTATGAGATCCCTAGGAGTTTAAAGGTTTTTTGTGGGTTGCATTGGTACATTTGCTCATTTGGAATCTTTCATGTTTACCTTTACAATTACCTCAAAATATATAAAGATTATCTGTTTTATACCTTTACATTATTATATAAGCTAAGGTCACACTGGTGAAAAAGACACAAATCTTTCTCCTCAGGAAGTTTAAAATCTAATAAGTGAAAAGGCAATTATGATGTGTGGCAGATACAGGGCATTGTGAGAGTCACTTGACCCAGCTGTGGGAATCAGAGTGCTTCAAACTGAGGAAACTTGTAAGAAGACTCAGAAGAAAAGCAGAGTATGGATAAGAGGAGAAGCAAATAGCGTGCTCCGACAGGAAGTTATGATATGAGGATGGCAGTATTGAGAGATGAGTGTGGATAGGGACCAGTTTATGAAAGGCCCATAGACCATAATTACAACTATTTACTTTATCTCGGTGGTATTGAGGGGCAGATGGTCATTAAAGAATTTTTAACTATCAAATGGATATATATATACACACATATATATGTATCTGTGTATGTGTGTATATATATATAATTATACATGGATTTCTTAAGACCTGAGAACTGATCAAAGATGGAGAGACAGTTATAAACCTAAGTGAATCCCGAGAATCATTTTTGTGCAAATCTCCAGCCCATTTCCACACTGTGCATGAAAGATGCCTTATGAATATTCTGCTATCAAGGTATTGGTTCCCCTTCTACCCTATACTCACAGGTTTGACTGATAGTTCTGTGGAGAGAACATGAGTTGAAAAAAATATATTGCTCCCACTTCCTACTAGCTATGAATCTGGGCAAGTAGCTTAGCTCCTCTTAATTTTAGTTTCCTTTCATTTGTTAATTAAAAAAAAAAAAAAAAGGTTTGGTAATTTCTCACTCATCCAGTATATGGTGCTGTAGAATATAAAATAATCTGAATAATTAGGTTCCATAGTATATTACTTCTGTGTTATAGCAAAGGAATTTCTCAGTTAAGGCTGCACCATGGCAAAAACCATGACAAGGATAACATAGTTTGTGTAAAGAATGATGCTGGAGCTGGTCAGCATGAAAACCCTTCACTTGTGTCTGAGTCATTCAGCAGCCATAACAAATAATGAGAATGTAAGAATTTTATACAATTCAGAGATGACTCTGGTAGGGGTGAAAGAATGATACTTTGACAGACAAAGGATGAGGAAGGAGAGAGATAAAATTGAAAAACACAACCTGAAATTTATTATTTCTTACAAAGCAGATGCCAGGGAACATCATGCAGTATATGTAACAATAGGAAATAATGCAACTAGATACATCTCAGTACATTTTAAAGACAGTATGTATAACTGCTCCTAGATGGCATTCTTTGAGCATGTGAGATGTAAGGATTGTTCCGACCATGCTTATCAATGCTCTCAGATGAGAACAAGGTTCATGTATTCTAGTTTATCGCAAAGGAAATGAAGAACACAACCCAAAGTTCTACGGTGCTGAGGTCTAATCATCTTTGTACCACAGATAGAAAAATATAATTTTATTAGGTTTGTTAATTACAATTTTATATTCTTATTTTGTGGGTGGATCTTTTAGCTTAACTAAGATAGTGGCATCCCAGGGCCACAAGGCTCTTCTTGGGAGATAGCAGATGTGCCCAGACTTTTCTGGTGAGTCAGTAACTCCAGAAGGCAAGCTTGGACAGCCATATGCATAAGAGATCTGCAAATCATTAGTGACCCTGTTTCCTACAAGTTCTGATAGCCATTTCTAATCAACACATGTATCTACATTCTCAACTCTCAGCAGAAAAGCCTGAACAGATTCAGAAATCTCATAACTGTATCTGGCAAGGCAAGCATTACTTTCAGATGTTTCTATGTTCTGGTCTATCAATTAAATGTATTTTTCCATTTAATGCAGACTCAACTATTTCAACTTTCTCAGGCTATCAAACAGGAATGTAAAACCCCATTTCTTTAAAGGGCCTGAAGGAAGCACCGGTTATCATCCAGAATACCCATTTAGTTAAAGTGATACCTAAACTTTACCAGACTAATGAATTGAAACCATTTCATAGGAATTTTATTCTACCTCCTTTATTTAATGTAGTATCCAAAATGTTGTACACTCCTTGGCTGCCTGGTATACATTTATTCATAACTCAGAATCACCGTGAGCTCATTAATAGCCCTTCTCATTGTAAAATGGTACTTTCTGCAAACACTTCACATGGACTATCAATCTACTCCATTTACATTTATGAGTGTCTTTCATGTGTCCATCCCATAGTGCTATGTAGACTTAATATAAAAGAAGATACAATAAATACTTAAAAGGCTAAATCAAGAAAATTTTTTTTGTTATAACTTACAAATCAACAGTAATTTTTAAGTTCTCAGGCATAAAAGAATAGATTCCTAGCTGAAGAACAAGGTGTAGAAGGACTTGTGATCTATTAGAATCAGACTGCACTGTGGCAGGTGAAGGTCAGTGACTGTAAATTGTGACAGAAACACTTCCAGAATCAGAAAATCTTTATGTGACAAGTTGGCACTGTGTCGGTACAAAAATGAAATTATATGGTTAGTAAAACACACACACACACACACACACACACACACACACACACACGAATGCACACATAACTTTACAGTAATCTAAAGGTCAAAAGTGTGATTTTAAAGAAAATCACCTCTTTGTGGTTACCAGCATGGTTGACACTTTAAACATTTATACTGGAGAACCAATCAGTAGCAACCCAATTTTATCTGTACTAAATTCAGGGAAATTTGAAGACATTCATGCTTGAATATCACACAGACAGTTATGCAAACATCAAGCTGCTTCATAGGTCTGCAGGGACTGGGAAGAATATCTGAGTACCGTCTGCATACATATGACACTGCAGGCCATGGCACTGAATGTTATTCGTTAAAAATATCTAAATATAAAGTGAAATAGGATTTCAAACAAGCCCCAGGGGAATCAGAAAGTATCTTGGCAAAGCACAAACCATTCCCAAAAGGAACACATTGAAAGGACAATATAGGGATAAAGAAAAGATCCAAAGCAACTCGTTTATTCCAGAAAATTCAAAAACATAGAGTTCTGTCAAGGTATGACACAGTCAGCAGTATTCAAACTAGACAAATAGCCTTAAGTAGGCACTCAAACAATAAAACGCTCATGGACAGTATATTCTAATCTAAGTATCAGGGCCAATAGTGTGCACATTTAACATGAGGTGTTAAAATGATATCATAGGAAAAATTCAAGATTTATTGTCTTTGTCTAATGATAAAAAATTTAAGGTGTTCTTGATTTAAAAAAAAGAAAAAGAAAAAAACACTATAAGTGTTCAGGCTTCTAGATTATATTGAATTTGTTTTGACTTTATGATTATGGAACCTTTACTTAATGCCTCATTTTGGAATTTAATGAAGAATTTAAGATTCTTAAGGAATCTTAAGATTCCTTAAGAGGAAAGGTGATATCACTGCTATACTGTCATTATCATTATCCTATTATCCAATACTGTAAAGATCTGGTAAGTTATTTTCCCATACACCAACCACCCATCATATTTTTTTACATTTTACTCATGATTTGTTTCTTTCACAACCTTAATTGTCAAAATTTCCATGTTCCAAAAAAAAAAAAAAAAATGCACCTAATGGAGTTAAAGCAGCAAAGAATTTATTCATGACTATTACAGTAAGGGAGAGAGATTGAGAATAACCCCTCTGAAACAAAAGTCAAGAGTATTTTTAAATGCTAGGATGATTCATGATTAGATTATCTGTATTAGCTAGTTTTCAATTATCCTATTGTAGTTAGATTCCCTACCCCATAGAAACTACAAGAGAAGGGCTCTATCTTCCTTGATTACATGATTACATTTCAAAGGGATGGCTTCCAGGTCCTGGAGAAATACATTCCTGATCTGTAAAACTGACAGGAAGCTGGGAAAATTTATATCTCAAAGGGGTAGGGAAAGAATTTCCAATTGCAAGGTTTTTAAGGTCAGTGTCCTAAGAAAAGGAAGAAACCTGTCTAAAGGTTAGTCAAGCTGAGAGGAATATTAAGGCCTTATTGGTCAACCGTATGCATCTCTTAGAAAGCACCACTCAACTGCCCCAGAAACTTCTCTCCTAGACAGATGACAGTTGGAAGTATAACAAATATATTTTGATTAACAAAATAAGGATATACCATATCCATAGCATAATAAAGCAACCACCACTACATCACAGAATAACAGAAAAGTATGGTTATGTAAACAAATGTACTCAGTATAACAAAACAAAATCATATTTAACACCATCAACATGATGATGAAAAATGGATAAGCCTCATGTTCCTAAAAACGCCATACATAATAAAATGAAATGCCATACATAATAAAAGGTGCTAATATTCATATTTTCACATTTTAATAATGCTATTAATCTTCTGTAGTCAATATTAATGGATGTAATATTTTATAATTTTAAACTTCTCAACCTTTTGATGTTTAGAACAGTGAATATAGTTCTGTACATAGATGTGATACAGATACATGTCTATATTGAATAAAAGAAACTAATTCTTGACCACAATTAGTTTTAAATGAATACTGCTACACCAGTGGGTAAAATGAAACCCACTAGATTTATTCTCTTTGCCCTGGGTCCTTTGTAGTAAAATACTCACATCTACATGCTCTGAGGAGTTTGGCAGAGCAGACCTCAATTAACATACCTTAATGACTTTATTTGGTGGTTACCAAATCAGAAATTTAAACAATATAATGGAAAGAAGTCTTTCAGGATAAATAAACCCTGTTGCTGTGGGCAAGCTCAGATCCTTTCAGTTCCTTTCCTTGAAACTGTACTTGCCTGTAAGTTGCCCACCTGGCTGCTCAGGCTCTCCCTGGGAGAGGAATCCATGTTCCTTCCCAGAGGAAACTATTCAGTTGTCAACAGCTTTGTTTAATTTCCTCTCGAAAGAAAAACTAAAACTTGTTGGGATCTTTTCCTAAGTCACTGCAGGTAGTTAACAGTTTGGTTAAAAATAATTAAGCCAATTTGTTAATATGAAACTTAAACTCCTTCAGATAGATCACTAGGCTCACAGGATAAAAGAGATTGCCTAAGTGGAAGGTTCTTGGGGGAGGTTTGGAGCCAGAACCAGCATGAGGTGCTTTATTTTCTACCGCAAGTCTTCACACTTCTGCAAAATTGTTGGAAACCAGTTCCTCTGTGGGTAGTTTTGCTTATTCTTTTCTGCATGTAACTTGTCCGTACCGGGAGTGCCTCTACTTGCTCCTAAGCAGATACCCTATGGCTAGCTCAGAGCATTAACAGAATGCAGAGTGAACTGAATACAGTGTGACAGATGCCTCCAGAACGGACAGCTAAGGTAGAAACAAAAGACGAAGAATAAGTGAGATACACTGCACTTGCCTCTGATAAAGATAGAATTAAAGCTCATCCTTCCAGAATAAAGGAAAGGCCCATTCAATTCTGTTAATCTTATTTTTACTTCTGAATCATTTGAAGTAAATTGTCTAGCTTTCATCAGTCATAAATGTCTGTTAGGAAAAGGTAAGATGTTTAGTTCCCAAATGTTACCTTAGTTAACAATGACACAATGTCTCATCTTGTTGCAGCTAGAAATCTAGCTCAGTCTCAAACTTTGACCTTCATGTGTGCAGATACATTTATATACACTATATTTATGCATTCATTTTCCCATCAGTATATATTTATTGACTGCCTTCTCTTGATCAGGCACACTGATACTGCAGCAGGCAAGGCAGAAACCCACATATTCTTGTTTATTCAGCCATTAGATTAAGACAATAATATAATTATATGAAGGTGATTGTTTTAAAACTCTTGATCCCAGGTTTAAGAAATTTGCTTTTTAGTGCCAAGTCTTCAATTATTATTATTTTTTTGCCAACCTGTATATAATAGATTCATAGGCAAGCAAGAAGTGATTCTTACCTGAGCATACCACCAAGATGGGGAGGTACTCATATTTCTCAGGAGGACTATATGCCTCTCTGTGTCTGTTTATCTGTCTGTGCACATTCATATACATGTGGTATACATTATAACCATCCGAAATATGTCTGTAGAGTAAAAACAACTGATTTCCTTATAAAGGTTTTGAAATCATGCATAAATTAGAAGTATAAAGTCTATAAATGCAATTTTAAATATTTATATGTAGATATCATATCCAATGATAATATTAATTAAACTACTATTTTATTTTCAGAAGTATTTCTGATGTAGGCTATATTTATAGCTCCTAAAGGTAGACTGCCCAGTTTTAAAATATAATAAAAATGTACTGTTATACTTCATCAATTTCTAAATGAAGATTTTGTATTCTTCTACTCTGACAACATAAAAATCAATTTTAAAAGCTCTGTGTTTGTCTCAGAATACTCCTAAACATTTTTTATTAAAAAACAAAATATCTACACCATTGAATCTGACTTAGAGTATATATGTGAAGAAAAACAGAACACCTTGAAAATTATTTCTCTTCTTCCAGCTATGTTTTATATGTCCCAACTTAGTACACATTAATTTTGAAAGCCAGAAAAAATATTGTAGTAATTTTAAATAAACAAACTTGGCTGAAACATTGCAGAGTGGAGCATAATGTATTTGGGGAAATAGCTACAGCCATTCCACAAATGAGTAGGTAAAGGCTCAATGTGAAACAGTATTGAGATTTTTGCCCAAGACTCCAGAACTAAGAATATCCTCTGTTGATTTAGTAATTGCAGAAAATTCAGAATTTAAGATAGACAAGGTATACTTTTTTTTTTTTTTTAGTTTATATTTTCACTCAATATTTTAAAAAACAGCTAGATTGGAACTATTCTACAATCCAACTACCTTAAAGGTAAGTGGTTTAAGAGTATTTCAGTGTTTAAGAGTATTTCAAAACATTATTTCTTCTTAACCTCTGCTTCACATTTCAGATTAATTTTTGCTTCATACCCATTTAATATTAGCACTCTAACAAAATAAAACCCCTGGTTATTCTACCAACAAATGAAAAGCATTTATTGAACACCTACTGTGTACAAAGCATTTGATAGGTTATATAAAAATATAGCACAAGCCCTCACCAAGCTTGGATTCTTTCTGGGGAGATTAAAGAAATATAAATGAATATACATCAGAACCTAACACAGTATGTATAGGATCATAGCACTAAGCAGCAATAACTGCTATTAGTTAATTAGTAGTTATTGTTTTATGTTATAAAAATGTTTATTGTATATACCACTATTTTACTTAATGCTGGGTGATAATAAAGAATTTTTTTTGCAGTACGCGGGCCTCTCACTGTTGTGGCCTCTCCCGTTGCGGAGCACAGGCTCCGGATGCGCAGGCTCAGTGACCATGGCTCATGGCCGAGCTGCTCCGCGACATGTGGTATCTTCGCAGACCGGGGCACAAACCCATGTCCCCTGCATCGGCAGGCGGATTCTCAACCACTGCGCCACCAGGGAAGCCCAGATAATAAAGAATTAAAAGAGCTAGTTCCCATCCTTAAAAATTCTAATCACAGAACACCTTAAAGGTTAGTGCTTAAGACACCGCTTAAACTAGCCCCTCACTGTCCATGAAGAAATTGATGAGTCTACAATACGGAAAACAGACTGCACATAAAAGAAAATGACTTTAAAAACAAGTGCAAGAAAACAAATTAAAGTATACAAGATGTAATGTAAATGTGAAATATTTCATTAAAATGAAAAGATTCTGAAAATGGAAGTGAAAAAATCTAGGGGTGTGATTAATTAGGAAAATCTTGAAAAAATTAGTTGAGATAGTACTTGGCATCTCAAATGCTGCATGAAAGTTGAGAGGCTACCACATATATTTGTGATGCCCCAAGTGGTGGCTTTGAAGTGGAGCCCAAATAATAATATAAAGGATATCACAAATATTTTTATTTTCACATAAAATAGGTGAAAATCCCCAAGAAAAATACAAAGGTTATGCATCAATCTACCCAAGGAAACAAATGTAAGTGCAAGAGATTTTACCAAAAATATAAAGCCAGTCACACAACTGATAATGAAAACACTAAGATCCATTAGATAAAGAAAAAAAATTTCACAATTGTCTAATGTACATATTATGAAATATCCAATCTCATTGATCAAAAATCGTTAATGTTAATGGAAACTGTGAAGAATTATTCATTTAAATACTATAGTAACAATGAAATTCCATGATATTCAGTCTCTTAAGAGTTTATACACTAGTAATCATTCAGTGAAGCATAATTTTGGAAAATTTCTATGGAAACCAATGTAATATTTTTTGTCAAAAAATTTAAAACTATATCTATACCTTAGCAAGTATCCTTAGAAATTATTTTGAAGAAATCATTCAAAACTTCAGGCATAAAGATAACATTGTGACTTTACTTTTACCAGTACAAATTTGGAAACAACATAAATAGGAAAACTAAAATATTATGACTCAACTATTCAGTAAAATATTATGTACACATTAAATACTGTGTTTACACATTTCAATATGTGTATAGTTATTGTCTCTACCTAGTGGGGTTATGAATGAATATTTTCTTCCTCCTTATATTTCTGTACCTTAAAATACCCTTAACTGAATGTGTTCCTTATAGGATGGAAAGAGTTTGCTAACTTTGGTAAGCAAAATATTTGTTAAGTGAAATCAAGTAAATTGTTAATAGGCAGTGAAAGAATGGAAGACAAAGTGTGGAAAGGTGTATCCACGTCAAGTTCAAGTCTCACTGTAACAGCCAACATAGAACATTCAAGCCTGTGGGGCTACAAGACAAAGGAGTTACTGGCCTCTTTTACCATGTTTCATGGTGACTGAGGTCCTAAAATGAGGTCATTGAGTCAATGTAAAATACCATTGCATCACTCTCAATGGCCCCATTTAAAATCTCAAGAACATTCACATGCATTTACTTTCAGAAATATGAGCTCATTATAACACTTGAGAATAGCTTACATACATTTTCTGAGTTTCTGTGTTTGAAAAAAATGGGTATGTGTGGCAATGGGATATCCCCCACTCATTATTCAGCTCTTTCAACACTTTAAGCTCTAGCTCCTATATGGCCTAAGGCTGTTGGATGTATATTAATAGTTTCCAGTATCCGTTTGCAAGAAATATTACCATTTCACTACACTAGGTATTTTCCATGTTAATATTTTATATTGTAAAGCTAAATATATCTTGGCTGATAGTTAAAATTATAGTCACAGTTATTTGAAAATTTCACTTGTACTTTGTTTATTCACAAAATCTTTGTTTAAAACTATAGTGATTTTAAACAAATTCCTTGTCTTTTAAAGTAAGTTTTATTTCTCAAAGCAATCAACTGCTCATGAGCACATCAGCAGCTGAATTCTTTAGTTTCTGGGAACAGTCAAGAAAAATTTTAAAAATATATCTGACCTGTGTCACTTGCATTAATAATATATGCTGGGCTTCCCTGGTGGCGCAGTGGTTGAGAGTCCGCCTGCCGATGCAGGGGAGGCAGGTTCGTGCCCCGGTCCGGGGGATTCCACGTGCCACAGAGTGGCTGGGCCCGTGAGCCGTGGTCGCTGGGCCTGTGCGTCCAGAGCCTGTGCTCCACAATGGAAGAGTCCACAGCAGTGGGAGGCCCATGTACCACATAAAAAGAAAAAAAAAAAAAAAAAAGAAAAAAAAAGAATATCTGCCATGTCTCTAAACATGTGGAAACTGTGTTCATTTCCTTATAGAATTTATGTTTAACCTCTTCATATTAAGTTGGCATTAGCAGTTGATGGTAATGTTGTCACCAAAATGTCAAAGATCAACCAAACATCCTGATATCTTCTCCACAACAATGAGCAATATCAACCCAGAAAAACATAAAATTCCAGCCGGCAAGTGGCTTCACACCTACTTTTTGCAATGTGTGCTTTCAGGTTTGTCTCAAGAAAAAAAAAAAAAAAAAGCCAAGTAAGTTAAAATGGTCAGTGTTCTTCTTTTCTTCCCACAAAGGAATATGAGCAGTAATTGATTTAAATATTTGGATTTACAATGGCCAGATCCGTACTTTGTGGCCCATTAAAAGAGTAACTAAGTGACTGTCACCTTTCTGTATATTTCTCCATAAACCCAATAAAAATATAACCAATATGCATTGTTATTTCATTGGTATCATTTCTTTAGAGTCATATTTCTTCTGTGTGATGTTATGGCTTCATCTGCCAGTTTGTCTTTGTCTCAAATAAAATTAAATATTAAATGTTTCTTTAAAAGCATTTTCTTTACAATTACCTTGATCACTAATGTATTCTTTACACTTTCAGCAAATAATTATTTGTAAATAATTCAATTCTGCAAGATAGTTGTAAGGAGGAGGAAAAGAATGCAAAAATGAATGAGACAAGTCCCCTTCATTGACAAACTCATAATTGGGGGAGGCAGATTACAGTGTAATAAGTTCCATAAAAAGGATATTCACAGAGTGCTCTGGGAGCTCATAGCCTGAGGATGTGAAGAGCACTTCCCCAGAGAAGGGAGAGCATTAGCTTGCCTCAGAAGATGAATAGGGGTTTTCTAGAAGGAGAGAAGGAGAAAGTGGAGGAGATAAATAGCAAAGTAAAGGTCTTAAAAGAATATGCTAGGCTGGAGAAAAGCTAAAATATGAGTACTGTTGGAACTTAGAAAATGTGCTTGATAGTAATTGACACAATTACTTTATATAGGAATTATTATTGGTTCTCTTTTCTGAAAGTGAGACTTTTTGATCCTACTAGGGTCTCCTCAAACTTCTTCAGGAGAAACTCCTCCCTTCATTACCTGCTTACAGACACATATTTCTTTGGAAATCCTCAAGTTCACTAGGTTTCTTCTCTTCCCTGACATATTGAACTTCCTTTCATTTTGATTGGAACCCTGCTCTTCTCATTCTTCATGTGCTTGGCTTCCTCTCATCATGGAATCTCAACCACATTACTCTTTCTCACATAATCATACTTTATTTTCATCACAGCAACCATCACTTTTTGAAGTTATCTATTTCTTATTATTTCTTATTATTTGTCAATTGTTATAAGAATATAAAATTTGTAAAGTCAAAAAAACAGTCTACTATTCAACACTAAAACTGTCACATATAAAGCAGAGGCAGGCACATAGTAAGCATTATATGATATGTTTAAAGAAAGATGCAAAGGAAAAAGCAAATGGAATGTATAAACTAAGAAAAATCAATCAAGTAATAAGTCAGCATCAAAATTACATTCTCCCCCCACAGCTTTTTAAGATTGGACTTCATCAAGAAGCACACAGTAAAAGAGAACAGAAGGACTTTGTGGAGAAAGAAATGGAAGTCTTACATTTTGCAAATGCAGTTAAAAGAGCCAGTAACATCTATGTATTAACATTCATTTCCACTTATATTCAAAGGTGGGTGAGCCCTGGTGATGTTGAGTTTACATTAACCTTACTTATATCACCGAATACTCGTGATATTCAAATGAGAAGTGCGTGTAAAAGTATCACAAAATGTAAGAGACTGAATTTCCTTGCCTTCTAATAGTAAAAGAAGTAAAATATAGATTCTTCTGGGTTAGTAAGGAAGACAATTTAAGATACCAATTAAAGAGATTACCACTGGTATATTTTCCATTACCATCTGATTCTTCTCCGTCTATGAATTTTGTCAGGAAAACAATAACTAACAGAATTATAACAAATAGATCTTCAGTTGATCTTCAGAAAAGTGTTTGTATCGTGATGAAAACAGTGTTATTTTTTAAATGTCACACATAATTGTGCATAGCCAAAGTAAATGAGCTAGTAAATGGGCTGGCATTAATAATTATAATGACATGCATGCAATATCAAATATTGACTAATAAAATGACTGATAATTTTCATATAATTAAATTTAAAATTATGAAAGAACTTTAAACAATCGTGACTTGTAGCTTTTATAATGTTTAATTAAGTACATGCTAAATGTAACAATAACTTATTTCATCAGTAAAACTGTGAATACATGTGCAAAATAAAACATTTTCAATAAGAATATTAGTATCATTGGGATTTAAATGTCATTCTTTTTTTAAAAACTTTTTATTTTTTGTGGATATTTTAACCTTTTGCATATGATTTCATACTTCCATTAAGCTACAGAATTAAGTAAGCTTTTAATCTTATTGCAGATTTACAAAACATCTCTATCATTGAGAATTTTGAAACAAATGAAAAAGAGAAAAAAGCAACCTGGAAAATATTTTTAAGTTAGAAGAAGAAAGAAAAAGAAAAAACAGTCACAACCTAGAGGAGTCTAAAAAGCATACATCACTATTAAATATAATGTGGTATCTTTATTGGAATATTGGAAATGAAAAAAGACAGTAGGGAAAAACAGAAGAAATAAGAATTTGGCCTTTAGTTAATATTAATGTATAAATATTGCCTCCTTAATTGTGAAAAATGCACCATACTAACTAACTTAAAATGTTAATAATGGAAAAAATGTGGAGTGGGGCATATATGAACTCTGTACTATCTTTGAAATAATTTTGTAAATCTTAAATTTTATTAAATGAAAGGTTTATTTAAAATATATTCATAGATGTAAAAGTGATCATTATACTGTCTACTCATTAAAAGATCAAAAATATTTGGTGAGTGATAGACTAGCAAATTTCAATCTTCACCCTACTCACCTTAATAGAATTTTTCTTTACAAATAAAGAACATTGGAATTATTTTGCCAATGAGTAGTAGGTGCATATATAAGAATTTTGAAACTTAGTGTGGAACTTCTAATCTCAGAGAGCTACCAATACTTAAACATACATGTGGAGGACTTGAGAAGATGGAGGAAGAGTAAGACGTGGAGATCATCTTCCTCCCCACAGATACATCAGAAATACATCTACATGTGGAACTGCTCCTGTAGAACACCCACTGAATGCTGGCAGAAGACCTCAGACCTCCCAAAAGGAGAGGGGATTAAGAGTGCTGCTTAAAAGAGCTCCAAAGATGGGCTCGAGCCGTGGCTATCAGTGCAGACCACAGAGACAGGCATGAGACGCCAAGGCTGCTGCTGCTGTCACCAAGAAGACTGTGTGCAAGCACAAGTCACTCTCCACAACTCCCCTCCTGGGAGCCTGTGCAGCCCATCACTGCCAGAGTCCCGTGATCCAGGGACAACTTCCCTGGGAGAACACACGGTGCACCTCAGGCTGGTGCAACATCAAGCCGGCCTCTGCCACTGCAGGCTCGCCCTGAATTCTATACCCCTACTTCCCCCCGGCCTGAGGGAGCCAGAGCCCCTGAATCAACTGCTCCTTTAACCCCATCCTGTCTGAGCGAAGAACAGATGCCTTCAGGCGACCTACATGCAGAGGTGGGTACGAATCCAAAGCTGAACCCCAGGAGCTGTGTGAACAAAGAAGAGAAAGGAAAATCTCTCCCAGCAGTCCCAGGAGCAGGGGATTAAATCTCCACAGTCAACTTGATGTACCCTGCATCTGCAGAATACCTGAATAGACAACAAATCATCCCAAATTGAGGAGGTGGACACTGGGAGCAATGATATATACATTTTGTTTTCCCTTTTTCTCTTTTTGTGAGTATGTATGTGTATGCTTCTATGTGAAATTTTCTCTGCATAGCTTTGCTTTCACCATTTGTCCTAGGGTTCTGTCTGTCCATTTTTTTTTTTACTTATTAAATTTTTTTAATAATTAATATTTTATTTTAATAACTTTGTTTTATTTTATCTTACTATATTTTATTTTAACTTGTTTCTTTCTTTCTTTCTTTCTTTCTTTCTTTCTTTCTTTCTTTCTTTCTTTCTTTCTTTCTTTCTTTCTTTCTTTCTTTCTTTCTTTCTTTCTTTCTATTTCTTCTCCCTTTTATTCTGAGCTGTGTGGAGAACAGGCTGTTGGTGCTCCAGCCAGGTGTCAAGGCTGTGCCACTGAGGTGGGAGAGCCAACTTCAGGACACTGGTCCACAAGAGACCTCCCAGCTCCATATAATATCAAATGTCAAAAATCTCCCAGAGATCTCCATCTCAACACCAAAACCCAGCTTCACTCAACGACCAGCAAGCTACAGTGCTGGACACCCTATGACAAACAACTAAAAAGACAGGAACACAGCACGATGCATTAGAAGAGAGGCTGCCTAAAATCATAATAAGGCCAGAGACACACCAAAACACACCAGGAGAAGTGGATCTGCCCACCAGAAAGACAAGATCCAGCCTCATCCACCAGAACACAAGCACTAGTCCCCTCTACAAGGAAACCTACACAACACACTGAACCAAACTTAGCCACTGGGAACAGACACCAAAAACAACAGGAACTATGAACCTTCAGCCTGCGAAAAGGAGACCCCAAACACAGTAAGATAAGCAAAATGAAAAGACAGAAAACATAGAGCAGATGAAGGAGCAAGGTAAAAATGTGCCAGACCAAACAAATGAAGAGGAAATAGGCAGTCTACCTGGAAAAGAATTCAGAATAATGATAGTAAAGATGTTCCAAAATCTTGGAAATAGAATAGAGAAAATGAAAGAAATATTTAACAAGGAACTAGAAGAACTAAAGTGTAAATAAGTAATGATGAAATACACAATAAATGAAATTAAAAATACTCTAGAAAGGAGCAATAGCAGAATAACAGAGGCAGAAGAACAGATAAGTGACCTGAAAGATAAAGTAGTGGAAATAACTACTGCAGAGCAGAAAAAAGAATGAAAAGAACTGAGGACAGATTCAGAGACCTCTGGGACAATAATAAATGCACCAACATTCGAATTATAGGGGTCCCAGAAGAAGAAGATAAAAAGAAAAGGACTGAGAAAATATTTGAAGAGATTACAGTTCAAAACTACCCTAATATGGGAAAGGAAATAGTTAATCAAGTCCAGGAAGCACAGAGAATCCCATACAGGATAAATCCAAGGAGAAACATGCTAAGACACATATTAATTAAAATATCAAAAATTAAATACAAAGAAAACATATTAAAAGCAGCAAGGGGAAAACAACAAATAACACACAAGGGAATCTCCAAAAGGTAAACAGCTGGGCTTCCCTGGTGGCGCAGTGGTTGAGAGTCCGCCTGCCGATGCAGGGGACACGGGTTTGTGCCCCGGTCCGGGAAGATCCCACATGCCGCGGAGCGGCTGGGCCCGTGAGCCATGGCCGCTGGGCCTGCGCGTCCGGAGCCTGTGCTCCGCAACGGGAGAGGCCACAACAGTGAGAGGCCCGCGTACTGGAAAAAAAAAAAAAAAAAAAGGTAAACAGCTGATCTTTCAGCAGAAACTCTGCAAGCCAGAAGGGAGTGGCAGGACATATTTAAAGTGATGAAGGAGAAAAACCTACAACCAAGATTACTCTACCCAGAGAGGATCTAATTCAGATTTGATGGAGAAATTAAAACCTTTACAGAGAAGCAAAAGCTGAAAGAGTTCAGCACCACAAAACCAGCTTTACAACAAATACTAAAGGAACTTCTCTAGGCAAGAAACACAAGAGAAGGAAAAGACCTACAATAACAAACCCAAAACAATTAAGTAAATGGGAATATGAACATACATATCGATAATTACCTTAAATGTAAATTGATTAAGTGCTCCAACCAAAAGACACAGACTGGCTGAATGGATACAAAAACAAAAGCCATATATATGCTGTCTACAAGAGACCCACTTCACACCTAGAGACACATACAGACTAAAAGTGAGGGGATGGAAAAAGATATTCCATTCAAACGGAAATCAGAAAAAAACTGGAGTAGCAATTCTCATATCAGACAAAATACACATTAAAATAAAGACTATTACAAGAGACAAAGAAGGACACTACATAATGATCAAGGGATCAATCCTAGAAGATATAACAATTGTAAATATTTATTCACCCAACATAGGAATACCTCAATACATAAGGCAAATACTAACAGCCATAAAAGGGGAAACAGACAATAACACAATCATAGAGGGGACTTTAACACCCCACTTTCACCAATGGCCAGATCATCGAATATGAAAATAAATAAGGAAACACAAGCTTTAAATGATACATTAAACAAGATGGACTTAATTGATATTTATAGGACATTCTAAAAACGAGAGAATACACAATTTTATCCAGTGAACATGCAACATTCTCCAAGATAGATCATATCTTGGGTCACAAATCTAGCCTTGGTAAATTTAAGAAAATTGAAATCATATCAACTCTCTTTCCTGACCACAACGCCATGACTCTATATATCAATTACAGGAAAATATCTGTAAAAAATACAAACACATGGAGGTTAAACAATACACTGCTTAATAACGAAGTGATAACTGAAGAAATCAAAGAGGAAATCAAAAAATACCTAAAAATAATTGACAATGTAGACACGATGACCCAAAACCTATTGGATGCAGCAAAAGCAGTTCTAAGAGGGAAATTTATAGCAATACAATCCTACTTTAAGAAGCAAGAAACATCTCAAATAAACAACCTAACCATGCACCTAAAGCAATTGGAGAAAGAAGCACAAAAAAACCCCAAAGTTAGTGGAAGGAAAGAAATCATAAAGATCAGATCAGAAATAAATGAAAAAGAAATGAAGGAAACTATAGCAAAAATCAATGAAACTTGGGGCTTCCCTGGTGGTGCAGTGGTTGAGAATCTGCCTGCCAATGCAGGGGACACGGGTTCGAGCCCTGGTCTGGGAAGATCCCACATGCCGCGGAACAACTGGGCCCGTGAGCCACAATTACTGAGCCTGCGCATCTGGAGCCTGTGCTGTGCAACAGGAGAGGCCGCGATACTGAGGCCCGCGCACCGCGATGAAGAGTGGCCCCCGCCTGCCACAACTAGCGCAAGCCCTCGCACAGAAACGAAGACCCAGCACAGCCATAAATAAATAAACAAGTAAAAAAAAATCAATGAAACTAAAAGCTGGTTCTTTGAGAAGATAAACAAAATTAATAAACCATTAACGATACTCATCAAAAAAAAAAAAAGGGAGAAGACTCAAATCAATAGAATTAGAAATGAAAAAAGGAGAAGTAACAACTGACACTGCAGAAATACAAAGGATCATGAGAGATTACCAAAAGCAACTCTATGCCAATAAAATGGACAACCTGGAAGAAATGGACAAATTCTTAAAATTGTACAACCTTCCAAGGCTGAACCAGGAAGAAATAGAAAAGATGAACAGACCAATCACAAGCCTTGAAATTGAAACTGTGATTGAAAATCTTACAGCAAACAAAAGCCCAGGACCAGATGGCTTCAAAGGCAAATTCTATAAAACATTTAGAGAAGAGCTAACACCTATCCTTCTCAAACTCTTCCAAAATATAACAGAGGGAGGAACACTCCCAAACTCATTCTATGAGGCCACCATCACCCTGATACCAAAACCAGACAAAGATGTCACAAAGAAAGAAAACTACAGGCCAATATCACTAATGAATATAGATGCAAATATCCTCAACAAAATACTAGCAAACAGAATCCAACAGCACATTAAAAGTATCATACACCATGATCAAGTGGGGTTTATTCCAGGAATGCACGGATTCTTCAATATATGCAAATCAAGCAAAGTGATACACCATATTAACAAATTGAAGGAGAAAAAACATATGATCATCTCAATCGATGCGAAGAAAGCATTTGACATAATTTAACACTGATTTATGATAAAAACCCTGCAGAAAGCATACATAGAGGGAACTTTCCTTAGCATAATAGAGGCCATATATGACAAACCCATAGCCAACATTTTCCTCAATGGTGAAAAATTGAAACCATTTCCAACAAGATCAGGAAAAAGACAAGGTTGTCCAGTCTCACCACTCTTATTCAACATAGTATTGGAAGTTTTAGCCACAACAATCAGAGAAAGAAAAAAATAAATAAAAGGAATCCAAATTGGAAAAGAAAAAGTAAAGCTGACACTGTTTGAAGATGACATGATACTCTACATAGAGAATCCTAAAGATACTACCAGAAAACTACTAGAGCTAATCAATGAATTTGGTAAAGTAGCAGGATACAAAAGCAATGCACAGAAATCTCTGGCATTCTTATACACTGGTGATGAAAAATCTGAAAGTGAAATTAAGAAAACACTCCCATTTACCATTGCAACAAAAAGAATAAAATATCTAGAAATAAACCTACCTAAGAGGAAAAAGGACCTGTATGCAGAAAATTATAAGACACTGATGAAATAAATTAAAGATGATACAGATAGAGAGATATACCATGTTCTTGGATTGCAAAAATCAACATTGTGAAAATAACCCTATTACCCAAAGCAATCTACAGATTCAATGCAATCCCTTTCTATCTGCCACTGGCATTTTTCAGAGAACTAAAATAAAAAATTTCACAATTTGTATGGAAACACAAAATACCCCAAATAGCCAAAGCAATCTTGAGAACGAAAAATGGAGCTGGAGGAATCAGGCTCCTTGAATTCCACCTATACTACAAAGCTACAGTAATCAAGACAGCATGGTACTGTCACAAAAACAGTAATATAGATCTATGGAACAGGACACAAAGCCCAGAGATAAACCCACACACATATGGTCACCTTATTTTTGATAAAGGAGGCAAGAATATACAGTGGAGAAAAGACAGCCTCTTCAATAAGTGGTGCTGGGAACACTGGACAGCTACATGTAAAAGTATGAGATTAGAACACTCCCTATCACCATACACAAAAAGAAGCTCAAAATGGATTAAAGACCTAAATGTAAGGCCAGACACTATCAAACTCTTAGAGGAAAACATAGGTAGAACACTCTATGACATAAATCACAGCAAGATCCTTTGTGATCCATCTCCTAGAGAAATGGAAATAAAACCAAAAATAAACAAATGGGACCTAATGAAACTTAAAAGCTTTTGCAGAGCAAAGGAAACCATAAACAAGACCAAAAGACAACCCTCAGAATGGGAGAAAATCTTTGCCAATGAAGGAACTGACAAAGGATTAATCTCCAAAATTTACAAGCAGCTCATGCAGCTCAATAACAAAAAACCAAACAACCCAATCCAAAAATGGGCAGAAGACCTAAACAGATGTTTCTCTAAAGAAGATATACAGATTGCCAACAAACACATGAAAGAATGTTCAACATCATTAATCATTAGAGAAATTCAAATCAAAACTACAATGAGATATCATCTCACACTTGTCAGAATGGCCATCATCAAAAAATCTAGAAACAATAAATGCTGGAAAGGTTGTGGAGAAAAGGGAACACTCTTACACTGCTGGTGGGAATGAAAATTGATACAGCCACTATGGAGAACAGTATGGATGATCATTAAAATCTAAAAATAGAACTACCATACGACCCAGAAATCCCACTACTGGCCATATTCCCTGAGAAAACCATAATTCAAAGAGAGTCATGTACCAAAATATTCATTGAAGCTCTATTTACAATAGCCAGGACACAGAAGCAACCTAAGTGTCCATCATCAGATGAATGGATAAAGAAGATGTGGCACACATATACAATGGAATATTTCTCAGATATAAAAAGCAACTAAACTGAGTTATTTGTAGTGAGGTGGATGGACCTAGAGTCTGTCATACAGAAAGAAGTAAGTCAGAAAGAGAAAGAAAAATACTGTATGCTAGGGCTTCCCTGGTGGCGCAGTGGTTGAGAGTCCGCCTGCCGATGCAGGGGACACGGGTTCGTGCCCTGGTCTGGGAGGATCCCACATGCCGCAGAGCGGCTGGGCCTGTGAGCCATGGCCGCTGAGCCTGCGCGTCCGGAGCCTGTGCTCCGCAACGGGAGAGGCCACAACAGTGATAGGCCCGCATACCAAAAAAAAAAAAAAAAAAAAAAAAATACTGTATGCTAACACATATATATGGAATCTATGAAAAAAAAAATGGTCACGAAGAACCTAGGGGTAAGACGGGAATAGAGACACAGACCTACTAGAGAATGGACTTGAGAATATGGGGAGGGGGAAGGGTAAGCTTTGACAAAGTGAAAGAGTGGCATGGACTTATATATACTACCAAATGTAAAATATATAGCTAGTGGGAAGCAGCCGCATAGCACAGGGAGATCAGCTAGGTGGTTTGTGACCACCTAGAGGGCTGGGATAGGGAGGGTGGAAGGGAAGGAGACACAAGAGGAGAGAGTTATGGGAACATATTTATATGTATAACTGATTCACTTTGTTATAAAGCAGAAACTAACACACCATTATAAGGCAATTATACTCCAATAAAGACGTTAAAAAAAAAAAAAAAAGAAGTGGCTCTCCTTCGTTTCATTCTTAACCACAGCATAAAGGGACTTTTCTAATGAACATTAATGAAGCCACTTAACAGATTCTTTTGTTATATTTATATTTAATTTGATAGGAAGACCAATGCTTGGCACATAGTAGGTTATTAGTGAATATATATTGAACAAATATATAAATATTCACAGAGCTACCTTTAAAAAAACTTGTCTGGAAAAACGGTAGCAAAAGCATATTTAGAGTATGAAAAGAATAATGTTGCAGGAGCAGTTAAGGCAGAAAAATTAAATACAGTTTGATTTATTCTCACAAATAAGATTTTTTAAACCATCTTCTTAATACTACTGTACTTCCTTTAGTAATGAAAAATGGCAAGGCTTTGCCTTGTCTCAGTACTGTACAGAAATGACAATGAGCTC
Organism: Kogia breviceps; assembly: GCF_026419965.1. NCBI lineage: Eukaryota > Metazoa > Chordata > Mammalia > Artiodactyla > Physeteridae > Kogia > Kogia breviceps. The sequence goes on from NC_081325.1 coordinate 31,753,052, forward strand.
TTGCTACAAACCACAAACAAAGGATTCATGATATATTACTGAGACAGTACCAAGCCAACCACTGACTCTATCACAAAAGGTATAATGACTAAATATGAAATGGATTCTTGAAATAAGGGCCAGATCTTGCCCCAATAATTACTGTATTAAAACCACTGTCATTTTGGTGGAGGGTTGACAGGTGAAATATCTCATGGATGACAGTCATCATATTACAGTTCTTCTGTTGCACATTTCTCCCTTTGTTTTCTGCCTTGATAAAGCTGAACAGCAAAACGTTAACACAAGCCACAAAAGTTCAATTTCCACCTTATGTAACGTGTTTGACATACTAGCAATGCCCCGCTTCATTAGAGTTGATCATATTTTCTTTGAATTCATCCTCATAAAATCCCATCTACAATCTGTAGCCCATTTCAAGGACTTTACATTCTTGTTTTGACTCTTATAATTTCTTACTGTGATTTTTTTTCTTAATAAGAATCTCAAAAGAATCTACCTAAAGAAAGGCAATCCATACAATAATGAGTACACCTTCTAGCAGTTTAGATCACCTGCATTTTTGTTACAAAACATCAGAATATAAGGGCAAATGGCCAAATTGGATTACACTCAGGGTTGCTGCTAGAAAATCACAAAGTCCATCATCCTCCAGTGGTAGATTTAAAAAGACAATTGGAATTTAGAAATGTATTTTTTTAATGGTGCATAGAAAAAATGCACAGTGTGCTAGATATTGAATTTTCCCTGACTTGGGAAAAGTTATAATCATTTCTAATTGTCTTTTATGTAACATATGACCATCTGAGATCAAGTAAATAGAAATTTCTAAATGTCAATATATAAAATATTTCATAAACAAGAGACAGCCAGGAATTCTGCTGCATTTCTGGAAGTGTTCCCTACACTCTAAAGTTGACAAGGCAGAGTGCTGTTGCAGCATTAATTGCAGCCCTCAGAATGGAAGAATATTTCTTTGTAATTAAGACTTTCTGAATTTAAAGAAATAGGATCTACACAAGCTTCTCTGCTTTTATGGTAAATTGTTACATAATAAATGAAATCAAGTGATTTAAATGCTGGCTACTGAACAGACTCAGCCTTTCACAAACAGCTTGCCAAAACTGCTGCATTGTTTGTCCCCAAGTACTTATACGTTCTCAACCCTACTTTTCCTGTGGCAAAGGGAATCCTGGAGGTTCTGCCAGAGCAGAGGTGCCAGTCACAGGGGCAGGGCTCCCTAAAGGACACAAAGCAAAGGACAACTGAAGTCCAGTCCCGAGTGGATGTTGGGACACTCTTTCAGAGAGCAACAACCAGACTTGAAGCAAAAGGCTTCCAAATGAGGATGGATTTAAAGTCACAGGCAGTTTCACTCACAGAAGAGGTAAGAAAGACTCCCTGAAAGGATGGTGGGCAGAGCAGAAAATGTCTTTTTATGGCTACTGTGGCAGCAATGTTCAGAAACTCCACAGGAGTCAGCAGAGTCACAGGTTGAAAAAAAAAAATGTTATTCAACTAATACATACACTGGGAAGAAGGGAATATTACAGATCACCATGATTTATGATTGCATGGGCACTAGAGGTGTGGAGAAGTTGGAGGAACGTGAAAAGAACTGCAATAGAGATTCATCTTCCGCTTTATTGTGAAGTGTCCACCAGGACTTTTCACAGCTAAGACAAGCTTTCCCCAGCCCTAGCTGGAAAGACCAAGACGAGGTTAGCATCTAAGAATAAACTGATACTTTCTTGGTCTCCCTTGCACAGGCTGACCAACAATATTCCTTCTCTCATTTCTTTCATCAGTCTCAGTAATTCTGAAGGGATTAGAAAGTTCATTCAAATGTATCTTGTAGCAGCTGACCACATCTATATGCCATCTCAGATCCATTCTAAATGGGTTTTTTCCCACATGACACAATCAAAAGCTACTTGGTCCAATATCCATGTTCCCAACATCATCAATCTCAAAATTGACACGTACTTCCTTCCTTCCACTATCTGTCTGAAAAGTGGTTCTCAGGTGATCAGTATGGCCTCAGATCTGTTGTAAGTCATTCCATTATAGGGCTACAATCACTGAAATATGACTCCTGGCCCTGGCAGAGTAAATGGCCCCAGAGACCACAGCTCTCAGGCACCCAGGAAGTCACTACCTCTACATCACTGAGCAGTGTTTTCTAATCAACATTGAAACATTCCTGTAATACCTAAGGCTCATTTCTGGTACATCCACATTTCTGTCATAAGCAAACATCTGTCTGTGCCGCCTACCGCCAAGTGTGAGCTGTGCTTCGGTTGCTACCCAGGACTCTGTCTAATGCTTTTATTCATTTTGTATCATCTTTCAAACTCAGACTCCCCACTCCATTAGAAAATCTCCAATCAGTGATGACTTGAGTATCTACATTTGCTTCTTCACAATAGTTCTCCAAATCAGTTGTCTCCAATGTCAGTGACTAAAATCAATCTGTGTTTCAGATTCCACTTATACAAGGACTTTAGCAGTTTGAGTTGAATTGCCTTGCATGACAAATAAATGTCTTTGTTCCAAAACTCTGACGTGGATGGAATACCATTGTTTTAGATTTTCTTTTTTTTTTCTCTTTTTGGTTTTTTAATCAACTTAAATTTGACTCCAGAGCATTACTCCAGCTCCTGACCCCTTTTCCCTAAGGTTGCAGGAGAAAAAGGCCTGTTGTTACCCAGGAAAGGAAGAGAAGGCTTGAAACGTCCGTCTCTTGTGAATGCTGAGTCTGACAGTCCTTGGAAGCTCAGTGGTGTTGCTGTGTCTTTGCGAGGCACCTAATATTTCTTTCCAGAAATCAGTACATTTATGGAATAAAATCCACACAAAATAATATTATTGGTGCTTTCAAGCACGTTTTTGTAGTTACCATCCTTCAAACTTCTTCAAAATAAGAAATTGTATTCATATAAGAAAATAAATATATCTTTTCTAAGTTTCCCACTGCCCCCAAATTTCTGGTACAGTATTATATACATATTAGGTATTGAATATTATTTTTATCAATGAAAAATTATATTGAATTAAACACTACTAATACTCAATTCTGAATATTTTAAATTTGGTTGACACCTGCTTAATTCATATTATGGTGTATTACAATCCAGTGAAGCCATGCTTAGCCTTTTTCTTTCTTCCATAAGTATGAAGTCTCGTGTCCCAGACTGTGTCTTAATTCAGTTGAAAAATGATTTATGCCATTTGGTAAATGTGTCTGCATGTTTGTGTGCATTCACCTATTTAGGAATTGCTATGCTACGCAGAGTGCAAAGTAATATATAACATGGAACTTGCAGTCTTACTGTGGGTTTGAAACCTGCCTCTACCATCTATTAGCTTTGTAAGCGTGATCATCTTAACTTCAATAAGCTCTTGTTTGAAAATTTTCAAAATAGTAATAATACCTATTCCATGGGGTTCTGGTCAGGAGTAAGTAAGAGGAATGCATATAAAGCACTTGGTGGGATATATGACATGTACTAAGTTCCTAATGAATATTAGCTAAACATATCTACTGCTAGTCTTGCAGGAAAATGGCTTTCAACATTTTGAAAGCACAGTACATAATATAGTTAAATAACAACCAAATACTTGATAAACTAAATACGTTTTTGTCACAATATTTCTCTTACTATGTGTAATGAACTCTGGTATATTTTTTCCTCTTCCACTCTATTCTACACTTGTTTATATAATTTCATTTTTAAAAATCTGAGCAGGACCCACTAAATTGATTTTATAATCCACTAAAATAATCCTCTCTGACATGAAGAAAAAAGAAATAGCATTATAAAGTGAATAATCATGATAATAGAAAAAATTTTAAATATATAACATTGTGATAGTTTGGGTTTTGATGAATTTCAGGTTTTGTTTGTACTAGTGGATAAAATGCAGTGTTTAGGAAGGGAATTTCAATGTTTGGCAGCAGATATTGCAAGAATGTACTTTTTTTCTGAATGACACCCAGAGATTTTGTAGAGATAGGGATATTAATTACAAAAATGAAAAGGAAGGAAAAAGGTAGAGAAAATTTTTTTTGTATTAAAATACATAACACTTGGCCCGAACAACATTGAACAGAGTATTTGAAATAAAAATTGCCTTAGAAAATCCAGAATGTTTACCAAAATGTTATAAACTGTTTACCAAAATGATATGCAAATATTTCATAATTAAAATAAATTATACATTTATACTTTAAGACACCATGCTGATCTCTAGTAAATTAATATTCTGGACACTACATATGTGTTAATACAAAGTCATGTAAATGTGCAGGTCAATAAGTTCATTTGGTGTTTCTCTGGGCATTAGCACAAAGGTACTTGCTCTCTTCAATACAGTCTATAATTCTAATAAGTATTACATTTTCAACTTTCAGTTAGGCTTTAAATTCTTAGTAATTTGATGAATTTTCTTACCATCATGTCGTGTTTTTAATAATTTAGTCCCTGACTTCAGTCCTTGATTTTATGGGATGTTATCATGACATACTCACTGAATTTTAATATGCTTTTTCAAACATATATATATATATATATATATATATGTATCTTACAAACATTTAGCATTTAAGTGTAAATATTACATGAATTAGAAGTGTTTCTAATCCTTTACTGCAAAAACTAAGTATTCATGGGATTAGATGAAAAGTATGAATTATAATTCTAATTTATTTATTAATAAAAAGCCTCAAAGTTTCTCCTGTTTTTATTCTGAAAAAGCATGTTCAAAAGCTTCATGTCCTTGATGAGCATTTATTTTTATTTTAAAATAAAATGCAAATGTAAGACTTCCCTGGTGGTCCAGTGGTTAAGAATCCATCTTCCCATGGAGGGAACAAATGTTCAATCCCTAGTCTGGGAAGATCCCACATGCTGCAGGGCAACTAAGCCCGTGCACCACAACTACTGAAACCATGCTCTAGAGCCCATGAGCTTCAACTACTGAGCCCATGCACCACAACTACTGAAGCAAGCGTGCTCTGGGGTCCGCATGCTGCAACTACTGAGGCCCATGTGTCTAGACTAGAGCCTGTGCTCTGCAAAAAGAGAAGCCACTGCAATGAGAAGCCTATGCACCAAAATGAAGAGTAATCCCTGCTCGCCACAACTAGAGAAAGCCCTCATAATGAAGAACCAATGCAGCGAAAAAAATAAATAAATAAAATGCAAACATAAGTTACATCATTAAATTTCAATCCCCCCAAGGATTGAAAGAACTTTGGAGAAAACAAAAAATCCCAATTTAAAAATTCTTACTACCCTTTACTTTCCACATATATCTTTTCCTAAAAAACAAATCAGCTTAAAGGACTAGTGATAGAAGTTTGATTTTGTAAAAACTGACAGAAGATATAATAAAAATAAAATGAGTGTTGAACATTTGAATATACTTTGTAAAACCTTGAAATAAGCCTTTTCCAAAGGTTTGTAATGGATATAAATAAGAATTATTTCACTTTTTTACAGTTCTAAGGAAGGAAGCTGGTGGTTGAGATATGGTTACCAAGAGAATTGGAGATTTCTTTAGAGTGTCAGAAAATTTATGACAATTAAAAAAAAAAAATATATATATATATATATCAGTTAACATATAAACAACTTCTGATTCACTTGATTGCTAAAGACATTTCATGGTAAGTTAGTATGTTAAAAATAAATGTTTTGTATTTAACTGGAATTCTACTCTTTAGCAAATTGATTTATCTTAGACTAAGATGTTGAAAAAACAAAACAATACAATACAATATGACGTTAAGTTCCAGCCAAGGTGGAGTAGCCCCATTCCTCTCTTTTACTAAAACAATAAACCTCTGTACATAGAACAACAAACAAGCATAGAAAAACCCTGTAAGGTAGAAAGAAGAAGGCAAACTTCATAGGAACCACAGACCTAGGGGAATGACAGGGTATTGAATTCCTGGGGAGACCTTACTGCCTTGCATATATCCCTGACAGAATGCTACAGAAACTGCCAACCCAGAACTGCCAAAAGGTCTAGACAAAAATAAGCACCAAAAAAAGCCTGCTCTGTCCAGACAAAGGGCCAGAAAAAAGGTAGCCTAGTACATCTAATACACCCATCCTACACTCCCAGTTTCAGCAGGGCCAAATGGGGGCTGATTTTCCACCCACCCTTTATCCTGTAAAGCAGGCAGTGTGCTTCATCTAGGTAAGGTTGGCCAAGCAGAGAGCTAATCATTTCCTTACACTGTTGAGTTATGTAAGCTTGTAGTGATTGATTGGTTCCTATATATTGTTTAGACTTCTGTAGACTATAGCTTCTAATAATTGAATTAATCAAATGAACCTGTTGCTTCCAAATATAAACCTAGCATACACAACGTTTTATTTAAACCCCAGTTTTCATCCTAAGAATCCTGAGTAATAATTTTCCAACTTTTATTGTATTGAATTCAAAATCACATGACATTAAGCATGAAATAAATCAACAGTAACTTCCCTGACTTTCAGTTTCCATAAGAATACTTAATGTTGTTGATTGAAAATGTCATAGCTATGTGAAATAGGGGGTTAGATTTCATTTTGGATTGCAAGTAAAAGGAGATTAAAATACTCCTCTACTTGCCCCATCACTTTCACCTGACAATATGTTTATATTGAGTGTACACTATGTTAAATCAGTGTTTCATTTGTTGAGGATACAACAGTGAACAAAACAAAAGGAGCCTGTCTCATGGAACTTATTTCTAAAAAAAGAAAGCAGAAAATAATCAAGAAAATAAATAACTTACCTAGTATGTGAGATGTTGATGACTCCCAAGGAGAAAAAATATATAACGTGGAATATAAATATAAGGTGTTTGTTAAGGGAGATAGATGTTTTCAGATAGGGAAAGTTTCACTCTAAGTGTATCATTTGAGTAAAAATGTATGGGAAATGGGCAAGGTCAACTTTGTAGCTATTTAGAAGAAGAACATGAAAGGGAAGCATGCATGATACAATCAAGGAGCAGTGTCTAGAGTGGAGAACTGAGAGAGTGAGTAGTAAAATGTAAGAGTGGGAAGCTATGGGTTTATGTTATATGGATTATTCTAAGAACTTTGGTTTAATTCTGATTAGCAACAGAAGAATAAAAATATTGAGCACAAGGGTGACATGATTGCCTTACTTGTTTATAAAATCACTTTGGTCACTCTGTTGAGAATAGACTATAGCAGGGAGGGCAGAGGGAGCTATTCCAATAATTAGGCATGAGATGATCATTGATTGGACTAGTGTTGATCTTGTAGTTGGTGCGAATTCATTGAAGGCAGAGTCAATTAGTGCTGATAGATTAAGTTTAGAATTTGAGAATAAGTAGAGTCTAGGCTGAATCCAGATATTTTTGCCTGAAAATTAGGACTATGGAGCTTCCATTTACTGAAAGGAGGACTATGACAGGAGCAGTGTTTGTTTGTTTGTTTCAGTGGTGGAGGTGGATGGGATGGAGGTTTCAAAAGAGATGAAGAGGAATGAGCCAAGGAAGCAGAAAAAATACCTGGAGAGGTAGAAGAAAAACAGAATTACTTGGAAGCCAAAATGAAGAAAGCATTTTAGGAAACAGGATTGACTGTTTAATGCTGCTGATATGCTAAATAAAGTGAGGCCAAGAATTGACCACCAATGTGGATGTCACTGGTGATCTTGACATGGAGCAGTGCAGATGAAAGACTAATTGAGGTAAGTTCAAGAGGAAATTGGTAAAAAGGAATGAGAGATAGCAAAAATAGAAAATTATCTTAAGGAGAGAGTGTCAATAACATAAAGAATAAAGATGATACAAGCTCAGCTCAGGTTTTTCATCCCTTCAGGCATGCCAGGATAAATGCTTCATGCATTTTGTTTCCTTGAATCTTTATAACAAAACAATGCAATAAATATTAATATCCATATTTCATGGATAAGAAAACTAGAAGTATATTAAGATTAGAAAATTTCCTTAAGATAACAGAGACCTAATTTTTAAGCACTACGTTAAGCTAACAATGAGGTAGTGGAAAGGTATGATTTTAAATAGTTTTCAAATAGCTAAAACAATGTTGAGAAAGGAAAACAAAGCTGGAGGTCTCACACTTCCTGATTTTAGAACATATTAAAAAACTATAGTAATCAAAACACTATGGTGAAGATGGTGGAAGAGTAAGATGTGGAGATCACCTTCCTTCCCACAAATACATCAGAAATACATCTACATGTGGAACAACTGCTACAGAACACCTACTGAACACTGGCAGAAGACCTTAGACCTCCCAAAAGTCAAGAAACTCCTCATGGACCTGGGTATGGCAAAAGAAAAAAGAAAACACAGAGACAAAAGAATAGGGACTAGACCTGCACAAGTGGGAGGGAGCTGTGAAGGATGAAGTTTCCACACACTAGGAAGCCCCTTCACTGACATAGAAGTGGAATGGCAGAAGGGAATCTTCGGAGTCACGGAGGAGAGTGGATCAACAGGGGTACAGGGTGCAAAGCATAGAGATTCCCACACAGAGTATCAGTATTGACCAGCACTCAGCAGCTTGAGAGGCTTGTCCACTCACCCACTGGGGCGGGTAGGGGCTGGGAACTGAGTCTCTGGCTTTGTAGATCAGTTCCCAGGGAGAGGACTGGGGTTAGTTGCATGAAAACAGCCTGAAGGGGGCTAGTGAACCAAAGCTAGCTGGGAGGAGGTCTGGGAAAATGTCTGGAACTGCATAAGAGGCAGGAGACCATTGTTTCAGGGTGTGCTAGGAGAGGGGATTTACAGCACTGCCTAAAGGAGATCCAGCGATGGGTGCGAACCACGGCTATCAGCATGGACATGAGAGACGGGCATGAGACATTAAGGCTGCTGCTGGAGCCACCAAGAAGCCTGTGAGCAAGCACAGGTCATTATCCACACCTAGCCTCCTGGGAGCCTGTGCAGTCTGCCATTGCCAAGGTCCCATTATCCAGGGACAACTTCCCTGTGAGAACACATGGCAAGCCTCAGGCAGTTGCAATGTCACGCTGGCACCAGCTGCCACAGGCTCGCCCTGCATTCAGTACCCCTCGTTGCTCCTGACCTGAGTGAGCCAGAGCCCCCTAATCAGCTGCTACTTTAACCCCGTCCCATCTGAGTGAAGAACAGGTACCCTCAGGTGACCTACATACAGAGGCAGGGCCAAATCCAAAGCTGAACTGCAGGAGCTGTTGGAACAAAGAAGAGAAAGGGAAATCCCTCCAAGCAGACTAGGAAGCAGCAGATTAAATCTTCACAATCAACTTGATGTACCCTGCATATGAGGAATAACTAAATAGGTTACAAATCATCCCAAAATTGAGGTGGTGGACTTTGGGATCAATGATATATATATGTACTTTTTTTTTTCCTTTTTCTCTTTTTGTGAGTGTGTATGTGTATGCTTCTGCATGTGATTTTGTCTGTATAGCTTTGTTTTTACCATTTGTCCTAGGGTTCTGCCAGGCTGTTTATTTTTTAGCCTAGTTTTCAGTGCTTGTTATCATTGGTGGATTTGTTTTATGGATTGGTTGCTCTCTTCTTTCTTTCTTTCATTATTTTTGTTTTCTTTTTTATTACTTTTTAATTTTACTTATTTTTAATAATTAATTTTTATTTTAATAACTTTATTTTATTTTCTTTTTTCTTTCTTTCTTTCTCTCTTTCTCTCTTTCTTTTCTTTTTTTTTTCTCTCTCTCTTTCTTTATTTCTCTCTTTTCTTCACAGCCGTGTGGCTGACAGGGTCTTGGTGCTCCGGCCAGGTGTCAGGCCTGTGCCTCTGAGGTAGAGAGCTGAGTTCACGACATTGGTCCACATGACACCTCCAAGCTCCACATAATATCAAATGGTGAAAGCTCTCCCAGAGATCTCCATCTCAACACTAAGGCCCAGCTCCACTCAATGACTAGCAAGCTACATTGCTGGACACCCTATGCAAAACAACTAGCAAGACAGGAACACAAACCCACCCATTAGCAGAGAGACTGCCTAAGATCATAATAAGGTCACAAACACCCCAATGCACACAACCGGAAGTGGACCTACCCACCACAAAGACAAGATCCAGCTTCACTCACCAGAAAACAGGCACTGGTCCCCTCCACCAGGAAGCCTACACAACTCACTGAACCAAATTTAGCCACTGGGAGCAGACACCAAAAACATGGGAACTACGAACCTGCAACCTGTATAAAGGAGACTCCAAACACAATAGGTTAAGCAAAATGAGCAGACAGAGAAACACACATCAGATGAAGGAGCAAGGTAAAAACACACCTGACCAAACAAATGAATAGGAAATAGGCCATCTATCTGAAAAAAAGTTCAAATTAATGATAGTAAAGATGATCAAAAATCTTCAACATAGAATAGAGAAAATACAAGAAATGTTTAACAAGGACCTAGATGAACGAAAGAGCAAAGAAACAATGATGAACAACACAATACATGAAATTAAAAATTCTCAAGAAAGAATCAATAGCAGAATAACTGAGGCAGAAGAACAGATAAGTGACCTGGAAGATAAAATAGTGGAAATAACTACTGCAGAACAGAATAAAGAAAAAAGAGTGAAAAGAATTGAGGATAGTCTGGGACACCAGAGGGAGAATAGTAAATGCAGCAACATTTGAATTATAGGGGTCTCAGAACATGAAAAGAAAAAGAAAGAGACAGAAAATATTTGAAGAGATTGTAGTTGAAAACTTCCCTAATATGTGAAATGAAAGAGTTAATCAAGTCCAGGAAGGACAGAGAGTCCCATAGAGGATAAATCCAAAGAGAAACACACCAAGAAAAATATTAATCAAACTATCAGAAATTAAATACAAAGAAAAAATATTAAAAGCAGCAAGGGAAAAACAACAAATAACACACAAGGGAAACCCCATAAGGTTAACAGCTGATCTTTCAGCAGAAACACTGCAAGTCAGAAGGGAGGGCAGGACATATTTAAAGGGATGAAAGGGAAAAACCTACAATCAAGGTTACTCTACCTAGCAAGTATCTCATTCAGATTCAACAGAGAAATAAAAAACCTGTACAGACAAGCAAAAGCTAAGAGAATTCAGCACCACCAAGCAGATTTACAACAAATGCTAAAGGAACTTCTCTAGGCAAGAAACACAAGTGAAAGAAGAACTACAATAACAAATCCAGAACAATTAAGAAAATGGTAATAGGAACATACATGTTGATAATTCCCTTAAATGTAAATGGATTAAATGCTCCAACCAAAAGACATAGACTGGCTGAATGGATACAAAAACCAAGACCTGTATATATGCTGTCTACAAGAGACCCACTTCAGACCTAGGGACACATTCACACTGAAAATGAGGGGATGGAGAAAGATATTCCATGCAAATGAAAGTCAAAAGAAAGCTGGAGTAGCAATTCTTATATCAGAAAAAATGGACCTTAAAATAAAATTATTACAAGAGACAAAGAAGGACACTACATGATGATCAAGGGATCAATCAAAGAGAAAGATATAATCATTGTAAATATTTATGCACCCAACATAGGAGCAACTCAATACATAAGACAAATGCTAACAGCCATAAAAGTGGAAGTTGACAGTAACAAAATCATACCAGGGGACTTTAACACCCCACTTTCACCATGGGACAGATCATTGAAAATGAAATAAATGAGGAAACAGAAGCTTTAAATGATACATTAAACAAGATGGACTTAATTGATATTTATAGGACATTCTGTCCACAAACAGCAAAATACACTTTCTTCCCAAATGCTCATGGAACATTCTCCAGGATAGAATATATCTTAGGTCACAAAACAAGCCTTGATAAATTTAACAAAATTGAAATCTTATCAAGCATCTTTTCTGACCACAGCACTATGAGACTGGATATCAATTACAGGAAAAAAAATGTAAAAAATACAAACAGATGGAGGCTAAACAATACACTACTTAATAACCAAGAGATCACTGAAGAAATCAAAGAGGAAATCAAAAAATACCTAGAAACAAATGACAATGAAAATACGACGACCCAAAACCTATGGGATACAGCAAAAGCAGTTCTAAGAAGGAAGTGTATAGCAATACAATCATACCTTAAGAAACAGGAAACATCTCAAATAAACAACCTAACCTTACACATAAAGCAATTTGAGAAAGAAGAACAAAAAAACCCAAAGTTAGCAGAAGGAAAGAAATCATAAAAATCAGATAAGAAATAAATGAAAAAGAAATGAAGAAAACAATAGCAAAGATTAATAAAAATAAAAGCTGATTGTTTGAGAAGATAAACAAAATTGATAAACCATTAGTCAGACTCACAAAAAAAAAAAAAAAAAAAAACGGAGAAGACTCAAATCAATACAATTAAAAATGAAAAAGAAGTAACAACTGACACTGCAGAAATACAAAGGATCATGAGAGATTGCTAAAAGCAACTCTATGCCAATAAAATGGACAACCTGGAAGAAATGGACACATTCTTACAAAAACACAACCTTCCAAAACTGAACCAGGAAGAAATAGAAAATATAAACAGACCAATCACAAGCACTGAAATTAAATCAGTGATTAAAAATCTTGTAACAAACAAAAGCCCAGGACCAGATGGCTTCACAAGCAAATTCTATCAAACATTTAGAGAAGAGATCACACCTCTCTTTCTCAAATATTTCCAAAGTATAGCAGACGGAGGAACACTCCTAAGCTCATTCTATGAGGTCACCATCACCCTGATACCAAAACCAGACAAAGATGTCACAAAGAAAGGAAACTACAGGCCAATATCACTGATGAATACAGATACAAATATCTTCAACAAAATACTAGCAAACAGTATCCAACACCACATTAAAAGTATCATACACCATGATCAAGTGGGGTTTATCCCAGGAATGCAAGTACTCTTCAATATACACAAATTAATTAATGTGATACCCCATATTAACAAACTGAAGAGAAAAAGATATGATCACCTCAAAAGATGCAGAAATAGCTTTCAACAAAATTCAACATTGATTTATTATAAAAACTCTCCAGAAAGTAGGCATAGAGGGAAATTATCTCAACATACTAAAGGCCATATATGACAAACCCACGGACAACATCATTCTCAATGGTGAAAAACTGAAAGCATTTCCACTAAGACCAGGAACAAGACAAGGTTGACCACTCTCACCACTATTATTCAACATAGTTTTGGAAGTTTTAGCCATAGCAATCAGAGAAAAAAAGAAATAAAAGTAATCCAAATCAGAAGTGAAGAAGTAAAGCTGTCACTCTTTGCAGATTACATGATACCATACATAGAGAATCATAAAGATGCTACCAGAAAATTACTAAAACTAATCAATGAATTTGGTAGAGTAGAAGGATACAAAATTAATGCACAGAAATCTCTTTCATTCCTATACACTAATGATGAAAAATCTGAAAGATAAATTAAGAAAACACTCCCATTTACCATTGAAACACAAAGAATAAGAAACCTAGGAATAAACCTGCATAAGGAGACAAAAGATCTGTAAGCAGAAAACTATAAGACACTGATGAAAGAAAGATAATACAAACAGGTGGAGAGATATACCATGTTCTTGGATTGGAAGAATCAACATTGTTAAAATAACTATACTACCCAAAGCAATCTACAGATTCAATGTAATCCCTGTCAAACTACCAATGGCATTTTTCACAGAAGTAGAACAAAAAAAATTCATAGTTTGTATGGAAACACAAAAGACCCCAAATAGCAAAAGCAATCTTGAGAATAAAAAACGGAGCGGGAGGAATCAAGCTCCCATACTTCAGACTATACTGCAAAGTTACCATAATCAAGACAGTATGGTACTGGCACAAAAACAGAAATATAGATCAATGGAAGAGGATAGAAATCCCAGAGATAAACTCACACACATTTACTCACCTTATTTTTGATAAAGGAGGTAAGAATATACAATGGAGAAAAGACAACCTCTTCAATAAGTGGTGCTGGGAAAACTGGACAGCTACATGTTAAAGAATGAACCTAGAACAGTCCCTAACACCATACACAAAAATAAACTCAAGATGGATTAAAGACTTAAATTTAAGGCCAGATACTATAAAAATCTTAGAGGAAAACATAAGCAGAACACTCTATGACATAAATCACAGCAAGGTCCTTTTTGATCCACTTCCTAGATAATGGAAATAAAAACAAAAATAAACAAATGGGACCTAATTAAACTTAAAATCTTTTACACAACAAAGGAAACCATAAACAAGAGGAAAAGACAACCCTCAGAATGGAGAAAATATTTGCAAATGAAACAACTGACAAAGGATTAATCTCCAAAATTTACAAACAGCTCATGCAGCTCAATATCAAAAAAACAAACAACCCAATCCAAAAATGGGCAGAAGGCCTAAATAGACATTTCTCAAAAGAAAATATGCAGATTGCCAACAAACACATGAAAAGATGCTCAACATTACTGATCATTAGAGAAATGCAAATGAAAACTGCAATGAATTATCACCTCAGACTGGTCAGTATGGCCATCAACAAAAAAGGTACGAACAGTAAATGCTGGAGAGGGTGTGGAGAAAAGGGAACCCTCTTTCACTGTTGGTGGAAAAGTAAGTTGATAAAGCCACTATGGATAACAGTATGGAGGTTCCTTAAAAAACTAAAAGTAGAACCACCATATGACCCAGCAGTACAACTACTGGGCATATACCCAGAGAAAACCATAATTCAAAAGGCCACATGCACCCCAATATTCATTGGAGCACTATTTACAACAGCCAGGACATGGAATTGAACTAAATGTCCATTGACACATGAATGGATAAAGATGATGTGGCACATATGGACAATAGAATATACTCAGCCATAAAAAGAAACAAAATTGAGTTATTTGCAGTGAAGTAGATACATAGAGACTGTCATACCAAGCGAAGTAAGTCAGAAAGAGAAAAACAAATACCATATGCTAACACATATATATGGAATCTAAGAATAAAGAAAAATAAATTAGTTCTGAAGAACCTAGGGAAGGACAGGAGTAAAGACACAGACATAGAGGATGGACTTGAGAACACGGGAAGGGGGAAGGTTAAGCTGGGAAGACGTGAGAGTGGCATGGACTTATATATACTACCAAATGTAAAATAGATAGCTAGTGGAAGCAGCTGCATAGCACAAGTAGATAAGCTCTGTGCTTTGTGACCACCTACAGGGGTGGGATAGGGAGGGTGGGAGGGAGACGCAAGAGGTAGGAGATATGGTGATTTATGTATATGTATAGCTGATTCACTTTGTCATAAAGCAGAAACTAACACACCATTGCAAAGCATTTGTATTCCAATAAAGATGTTTTTTTAAAAAAAAAGTATGGTATTGGCATAAAAACATTTATAGAGAGAGACCAATGGAGCAGAATACAGAGACCAGAAATAAATCCTTGCAAATGTGGTAAATGATCTTCAACAAGTGTGTGAAGACCACTCAAAGGGGAAGGAATCATCTCTTCAACAAATGGTGTTGGAAAACTGAATGTTAACATGCAAAAGAAAGAAATTGGACCCTTACCTTATACTATAACACAATATAACTCAAAATAGATTAAAGACATATAAAACCCATAGAAGAAAATATAGGAGAAAAGTTTCATGACATTGCATTTGGCAATGATTTCTTGGATATGACAACAAAACATGGGTAGCAAAAACAAAAATAGATAAATAGGACTACATCAACTTAAAAACCTGCACAAAAAGAAAACATTCGATAGAGTGAAAAAGCAACCTATGGAGTGGGAGAAAATAGTTGCAAGCAATATATGCGATAAAAGGTTGTCAAGATTTTAGCTAAATTACTCCACTATGTTGCTGCCTCGTCATCCATTTCCTTTGGCCAAGCAGCCTTCAGACTCCTTAAACTGACACTAGATCCTTCATGAGAGTGCATGCCTTGTATAGCGGCTCAGAGAGCCACAACTGAATGTGATTTCTGATATGACTTCCACAACTTGACTTGTGATCAAGTCTCTCTGCCTTCCAATGTCTTTGCCTTCTGGTACCCTTAGAAGAGACCTCAATGGAACACACCAAAACCCTGCCTTTTTTGTTTGTTTGTTTAAATTGACCAATCCAACGTTAGCCCAGGAACCCCAAAGCACTTCATCCATGGACCCTAATAATGATGTGTACCCCAAATCTTTTTTGTCCAGTTTTATTGAGATATAATTGATATACAGCACTGTGTAAGCTTAAAGTGTACAGCATAATGGTTTTAATTTCTACTTTTTCATTTCTGATTTTATTGGTTTGGGCTCTCTATCTTTTTTTCTTGAGGAGTCTGGCTAATCGTTTATCAATTTCATTTATCTTTTTAAAAAACTGGCTCTTAGTTTCATTGATCTTTTCTATTGTTTTTAAAGCACCATTTCATTTCTTTCTGCTCTGATCTTTATCATTTATTTCCTTCTATTAATGTTGGGTTTTGTTTGTTCTTTATCTAGTTCCTTTAAGTGTAAGGTTAGGTTGTTTATTTAAGATTTTTCTTCTTTCCTGAGGTAAGCTTCTATTGTTATAAACTTCCCTCTTAGAATTGTTTTGTTGCATTCCATAGATTTTGTATCCTTGGGTTTTCATTTTAATTTATCTTCAAATATTTTGTGATGTCTTCTTTGATTTCTTCAGTGATTGAATTTTTGTTCAGTAGCATATTGTTTAGCTTCCACATGTTTGTGCTTTTTGCAGTTTTTTTTTCTTGTAGTTGATTTCTAGTCCTCACTGTGTTGTGTTTGAAAAAGATGTTTGATATTATTTCAGACTTCTAAAATTTACTGAGACTTATTTCTTGGCCTAGCATATGATCTACCCTGGAGAATCTAGGGTAGAGCATTGGAGAATGCTCCATGTGCACTTGAAAAGAATGGGTGTTCTGTTGCTTGTGAATGGAATGCTTTATATATATACTAAGTGCATGTGTTCTAATGTGTCCTTTAAGGCCAGTGTTTTCTTATTGCTTTTCTGTCGCATTTTCTGTCCATTGATGTAAGTGGGGTGTTAAAGACCCTTACTATTATTGTGCTACTGTCAATTTCTCCTTTTAGGTCTGTTACTATTCACTTTATGTATTTAGGTGCTAATGTGTTGGGTGCATAGTGCAAATATATTTACAACTGTTGTATAGTCCTTGTATAGACTTCTTGGGTTGATCCTTTGATCATTATGTAATGTGCTTCTGTCTCTTGTTGCAGTATTTGTTTGACTTTGCATGATGTAAATATTGCTACTCCAGCTTTCTTTAGATTTCCATTTGCATGAAATGCCTTTTTCCATCCCCTCACTTTCAGTCTATGTATATCTTTAGAGCTGAAATGAGTCTTTTGTAGGCAGTGTATATATGGGTATTATTTGTGTATACATTCAGCTATTCTATGTCTTTTGATTAGAGCATTTAGTCCATTTACATTTAAATTAATTATTGATAGATATGTACTCATGCCATTGTGTTCATTGTTTTTAGGTTGTTTTTGTAGTCTTTCTCTTCCTTCCTTCTTCTTTTGGTCTCTTCCCTTATGATTTGATGACTATCTATAGTGCTATGCTTGGAATCCTTACTTTTGTATGTCTGTGTATCTATTATAGATTTTTAGTTTGCAGCTACCATGAGATTTATATATAGCTATTGATATTTAATATATATGTGATTATTTTAAGTTGCTGACCTCTTAAGTTCAAACACATTTTAACAACCCTGCATTTTTATTCCACCACCACATTTACTGTTTTTGACTTCATATTTTACATCATTTTTTGGTGAGTATCTCTTAACTACTTATTGTGTATATAAATGACTTTACCACTTATGTCTTTTAATCTTCCTACTAGCATTATAAAAGATTAATTCACTACGTTTTCTGTTTATTTGTTGTTACCAATGAGATTTTTTTTTTCTTTCATACTTTTGATATTTCTGGTTGTGGTCTTTATTTTTTCACTTAGAATGATCCCTTTAATATTTCTTGTAAAGCTGGTTTAGTGGTGCTGAACTCTTAGCTTTTGCTTGTCTGTAAAACTTTTGATCTGTCCTTTAAATCTTGCTGGGTAGAGTATTCATGAGTGTAGGTTTTTCCCTCTCATCACGTTACATACATTATGCCACTCTCTTCTAGTCTACAGAGTTTCTACTGAAAAGTCAGCTGATAGCATTATGGGAGTTCCCTTCTATGAAGCTTGTTGCTTTTCTCTTGCTGACTTAAATATTTTCTCTTTCTGTTTAATTTTCTATATTTTAATTACAGTGTGTCTGTGTGGTCCTATTGGGGTTAATGCAGTTTAGAACTCTGTGCTTCCTAGAGCTGGATGTCTGTTTCCTTTCCCAGATTAAGGAAGTTTTTAGATATTATGTCATCAAGTATGTTCTCTGCTACTTTCTCTTTCTTTTCTCTTTCTGGGACCCCTAACATGCAATTGTTAGTACACTTAATGTTGTCTCAGAGGTTATTTGTACTGTTCTCATTTTTAGTTCATTTTTCTTTTTTCTGTTCAGTTTGAGTAATTTCCACCACCTTGTTTTCCAGTTCTCTGATCAATTCCTCTGTATTATCTAATCTACTGTTGATTCCTTGCAGTGTATTTTTAATTTCAGTTATTGTATTCTTCTGCTTTGCTTGGTTCTTTTTTATATTTTCTAACTCTTTGTTAAACTTGTCACTATGTCCATCCTTTCTTCTCCTGAGTTCCTTAAGCATCTTTATGACCATTACCTTAAACTCTTATCAGATAGATTTATCCCCACTTCAGTTAGTTCTTCTTCTGGGTTTGTTTCTTTTTCCTTCCTTTGGAACATATTCTTCTGTCACTTCATTTTGGTTTTGTTGTTGTTTTTATTTCTATGTATTTGGTAAGTTTGTTATGTTTCCCAGTCTTAAAGAAGTGGTCTTTTGCAGGAGATGTCTTATATGTGCCAGCAATGCACTACCCTCAGGACACCAGAACTATATACTCTAGGGGTTCCCCTTATGTAGGTTGCATGGGGTCCTTCTATTGCAGCAGGCTGACTACGGTTGGTGATCTTGTAGGTTTGGTTGACTCCTGGTCAGGTTAATTCCCAGACCCTGCCTTATGTGGAGGTTGCTGGACACTGGTGGGTGAGGCCAGGTCTTGGAATGGCTGGTTGTAAGCCTGGGGGCCCTGGATCTAGTGTGAACCTGTGGGTGAGCAGGCCAGTTCCTCACATGGCTGGCTGCAGGGTCCAGGGTGTCCTAAAGTGTTGTCAACCTCCCAGAGCTAGTACTGGCCCACTGGTGGGTAGGGCTATGTCCTGGCCCAGCTAGCTGCTTGACCTCTGGAGTTTCAGTGATAATCATCTGGTGGATGGTGCCAGGCTCTGGTGCTAATAAGCCAGAGGATTTTAGATTTTAGGATTTTAAAATGGTGTTTGCCAGCACCAGTGCCCTCATAATGGGAAAGTTCCCAGAAATGGTTGTTGCCAGTGCATATGTCCCCAGGGTGAGTTCCAACTCTTTCCTGTCTTTCTGTGAGGATTTGCAAGATCAGCAAGTGGATCTGACCCAGCTTCCTTTCAAATTACTGTCCTGGGTCTCAGAGTGTGTGAGATTTTGTGTGAGCTCTTTGAGCATGGAGTCTCTATTTCCCACAGTCCTCTACCTCCCCTGAAATTAAGCAAGCCCTGCTGGCCTTCAAAGCCAAATGTCTTTCTGGCACAGGACTCCTGGGCTGGGAAGATAGATGTGGGACTTGGACCCCTCACTCCTTCAGTAGAATCTATGTGATTGTAATTATCCTCTCATTTGTCAGGTGTCCACCTGGGGGATATGGGTCTTGACTATACCATGTCTTCGCCCTTCCTACCTATCTCATTGTGGTTCCTTCTTTATATCTTTAGTTGTAGAAAATCTTTTCAACTAGTCTTTAGGTCATTCTTATCAGTAATTGCTCTGTAAATAGTTGAAATTTTGGTGTGTCCATGGGAAGAGGTGAGCTCTGTGTCTTCCTACTCTGCCATATTGACCACTCCCATCCAAATTTTATCTTTCTGTCTACACTTTGCTTTGGTCCCTCTATATGTCCCTTCAAGGCCGGCCAGTTACTTCCCCCAGGACCTATGTGTAATAAAATTCTCTATTTCAATTTATCTTGTGGTCTGTTTTTGAACCACTGCTTACCATGTAGCACCCTGTTCTCCACTTAACAAGTGTTAATTTGGTCAATTTGTAATAATGGTTCATATCTAAAATATTAAAGAACTCTTACAAATTAACAAAAAATATCAATCAATCGATCAATCACCTGATTTTTAAAAAGGGCAAGAATTGCTAGACATTTTTCCAAAGAAGATATATAAATGGCCAACAGGCATAGGAAATGATGCTTAATGTCACATATTATCAGGGAAATGCAAACCACAATAAGTTATCACCTCATGCCTATTAGGATGAACACGATTTTTTTTAAAGGCAGAAAATAATAAATGCTGGCAAGGATGTGGAGAAATTGGAACCTTGTGCACTTGTTGATGGAGATGTAACATGGTGCAGCCACTATGGAAAAAAGTTTCTTCAAAGGAAAAATAGAACTATCATATACCCATCCCACTTCTTGGTATATATAAAAAGCAAGAGAATCAGTATCTCAAAATTATATATATATATATATATATATATATATATATATATATATATATATATAAATATATATATATATTTATAAATATATATATTATATATACATAAATACATTGTACACACATATATATATATATATAAAATATCAATGTTCATTGAAACATTATTCACAAAAGCCAAGAAGTGAAAGAAATCTAAAAGTTCACTGATGGACAAATGGGTAAAGAAAATGTAGTGTAGAAGTAAAGTAAAATTTTATTTTACCTTTGAAAGGAAAATCCTGTATTTCTGGGGGAGGAGGACATGGGAGTTGCGGTTCATGGGGTATAGAGTTTCTGCTTTGCAAGATAAGAAAATTTTAGATATTTGTTGTACAACAATAGGCATGTAGTTGACACTACTGTAATCTAACTTAAAATGGATAAGATTGTAAATTTTATGTTTTTTATCACAATAAAAAAAGAATTAATACAATTTAGCCAGGAGTAAATATGTTTTTTCATTGTATGCCTTTACTGTGATCTGAAACTGCTCAACTGTAATGAAAACTTGCATTTACTAAATAATTTCCAGTGTTGAGTGCAAAGAAGGAGTCTGACATAGATTGTTTATAATTCTATTCTACTAATGAGAAAATCAAGGTTTCGAG
This sequence comes from Kogia breviceps, assembly GCF_026419965.1. Lineage (NCBI taxonomy): Eukaryota > Metazoa > Chordata > Mammalia > Artiodactyla > Physeteridae > Kogia > Kogia breviceps. The sequence continues at coordinate 31,774,345 of NC_081325.1, forward strand.
AATTATTTTGCCTGAAGTGACATGTATCTTAAATGGTTACATTATTACTCAAATTAAGCTCATCTGATTCCAAATAAGCACTGAAGTATAGGATCTACTTCGTTGTTGTTTGAGTATTTTAGCTGATCTGGAAAAAACCCACAGGATGAACATTTTCCAGCATGGAATTCCTTGGTCTAGTAAATTTTAGTAACTTTGCCAAACTCTTTAAGATTATAACTATACATCAGTTAATTTTATTTACAATATATAATATGTACATGCCTGTGGAATAAATGTAGATTTTCATAGCAGCAGTATGTCCTGAAATATTCTTCCTTTAATATAACTTATCTCATTTGACCCTATCAGGAATGAAGAAAACTTTCCTCTACAATTCTAAGTTCTTCTGACTGGTCTAAGAATTAAATTGACATGAGACAGATTAATAAGAGAATATCAAACTTAATTTTGTACATTTGAGAACTCCACATACATGAGAAGTTTAAAAACAGAAGGGTAAAATGAGGTATATATCTCATTCCTGAGTCAAACAATTCAGATGGGGACCTGGGGCTTCCAAGGACAAGATGGTCATTCACAGGACAATAAGAAGAGCAAATGTTTGGTAACTGTTTGCCCTGCCATACAGATGGGGCCACTTAGATGAAATTTACCTATGGTAATAACTCTTTTCTGGGAAAAATCCCCAATTTAAATTATTCTAGGTAGTTAAGGGAAGGGCAGTAGTTTCTCTTGAACCTGAAGGGTCTCAATTGCCTTTAGCTCAAAATAATCACCATGTAAAAGTGACACATTTTGGGGGAGGCTTGTTATGAACCCTACAACCCTCTTTACATCTCTTTGTCACATGGTATAGTTTGTGTGAGGAGAGATGGATGATCTTATTTTGTTGATGAAGAAACTGAAGTTAAGAGAATTTGAAGCAACTGCGTTTATCAAGGTAAGTCTTTTGTTAATAGCAGAATCAAGAATAAAACCCACAATTTCTCATTCTTTGTCCAGGCTCTTCTCGGAAAAGATGCTACCAGCTACCATTTGGCAAATTTACCCATTATTAAAAAGAAACTAAATGTTTCTGCGACGTTTCACATGGATTCAAAAGATTAAGCACAAGCTTTCAAAAAAATTTGTAGCCTTGGGCTTCTTACGAAGCTACTTCTTTTCTCCTAGGGGGTTCTTTCTCATCTATGTTAATAATACTTGGACGAAGGAAATTTAGAAGCCTTCCTTTATATATTTAAAAACAAAACTTTATCCAGTGCCATTTATACACTTAATGAAAATAGAAATTACCACTTAAATCTGCATAAAACCAAAGCATATTCTTTTATCAACCCTATTCATGATATACCAAGTTTTCCTTAGAATGTCCTAGATTTAAGTTTGTTTATTTATAATCATCTGTTGTTTTACTCTCTCCCCCACCACCCCCAAGTACTGGTGTTTCAGTGTAAATGACACCCTGTATCCTTCTGTTCACTTCTTGCTGCCTTAGCTCTGCTTAGTAATTTATTGTTCCCAGACAGTTCTGATTCTTTTGGCCTTCTAAATAGTGATGTGCTTACTCAGCGGTTTACATGATTCTCTGACAGTATTATGTGCATTGCAAGCCAACTAAAATGGGGCTTTAGCTTCTTAACTTCTTCTAATTATTCTGATTTGTACTGGTTTAAAGTCAATTGAACAGAGGCAGGCAGAAGATCAGTCTCAGCTTGTTTCTTCTTTTTTTTAAAGATTGATCTTTCCTTCCTATCTGTGTCTTACAAGAACAATATTCATTTTATTCTTTTAATGTATAAGTAATTTGATATTTAGCTATCTTTGCACTATATATAATCTCTTTTTTCCCCCCTTCGGCTTCTATTCTCTTAGTCCTTTTAAAATGTCACTTAAAAAAATATCCACGGGTTTAATGGAAGTGGAGATCTTATTGAAGACATAGGTGTGGCTTTTCTCTCTTCTCAGTTATATCCTTTAAAAAGTATTTATAGAGTCACAATATGTAGAAAAATAATAGATAGAGTATGACCATCAGCTACTACAGAGGAGGAAGTATCCAAATTCAGTCAGAGTCTACTTAGGTCAGTTACATTTTAGTTGGTAAAACTAAGACATAGTGGTTTCAGAAGAGATTGGGAGGAGGAAATAGATGTAGAAGATGAAAATATATGTTTGGGAAAATGAGTTTTTGGTTATTATTCATCCAAACTTTAGAAAATGTGTGCCTGTGGAACATGAGTAAACCCTGTTGTTTTTTTTTTATTTTCAATTTGTTCTTGATTAATTGTTTGCTGTTGTTTTCTAGTTCTTCATTCTCTGTAACTTGATTATAAATAAAGGCTCAAAGAATCTTGTATGTGGACAACCTCATATGTATAGTAATGACCCAGTGACTGAAGAGAAAACAAATGAATTAATAAATGGTTGTGTATACTTTTTTATTTCTCAAAAATATGGTGTTTAATTTCAAAGTGTAGTAAGTATAATACATGTGTCTAAGAAGTCTCTCTTCTTCAAAAACTTGAGAAATTTTTTTTTCTCATTCAACTAAGAACTTACACAACTACTACTAATAACTTGTCTTATACTGAGTTAAATTTTGTCTTCTTTTTAATAGTATATTATTAACATACTATCCTCTAAAAATAGTCTTGACATATATTGAAGATTAAATTCTTGGAAAAGGAACTGTAATTTGAAATAATGATACTCACATCTTATTTTCCATTGGAACACAATTATAACTGGAAGTCACATTCCTAACCCCTAATGGGCTAGATGCCCATTTTTATAGAAGTAGTCACAAATATAATTAATCAACTATAAATGATATACCTACATAATCTGAGGTTTCTTAAGGATATATACCTTGGGAAAGGAGAACAGCACAGTAAGCCATTATGTAAAATTAAATTTAATGTAATAGAGTGCAACAGAATACATTACAAAAGATTTTAAATAATGGACTCCATGTTGGAGCAGGTGAAACTTACCTCAGAGACACAAAGCCCTGGCCTTCACACTCAAATCCAGTGCCACAGTACCTTGAGGGTTTGACCCCAAACTCCTCTGCCCTGGGTATTCTAGGCTTCTGAAACAATGCTCACGTCCACGGGAGCAGAGACTAAGTCCTTTGAAAACCTTGTTAGCAAATCTAGATGACTCTGATCCTCAACCAGGATGTAAATACCTCCAGGTGTCTGTGCCATCACATCATGGTCTGTGTTTCCTCTCTCTTAACCTGGCCTCACTGTGCTTCTCCCTCCTTCACCTTTCCACCTTTCCAGACCTCTGGTTTCACTGAAATTTTATTTAACATCTCTTCTTAAGTACAATCTCTCCCTGAAGACACTACTAGCCCTGAAACACTCACAAGTGGAAGCTGCCTGAGTCTGGTTACCGTTCATCTAAAACTTTCTGTTTTTCCTCTTGGCCACAGGACCTCACAGCCCTTGCAGTTGCGCATGACTATGTGGCTGAATTTGGGTCAATGCATGTAGGAAAAGTGTTGAGTGTTGCTTCCAGTCCCAAACCATTAAAAACTTCCTATGTACAATCTTCCAAAGAATTATTCCCTTTCCTTCTGATGGCAATGGAGACCACTCTAGAGAAGCCTTGGAAACCACCTGATGAGATGGTAATAGAGCCATAGCTGGAAGGAACCCAGGTCCCTAAATCACCTCTTAGAGGAAAGTTAGTCATTAGAGGTGATGACTGGGATAGTCACATTTATTCACATAAATAATTTTTTATGTTAAGCCATGAAATTATGGATGCTTTTCTGTTATAGCAGTTAGCAGTGCCCTAATAAATGCATTGTTCAATTACCCACTTCATAGTGCCCAAGGACCAAGAGGAGCTTTTCATATGCTGTTCCAAAAAAAAAAAAATCCTCAATGCCTTTGTGTTTTTACCTTTGCATCTCTAGTAAGTTTCACCTCCTCTCCTCTTCAGTTTCTTTTTTCATGGTCCCAGCTAGAATTTATCATTACCCAAAACAGCTACACCTCTGACATTAAATTTTAACATCCCATTTTTATATTGCAAACTCCAGTTGGCTCAGTCATTCAGTGACTCTAACTTCTTTGCTTGCTTTTTGTCTTCATGCCATATTCACTCCTGGACTGCTCTACTTCCTTCCGCATGCCTTTGACTGCCTCATTGTCCAGCTTGGATTATTTCTCTGGCATTTTCCCCATCCTCTTCTCAGTATTGGCAGCTCCATTTGCCAGTTGACCCTCCTCAGCAGATTAGTGGCACTTACTTGCATGGATTGGTATCTCTATCAATTCAAGGTCCCTGATGTCAATTAAGCTCTCAATGTGCCTGGAGATAATTCTATGTTTTCCTAATCAATTTCTTCTCCTATTCTCCACAGCAGTTATTTCAAACCTCCTATATTTCCTTCAAATCTATAATACTGCCACCATGCTTCTCTCTTAGCCAGTGGCCTGTTTCTCACTTCACAGAGAAAACAGAAGTTACTAGAAGGAATTCTGTGATAACTTCCTGCTGTGAGACCTAAACTTAAGCCATATCTTGTCATAACAGAAAATGTCTTTTAATATAGTTAATCTTTCACCTGTGATTGGTATCTCTAAGGGTGGCTAAATAAAATACAGGATTCCCAATTAAATTTGAATTTCAGATATTTTTTGTTTTCATATAAGTCCCTGGAAATATTTGGTATATACTTATACTAAATATATATATATATATATATATATATATATATATATATATATATATATATTTATTTATTTATTTATTTATTTATTTATTTATTTATTGTTTACCTGGAATTCAATTTTTTCTAGACATTCTGGCTTTTGTTTTATTTTTTTACTAAATATGGCAACCTGATTTACTCCACTTCTATCTTTTATCAGCTTCTCACTAAATATTGCATTCTCTTTTGTGTCTTCAGTAAGCCATCTGTACTTCCCATTCCTCTAGAATATTTAGCATACTCACTCATCTCTCAAACTCTGTTATTCTCTGTCAACACCATGTTCTTCTCTGATGACTCCTTGTCTCTCTCCTGCCCTTTACAGCCTATTGGAAGTCGTGTATGCACATTGTTCCTTCTTCCTCACTTGATATTCAGAAAGCTGACCACTATTTTCACCAATCTACTGAATTTTCTCTCTTCAAGTTAACATTAATTTTGCTAGATCATCTGGACACTTAATCTTTACCTTACTTGACTTTTACATAACATTTGACACTAGTGCTCCTTGTTCCTTGACATTTCTTTCTTGGACATTTGTGACCCTGGAGTCTCCTCTTCTTGTTTCTGTACCTCTGAATCCCTTTCTTAGTTAATGTTCGGGTTCCTCTGTTCTGCCCAGCTTTAAAAGGCCATTGTTACCAGGCCATCTGCTTTGTTTTAGGTCCACTCTACTTGCAATCTCCCTAGAAAAGCATCCATCTCCAAGGATTCCATCATGATTTCTAGCATCATCCAGAACTCTCATCCAAACTTCAACAAATGGGCTAAGAAAACATGTGACACCTTTTTGAGACATTATTATGGCCTAGGATATTATTTTCTGGATGGAATTTTCTAGCCTATCTAATAAGATTCTGACAAGTATCTCCAGACTCTTGGAGAAGATATGGAATACTCAATGCCTTTATTATTCTAGGTAACCGACAATACCCACTGTGGTCATATTGAAAAACTTCTCCATTGCTCTGAATGGATCTAAGAAGCCAACATAAACCTACAAAAACTTTCATCACAATATCCACCTCAAAATAGAGGCTTTCTCATTCTAGGTGTGTGGAGTAGGAAATCCTTGGCTAAAATCTGCTTTGAAGGACAAGGTCTCCTTAACCCGCACCACATATTTAATATTTTTTCCTGTATCTTGGGGAAAAGATGAAAATGTAAAATTATCAGATTAAACTCTGGTTCTCAAGTGAACTCCCAGAAAATCTTTGTATACCTTTCTCAGAAAGATAAATATCATATAATTAAATTAAATGGAACATGTGAAGCTTACAAAGTTTGTATGAGAATTTCTTGGCCAAATGTGTGACGGATTTTGCTTAGTGTTGCCATTAAAAAACAAGAGACCTGCCTTTGAAACTGCCTCAAGGATCTAATAGGGTGATGACTGGCTGCCTTCACTGTCAATCCTTGGACTTAGGAGAGAGTATTAACAATGTCCAGACTACAGGAGACCCATTGGTTGCTAGCTTTCTGTTGTCCTAAATATCTGCTTCATGGCTTATTCAAAATAACTAAAAGTTAGGCCAACCATAGAGAAAGGAGTTATTCATTATTTTGTCAAATACTTAACAGAGATACATGCATAGAATAATGAGTAAAATGATCCATAGCTACAAAGATATTGCATAGATATTGACTGTACAGTTCCAAAACAATATTTCTAGGCTTTATTTAGTCTTCATTGTCTTTAACTATACCTGTTAGTATAAATCAACTATACTCTGATAAAAACTAATTAAAATATTTTTAAAAAATGTATCCAGGCATTGCCAAATGTCCCCTTTGGGAGAGGGGTAAAAATCATCCCAGTTTGAGAACCACTGTTTTATATAATATCTCATTAATGTGTGACAGTAATCTATAATTCTCAAGGCAGAGCTGCCCTCCCACATCTCAGAAGGGTCATAACTTTACTTGAAGGGCCTACTTCTTCCAGTCCTCTACTATCTGTGCCTCCAAATTGACACAGTAGGCTCTTTGCCAATCTACTGAAAGAATGAAGGAATATCACTGAAGGGCTTTAGTTACTCAAGCCAGGCTGCTGCCATTGTTGTAGCCTATCATCTTCCTGGCCTTTCTAGATAACTAGCAATATCTCACTAGAAAGGTGTCCATTTATTAAGAGAAAGACCAATAGTATGCATATTCTCTCTATTCATTCCAAAAAACAACAAATACTGATTATAGTCACCAAGATTTACCACCCAGTATTATGTCCAATCTGACGTTGATAAGGGAACATTAAGTAAGGCAATCATCTAAGTCAACACTTCAAATGGTATCCTCTCCACCCAGTCCTTAAATGTGTCTGGGATAGCCCACCTTAACACTAGTTTAGTGAGTGGTGTATTCCAGCTGGCTGTCAAATTGTCTATGACTACTGCAAATTCTGAGTTTCTTTTTTTTCCAACCAGCTTTCTGGTATCATTCTACCTCCAGTCCTTCCAGACAGGTATTAATGTTTGTTGGAGTTAGCAAATTAAATTCAGAAGTATTTGCTAGTCGTTTCAGAAGAATTCAGAATATCTGCTTAGTGAAACTCCTACTCAACTCCTGTTCAATAAATTACTTCAGAAGCTTGCGAATTGCATCATAATCCACAGTTAGAAATGAGTCTCAGCACTGTTTTCTCACTGTGGTTAAACCTTTAAAGAGCCATTTCTCATCTTCTTGTAAATTCCTTGTGGAAATGATTATATCAACCATACCTCTTCTCCCAACAGTCCTTATTCCTAACTACTTTCCTATCAACATCTCTGAAAGGTAATGAGGTTATGGAGATGCTGAAACAAAGTACTTTTGAACCGCAAATAATAATAATAAAATTAAAAGTAACCCATGGACTTCCCTGGTGGTGCAGTGGTTAAAAATCTGCCTGCCAATGCAGGGGACATGGGTTCGAGCCTTGGTCTGGGAAGATCTCACATGCCGTGGAGCAACTAAGGCTGTGCACCACAACTACTGAGCCTGCACTCTAGAGCCCATGAGCCACAACTACTGAGCCCACATGCTGCAACTACTGAAGCTCATGTGCTTAGAGCCCATGCTCCACAACAAGAGAAGCCACCACAGTGAGAAGCCCTCGCACCACAAGGAAGAGTAGCCCCTACTCGCCACAACTAGAGAAAGTCCGCATGCAGCAGTGAAGACCCAGTGCAACCATAAGTAAATATTTTAAAAGTACCCCATTACAAAAAAAGATTATCTTCTTACCATCCTTAGAAATAGGTATCTGATAATATTCTTTAAAACCATCACTGAAAATTGTTCTCTCTACAAGCCCACAAGAACACCCAGTTTCCAGTTGTGTGTTTAGGGACTGAAATTCCAAATATATAATAATCTTTCTAGATTTCTTGGATAGTGCCCTGAATAGAAATAAACTTGAGAATAATGTCATTTGTTAGCTTTTCTTTTATCTGGTCCTTAAATTATTGACCTTTAATTATTAATTATTGATCCTCTTGAATAGTCCCTAAAATGTCTTGAATACTGGCAGCTATGTTCATTCTGTTCTCATTGTTATCACTTATATACCATTAATGGAGAAAGAACCATTGATTCCCAGTTTATACCCTTCCCTGCAATTTTCCCTTCCATTTCTGCAATGTTAGGAAATCACAGAAGTCGAAGTTATATAAATTTAATTACAAAGCACCTCTTTTCCATCAGGAGCCTGACATGTCGGACTAATTGGAGACTGACTACCTGTGCCATCTTACTTCTATTTGATGATGTACATTAACCCAGAGGCCAGGTATGGAGAATTTAGCTAAACAGTACTTTATTCCCATCCAAGTTGGAATAGGACTTAATGAGTTCACTTATTTCAATCAAGCTTCCAGAGGCCTGACAAGTATCATAAAGGAACATGAGTCATTCATGTCATGACTAAAATATTACAGTGACCAGTGTCCCACTCTTTGACATTTGAACAATCCAGACAAAAGTCCTATAAACTAACCCCCTGGCCTATCAGACTATCAGACTATCAGACTGTATAGTCCATTATCAAAAAGGACTTTCCCACATAGAATCCAGAAGGATGTGTAAAGGAAGTATTTATTTGGAGTTCAAATTATTATAATTCTTATGAAATCCACTCCAAGTGTAGACTTAAGAGTGCCTACTGCATCTTATCACATCAATATCTACCCTTGCTCCTGATTTTCAAAATGCAAGTGAGACCTTGTTCTCCTATGGTAGCTCACAAAGCAACTCATACCTAAACTCTCAGGGAGAGCCACCTCCCCAGAATCCATGCATTTCTTCTCTCAATTCCTCTTCCTCCACAATCCTGTCAATCCAAAAACACTTCTCTTTCTACCACTTAAACATTACTGCTTTAGAACAAAAACACCATCTACTCTCACTGAACTGTCATGATAGCCTTCTAATTGGTCTCCCTACAATCATTAGTGTTTCCTTATCATTTATTCTCCACAAAGAGGTCATATTCTTTTTTTTTTGGTTTTAATGTATCAGATTTTCCCCCTCTTAAAACCATCTGGTAACTTCCCATCACACTTAGAATTAAATCCAGACTCTTTGCCAAAGCCCAAAACAGCCATCATGATCTGTGGTCCAGCCTCTCTCCTACCCTTCCCCTCTTCAATGGACTATGCAGTCCTTCCTGACTTTTATGTCCTTCCTGAAGCACACCTTGCTTGGTTCTCAAATCCATCAACTTTCCTCTAATGAGGTTTAAATAGGTAGCTTCTCATTATTCAGATCTCTTCCAAAAGTCGTCTTCTTCTCATAGAGGCATCCTAGTAACTCTATCTAAAAGAGCACCCCCCCCCTCCTTGCTTGATACCCTAATTCATTCAGAAAAATTATCACCTTCTGAATTGTTTTAATATTTGTTAACTCCTTACAGCACAAACACTCTGTGACTCACCATGGTATCTCTAGCAACAGAATAATGTCTAGAATATGGTAGGAGGTCAATAATTATTTATTGAATGAAGAAATGCCTTCCTCCCATTCCTTGTTCCTGCTTTGTCTTAGCAATTAAGTGCTGGTGATCAATTATTCTAATTTCCATGGGGTTTTTTGTTTGCTTTTCTGAGGGTGTTTTTTTTGTTTGTTTTTTGTTTTTTATTTTTTCCTGGATAGGTGGAAGAAGATTTCAGATACAGGGAAGGGGAAGAAGTGAAGGAAGGAAGAAAATTCTCATAATATTCAGAGTCTAATTGGGCTATTTACAAAATAAAATGGTAAGCCTCTTAGCATATCTCTAACATTTTGTTATACAAAAAGAGTCTTAGTCTCTATTATCTGATTTTAATTGCACATCAAAAAGCTCCCATGAATTTTCTTGCTTGTTCAGTTAAGGATTCAAAGAAAGGAGATGGGGATTATCCTGTACACCCAGATCCCAGGCCCCCACGCTCTAGATGGATGCCAAAAGGGAGAGTAGAGAAAAAGAAAAGTTGCTACTTCCTCAAAAGCTATTTTAAAAAAAAATAAAAAACCTAGATAAGACACTTGGAAATATTGAGAGATGTGGAAAAGAAAGAAGATAAGGCAGAAAGAACTTGTTAAGTGGTGGACTTGGGTGCTAACAATGTGGAATCAAGGATGAATTCTAGGTGTCTTGCCTGAACTAGTGGAATCGTTTTGTAAAAGAGGGATTTGGAGACTTAGTCTGTTAGGGAAATGGTTTTAAATACATGAATTTACATTTATGATACCTATTAGAAACCTAAATGGAGATGTCAAGTAGGTGGTTAAAAGTATGAATCTAGATCAGAGTAGAAAGGTTTTTAAAAGTTAATAAGCTATAGAAGGTTTTGCATGTTAAGGGAATGTGAGATCATCTGTGACTATGATTTCAACATAATCATGACCATCACTCTCATGTTAGAACACATTTCTAAAATGCTTTTTATTTCTCTAAAAGAAAATTCACATATAAAATAGCCTACTATATATTATACATAATTTTGAAATATCTATAATGTCCTAGAGGAGAAGAGATGAAAGACTGAGCTCTGGAGATATGACTAATGCAAATTTAGAATTCAGAAATATAGAGACCTGGAAGTAATTGGTGATTTTAAGAAAATCTGATTGGAAAAGTGGGTAAAAATGAAAGCCTATTGGATGTGGGTCATGAGAGACAGGAGGCAAGAAATGATGAGTTTTATTTTAAGAAAGACCAGAAAAAGAAATTGAATGGAATTTTGTTTTAAAATATTGTGATATTGTGGTGTATTTGTACGCTCATATAAATAATATTAAATAAAGGTTAATGAGTTAAAAAATTGAGTGGTAAGCCATAGAAATAAAGACCTTGAAGTAGGTGATAGGTGATGAAATCCTATGCCACAGGGAGGAATAGACCACAGACAGAAGGAAAGGAGTTTACTGTAACAGAACTGAGAATCAAAAACTGATGTGGATTTTATATTCGTTTTCTACTGATGTTATAGTGAACCACCACAAAATTAGTGACTTTAAGTAACACATTTATTCTTTTTCAGTTCTGGAGGTCAGATATCTAACATCAAAGTATCAGTAGGGCTACTTTCTTTCTAGATGCTTCAAGGGAGAATCCTATTTCTTTGCTTTCCATCTACAGAGGTGGTCTGCATTCTTTACATCTCTCCAAACTCTCTCTTCCACTGTCATATCCCCTACTGTCTGACTCTGATTCCTTCTGTGGTCCTTCTTGTAAGGACCCTGCAAGTACATTGGCCACATGGACAATCCGGGATAATCTCCCCACCTTAAGCTCCTTAACTTGATCACACCTGAAATATCCCTTTTGCCATATAAGATGACATACCCAGGTTCTGGAGATTAAGATATCAACATCTTTGGGGAAAGAAAGGGGACATTATCCAGCTCACTACAGTTTTCTTCTGATAGTTTCTATTTTCCTCAGTTAAAATATTAAATGAGATCATCAGCTGAAACTGAGAATAAGGGAGAAATTGTAGGAAGTTTAAGGAGAAAAGAAAATGTATGAAAATAACTCAGAGTGTAGAAAAAAGAAATGATCAGGTAAATAATGTAAGAATGCTTGCTATTACAAGGGCCACCTCAAATTTAGGTCCTTAATTTAAAATAGTACCAATACTACAATGGAATATGTCTCTAGCCTTATTAATCTTCTCAAATGCTAGTGAATAGTCAGAAAATTCTTGGGTTTAATAGTGTTAAGATTTGGTCAGTTTAGTATAACAGAAAGAGAAACAAATCTAAGCTGAGTTGAAAAGGAAAGAGATAAGAGAGAGTATAGACAGTGGGAAAATGATAGGGTCAGTTGATAATCAGAATTGGTTGAAAACTGTTGAAATGTGGATTCTAGAGTGGGCTGTCAAAGAGTGTACTATGAAAAATTACAATATTGAAGGTGTTAAAATTGTGGTAATAATAAAGTCAAGGCTGTGAACATGGGAAGGAAGATAACTACTCCATTACCAGACTCTGTTGTGTATGTATACAGCTATGTAGCAAAACCATTACTAAAAATAAACAAGCAAACACATGTGGGGAAGCAGGGATTTAGGAGATAGCTGGATTTAAACTATAGAAAAAGGTAAATAGCATGCTTAGAGAAGAAATTTTATATATAAGTGTTATGCAATGAGTTATGTTCCCCCAACAATTTATATGTTGAAGCCCTAATACCCAGCACCTCAAAATGTGACCATATTGGGACATCCAGTCTTTAAATAGTCATTTAGCTTAAAATAAGGTCATTGTGCTGGACCCAAATCCAATGTAACTGGTGTCCTTATATGAAAAGGAAATTTAGACATGGAGAGTTACAGTAGGAAGATCATGTGAAGACACAAGGGAGAAGATGGCCAACTACAAGCCATTTATTTAGAAGAAACCAACCTGACCAACAATTTAATATTAGACTTCCAGCCTCTAGAATTACAAAAAAACAAATTTCTATTTTTTAAGTCACCCAATTTGGGGTACTTCTTATGGTGGCCCTAGCAAAATATACAATAAGCGATTTTACTCTGTCAATATGAGTTCCAGAGGCCATAGTGAAATAGTTTGATGAGTTGAGATGGGGAATGATGAGATCCTGAATCAAACTAGAAGATGCTCAGAAACAAAATAAGGATAAAAAAGTGGTGATGAGGGCTTCCCTGGTGGCGCAGTGGTTGAGAATCTGCCTGCCGATGCAGGGGACACGGGTTCATGCCCCAGTCCGGGAAGATCCCACATGCCACGGAGCGGCTGGGCCCGTGAGCCATGGCCGCTGAGCCTGCGTGTCCGGAGCCTGTGCTCTGCAATGGGAGAGGCCACAACAGTGAGAGGCCTGCGTATTGCAAAAAAAAAAAAAAAAAAAAAAAAGTTGTGATGAGAGGACCTTCAAGATGGCAGAGTAAGACATGGATATCACCTTACTCCCAACAAATGCATCAAAAATACATCTACATGTGGAACAACTCCTACAGAACACCTACTGAACACTAGCAGAAGACCTCAGACTTCCCAAAAGGCAAAAACCTCCCCACGTACCTGGGTAGGGCAAAAGGAAAAGGAAAAATCACAGACAAAAGAATAATGACAGTACCTGCACATCTGGGAAGGAGCTGTGAAGGAGGAAATTTTCCATGCACTAGGAAGCCCCTTCACTGGTGGAAACAGGGGGTGGGAGGTGGGAGAAGCTTCAGAGACACAGAGAAAAGCACAGAAACAGGGGTGCAGAGGGCAAAGTGGAGAGATTCCCACACAGAGGATTCATGCCAACCAGCACTCACCAGCCTGAGAAATTTGTCTACTCACCCGCAAGGGTGGGTGAGGGCTGGGAACTGAGACTTGGGCTTCAGAATTCAGATCCCAGGGAGAGGACTGGGCTTGGCTGCATGAACACAGCCTGAAGGGGGCTAGTGCACCACAGTTAACTGGGATGGTGTCTGGAACTGCCTAAGAGTCAAGGGACCATTGTTTCTGGGTGCACAATGAGAGGAGGTTCAGAACACTGCTTAAACGAGCTTCAGAGATGAGCACAAGCCACAGCTATCAGAACAGACACCAGAGACAGGCATGAAATGCTAAGGCTGCTCCTGCAGCCAACAAGAATCCTGTGTGCAAGCACAAGTCACTATCCAAACCACCCCTCCCAGGACACTGTGGAGTCCACCACTGCCAAGGTCCCATGATTCAGGAATAACTTCCCCAGGAGAACACAAGGCATGCCTCAGGCTGTTGCAAAATCACTCTGGCCTCTGCCACAGCAAGCTTGCACTGCATTCTGTATCCCTCTCTGTCCCTGGCCTGAGTGAGCCAGAGACCCCTAATCAGCTTCTCCTTTAACCCCCTCCTGTCTGGGCAAAGAACAGACACCAGAGAGCAACCTACTTGCAGAGGTGGGGCCAAATCCAAAGTTGAAACCCAGGAGCTGTGCTAACAAAGAAGAGAAAGGGAAATGTCTCCCAGCAACCTCAGGAGCAGCAGATTAGATCTCCACAATCAACTTGATGTACTCTGCATCTGTGGAATACATGAAAAGACAACCAATCATCTCAAAATTGAGGCAGTGAACTTTGGGAGCAACTGTAACTTTGGGGTTTGCTGTCTGCTACTAACTAATTTCTGATTTTTAAGTTTATCTTAGAAAAGTTTTTAGTGCTTGTAATCATTGGTGTATTTGTTTATTGGCTTGGTTGCTCTCTGCTTTTTAAAAATTATTTTTATATATTTTTCTTTTAATAATATTTATTTATTATTTTAATAAGTTTATTTTATTTTATTTTTTTCCTCCTTTTTCTCCCTTTTTTTCTAAGCAGTGGGGCTAAGAGGATCCTGGTGTCAGGCCTGAGCCTCTGTGTTGGGAGAGCTGAGTACAGGACACTGGACCACCAGAGACTTCCCAGCCACATGTAATATCAATAGGCTAGTTCTCTTCCAGAGATCTCCATCTCAACACTAAGACCCAGATCCACTCAATGACCAGCAAGTTCCAGTGCTGCACACTCCATGTTAAACAACTAGCAAGAAAGGAACACAACCCCACCCATTATCAGAGAGGCTGCCTAAAGGCAGCCTGTGACACCAACACCACAAAACACACCACCGGATATGGTCTTGCCAATCAGAAAGACAAGATCCAGCTTCATCCACCAGAACACAAGTACCAATAACCTCCACCAGGAAGTCTACACAACTCAATGAACCAACCATACCAACTGGGGGCAGACACCGAAAACAATGGGAACTACGAACCTGTAGCCTGTGAAAAGGAGACCCCAAACAAAGTAAGTTAAGCAAAATGAGAAGACAGAGAAATACACAGCAGATGAAGGAGCAAAATAAATACCCACCAGACCAAACAAATGAAGAGGAAATAGGCAGTCTCCTTGAGAAAGAATTCAGAGTAATGATAGTAAAGATGATCCAAAATCTTGAAAATAGAAGATAGAAAATACAAGAAATATTTAACAAGGATCTAGAAGAATGAGAGAGCAAACAAACCTTGATGAACAACACAGTAAAAGAAATTAAAAGTTCTCTAGAATGAATCAATAGCAGAATAACAGAGAGAGAAGAACAGATAAGTGACCTGGAAGATAAAATAGTGGAAATAACTATCACAGAGCAGAATAAAGACTTAAAATAATTGAAGACGGTCTCAGACACCACTGGGAAAACATTAAATGCACCAACCTTCGAATTATAGGGGTCCCAGAACAAGAAGAGGAAAAGAAAGGGACTGAGAAAATATTTGATGAGATTATATTTTTAAATTTCCCTAATATGGGAAAGGAAATAATCAGACAAGTCCAGGAAACTCAGAGATTCCCATACAGGATAGATACAAGGAGAAACATGCAAAGAAACATATTAATCAAACTATCAAAAACTAAATACAAAGAAAAAATATTGAAAACAACAAGAGAAAAGTAAAAAATAACATACAGAGGAATCCCCATAAGGTTAACAGCTGATCTTTCAGCAGAAACTCTGCAAGCCAGAAGCAAGTGGCAGGGCTTACTTAATGTGATGAAAGGGAAAAACATACAACCATTATTATTCTACCCAGCAAGGATCTCATTCAGATTCGATGGAGAAATTAAAACCTTTACAGAGAAGCAAACGTCAAGAGAAATCAGCACCACCAAATCAGCTCTACAAAAAATGCTAAAGGAGCTTTTCTAGGCAGCAAATACAAGAGAAGGAAAAGACCTGCAATAACAAACCCAAAACAATTAAGAAAATGGTAATAGGAACATACATATCAATGATTACTTTAAATGTAAATAGATTAAATGGTCCAATAAAAAGACAAAGAGGGCTTTCCTGGTGGCACAGTGGTTGAGAGTCTGCCTGCTGATGCAGGGGACACAGGTTCATGCCCCGGTCCAGGAAGATCCCACATGCCACAGACCGATTGGGCCCATGAGCCATGGCCACTGAACCTGCATGTCCAGAGCCTGTACTCCAAAATAACACCTGTATATATGCTGCCTACAAGAGACCCACTTCAGACCTAGGGACACATACAGACTCAAAATAAAGGAATGGAAAAAGGTATTCCACACAAATGGAAATCAAAAGAAAGCTGTAGTAGCAATTCTCATATCAGACAAAATAGACATTAAAATAAAGACTATTACAAGAGACAAAAAAAGACATGACATAATGATCAAGGGATCAACACAAGAAGATATAAAAATTGTAAATATTTATGCACCCAACATAGGAGCATCTTAATACTTAAGACAAATGTTAACAGCCATTAAGGGGAAATCAACAGTAACACAACATAGTGGGGGACTTTAACACCCCACTTTCAACAATGGACAGATGATCCAAAATGAAAATAAATAAGGAAACACAAGCTTTAAATGACACATTAAACCAGATGGACTTAACTGATATTTATAGGACATTCCATCCAAAAACAACAGATTACACTTTCTTCTCAACTGCTCATGGAACATTCTCCAGGATAGATCATATCTTGGGTCACAAACTAAGCTTTGGTAAATTTATGAAAATTGAAACCTTATCAAGCATCTTTTCCAACCATAGCACTATGAGACTGGATATCAAGTACAGGAAAATAACTGTAAAACATACAAACACATGGAGGCCAAAAAATACACTACTAAATAAACATGAGATCACTGAAGACATCAAAGAGGAAATCAAAAAAATACAAAGAAACAAATGACGATGAATACACGAGGACCCAAAACCTATGAGATGCAGCAAAAGCAGTGCTAAGAGGAAGTTTATAGCAATACAATGCTACCTCAAGAAACAAGAAAAATCTCAAGTAAACCTTACACCTAAAGCAATTAAGGAAAGAAGAAGAACAACAACAAAAAAACCCAGATTGAGCAGAAGGAAAGAAAACATAAAGATCAGATCAGAAATAAATGAAAAAGAAATGAAGCAAATGATAGCAAAATCAATAAAACTAAAAGGTGGTTCTTTGAGAAGATTAACAAAATTGATAAAGCTTTAGTCAGACTCATCAAGAAAATAAGGGATAAAATTCATATCACTAGAATTAGAAATGAAAAAGAAGTAACAACTGACACTGCAGAAATACAAAGGATTATCAGAGATTACTACAAGCAACTATATGTCAATAAAATGGACCACCTGGAAGAAATGGAAACATTCTTAGAAAAGCACAACCTTCCTAGACTGAACCAGGAAGAAATAGAAAATATAAACAGACCAATCACAGGCCTGAAATTGAATCCATGTTTAAAAATCTTGCAAAAAACAAAAGTCCAGGAACAGATGGCTTCACAGGCGAATTCTATCAAACATTTAGAGAAGAGCTAACACCTATCCTTCTCAACCTCTTCCAAACTATAGCAGTGGGAGAAACACTCCCAAACTCACTCTAAGAGGCCACCAACACCAAAAACCAGACAAAGATATCACAAAGAAAGAAAACTACGTGCCAATAACACTGAATGAACATATATGCAAATATTCTCAACCAAATACTAGCAAACAGAATCCAACAACACATTAAAAGAATCATACACCATGATCAAGTGGGGTTTATCCCAGGGTGCAAGGATTCTTCAGTGTATGCAAATCAATCAATGTGATACACCATATTAACAAATTGAAGGAGAAAAACCATATGATCATCTCAATAGATGCAGAAAAAGCTTTCAACAAAATTCAACACACGTTTATGATAAAAACCCTCCAGAAAGTAGGCATAGAGGGAACTTACCTCAACATAATAAAGACCATATATGACAAGCCCACAGTCAACATTGTTTTTGGTGGTGAAAAACTGAACCCATTTCCACTAAGATGAGGATCAAAACAAGGTTGCCCACTCTCACCACTCTTATTCAACATAGTTTTGGAAATTTTAGCCACAGCAATCAGAGAAGAAAAAGAAATAAATAAAAAGAATTTAAATCAGAAAAGAAGTAAAACTGTCACTGCTTGCAGATGACACAATACTATACATACAGAATCCTAAGTATGCTACCAGAAAACTACTAAAACTAATCAATTAATTTGGTAAAGTAACAGGATAAAAAAATTAATGCACAGAAATCTCTTGCTTTCCTATACACTAATGAGGAAAAATCTGTAAGAGAAGTTAAGGAAACACTCCCAATTATCATTGCAACAAAACGAATAAAATACCGAGGAATAAACCTACATAAGGAGAAAAAAGACCTGTAGGCAGAAAACTATAAGACACTGATGAAAAAAATTAAAGATGATACAAACAGATGGAGAGATATACCATGTCTTTGGATTGGAAGAATCAACATTGTGAATATGACTATACTCCCAAAGCAATCTACAGATTGCAATCTCTATCAAACTACCAATGGAACTTTCTACAGAACTAGAACAAAATATTTCACAATTTGTATGGAAACACAAAAGACCCCAAATAGCCAAAGCAATCTTGAGAAAGAAGATGGAGCTAGAGAAATCATGATCCCTGACTTCAGACTATACTACAAACCTAGAGTAATCAAGACAATATAGTACTGGCACAAAAACAGAAATATAGATCAATGGAACAAGATCAAAATATGAGAGGTAAACACACACACATATGGTCACCTTGTTTTTGATAAAGGAAACAAAAATATACAGTGAAGAAAAGACAGTCTCTTCAATAAGCCTTGCTGGGAAAACTGGATAGCTACATGTAGAAGAATGAAATTAGAACACTCCCTAACACCATACACAAAAATAAACTCAAAATGGATTAAAGACCTAAATGTAAGACAAGACACTATCAAACTCTTAGAGGAAAACATAGGCAGAACACTCTATGACATAAATCACAGCAAGATCCTTTTTGACCCACCTCCTAGAGTAACGGAAATAAAAGCAAAAATAAACAAATGGACCCTAATGAAACTAAAAAGCTTTTGCACAGCAAAGGAAACTATAAACAAGATGAAAAGACAACCCTCAGAATGGGAGAAAATATTTGCAAATGGAGCAACTGACAAAGGATTAATCTCCAAAATATACAAGCAGCTCATGCAGCTCAATATCAAAAAAAAACCAAAAAAACCCATCCAAAAATGTGCAGAAGATCTAAATAGACATTTCTTCAAAGAAGACAGACAGATGGCCAACAACACATGAAAGGATGCCCACCAAAACTAATCATTAGAGAAAAGCAAATAAAAAATACAATGAGATAACTCCTCACACCATTCAGAGTGGCCATCATCAGAAAATCTAGAAACAATAAATTTTGGAGAGGGTGTGGAGAAAAGGGAACCCTCCTGCACTCTTGGTGGGAATGTAAATTGATATAGCTACTATGGAGATCAGTATGGAAGGTCCCTAAAAAGTAAAAATAGAACTACCATACAACCCAGCAATCCCACTACTGGTCATATACCCTGAGAAAAACATAATTCAAAAAGAGTCATGTACCACAATGTTCATTGCAGCTCTATTTAAAATAGCCAGGACATGGAATCAACTTAAGTGTCCATCAACAGATGAACTGATAAAGAAGATGTGGCATATACATACAATGGAATATTACTCAGCTATAAAAAGAAATGAAATTGAGTTATTAGTAGTGAGGTGGATGGACCTAGAGTCTGTCATACAGAGTGAAGTAAGTCAGAAAGAGAAAAACAAATACTGTATGCTAACGCATATATGGAATCTTAAAAAAAAAAAAAAAAAGGTTCTGAAGAACCTAGGGGCAGGACAGGAATAAAGACGCAGACATAAAGGATGGACTTGAGGACATTGGGAGAGGGAATGGTAAACTGGGACTAAGTGATAGAGTGGCATTAACATATATATACACTACTTAATGTAAAATAGATAGCTAGTGGAAAGCAGCCACATAGCCTAGGGAGATCAGCTCGGTGCTTTGTGACCACCTAGAGGGGTCAGATAGGGAGGGTGAGCGGGAGATGCAAGAGAGAGGTGATTGGGGATATATGTATCAGTATAGCTGATTCACTTTGTTATACAGCAGAAACTAACACAACATTGTAAAGCAATTATACTCCAATAAAGATGTTAAAAAACAATAACTTGGTGATATTGAATGAGCTGGAAGACTTGGGCTTTTTTTTTAATTTAATTTTTATACAGCAGGTTCTTATTACTTATCTATTTTATACATCTTAGTTTATATATGTCAATCCCAATCTCCCAATTCATCCTACCACCATCACCCCACCAAACCCGCTTTCCCCCTTTGTTGCCCATACTTTCGTTCTCTACAACCTGTAAGACTTGGACTTCTTATGTTGACTGAAGAAAAGAGGGATGTACAATATAACAAGATTAGGCCCGATTGTCTTTTATGGAAAGGAACTTACTCAAATCTATGTTATTTGCACTTTAGACCTAGTCTTTTAGATGGTCGACAGTGCAGAGGCAAGAAGTGTTATGGGTATAGGGAGTCTTATCACCTATGATTATTAATTCATAACATTGCTGAAAGGATATCTGGTACAAAGCAAAACTCATAATTTTTAAAAATTTTGTGACATGGCTAAAGAAATAAGAGATATTGACAATATTTTTTGAAGAATTTTAGGACTAAACAATGCCTAGGGCTGCACGTCTGTCAAAAATAAATAAATAAAACAATAGAAAGGCTGGCACACAGAGCCAAGTACACAATGAACCTTAATGAATGCTTATTGAAGTGACAACCATTGAATTGGCACCACAAGGAAATAGCCAGATTAAATAATGAAGAAATACTAGTAGTACAAAATAACAGAATGGTTAAGTTGGTCACTGATTTCACATACAGTTGCAAGGAAATGCATACAAACTCCCTAACAAAAGCAACACAACATAGGAGAATAATATTAGAAATCACAGGCCCACTTTTTACATAATGAGACCCAGCTTTATAATTGGGAGCCACATTTTCTGCAATTTCCTAGGGGAATTTTTTTTTAGCTTTTACCTGAGTTTATCGGCAAATACTTGATGACTCATATCTTAATAACCAACAAAGTACAACCAGTCAATAAACTGTTAAATGGCGAATATTAGCAATTAATATTGACTATAAACTATGACCACATTAAAAGGTAAATATAGTCCCAAGTGTTGGTGTTTTACTTTAATGCTGTTAACCTGTCCAGGTTTTAATGTTGTACTTGAAATAAAGTGAGTCTCAATATAATACCCCAAGTATTAATTACTGCTTACTACCCTGATCAGTATGTAACACTGTCAACAAAAAAATAATCAGTCATTCTAAGAAAGAAGTGAAAATTTTTTTTCAAGCCAAATTGAGGCTTGTACCAATGGAACAGCATCTCAGAAAGCTCCAAGAGTAGTTCTACATGTTAAAAGGCAAAGCACAGTTATATAAGTTTTTTCAGACAGAGGGCTGTATGTTAAATGACATATTATTGACAGTGTACACAATACAGATCTGCAAGTACAAAGTGGTGGGTCATTGTTACCGCTTACAAGAACAAGAAGAAATGTTATCTTTCAAGGAGTTGTCTTGTTGGTGCTAGGAGAATGTTCCTTTTTATGGCTGAGTAGGTGTTTTTGCTGATGGAGAGCTTTGCTTGATGCATAATACAGATACACAATGCACAATGGGGAGACAGAGGAGGACAAATGACAGAGAAAAAAATTTTTTTAACATTGTTATTGGGGTATAATTGCTTTACAATGATGTGTTAGTTTCTGCTTTATAACAAAGGGAATCAGTTATACATATACATATGTTCCCATATCCCTTCACTTTTGTGTCTCCCTGCCTCCCACCCTCCTTATCCCACCCCTGTAGGTGGTCACAAATCACAGAGCTGATCTCCTTGTGCTATGTGGCTGCTTCCCACTAGCTGTCTGGTTTACTTTTGGTAGTGCATATATGTCTATGCCACTCTCTCACTTTGTCACATCTTACCCTTCCCCCTCCCCATATCCTCAAGTCCATTCGCTAGTAAGAATTTGTCTTTATTCCCATCTTATGCCTAAGTTTGTAATGACCTTTTTTTTCTTAGATTCCATATATATCTGTTAGCACACAGTATTTGTTTTTCTATTTGACTTACTTCACTCTGTATGACAAACTCTAGTTCCATCGACCTCACTACAAATATCTTAATTTTGTTTCTTTTTATGGTTGAGTAATATTCCATTGTATATATGTGCCACATCTTCTTTATCCATTGATCTGTTGATGGACACTTAGGTTGCTTCCATGTCCTGGCTATTGTAAATAGAGCTGCAAAGAACATTTTGTACATGACTCTTTTTGAATTATGGTTTTCTCAGGGTATATACCCAGTACTGGGATTGCTGTGTCGTATGGTAGTTCTTTTTTAGTTTTTTAAGGAACCTCCAAACTGTTCTGCATAGTGGCTGTATCAATTTACATTCCCACCAACAGTGCAAGAGTGTTCCCTTTTCTCCACACCCTCTCCAGCATTTATTGTTTCTAGATTTTTTGATGATGGCCATTCTGACCAGTGTGAGATGATATCTCATTGTAGTTTTGATTTGCATTTCTCTAATGATTAGTGATGTTGAGCATTCTTTCATGTGTTTGTTAGCAATCTGTATATCTTCTTTGAAAAAAACATCTGTTTAGGTCTTCTGCCCATTTTTGGATTGGGTTGTTTGTTTTTTTTGTTATTGAGCTGCATGAGCTGCTTGTAAATCTTGGAGATTGATCGTTTGTCAGTTGCTTCATTGGCAAAGATTTTCTCCCATTCTGAGGGTTGTCTTTTGGTCTTGTTTATGGTATCCTTTGCTCTGCAAAAGCTTTTAAGTTTCATTACGTCTCATTTGTTTATTTTTGTTTTTATTTCCATTACTCTAGGAGGTGGGTCTAAAAGGATCTTGCTGTGATTTATGTCATAGAGTGTTCTACCTATGTTTTCCTCTAAGAGTTTGAAAGTGTCTGGCTTTACATTTAGGTCTTTAATCCATTTTGAGCTTATTTTTGTGTATGGTGTTATGGAATGTTCTAATTTCATACTTTTACATATAGCTGTCCAGTCTTCCCAGCACCACTTTCTGAAGAAGCTGTCTTTTCTCCAATGTATATTCTTGCCCCCTTTATCAAAGATAAGGTGACTATATGTGCATGGGTTTATCTCTGGGCTTTCTATGCTGTTCCATTGATCTATATTTCTGTTTTTGTACTGGTACAATACTCTCTTGATTACTGTCTCTTTGCAGTATAGTCTGAAGTCAAGGAGCCTGATTCCTCTAGCTCCATTTTTCATTAGCAAGATTGTTTGGTTATTCGAGGTCTTTTGTGTTTCCATACAAATTGTGAAATTTTTTGTTCTAGTTCTGTGAAAAATGACAGTGGTAGTTTGATAGGGATTGCATTGAATCTGTAGATTGCTTTGGGTAGTAGAGTCATTTTCACATTGTTGGTTCTTCCAATACAAGAACATGGTATATCTCTCCATCTATTTGTATCATCTTTAATTTTTTTCATCAGTGTCTTATAATTTTCTGCATACAGGTCTTTTGTTTCCTTAGGTAGATTTATTCCTAGATATTTTATTATTTTCATTGCAATGGTAAATGGGAGTGTTTTCTTAATTTCACTTTCAGAATTTTCTTCATTAGTGTATAGGAATGTCAGTAATTTCTGTGCATTAATTTTGTATCCTGCTACTTTACCAAATTCTTTGATTAGCTTTAGTGGTTTTCAGGTAGCATCTTGAGGATTCTCTATATATAGTATCATGTCATCTGCAAACAGTGACAGCTTTACTTCTTCTTTTCTGATTTGGATTCCATTTATTTCTTTTTCTTCTCTGATTGCTGTGGCTAAAACTTCCAAAACTATGTTGAATAAGAGTGCTGAGAGTGAGCAACCTTGTCTTGTTCCTGATTTTAGTGGAAATGGTCTCAGGTTTTCACCATTGAGGATGATGTTGGCTGTGGGTTTGTCATATATGGCCTTTAGTATGTTAAGGAAAGTACCCTCTATGTTTACTTTCTGCAGGGTTTTTATCATAAATGGGTGTTGAATTTTGTCAAATGCTTTATCTCCATCGATTGAGATGATGATATGTTTTTTCTCCTTCAATTTGTTAATATAGTGTATCAGGTTGATTGCTTTGCATATATTGAAGATTCCTTGCATTCCTGGAATAAACCCCAGTTGATCATGGTGTATGATCCTTTTAATGTGCAGTTGGATTCTGTTTTCTAGTATTTTGTTCAGGATTTTTGCATCTATGTTCTTCAGCGATATTACCCTGTAGTTTTCTTTCTTTGTTACATCTTTGTCTGGTTTTAATATCAGGGTGATGGTGGCCACATAGAATGAGTTTGGGATTTTTCCTCCCTCTGATATATTTTGGAAGAATTTGATAAGGATAGGTGTTAGCTCTTCTCTAAATGTTTGATAGAATTCACATGTGAAGCCATCTTGTCTGGGTTTTTCTTTGTTGGAGGATTTTAAATCACAGTTTCAATTTCATTACTTGTGATTGGTCTATTAATATTTGCTATTTCTTTCTGGTTTAGTCTTGGCAGGTTGTGCATTTCTAAGCATTTGTCCATTTCTTCCAGGTTGTCCATTTTATTGGCATGGAGTTGCTTGTAGTAATCTCGTATGATCCTTTGTATTTCTGCAGTGTCAGTTGTTACTTCTTTTTCATTTCTAATTCTATTGATTTGAGTCTTCTCCCTTTTTACTTGATAAGTCTGGCTAATGGTTTATCAGTTTGTTTTTTTTTTTTATCTTCTCAAAGAACTAGCTTTTAGTTTTATTGATCTCTGCTATCATTTCCTTCATTTCTCTTTCATTTATTTCTGATCTCATCTTTATGATATTTTTCCTTCTGCTAACTTTGGGGGTTTTTTGTTCTTCTTTCTCTAATTGCATTAGGTGCAATGTTAGATTGTTTATTTTAGATGTTTCCTGTTTCTTAAAGTAGGATTGTATTGCTATAAACTTCCCTCTTAGAACTGCTTTTGTTGCAACCCATAGGTTTTGGGTCATCGTGTCTACATTGTCATTTGTTTCCAGGTATTTTTAAAATTTCCTCTTTGATTTCTTCAGTGATCACTTCGTTATTAAGCAGTGTATTGTTTAGCCTCCATGTGTTTGTATTTTTACAGAGCTTTTCCTGTAATTGATATCTAGTCTCATAGCATTGTGGTCAGAAAAGATTTTTTTTTTTTTTTGGTACACTGGCCTCTCACTGTTGTGGCCTCTCCTGTTGCAGAGCACAGGCTCCGGATGCACAGGCTCAGTGACCATGGCTCATGGGCCTAAGCCACGGCATGTGAGATCTTCCCGGACCGGGGCATGAACCCATGTCCCCTGCATCGACAGGCGGACTCTCAGCCACTGCACCACCAGGGAAGCCCAGAAAAGATTTTTGATATGCTTTCAATTTTCTTAAATTTACCAAGGCTTGATTTGTGAGCCAAGATATGATTTATCCTGGAGAATGTTCCATAAGCACTTGGGAAAAATGTGTATTCTGTTGTTTTTGGATGGAATGTCCTATAAATATCAATTAAGTCCATCTTTTTAAATGTATTATTTAAAATTGTTTTCCCTTAGTTATTTTCATTTAGGATCATCTGCCCATTGGTGAAATTGCGGTGTTAAAGTCCCCTAATATGATTGTGTTACTGTCGATTTTATAGCTGTTAGTATTTTTATAGCTGTTAGTATTTGCCTTAAGTATTGAGGTGCTCCTATGTTGGGTGCATAAATATTTACAATTGTTGTATCTTCTAGGATCAATCCCTTGATCATTATGTAGTGTCCTTCTTTGTCTCTTGTTATAGTCTTTATTTTAAAGTGTATTTTTCAGATATGAGAATTTCTACTCCAGTTTTCTTTTGATTTCCATTTGCATGGAGTATCTTTTTCCATCCCCTCACTTTCAGCCTGTATGTGTCCCTAGGTCTGAAGTGGGTCTCTGTAGACAGCATATATATGGGTCTTGTTTTTGTATACATTCAGCCAATCTGTGTCTTTTGGTGGGAGCATTTAATCCATTTACATTTAAGATAATTATCAATATGTATGTTCCTATTCCCATTTTCTTAATTGTTTTAGGTTTGTTCTTGTAGGTCGTTTCCTTCTCTTGTGTTTCTTGCCTAGAGAAGTTCCTTTAGCATTTGTTGTAAAGCTGGTTTGGTGGTGCTAAATTCTCTCAGCTTTTGCTTGTCTGTAAAGGCTTTAATTTCTCCATCAAGTTTGAATGAGATTCTTGCTGGGTAGAGTAATCTTGGTTGTAGGTTTTTCTCCATCACTTTAAACATGTCCTGCCACTCCCTTATGGCTTGCAGAGTTTCTGCTGAAAGATCAGCTGTTAACCTTATGGGGATGCCCTTGTGTGTTATTTGTTGTTTTTTCCTTGCTGCTTTTAATAAGTTTTTTTAATTTAATTTTTGATAGTTTGATTAAAATATGTCTTGCCATGTTTCTCCTTGGATTTATCCTGTATGGGACTCTCTGTGTTTCCCAGACTTGATTAACTATTTCATTTCCCATATTAGGGTAGCTTTGAACTGTATTCTCTTCAAATATTTTCTCAGTCCCTTTCTTTTTATCTTCTTCTTCTGGGACCCCTATAATTTGAATGCTGGTGTATTTAATGTTGTCCCAGAGGTCTCTGAGACAGTCTTCAATTCTTTTCATTCTTTTTCTCTATTCTGCTCTTCAGTAGTTATTTCTACTATTTTATCTTCCTGGTCACTTCTCCATTCTTCTGCCTCAGTTATTTTGCTATTGATCCCTTCTAGAGTATTTTTAATTTCATTTATTGTGTTGTTCATCATTGTTTCTTTCCTCTTTAGTTCTTCTAGGTCCTTAATAAATGTTTCTTGCATTTTCTCTTTTCTATTTCCAAGATTTTGGATCATATTTACTATCATTATTCTGAATTCTTTTTTCAGGTAGACTGCCTATTTCATCTTCATTTGTTAGGTCTGTTTGGTTTTTACCTTGTTCCTTCATCTGTTGTGTGTTTCTCTGTCTTCTCATTTTGCTTGTCTTACTGTGTTTGCGGTCTCCTTTTTGCAGGCTGCAGGTTCATATTTACCATTGTTTTTCGTGTCTATCCCCAGTGGCTAAGGTTGTTTCAGTGGGTTGTCTACGCTTCCTGGTGGAGGGGACTAGTGCCTGTGTTCTGGTGGATGAGGCTGAATCTTGTCTTTCTCGTGGGCAGGTCCTCTTCTGGTGGTGTGTTTTGGGGTGTCTGTGGCCTTATTATGATTTTAGGCAGCCTCTCTGTTAAAGGGTGTCATTGTGTTCCTTTCTTGCTAGTTTTTGGCATACGGTGTCCAGCACCATAGCTTGCTGGTCATTGAGTGAAGCTGGGTTTTGGTGTTGAGATGGAGATCTCTGGGAGATTTTGGCATTTGATATTATATGGAGCTGGGAGGTCTCTTGTGGACCAGTGTCCTGAAGTTGGCTCTCCCACCTCAGAGACACAGCACTGACTCCTGGCTGGAGTACCAAGAGCCTTTCCTCCACACGGCTCAGAACAAATGGGAGAAAAAATATAAAGAAAGAGGATAAAATAAAATAAAGTAAGATAAAATAAATTTATTAAAATAAAAATTATTAAGAAAAAAAAAAATTTAAGTAAAAAAAAGAAAAAATTAAGGACGAACCGAACCCTAGGACAAATGGTTAAAACAATGCTATACAGACATAATTTCACACAGAAGCATACATATACACACTCACAAAAAGAGGAAAAGGGAAAAAAATAATATATCTTGTTCCCAAAGTCCACCTCCTCAATTTGGGATGATTCCTTGTCTATTCAGATATTCCACAGATGCCGGGTACATCAAGTTGTCTGTTGATATTTAATCTGCTGCTCCTGAGGCTGCTGGGAGAGATTTAACTTCCTCTTCTTTGTTGGCACAGTTCCTGGGGGTCAGCTTTGGATTTGGCCCTACGTCTGCATGTAGGTCACCTGATGGCGTCTGTTCTTCACCCAGACAGGAGGGGTTAAAGGATCAGCTGATTCAGGGGCTCTGGCTCACTCAGGCCAGGGGAGGGAGGAATACGGATGCAGGGTGAGCCAGCAGCGGCAGAGGCCAGAATGATGTTGCTGCAGCCTGAGGTGCACCGTGTATACACCCTGGGAAGTTGTCCCTGTATCACGGGACCCTGGCAGTGGCACGCTGCACAGGCTCCCAGGAGGGGAAGTGTGGATAGTGACCTGTGTTCACACACAGGTTTCTTGATTACGGCAGCAGCAGCCTTAGCATCTCATGCCCATCTCTGGAGTCTGCACTGATAGCTGCAGCTCACGCCCTTCTCTGGAGTTCCTTTAAGCAGCACTGTTAATCCCCTCCTGTAGTGCACCAGGAAACAAAGAAGGAAGAAAAAGTCTCTTGCCTCTTAGTCAGGTCCAGACTTTTTCCCAGACTACCTCTTGGCTAGCCGTGGTGCACTAACACATTCAGGCTGTGTTCATGCCACCAACCCCAGTCCTCTCCCGTGGATCTAAGCTCCGAAGCCCGAGCCTCAGCTCACAGCCCCACCCACCCCACCAGGTGAGCAGACAAGCCTCTCATTCTGGTGAGTGCTGGTCAGCACTGATCCTCTGTGTGGGAGTCTCTCCACTTTGCCCTCCACACCCCTGTTGCTGCACTCCCCTCCACGGCTCTGAAACTTCCCCCCTCCGCCACCTGCAGTCTCCACCTGTGAAGGGGCTTCCTAGTGTGTGGAAACCTTTCCTCATTCACAGCTCCCTCCCACTGGTGCAGGTCCCATTCCTATTCTTTTGTCTCTTCTTTTTCTTTTTTCTGTTGCCCTACCCAGGTACGTGGGGAGTTTCTTGCCTTTTGGGAGGTCTGAGGTTTTCTGCCAGTGTTCAGTGGGTGTTTTATAGGAGACGTTCCACGTGTAGATGTATTTCTGATGTATCTGTGGGGAGGAAGATCTCCACGTCTTACTCTTCTGCCATCTTCCTCAACCCCCGAGAAAAATTTTTAATGTTTAAATTTTTCTAGCCTTGCCATAAAATATGAATTTTATTTTACAACATCAGCCTTTTGATATTTAAATTTTTAATCACTAGAGAAATTGACAACACTTTCTTTCATGTTGAATGAGGTTCAGTTAGCTCCTACTTGAATGTATTATGTCTCTGTTTTGTTTACTATATATATAGCTTGTACTTGTGCTGCTTTATTGTTTAGGACAAATTGCATCTTTTTTTCCCTTTCTTGCTATACATGAAAGAAGCAGTATATAAATTTCCTCCATGAATTTACCAATCAAATTTGTAAAAGAGAAGATGAAGTTGTCCTTAAAATTTCTAGATGATTTTTATGAATAAATGGTCACCAAGGAGGAGAAATTATACTAATAAATGCAGTAAAATAAAAAGCTACTCAGTTGTAGCTGACAACTACAGTGAATAAGTAAAGTTAAAATTATTGGAAATAAAACTGTTCATAGAAAACAAAAACTGCTCAGTTGTCCAAATCTGAAGTTAGGAACTCATAGTAGTAAATATAAAATAAATAGGTAAATAAAACTACTTTAAATTTCACAGGAGGATCATGAAGAATAACGAGAAAGAGGATGAGATATACAGACCTCCATCACATTATAATTTTGTAATTTAATTCACTAAGTTCTTCATCTCTAAAATGTGGACAGTAATAAATTTGCTTTGTATAGTTTTGTTATTATTACATAGGATGGCATGTAAGGAACTTTTAGAACAAAGCCTCAGGCATATCATAATACTCAGTAAATATTAGTAATATTAGTTTTTATTGTGATTTTATCATTGTAGGAGACCAGAATATGCCTCTGAAAATATGCTTCTTTGGCATAAGGATTGTTTTGATCTGATTATTTTGAAAAACAGTAGATACAGGATAAACTCTGGAAAAAGTCTGTTACCCTTTTGTAAGGGAATACTCCATTTTTAAGGGTGTCTCTCTCACTCTACCAGGAACAGAAGGATGACTGTAAATCACAAGCAACTTATTATCAATGGAGAAGGCACAGACTCAAGTCTGCAAAACAAAGCTCACACTTGTTTATTGAACTATTTCTAGTAATCGTTCCATGACTTGCCTCCTCTGCACTCTTTTGTTTTAATTAAAGATTGTATTTAAGCTCAAGTTCTAGCCACCTCTTTGAGTTTACTCATCCCTATTTCTCCCGTGTGTGTGTGTGTGTGTGTGTGTGTGTGTGTGTACACACACACACATATATATGATATACATATTAATTATTTCTGTTTTTTTCTTATTAATCTAACTTTTGTAACAAGGTCCTCAGCCAAGAACCTAAAAGAGTAGAAGGATAAGATTTTTTCCTCTCCCTACATCATTATTTTATATAATTTCACTAATATTTATTGAGCTTCCACTATGTGAAAGTGATTATAATAAAAAGCAATTTAGGAATGTTCAGAATGACAATCAATTTTTAAAGTTCAGGTTGAAAATTTAGAACCCAATTCTTCCCCCTCCACCATCTACACAACTCCAATCTAACCACCTGAATGCAAAATTATACTCCTCAGCAATTTAAATTATGCCATTATTCTTTTGCTCAATTTTTATCACAGATTTAAGCTCTATAGTGCTAAGAAACCTGCAGTCACAGAAGTTCATAATTTATGTATGTATTTGATAGCCTCATCCCTGACTTCCTAGCCTCAAATCTAGGGTCTTAAACTGCCTACTTAGCTCTGTTAACGGATTTTAATATTTCATATCAGAGAAGCCATTCAAATGTTCTTAAGCATTATCATCTTGGCACTTTAATTGAAATATATCTTTACATTTCAAAAAAATGGAACATAACAGTGAATAAAAGCAGCCCTTTATTCACACAATATATGCTAATGTTGACCCAACTGCTCTTGGCTTTTCAAAGCACTCTTGTGATTTCCTGGAATTTCCTGAACTCAGCACTTTGATGACCATGGCTATTTTAACTTCGTTGCTCTCCCAATTGCAAAGCAGCTTTTGACATTTGGATTTTGTGTTCATCTAATGGCAACTGCAATTAAAGATTTCCCATATCAATGAGCTAACTTCTAAGGCATTTCAAAGGGTGAATTCAATATTCAAATTGCATGATGCTTATTGATCTGTGTGCTACTATTTGTGTGACTGGAAAAGTACTCCTTAGAAATTTTCCTGACACTATTGATAAAAAATAGTGAACAGAATTAATTTCACTTAAGTATTCTGCATTCATGTGATGAGAACATAGCTGAAGCCAGATAATTCATTGATTAGTATTGTACATATATAGAGAAAGAAGACAACTCTCAGGCTTGACAAACAGTGCTTAGTTTGAGAGAATGAGTATCTAAATGCATTTATAGATTACTGAAAGTGCAATTTAATTACTTCATAATCATTTTTAAAAGGTCTCCCAAGAAATTGCAGGTTTAGACAGCCTAGAAGTAGAAGTTTCCTCTTACCCCATGACCTCTAGTAGATTTAGGAACACTTGACACCCACCCGAGATTCACAGGCTATAAGTGAGGACTTCCTTTTGTAAGTCCTATGGACATTAAACACTGGGTTGTTATTCTGCTGCCACAAATATATTTTTACTAGATAGAAAAACATAAGAAAAAAAATAAAGTAAAACAAATTATACCAGAGCAATTTAGAGATGTTTATTTCATTTACACTTGCCTTGAGATTATAGCTACCATAAAGATTGGATTAGAGAATTACTATAATTATCTGGATAAGTGTGCCATTAAAATTTCCTCTTTCCAAAAACATCTATTCACTTAGTTTCCAACATTTTTAAATAGTTTGTTCACTGAATACAAAAAAAAAAAAAAAAAAGCCAAAAGTCATTTTGAGTTATTCAGAGGACAACTGGAAGGTTTAGCATGGCTAACTTTCCTTCCTATGTTTAGTGTTTTTAATTGGCCAAAGTAAATGACTTTTAAAATTAATACATAATAATTATAATCACTTGGAAAGCAAAGGCTGCTGGCATTCAGGAATCCTTTTCCTTGAATGAGGAAATGAAGTCAAGTACATATCCTCAGATCCCATGTTTTAAACTTAATGCAAATGTGTTGGGAAAAAGCAATAAAGATTTTCCTTATATTTAAGACAAATAGGAGGAAGTAAATATATAAAAGGAGGGAAAGACTTAGAGGTATACTTCTGCCACCTCATACTAGGCAGAAGCAAGAAAGAAGCTAATTTTTGGTGACCCTGTCTCTTCTAGCTAATAAATTACACAGTTGTTGAAGACACATCAATGGGCAGTGATCATTGCTGCTTTAATGTTGCTAAAATGTAGTACAACTATGTAATGTAACATTAATGTAATTTATATAATTAGGTCTTCATATGGTCTCACAATAGTGTAGTTATTATCATACCTATTTTATAGATGTAAATATTGAGTTATCAGAAGATTCAGTGACTAACCTCGCCCATCAGAGGCAGAAATGGTACTAGCAACAGATATTGTCACACCCAGTATATGACAATTCCATTGTCCATATGTGGCAAATAGGCAAATTATATATATAGAAAAGAGATTACATAGAGAGAAGGAGGCAAGCCAATATAAATAGAATACACAATTTTTACTGAAATTTTTTTCTGTTTGTGTGTGTGTGCATGTGTGCATACACGCATATGTGTGTGGAGAGAATATCAATTAGAGTAATAATTATGTGTCTTGTTCTGGAAACCCAGAGAGGAAAAACAAATCATCAGGACAATAAAATTAACAGCAAAAGGAGTTGCTTCATAAGTTGAATGGTAATTGGCATGAAATAATGGATACAATTCTGTTTGATAATTGCATCTCTTCTATGAAAGGACTACCTTATCTAGGTGATAATAATGGATGTTTTTCAATGCATGGTTTGATTTTTCCTGATATGGTTAAGTAACAAATAATGATAAAAAACAAATGTGAAGAAAACACATTCAAGTAAGTAATAAACCATCTATCTAAATAATATCAAAATATAATCATTTCTGTAAATATTTGGAATCATATATATGAAGAATTTATACACATTTTATTGAATATGAATATAGATATTATTTCTTAAGTCCTTCACTCTAATTCTTTTTATTACAACCGGATTTCTAATATCATCTTTCTAAAGTAAACAGGTTAGAAAAAAATTTGTTTCCTTAAGAAAATTTTTCAAAAATAACATGGTTTGTTCATATATTCCTTTATTTAATAATATTTCCTGAGTGCTTACCACATGACCAGCACTGTGTCAGGTTCCAGGAACATCAGGATCTAGAACATGGTGATGGTGACCTCAGCCTGCAGAAGCTTGAAGCAGGATTTCAGTTCCCAAGCAGATTGAAGTTAGGTCCCTAGCAGTGAGAGCACCAAATCCTAACCACTAGACCACCAGGGACCAGTGGCCAGTGACAAGGCCCTGGCCCATCAGCTGTGCAGAAATGAATTTCCACATAGAGACAGAAAGTGTGAACCAAGTAAAGTGTTTATTAGGAGGAAAAGTGGTACATCTGGATAGACACATGAGCAGGCTCAGAGAGAGGCGCACCCTCATGGTAGTTTGAATCATTTATATGGGGCATTTCTTACAGGTTTCCTTTGGCCAATCATCTTGCTTTGCCTGGTTCTGAGTCGTATTTGATTTCTCTCAGGGTCTTTCCGTGTGTGTGCATCTCTTAGCCAAGATGGACTCTAGCGAAGAAGCCTATGGGTAGGTTGACATCACTTACTAAGAGATGACGCCCCCTCTCTTTTTAACCGTCAAGGAGGCTTTCTGAGCATGTGTAGTCAGGAAGGTCTCTTTGACTTCGAGAATGAGGAATGTGTGGTCTTTTATCTGTTATCTGGACGAAGTTTACTTCTCCTCCCTCCTGCTATTTTGGATTATCTGTCCACAGGGGGATGAACTCCGGCTGTTCAGCCTGGGGCCCATCTATATCCTGCCTCAATACCATACACACCCAAAATAGCTGAGTAGACGAGACAGACAGGCAAACTCAAGGTGCCCTGTAGTGTGATGCTTAGAATAACTGAGGGGGACACAGTAAGCAAAGGACAGACACTAGAGAGACCCAGGGAGACTTCCCCAGGGGATGACATCTCAGTTTTTGATCCCCCTGAACAAGCAGGATATAGCCAAACAAAATGGAGTGTGTAGGTGGTGAAGGGGGTGAGTATGGTATTTTAAGCTTCTACAAGATATTCTTAAGAGGCATATTCAAAAATATTGGGTGCAGAGTGGCTGGATTGGGATGGTCTATATGTAACATACTTTGGCTGGAATATAAAGTATATAACAAATATGAAATGAGATCAAAATGCAATAGGCAGATCATAAAGAGACATATGTATTATATTAAGGGAATTATTTATATGAGAGTGTTTGTATATGTAAGATTCTACTCAGTATATGACTTTTTGCTCTAAAAAGATTTATGTCAGTTAATTTGTACTTTGGATTTGATTTTGAAGCATCTTCTAAGATTATCAAAAACGAGAATCATGAAAGTCAAGAGAATATCTTATTGGTCAGAAAAATATTTCCCATTGCTCACCCTCTCCGCCTCCCTCCCACCCCAAATGAGTGTTCCATAAAATTATCTCACTTTTATCGTGAAGGGTAGTTTTATCTTCATAAAAGATAACAAATGTATGGCATACAGAATAGGGATTGATAATCTTTGTAATTTTATCTATGCTAATGTAACTGTAAATGCTATTCATATTTCTTGTATGTCACAACAGAAAATACATAATACAGGTAAGACATTGAAAGTATAGTTACAAGTAGTCCTATGCAACAAAACAGTTTACATTCTATTGTCGATGGACTATTTCTAAGCTGTTTGCTTGAATAATGTGTGAGGTAAAGCGTTTGACATGTTAATTATATATTGCTTTAAAAAGTATTTCCTACTATTTTACTTGGAATTGGTTGTGTTTTAATTTCTTTGATTCTCCCCCTGCTTTTCTATTATAGAGCCAGAAAAACAACTTTTAAAAATATTCTACCTGCAAGAGAAGGTGTCTCATCAGGCTCCTCTCCCCTTGTTTCCAAACCTCCACTTACATCTTTTACTGCTTCCTCCTGAAGGCAGGAGTGATTACTAAGGGAGTAGCCAATGCCCGAGATATTATTTGGGAACATGTTTTACTACTAATGCTTTAGAAGTCATAGGACAAGTGCAGTTTTCAGATTATAGTGTTCAGATTATATCTAGGCAAGTTTTCTATCCAGACAACAGTTCTGTTTTGTTTTGTTTTTTAAGGTTATTATTAGGAGTTTTAATAAGCTAGGAAAATGCTTACAATTTAATGTTAAGTTAAAAATGACAAAAATTATATTTGCATGATGGTCACAACTATGTCAGAGAAAACAAGAATAGGGAAAAACATGGCAAAATTTGGTTATCTTTGGGTTTTGAAGTTATGACTTACATTTCTATTTTTCTGTATTTCATTAATTGTTATTTTTATAATAGCAACACCATTATTTGGAGCATTTTACATATTTAATGTGTTTAATATCTCAAAAATCCTATGAAATAGGGGTATGAATATCCCTGCTCTGTAGAAGAGAAAACTGAGGAACGGTGTTGAAGTAAATGTCCCATCATCACAGAGATATGAATAATGGAGCCAGTATTTGAATCCAGCAATCTGGCTGCAGGGACCTTCCCATCATCACCCATTCTTTATTTTTTTAAATACATCTTTATTGAAGTATAATTGCTTCACTATATTGTGTTAGTTTCTGCCGTACAACAAAATGAATCAGCTATATGCACACAACATATACATGTACCCCCTCACTCTTGAGCCTCCCTCCCACATTCCCTATCCCACCCCATTAGGTGATCACCAAGCACAGAGATGATCTCCCTGTGCTATGCAACTGCTTCCCACCAGCTATCCATTTTACATTTGATAGTGTATATATATCGATGCTACTCTCTCACTACATCCCAGCCTCACTTTCCCCCCTGTGTCCTCAAGGCCGTTCTCAATGTCTGCATCTTTATTCCTACCCTACCATTAGGTTCATCAGTACCATTTTTCTAGATTCCATATATACACATTAGCATACAGTATTTGTTGTTCTCTTTCTGACTTACTTCACTCTGTATGACAGACTCAAGTTCCATCCACCTCACTACAAATAACTCAATTTCATTCGTTTTTATGGCAAAGTAATATTCTATTGTATATATGAGGCAAATCTTGTTTATCCATTCATCTCTTGATGGACATTTAGGTTGTTTCCATGTCCTAGCTATTGTGAATAGTGCTGCAATGAACATTGTGGTACATGTCTCTTTTTTAAATTTCTGTCCTTTTAATGTTTTGCATAACTTTTTTTAAAACATCTTTATTGGAATATAATTGCTTTACAATGGTGTGTTAGCTTCTGCTGTATAACAAAGTGAATCAGCTGTACAGATACATATATTCCCATTTCTCCTCCCTCTTACATCTCCCTCCCACCTTCCCTATCCCACCTCTATAAGTGGACAAAAAGGACAGAGCTAATATCCTGTGCCATGCAGCTGCTTCCCACTAGCTATCTATTTTACATTTGGTTGTGTATATATGTCCATGCCACTCTCTCACTTCGTCTCAGCTTACCCTTCCCCCTCCCCATGTCCTCAAGTCCATTCTCTACGTCTGCGTCTTTATTCCTGTCCTGCCCCTACGAGCATCAGAACCAATTTTTATTTTTATTTTTTTATATGTTCCATATATGTGTGTTAGCATACAGTATTTGTTTTTGTCTTTCTAACTTACTTCACTTGGTATGGCAGTCTCTAAGTCCATCCACCTCACTACAAATGACTCAGTATCATTTCTTTTTAGGGCTGAGTAACATTCCATTGTATATATGTGCCACACCTTCTCTATCTATTCATCTGTCAATGAAAACTTAGGTTGCTTCCCTGTCCTGGAAATTGTAAATAGTGCTGCAATGAACATTGTGGTACACCAATTTTTAATTATGGTTTTCTCAGGGTATACGCCCAGTAGTGGGATTGTTGGGTCATATGGTAGTTCTATTTTTAGTCTTTTAAGGAACCTCCATACTGTTCTCCATAGTGCCTGCATCAATTTACATTCCCACCAACAGGGCATGAGGATTCCCTTTTCTCCACACCCTCTCCAGTATTTATTGTATCTAGATTTTTTGATGATGGCCATTCTGACTGGTTTGAAGTGATACCTCATTGCAATTTTTATTTGCATTTCTCTAATGATTAGTGATGGTGAACATCCTTTCATGTGTTCGTGGGCCATCTGTATGTATTCTTTGGAGAAATGTCTATTTAGGTCCTCTGCCCATTTTTGGATTTTTTGTTTGCTTTTTTGATATTGAGCTGCATGAATTACTTGTATATATTGCAAATTAATCCTTTGTCAGTTGCTTCATTTGCAAATATTTTCTCCCATTCTGAGGGATGTCTTTTCATCTTGTTTATAGTTTCCTTTGCTGTGCAAAAACTTTTAAGTTTAATCAAGTAGCATTTGTTTATTTTTGTTTTTATTTCCATTTCTTTAGGAGGTGGGTCAAAAAGGATCTTGCTTTGATTTATTCATAGAATGTTCTGCATATGTTTTCCTCTAAGAGTTTTATAGTGTCTGGACTTACATTAGGACTTTAATACATTTTGAGTTTATTTTTGTGTATGGCATTAGGAAGTGTTCTAATTCCATTGTTTTACATGTAGCTGTCCAGTTTTCCCAGCTCTACTTATTGAAGAGCCTGTCTTTTTTCCAATGTATATACTTGCCTCCTTGAACAAATATAATGTGACCATATGTGCATGTGTTTATCTCTGGGCTTTCTATCCTGTTCCATTGATCTATATTTCTGTTTTTGTGCCAGTACCACACTGTCTTGATTACTGTAGCTTTGTAGTATAGTCTGAAGTCAGGGAGCTTGATCCTCCAGCTCCATTTTTCTTCCTCAGGATTGCTTTGGTTATTCGGGGTCTTTTGTGTTTCCATATAAATTGTAAAATTTTTGTTCTAGTTCTGTGAAAAATGCCTTTGGTAACCTGATAAGGAATGCATTGAATCTGTAGATTGCTTTGTATAGTATAGTCATATTCACAATATTGATTCTTCCAATCCAAGAACATGATATATCTCTCCATCTGTTTGTATCATTTTAAATTTCTTTCATAAGTGTCTTGCAGTTTTCTGCCTACAGGGCTTTTGCCTCCTTAGGTAGGTTTATTCCTAGGTATTTTATTCTTTTTGTTGCACTGGTTAATGGGAGTATTTCCTTAATTTCTCTTTCTGATTTTTCATTGTTAGTGTATAGCAATGCAAGAGATTTCTCTGCATTAATTTTGTATATTGCTACTCTACTAAATTCATTGATTAGCTCTAGTAGTTTTCTGGCAGCATCTTTAGGATTTTCTATGTATAGTATCAGGTCATCTGAAAAGTGATAGTTTACTGCTTTTCCAATTTGGAAACTTTTATTTCTTTTTCTTCTCTGATCAGTAGAGGTAAACTTCCAAAAGTATTTGGAATAATAGCAGTAAGAGTAGGCAACCCTCTCTTGTTCCTGATCTTAGAGGAAATGTTTTCAGTTTTTCATCATTGAGAATGATGTTGGCTGTGGGTTTGTCTTATATGGCCTTTATTATGTTGAGGTACGTTCCTTCCATGCTCACATTCTGTAATGTTTTTTCATAAATGGGTGTAGAATTCTGTCAAAATATTTTTCTGCATCTATGGAGATTATGGTATGGTTTTTATCCATCAGTTTGTTAATATGGTGTATAACATTGATTGATTTGCATATATTGAAGAACATTTCCATTCCTGGGATAACCCACACTTGATCATGGTGTATGATCCTTTTAATGTATTGTTGGATTTTGTTTCTTAGTATTTTGTTAACAATTTTTGCATCTATGTTCATCAGTGGTATTGGCCTGTAATTTTCTTTTTTTGTGACATCTTTGTCTTGTTTTAGTATCAGCATGATGGTGGTCTTGTAGAATGAGTTTGAGAGTGTTCTTCCCTCTATTTTGGAAGAGTTTGAGAAGGATAGGTGTTAGCTCTTCTCTAAGTGTTTGATAGAATTCACTTGTGAAACCATCTGGTCATGGGCTTTTGTTTGTTGCAAGATTTTTAATCACAGTTTCAATTTCAGTGCTTGTGATTGGTCTGTTCATATTTTCCATTTTTTCCTGGTTCAGTCTTGGAAGGTTGTACTTTTACAAGAATGTGTCCATTTCTTCCAGGTTGTCCATTTTATTGGCATATAGTTGCTTGTAGTAGTCTCTCATGATCCTTTACATTTCTTCAGTGTCAGCTGTTACTTCTTTTTTGTTTCCAGTTCTATTGATTTGAGTCTTCACCCTGTTTTTCTTGAGGATTCTGGCTAATGGTTTATCAGTTTTGTTACACTTCTCAAAGAACCAGTTTTTAGTTTTATTGATCTTTGTTATTATTTCCTTCATTTCTTTTTCATTTATTTCTGATCTTATCTTTATGATATCTTTCTTTCTGCTCATTTTGGGTTGTTTTTGCTCTGCTTTCTCTAATTGCTTTAGGTGTAAGGTTAGGTTGTTTATTTGAGATTTTTCTTGTTTCTTGAGGTAGCACTGTATTGCTATAAACTTCCCCCTTAGAACTGCCTTTTCTGCATCCCATAGGTTTTGGGTCATCATGTTTTCATTGTCATTTGTTTCTACGTATTTTTTGTTTACTCTTTGATTTCTTCAGTGATCTCTTGGTTATTTAGTATCATGTTGTTTAGCCTCCATGTGTTTCTTAGTTATTTTTCCTGTAATTAATATCTAGTCTCATAGTGTTTTGGCTGGAAGATGCTTGGTATGATTTCAGTTTTCTTAAATGTACCCAGGCTTAATTTGTAACCCAAGATAGGATCTATCCTGGAGAATGTTCTGTGTGCACCTGAGTAGAAAGTGTAATCAGTTGGGAAGGAATGTCCTATAAATATCAATTAAGTCCATCTGATCTAATATGTCATTTAAAGATTTTGTTTTATTTTCTGTTTGGATGATTTGTCCCTTGGTGTAAGTGGGGTGTCAAAATCCCCTACTATTATTGTGTTACTGTCGGTTTCTCTTTTTATGGCTGTTAACATTTGCCTTATGTATTGAGGTGTTCCTATGTTGTGTGCATAAATATTTATAATTGTTATATCTTCTTCTTGGAGTGATCCCTTTATCCTTAAGTAGTGTCCTTCCTTGTCTCTTGTAATAGTCTTTATTTTAAAGTCTATTTTGTCTGATATGAGTATTGCTACTCCAGCTTTCTTTTGATTTCTATTTGCATAGAATATCTTTATCCATCCACTCACGTTGAGTCTATATGTGTTCCCAGGTCTGAAGTGGGTCTCTTGTAGACAGCATATATATATGGGTCTTATGTTTTATCCATTCAGCCTGTCTGTGTCTTTTGGTTGGAGCATTTAGTACATTCACATTTAAGGTAATTATTGATATGTATATTCCTATCACCATTTTCTTAATTGTTTTGGGTTAGTTATTGTAGGTCTTTTCCTTCTCTTTTTTTTCCTGCCTAGAGAGGTTCATTTAACATTTGTTGTAAAGCTGGTTTTGTGCTGCTGAATTCTCTTAGATTTTTCTTGTCTGTAAAGCTTTTGATTTCTCTGTTGACTATGAATAAGATCCTTGCTGTGTAGAGTAATCATAGTTGTAGGTTTTTCCAGTTCATCATTTTAAATATGTCCTGCCACTCCCTTCTGGCTTGCAGAGTTTCTGCTGAAAATTAGCTGATAACTTTATGGGGATTCCCTTGTATGTTATTTGTTGCTTTTAGTATTTTGTCTTTGTATTTAATTTTTGATAATTTGATTAATATGTGTCTTGGCATGTTTCTCCTTGGTTTTATCCTGTATGGGACTCTCTGCACTTCCTAGACTTCTCTGACTATTTTCTTTCCATGTGAGGGAAACTTTTCCACTCTAATCTCTTCAAATGTTTCCTCAGGACCTTTTTTTTTTTCCTTTTATTCTGCTGGGACCCCTGTAATTTGACTGTTGTGTATTTAATGTCATCCTAGAAATCTGTGAGAGTGTCCTCAATTATTTTCATTCTTTTTTCTTTATTCTACTACACGGCAGTTATTTCCACCATTCTGTCTTCCAGTTCACTTATCTCTTCTTCTGCCTCATTTATTCTTCTACTGATTCCTTCTAGAGTATTTTAAATTTCTGTTATTGTGTTGTTCATCATTGTTTGTTCTTTAGTTCTTCTAGGTCCTTGTTAAATGTCTCTTGTATTGTCTCCATTTCTGAAATTTTGGATCATCTTTACTCTCATTACTCTGAATTCTTTTTCTGGTAGACTACCTATCTGTGCTTCATTTGTTTGGTCTTGTGGGTTTTTACCTTGCTCTTTCATCTGCTGCATATTTCTCTGTCTTCTTATTTTGTTTAACTTACTGTGTTTGGTGTCTCCTTTCTTCCAGTTGCCGGGTCATAGTTCCCCTTACTTCTGTTGTCTGTCCCCAGTGGGTGAGGTTGTTCCAGTGGCTTGTGTAGGCTTCTTACTGGAGGGGACTGGAGCCTATGTTCTTGCAGGTGGAACTGGATCTTTTCCCTCTGATGGGCAGGACTACGTCTGGTGCTGTGTTTTGAGGTGTCTGTGAGTTTAGTATATCTTAGGTAGCCTGTCTGCTAATGGGTAGGTTTGTGTTCCTGTCTTGCTAGTTGTTTGGTGTGAGGCATCCAGCACTGGAGCTTGCTGGCCGTTTGGTGGAGCTGGGTCTTAATGTTGAGATGGAAACTTCTTGGAGGCTCTTATCAATTAATATTCCATGGGGCCAGGAGTTTTCTGATGTTCTGACATCTTGGACTTGGCTTTCCCACCTCACAGGCTCAGGCCTGCTCCCTGGCCAGAGCAACAAGACCCTGCAAGCCACATGGAGTGGAAGAAAAGGAAGAAGAAAAACAAACAAAAACAAAAACAAAACAAAACAAACAAACAAAAAAGAACTCAAACAAACAGACAAAACCTCAAGACAAATGGTAAAAGCAAAACTAAATAGAAGATATCACATGAAGAAATATACATACATGCACTCACAAAAAGAAAAAAAAGAAAAAAAATGGAAAACAAAGAAGAGAGCAACCAAACCAATAAAGAAATCCAAAATAAAACAAACTCTAAAAACTAAACTAACAAAAATATAAATCCAGAAACAAATCAAATGCATAAAGCAAACTAAAAAAAAGGCAATGGAAGCATTAAAAAACACACAAAAATGATTTTTAAAAAGTAAAGACAAAGAAAGGTGAAAACAAAAGAAAAAAATACAAAACAACAGAGTAGTGAAGTAAAAATAAAAAATATAAAATATATTAAAAAATGAAAACAAAGCAAAACAGGAAAAAACAAACATGGAAAAACACAATATAATGAAAAAGTACAGTAGAATTTTTAAAAAGAAATAAAATACAAAATATATTTAAAAAGTAAAAAAAGAAAAGAAAAAGTAAACAAAAAAGTAAAATTAAAAGAAAAATAATTTAAAAAGAACAACAACAAAAAAGTAGTGTTATTTTCCTGTTGCCTTAGCTATCAGTGTCCTGCCTCCACAGTGAGCCACAGTCAATCCCTGCCTCCCCAGGAAGTCCTCCAATACTTCTAGGTAGTTCTCTGGGCCTACTGTGAGCACTGTGAGGCCCGCTCAGATGCTGATCTTACCTTACTCCCATATGTATCTGCCCCCAAAGTCCATAGTTGCCCCCAAAGTCCACAGTCTCAATTGTGGGAACACTCATTGATTCAGGTATGCTACAGATGCAGGGTTTACCCAGCTGATTGAGGGGGTTTAATCTTCTGCTCCTGCAGCTGCACAGGGATATTTCCCTTTCTCTTCTTTGGTCACACAGCCCCTAGTGTTCAGCTTTGATTTTGGCCCTGCCTCTGCATGTTGGTCACCCTCAGGCATCTGTTCCCCACTCAGGCAAGAGACGGCAAAAGCAGCAGCTTATTAGGGCTCACTTACTCACTCAGGACAGGGGTAGGGAGGGATACGGCACTCTTAATTGGGATGTGTGGGGAGTGCTTGTGGCAGCAGAGGTCAGCATGAATTTGCAAGAGCCCAAGGCATGCCATGAACTCTCCTGGGGAAGTAGTCCCTGCTTTGTGGGACCCTCAGCAGTGGCTGGCTGCACAAGCTGACAGGAAGGTGCTGGCAGGGAACTGCTTTGCACACAGGACCCTTGGAAGCAGCATCTGGGGTCTGAGATAACAACCAGCATTATCAGTAGGCATTTCCCTGCTGTCTGTGAGTGCACGGAGTGGGAAGCTCTTATGGCAGGCCCGCCCCTCTCCTCATGCAACAAAGGTCTCCTGCCTCTCCAGCAGGCCAACGTATTTTCCTGGATTCCCTCCCAGCTAGCTGTGACACACTAGTCTCCCTAGGCTGTCCTCTGCAACCAACCCCAGTCCTCTCCATGGAGTCTGATCTCCAAAGCCCAAGCCTCAACTCCCAACCCCCACCCGCTTGTCAGTGAATGAGCTGACAAGCACCTCAGGTTGGTGAGTGCTGGTCGGCACTGATCCTCCATGTGGGAATCTCTCTGTTCTGCCCTCCACATCTCAGTTGTTGCTCTCTCCTCTGAGGCTCCAGAGCTCCCCACTCCATCCCTGCCATAAGGGGGCTTCCTAGTGTGTGGAAACTTTTCATCCTTCACACCTCCATCTCAGAGGGACAGATCCGTCTCATTTCCTTTGTCTCCTTTTTTTCTTTCTCTTTTTCCCTACCTAGGTACGTGGGGAGTTTCTTGCTTTTTGGGAAGTCTGAGGTCTTCTGCCAGCATTCAGTAGATGTTCTGTAGATGCTGTTCCACATGTAGATGTATCCTTGATTTATCTGTGGGGAGAAAGGTGATCTCTATATCTTACTCCTCTGCCATCTTGCAGGTCTCTCCAATGGTCCTGTTTTGACCACTTTCTTCTCTACATTGTTTTTTTTTTTTTTAGTTTATTGAGGTATAGTTGATTTATAATATTATATTACTTTCAAGTTACAACATAGTGATTCAAAAATTTTATAGATTATACTCTATTTAAATATATTATAAAAATTGGCTATATTCCTTGTGTTGTCTAATATGTC
The DNA here is from genome assembly GCF_026419965.1 of Kogia breviceps. Classification (NCBI taxonomy): domain Eukaryota; kingdom Metazoa; phylum Chordata; class Mammalia; order Artiodactyla; family Physeteridae; genus Kogia; species Kogia breviceps. The sequence continues at coordinate 31,818,618 of NC_081325.1, forward strand.
TTTGTAGCTTATTGTGTACATAGTAGTTAATATCTCTTAATCCCCTATCCCTATCTTGCCCCTCTTCTTGTCCACTTTTTTTATGAGCAACTGTGGGGACCTGGCCACAATCCCACTAATTTTAGATTCAAGGAAAGGTAATGGAAAAAAGAAATCTTGTTTGTTTCTCCTGTTTTAAGCAGTGTTCTCCAATTTAGCTTTACCACAGCTGTAACTCAGAGGTTGTTAGAGATTTGTTCAGCTATTGATAGAGCAGCACTTCATTTCCCATTCAAACTGGGCTTGTAGTAAGTATAATTCTGTCAGACAGAACCCCAAGAGTAGAGGAGTCCTCAAGTCAAAATCATTGAAAGATCAGCTATCATACAACAGACCAAGTAGCAACAGATCACAAACTTCAAGCTCTTTTCCTAGAACTTAAAAGGTATTTTCCCTTATCTGTGATCATCATGAAAAAAGGTATCTGCAAACTCACTCATTTATCAACATGTATTAAATATTTACTATGCCTTTATAGACTTCCTATTCTTATCTATTCATTATATTCCAGACTCATATTTTCAAAATCTACTTGACATCTCAAATTCTATAACTACTAGGTGACATAAACATATCAAGACCAGAAAGATCTGTCCTTCCAAAAACTTCCCCATGTCAGTCATACTTGATTTCCCCTTTTCTCACCCTCACTACTCATCTGATCCATTACAAATTACTCTTAGCTTCATCTCCAAAATATATTTTGAATCTACCCACTTCTTTTCTATTTTACTGTTGATACATTACTCCAAGGCCCCGTTAGTTCCCTTCTCAATGACTGCAATTGCCTCCCAACTGATCTTGCTTCATTAGAAGCAATTCAGCATTTTACCCTCCAATGTCTTCCAAAACCCTGAGAAAAAATTCAAACTTGATATCTTAGCCTAAAAAAGCCTATATAAAATTGGTCCCCAGGGCTTCCCTAGTGGCGCAGTGGTTGAGAGTCCGCCTGCCGATGCAGGGGTCACGGGTTCGTGCCCTGGTCCGGGAAGATCCCACATGCCGCGGAGCGACTGGGCCCGTGAGCCATGGCCGCTGGGCCTGCGCGTCCGGAGCCTGTGCTCCGCGACGGGAGAGGCCACGGCGGTGAGAGGCCCGCATACCAAAAAAAAAAAAAAAAAATTGGTCCCCAATCTCATGTCTTACACTTTCCTTCCTCCTTGATTTCTGTGCGACAGACACAGTGACTTTTTGTTTCTGTGTTTAGAACATAAAAGCACAATTTTAATCACCAGCCATCCTTTGGCCTATGCACTAGCTGTTCCACTAGGAAAGTTCTTGCCATCATGTTTTTCATACTCATGAACTTGAAACTTATTTTATTTATTTGAAGTATTTTTTATAATCTCATAAATATACTTAGGTAATTTATTTTGCTCTAAATATCATCTTCCAATAATTTTGAAATTTATACACTAGAATCCACTTTTAACAATCTTTAATGTCTACTTTAATTTTCTTTCTTAACCATTTCTTAAAACATCATTATTTAAACTCCCATATATATATTTCAAAGGTATCATTTTGCTTTTATTATTGATTTGATATTTATTTATTTATCTATTTACACCATGATCATAAAATGTAACAAAAGTGATTTACAATATGACAGTTACAAGTTTTCTTTGTGACTATATTTTTTAATGATCCTTTTTTTTAAGTTGCAGAATATTTGAAAAGTTCTAGTGTAGGTTCAAAAGCACACATAAACACACATAGTAATATGGTATCTTATGCAGGGTTTAGAATCTACAGTTATTGTGTAACTTAAAACTAACAAGAGTCAGTATTGTTTGAAAATTCTTTGAGTGTTCCAGTTTGGTGACCTACAGAACAATACTGGAACAGACTAATGGGCCTTCTGATCAGTACAGAATGAAGTTATTGGTTTGCATTTAAAGGGTATCTTCTATTTTTGAAAATGTATATTTAAGCAATAGAAAAATATTAACTCTGATAATATATGATGTGAGAAGAAATGGAGAAGTAAAACTAAATAAGTCTTCCATCTCAGGTTCCTCTGGTGAATGTTCATTGATAAGAAATTGGTCAGATTAACTTACACTATTTAATTTGTTAATTTGATCTCTCTGTCTCTTTCTCCCTCTTTCAGTCTGTATCTCTGTCTTTGTCTCTCTCTGTTTCTACCAGTCTTTATCTTCAGATAGCTCTCCAGCAGGTCCCCAAATCTGTGTCAAATCAGATGCCTGCCGCTCAGGCTGACACACCAAGACAACGAAATAAAGTCCCCACATAGAGTTCAGGTGCCCCTCAATATACTGCTTCTTCACTGGACCTTGAGGTGGGTGAGTCCAAGCATGTGACCCCTAAAGAGCCATTTCTCTGGTCATATTGCTACAACCAGTGGGTCTCATGGGCAAGAGCCCTGTTGAATTTTCAAAGTTAGATGTTTTGGGGGTTCATCTCTCAGATACAGATCTTAAAGGTTGGGTTGCCTGATGTGGGGTTCAAACCCTTTGCTCCTCAGGGAAAAGCTCTGGGTTTTGAGTTTCTTCAAATTATTAATATAGCTGTATATATATATATATATGTGTGTGTGTGTGTGTGTGTGTGTGTGTATAAATATGTATATATATATGTATACTAAGCATATTTTCCCATTCAAAACTCTTCGTCTTATGTTTTGCTTTGCCTGATATTAAAATTCACACTTTTATCAATTTTTTGAACTTGATACATGTATCTTTGACAACCTCTTATTTTCAACCTTTTTTTGTATATTTTATTTTAGATACAAAGCTAGTTAAGAAACTATAGCTTTATTCATCTACATAGTTACTCTACTGAACTCAAGAGGCTCTCTTTTCATGGTGTAATGTGGTTTTATTATTGTTACTCTTTTTTGTCTTTCTCATTAGTTGAAATTTATGTATCTTCTTGTCCCTTCATATAAGTTGCTCCTGGAGTTTAAAATATATATTCAAATGTATATCTTCTATGAAAAACTTCAGCAAATCTTCTATCAAAATGTTTCATGTCTTTCAAAATCACTAAGAATCATAATTCTCTTTTGACATCACTGTTGGCAGAATACTTTCTAACAACCACATTTAGTTTCATAGATAGGTTATCAAAATTTGTTACATATAAATATAACCAATCCAAAGGTAATATCACTTATGGTTCTATATGCTGGGAGATATCTTTAGGCAGTCCTTTGCTCAGCTTCTTTATGAGAAAAGTGGGGTTCCAGTTCATGATGTTGACATAAGAGGACCCTGCACACCCTCCCACAACACATCAAATGTACAGCTATAGATGGAATAACTGCCTCTGAAAATTAGACATTGAGAGATGGAGAGAAACCCCACATCAATGCAGGCAGGGACACAATCTCACCATAAACCTTCACTCTCAGTGAACTACAGTTGGGAGGAAACTCAAAACCCAGAACTTCTCTCTGAGGAGCACAGGGTTTGAATCCCACATTGGCCATCCCCAACTTTTATGATCTTTATCTTAGAGATGAACCCCCCAGACATCTCACTTTGAAAATCTAACAAGGCTCTTGCCCATGAGACCCATGGGGTTGTAGTCATCTGATCTGAAAAGTGACTTTTTAGGGCTCACATGCTTGGACTCACCCACCTCATGGTCCAGTGCAGAAGCAGTATATTGAGGGGCACCTGAACTCTATGTGGACACTTTATTTGGTTGTCTTGGAGTGTCAGCCTGAGGGGCGGGCATCTGATTTGACACACATTTGGGGACCTGCTGGGGAGCTATTGGAAGCTGATGACTGACAGGAACCATCTTTGTACCCCCCTCCCCCTACCTGCTCCAGCATGCCAGTATCTCTTGCGATGGAGATTTCACACATGTCTAGTGTCCTGGTTCTTACTTCTGGTGTCCTGGGTTTTGCCTGGCAGATGCCCCTTGGCCACCTACCTCTGGTAATCAAGGGGGCTTGCATTCCTGAGGCCCATGGGATTGTAGCAATCAGAGAAATAGTTCTTGGCAGGCAGCCACCCCCAGGGCACTGCACAGACTGAAACACACCCTCAGTCTTTCTGTGAAAGAGGTCTATTTGCTTGTTCTGAAGCTTCAGCCAGAGGGGAAGCCTTCCAGTTTGGCTCACATCTAAAGGCCTACGAACCTGCTCTCAGGGACCGTAAGTCACTGCACACCATCTAAGCACTCTCCTTCTGCCTCATGCAGCTCACTGGAATCTCACAGACAGGAGCTTACACATCAGTCCCAATTTTTGTGACTGCCACCCAAGGGCACCTCTAGATCTCCTTGGCATTGGTGGCCAGTGGAGATTATACTTGTGGTCCCACACACTGTATATATTTGCATACTTTAAAAACTGCTGCCTGAGGGTCAGCTTCCAATCATCTTCAATCTAGGTGCTGACTGAGATCCTCCCCTTTGGGAAACTGACAGGTCTTGGCACAGCCTCAACTCCTGGGAGCCACTGAGAATAAGATTGGCTGCCTGGACAACCACAAAGGGTTTAAGACCAACCAAGAGCTAGGGCAAGGTTGAATGATAAGATTCATCTCCTACAGGAGACCACTTCTTCAGGATTGGGAGAAGTGGCTCTTTTGTCTAATGCATAGAAACCAACAAAGAGAGTCAAACAAAATGAAGAAACAGAAAAATATATTTTAAACAAAAGAACAAGATAAAACCTTAGGGAAAAAATAATGAAATGGAGATTAGTAATTTACCTGATAAACAGCTCAAAGTAATGGTCATAAAGATGTTCAAGAACTCGGGAGAAGAATGGATGAATACAGTGAGAACTTTCACAAAGAGATAGAAAATATAAGAAAGTACCAAATTGCTGTCACAAAGCTAAAGAGAAGAATGTCTGTAATCTCTGCTGTAATACTTTCCTACCTATGTTCTGGATGGTATTTTTCTCTGCTCAGAGAAAAATATGGTCCTAATGATCTTCCATTAGGAAGACCATTTATCCTAATGGTCTTCCACCCTGTTTTCCAGAATTAGAAATTAATGTGTGCCTAATACCTTTGTTGTCTTTCAATAAAGTTTGGAGTATCCTCTCTTTGTGGATCGCATAACTTTGTCACACTAGAATCAAGACCGACAGAAAGTGTCCAGTGTCCTTTGTATTAGATGATGGACTCATAGATTTTCAAACTTTGAAGTAAATAAGGAGTTACCCAACACTCAAAGTAGACATTTACAGCTTTGTTGATAGCCAGACATGCAACTACTTTGTGAATACTTTTTGTGATTAAAAACTCCCCCCGCTTTTTTTTTACAAAGCAGATGATATCATTTTTCAACAGATGTAAATATAGAATGCTTTTACCCTAACTGAATATCCATCCCCCACTAAATTTTCTTCTCATTTAAAACTCAATTCTGATCTGTTATCTCAATTCAATTCCTCTTCCACATGACAGTCTTCAGTTGTTTACAACAATAACATTACATATGTCAGCGATTACAAATATCGCACATATGCTGCCACTTCCCCATACTGTGATCATATAATACAAACCATTTTTCTTGCTGAATTTAGATCTAACTTTAGAGTTCTAAACTAAGTTTTGTGGGCAGCTTCTGTCAATGGATGGTCAATGGTACATATAATAATTTGTATAATTTTTGAAAATATTCACATTCTCCCTCTGGGATGTTGACCTGATTTCCCCCCTCCCTGCAGGATGATTATGTTGTCAAATCTAACTCTTAAGTAGGTATTTGACTTAGTTTGGTCAATGAAATGTGCATGGAATTGAATACATCACTTGTCAGCAGAAGCTTCAAGAAATAGTTGTAATTCATGGTTTGCCATGTCTCCTTTCACCTGGCTGCAGAAGCATCTCTGTCAGTGACATTCTTGCAATAAAAACCATGTTGAGAAGAATTGCAGAAACATGAACAAGAAATAAGCCTTTGTGTCATTAGCCACTGATGTGTGCCTGTTGTTTATAACTACAACATAGTCTATCCTCTCCTGAAGAACTGTGAATGCATTCACTCATTTATTCATTAATTCATCAAACATGTTTTCATCTCCAATCATCATTAGGTTCTGGGGATACAGCAGTAAACAAGATAGACATGTAAGTTCTGTGTAGAACTTACATAAAGACAAGAAACCAATTTTTTAAATGTTTTTAACACAAATAAAGAATTAGAGGGCTTCCCTGGTGGTGCAGTGGTTGAGAGTCTACCTGCCGAGGCAGGGGACACGGGTTTGTGCCCTGGTCTGGGAAGATCCCACATGCCGCGGAGCGGCTGGGTCCGTGAGTCATGGCCGCTGAACCTGCGCTTCCGGAGCCTCTGCTCCACAACGGGAGAGGCCACAACAGTGAGAGGCCCATGTACCACAGGAAAAAAAAAAAAAAAAAAGAATTAGAGATTGAGATAAATGTAATGGATGGAACTAATCAAATGTTATAATAGAGAGAAGGGCAGTGGAAAGGTAGAGTCTGATTTAGATACTGTGGTTAAAAACCCTTCTGTAAGGACATGAAATTTATACTGAAGGTAGAAAAATATGAGAATTAACAAGCTATGAGAGATTTTGGATAAAGTAGGAATGGATCAAGGATAGTGACAAGATGGTCAAAAACCTAAAGGAAAAAAATGTGATGTATGTCAGATATTGAAAGGAAGCCAGTATGAGCTAAAGGATATTGAACAACTAATGTGTTCTGAGAGCAGTAGGAGTCAACTGCAGGACTGTAGGCAGAGATGTGATGTGTACATATGGAAGGTCACTCTGACTACTTTATGGAAAATAGAAGGGGCAAAGGTGGAAGGAGAAGAAACAGATAAGAGACTTTTGAGGTAATCATGGGAGGGAATATGGTGGCTTAGACTAGGGTAATAGCCATGAAGATTGTGGCCATATTAAAATTTTAATTTGAGAATGGAATCAGTTGGAATTGCCAATGGAGTAGAATAAAATTTGATATTGAGGACAGAATAAAGAGTAACCTCTGTGTGCTATTTCCTGAAAGACTGGCATAGGGACAGGTTTTAAAAGGTGTTATAGTGAGTGGAAATGGAGAATTCAAGTTTGGACCAATTAAGTTTGTTTTGCTCTGAAATGTTCAAATGGATGTCTGGTAGCCAAGTGAGTACATACGACTAAATTTCAAGGGGAAAATCTGTGCTGGAGATATAAATTTGTGAATTACCACAACATAAATGTCATTTAAAGGCATAGATATGAATATAATTTCTTAGTAAAAGCATATAGAGAGAGGAAAGTGAGAACACAATATCGAGCCTTGGACAACATCAAAATCCAGGAATTGAGTAAGGAACAAAACCAGTGTAGGAGACTGCAAAGGATCTGTTGTGAGAAAGAGGAGAATGCTTGAACATGGTATAATGGGGAATATTAATATTAATAGTTCCAAAATAGAGTGTTTTTTCACAGTGCCAAGTGTTGTTGAGACACCAAGTTAGAGAAAAATAGTGTTTATTAAATTTGGTAACATGAGAGGCTCTTAGAGATTTTGAAAATAGTGACTGAAGGAAGAATCTGTACCAAGAGGGGTAATACATGAGTTACAGCCAGAGGCATGTGTGTCTCTCTTTAGCAAATTGACATTATTGAAAAAGATAGCAGAAATAGGAAAATTCCTAAAAAGTGTTGTGCATCTATGGAGGGTTTTCTTTAAAGAGTGTGAGGCACTAAATCTTGTTTCACACTGATAGAAATATCCTATAGGAGGAGAGAGATTTACGATGTACTAGAAAAAAAATTATAGCCATAGGCATGAATTCCTGAGATGATGGAAAAGGACGGAATCCAGAACACACATGAAGAAATTGGACTTTAATGAGGTCAATCCATTCCTTCATCTTTATGTGATGGGAGGAAACAATGGCATTTCAGGATCAGGTAGATTTACAGACTGAGTGATGGGAAGATAATGACTTTGAGATTCCCTAAGTAAAGTGAGAGCAAAGTAGGGGCGAGTAAGAAGGGGATGAAAGACTTTTAATAATAGGTGAGCAGGAATGAAACATTTAAGCAGGAATGTCAAGCTGATAAAGAAAGTATAGCAGATTCAATGATCATTGATTTCAAGTGTGGCCGGTCAATGTGGTTGTGAATTGTCTTTGTAGGCAAAGAAAAGACAAATACTGTGTTTTATCCAGGGTTCTGGTTTGGATTTGGAGTATGACTGACAGAGAAAAGGGTAAGCAATAATAGTAAAACCACACCATCTAAACTATGGAACATGGAAATGAAGAGACAAGGTTGATAGGTTGTAAGTTGTGGAGTAAAAGGATGAGATGTCTCAATGGGGTCAAAGGATTAGAGCTGTGGAGGCATTTGGGCAAGTGAGTTGGAATATTAGGATGTAAAGGTCAGGGTAAAAGTAGCAATTTCCTGTGATACTGTGTACTACCCTGGTCTTAAATCTTCCCTGCTTCACCTATTAATGTGACTGTGATTAATTTAGTAATCCCTGTTTCATGGTATTCTTTCTTCTTTGCCTCAACTGCTTTAGCTATTTTGATCCTATTGCACTGCATGTGTATTTATCAGTAATTTAAGATAAATTTTTTTGGAACAAAGCAAAGCATCAACTAACAAATTTACATATTTCAAAATACTTCTTTCATGACATGGTTTCTAGATCTATTGCCATTTCAGTTCCTCTTCTCTGAATGGATTCCATTTTTTTCAAGACTCAATAAAATGAAACATCAAGAATGAAGAATAATCACTTAGTAATAGATTAAAGTGTCACAGTTAGTGATAGGAAGAGGTAGGACGGAGACACAAGCCTCATGACTCCTGGTCCAGCATGCATAGCTCTTGATCTGTATAATAAACTAAGAATAATTCCTAATATTTACTGAGTGATAAGCTTTTTGCACAGTGATGCTTAATACTTTACATGGTGCATTTCACTTATTTCTTGAAAATAAACATGATGTAGATATTAGCCCATTTTAAAGAACAGTAAACTGAGGCTTAGGAAAATCAACCTGTACAAAGTCACACAGCTAAGAAGTAGTGGAGATCATATAAAACCTCAAGCAGTCTGAAACCACAGTCCACCTTTCTTTTTCCTCTGTCTTACTTGCCTTCTATTCAGGTAAGCTCAGGTTGTATTTTCTGGTTTTAACAACTACTCTATACTCAAATTGAGTTTATAATAACTTAAAATTCCTTGGTAGCCTTCACATACAATCTGTTTTTTTTTCCTCCTTGCACAATGCCAGAAACATAATAGGTACCTAATAAATATTTGATTCATTGAATTAGTGTTCTGTTCAATCAGTAAACTGAATAAACCCTGCTTTGCATATCTTCATTCCAATAATTAATTAAAACATAGATTAGAATAGGACTGGAGGTAGAGTCTTGGAGAAACTTCTCTCCATCATTCCTCTAGTATGACTGTTTAGTCAACTATGCCAATTTTAAATTCATCTAACATGATATCTCTAATATACATTCTTCATCTTATCGACAAAGATAATCTGAGAGGCTGTCAAAAATAATAATAAAGTTAGATTTTTTCCCATAATATTCACTTGATCTCTCTGCCTAAGAAAATTATCTAAATAGGAAATAAAATTAATTTGACATTACTTATTCTTAGTGAACCTATGTTGGTTTCTATTAATCATTGCTAGCTCTTCTGAGAATATACAATCCATCTTGATAATTATTAATTCCATTTTAATGTATATTTTGTTCAGAAATCATTTTTTACCCTTTTTGCTTTCCTTAATAGTATTTGGGAGTAATATCTGTCTGTTAATATACTTAGTCTCTCTTTGTTTCCTTTTTCATTCCTTTGTGTATGTGTGTGACATAAAACTCTTCCATTACTAACTGAATTCGATTTTACTTCTCGTTTCCTTTTTCCATAGATGACAAAGATCTCTTTACACATATGTCTGGAATAGATCCATATAGGTAGAATAATTTTGGGGTGCCAGTGAGGCCCTGATATTTCCCAAATTCTCTGAACAGATTTGCACACTATGGCTGGTAGCCCTTATTCTGACACGAAGACATTTTCTTTTTGGTTTTTTACTATATGGGGTCCATAGGGTGGCATTTCTAAAACTATGGAAATGGTAAATAGCAGATAATACTTGGGGACTTGACCCCTAAAATGAACACATAATCATGGATGTGCATAATTATGTTTAAAAGATTTGATTAGCAAAATTTTGCTGTACATGACTAAAGGTACTAGTATATCTCAAGAGGGACTATATCACAGCACTGGGGATGAGGCTAGGGTGGGATTGGTTTATAAGGAAGCAAAGAAAAAGGAGGTTCACAAAGGAAAATGACATTTGTGAGACCTTGAAGCTATGTTCAACAGACATTCTTTTCCAAAAGACTTCAGATATCTCTGGTCCTACTGGCAAAATCATCCCAATTTGAGTTATCATGTTATCATAGTCCTACTAGTAAACATTTCATTAATCTACTTCCTTTTCTTCAATTCCTCAATTATAATGGAATTTTCTAAATCATGTTTAATATTATATTACATATTGCTTGTTAATAGGGAGAAAATATGTTTATCATGCAAACATAAATATTCCCATTCTTGGAAAGTCATTTTTCATTGTAAACTAAAATTTTTATACTGGGCTAGAGAAAATATATCTTTATTAACCCATTTCATCTTACTGGGGATATTGCTATACTGGGAAATGTAGTGTAGCTGTGGGCCTAGTAAAATGAAATGTTTTGCTGATCACAGCAGTGCATCTAGAAGAGTTTTGTGAGTTATTTTTCATTTATAGAATATGAGAGGTATTGATATGTTACCAACGGTCCTAGGTAGATGAAATAGGTGCTCATTCTCCAAGTCCTCTCTTCCCTTTTGCCAGCAACCTTGGGAACCATGTGTTCTAGGCCATGTAGCAATAAATGTGAAGAGGCAGGCAAAATTCAAGTTCTAGTAGATCATAAATGCCTCACTAAGAAAACTAGATAAGCAACTACTGAAAAATACAAGCAGAGAGGTAAAGTAGCAGAGTATCATTTTAGAAACAATACACTAGTTTTATGACCAAGAGAAGAATTAAGTGCATAGGATAATGCTATAATTTTGACTTGTGCAAATGAGAGTATAGTGTCATGCACTACTATGTAAAATGTGATATAGAAAGAAGGAAGGATCCTGTGTCAGTTTCCTTTAGAGCTATTAGTTTATATTTCCATTTTCATCCTTGCTTTAGTCTAGTCCATCAGAATTTTCAAACCATTTTCAAAGGCAGTGTCAAAGCTAGTATTTGAACTGAGAGATTTTTTTTTTTTATTCCAAGCTTAGTTGTCTTTTAAAAGAAATCATAACTCTACATGTTATTTGGTGGAAATATGTCACACATATTTTTCTTATATCAATTGCATTTAATAATTTATATTTTAAAATTCCAGAGAGCAAGAACTATATCCAACTGTTTGCTTTCCATCTCTTTGCCCAACCATATCCATTAGGTCATGCAAAACCTAGATCAGGGTCTCCCGCATTTGAACCTTTACTAAACATTACCTTCAATTTTCATATGAATTTTGCAGCTCCAGCATTATTAAAAACTATGTAAAACAATAAAACTGTTCTGTGAACAAAAACATAAGATTTCAATCATCTTTTCTTTGTTTATATAACCTTAGGTTCAAAAACTTCATATGTAGTGTTAACTGTGTCTTACAGTTTAAGCTTCAGTTATCTTCCTCCAGTTCTTCATCTGATTTACCATAACTTTGAAATTAGACCCATTCTTCACCATCATTCCTCAGGGATGTCTCCTTTAACCTTCCAGGTCAGGCCAACACTCCCCTTGTATATGATAGCCAAGGTCCAGTTACCGTCCTTTTGTAGCCATTATGAGAGATGGAATTTTCCATTTTCCTTTATGATTCTTTAACCACTATTTGTTTCCATTACCCGACTATATGTGCCTTTATTTTTTCTCACGCTAGTATCTCTCAATTTTTATCAGAATTGTTAGCACTTGAAGGAATTCATTAAAAGTGTGTCATATGAATAAATAAATGAAAATTTTGTTTTTGTTTTCTAAATCATCATTTTATATTATCTGAAGCTAATCCTCCTGTTTCCTCTTTGTGTTTTCATTGATATATATGTTTCTTGATCTTCTGCTTTCAGCTGTTTTTACTGGAAAAAATTTTTTTTACAGAAAAAATGTACGGGGTAAATACTATTTAAATAATCCATAGAAATTCTATCCAAAAAATCCCCACAATATTTGCAGGCTTTTTACTCTTATTAACCTCAAAGGATCATTTAATTTCATTTAAAAGTGTATGTATAACTGATTTAGTTTGTTGTAGAGGGAAAACTAACACACTATTGTAAAACAATTATACTCCAATAAAGATGTTAAAAAAAAAAAAAAATAAAAATGTGATACTACAGCCTCTAGGACTCCACACTCAGCAAGTTATAGCAAAGTGACTTAAGCGATATTTTTATTTTCTTCTTCCCTTCAGGAACCTCCAAGACAAGAGGTCAATTTAGCCCCATTTTATTCTTAAAAAAAGAATTTCATGTTTTTGACAGGTGTCAGATTACAAGTCCTTAGGGACAAATGGTTCCTATTTGCCATCAGACCATTTATAACACAGACAGTTGTACATGGTTTTCCTTTCTCTTCCCCTGTTCCTTACCTTATCCACAGACCTCAACCTTGACCCTCAGAGAGCAACTCCAGATGCAGGAGAGTAATTCAGTCTCCTAGCTATTAAGTCACTGACTCTTTAGCACACTTTCTCTACAGGAGTGGCAGCAAACACCCCTTGTGATATTTCTTGTGTGATGTTATACTTTGTTCCCTATAAAATGGATGGAAATATTAAACACATTACACAAAAATTACTGAACAAGCATACAATCAGAACACCTTCAACATTTTGTTGTTGTCATGCATGTCATAACTGGTGCTTTTAAAATCATATTAAATTTGTTTTAATGGCCTCAAAATTCAATGTCAGAATTTTGGTATTTTTTTTCCCACTGAAAGTATTCTGCTTTTAAGGAAGAATAACTTAAAGCTGTTACAAACATAAAATAGAGTGGTCTACAAAAGATTTATTTCCTCCCAAAACATTTTCCATGCATTGGTGTTATTATCCATTCTTCAGAGTTTTCTGGGGAAGCTCCAATAGACTTTTAACAAATGTCTCAAAATAACCCCTATATCTACAGTTAGTCTTATATCATGTATAGCACGAATCCTAGGAAGACTAGTTGGAGATGATCTCCACACACGGAAGATTGCCTGGGACCTGAAGATGAGGACAACATCATCAGATTTAAAGATTTCAGGCTATCTTTTTATCAAAATGGGTGTCAATCTTCCAGTTTAATCCCAGCAAACTTTCCAGCAATGAGAGGTGACAATTCAGCATTACTTCATGGCCAGCAAGAGTTGGGCCTAGGTGGTTCAGGCTGGTGACCACTAAAGCCAGCACCTCCTATGGTAGGTTGTTATTCCCATCACCAGCCACATACTGCAGTAGACAGCTGGGAAGACAGTTAATCATATGGACATCCACCTTGTTACCATGAAGAACTTCATTCTGAGTATTGAACTCCATATTGACAGACTTTTCTTCAGTTCCAACATGGAAAGGAAAAAGATGCTCTGCCATACCTAGTGCTAAAAGATCCATATCTGACTCCCTGTACAGCACCAAGAGTACCAGTTTCATAGTCATCTTGGAAGGGCAGATTAAGAGTTCTTAAACTGCACAAGTTGGTGACAGGATAGAATCCAATTCTTAAAGCTATATAGTTCCATGCTTACCAAACTTTAGTGTATATACAAATCATCTGGGAACCTTGTAAAATTCAGATTCTAATTCAGTTGTTTTGGAGTGATATCAGAGACTGCATTTCTAACAATATCCCAGGTGATACCAATGCTGCTGGACCACAGATGAACTTTGAGTGAAGAAGCAGATGATTTTTGAAAGCATATTGCACCTGGAAATATGAGAACTGGATTCTTCTTACAGCCCTCAAAGAATCTGTGGCAGTAGAGTTCATAAATGTGAATGTACTTTCATGAGCAGCCTGTGAGATAAATTGGCAATGGACTTCATATTTGTGGATGATCTTTCATGATCTAAAAAAAGAAGAATCTTGTCCCTAGAGAACATTCTGTCAAGCTCTGAACATGTTCTTATGTAACAATAAGCTTTTTTTTTTTTTTTTTTTTTTTTGCCAACATGACCAAAATCTAGGCAATGGTAATTCATCAGAAGTCTAGAGATGCATTGGAAAAATAGGAAAACTTATTTGGATAATGTCCCACTATCTCTTATATCATCATTTACTTGCAGTTGAAACTGAATTTAAAATTTTTAAATTTTTCTTTTCCTCATAGCAAAGGGGAAGAAAGACTTAGGAGTCCATGCCAAAGGTGATTGTCTTAGCTACTTTATGGATATTCAATTCTTCCTTACATCTATATCAAATCCTAATAAACTGATCCCTTTAACAAAAAACAGAAAAAAAAAAAAAAAAAAAAAAGGCTATATAGTTCCAGAAACGCTGTGGATGATTGAATTTGTATTCTTGTTCCAAGCATTTTAAAGCTTGGATCCCAGTATCTTGTCACCATTCCAACCAAAAACTGGCACAAAATGCATCTGACTTTCAGTCGCAGACCATTTCCTCAATGTAGTTACTGACATCTTTATTCATTTCCTCATATCTCCTCTGGGCATATGGAGGGAGTCAATGTAATATATTAAAGAAAAAAATAAAAAACACTAGCAGTATGTGTGAAAGGAAGAATATTTTCACAGCACAATTCTGGCCACATTTTTTGATAGAAGTTTCATATTCACCATCATCCTCAGCAATAATCAAGCTAGCTCACTGAGCTGTGCTTGTAAGCATGTTTCTAACAAAGGTCTTAGGTCCTAGGATCTTAGTAGTGGCCTCATCAATGGTGCTAATCTCAAATTTCCCCAGAAGTATATCAACCACATGTTTAGTTTCACCCAAACCTAAGTATATTTAAAGGATTTCCTTTCTCATCTCAGAGGCCTCTCTCCCAAGCTCCTCATTTGTCCTCTTATTAATTCCATCACTTTTGTAGATCAAGTAGTCACTAGTGTTGTACATGTTAGACATGTTCCTAATGACCACAGTTTGATGTACATCTTTTCCTTTCCCATCTTAGTTTGGATTTAGGAATGATTCCATGGTGCCTGGATTGTGGCTGAAGACATACTGTGAAAGTTTCATTTACACTGGATGCTAGAGAACACCATCTGTAAATAGCTGTTCTATTGAAAATTTTCTATTATTGCTTATTAAAATTCTATCATATTCAGTCTCTCTATAATATCTACAGTTTCTATCAGAAAATTAAAATTTTAAAAATAACCTCTATAGCATGTTTTAATGCTTAGATATCACCCTTTGTATCAGTGTGGAATAATTTCAAAGCATGTGAACACAGGAAGAAGTAAATATTGATTGAGCCCTGTCCTATGCTGCAGGCGTGGTGCCAGGCACTGAAGATATAGAGGTGAGTAAGGCATTCTTCCAAAACTCTCCCCAGTGAGACTCATTTGTTTGCTTTCTTCATATATTAGAGTGGCCTCACTTTCCTTCTTTTTCTTTACAGTGGATGCTAATGCAATTTGTACAAAAGAATTGATGAGCATAGCAAAAGAGACAAATGGCAAAACTATTTGAAGTATTCTTTCTTGGGCTGGCTTTTCTCCAAATGACAACTGATAATTAGGTAAGTGAATGAGACCATACTGTAACAACTGATTTTCTCTGATTAAAATACTGTAAACATAACGATATATTGCAGAGGGAACAACTTTACTTATCGATGCTCACTACCTTCTTGTTGAGTTATCATTTAGTATTGGGTAGAGAAGCAGCTAAATGTACAAAGTTTAGGGTCAAATGAAAATTACCCGAAGCTTTATGGGTAATTAGATCGGGTTATATTAGGCAAGGGAGTATTCATTAGTTACAATGCAAACACTGTGTGGTTACTAGACATTCTCATCCCGGCATAATTCCTAGTTCAGTCCTAATTACCTATTCACCAGATGATCAGTTTTGCATCTGGGTGAAGAGAAATCCTCAGGAAACAGTGTCATGTCACCCTGGAAATATGGTGACTAACAGAGCAAGAGACTGAGCACAGCTTCACTATCTCTGAAGAAGAAAAGGCTCTCTTTAGAATACTTCTACCCACAGAGAGAGCTTGAAGCATCATTTGAGTAAGCGGTCTTCTACATGTGTTTTGAGGGAGTTTGTAAGAGGCCTTTTGCTCTAAAATATCAACCCTGGTGATTGCATCATTACCATTTAGATTAATTTCCTCAAATATTGGATGTCGTTCAATCAAGACGCACAAGGTAAAACCTAAATTCTGCCAGGAGACCAGTATTTTAAATTGGTGTCAGCTTAAAGTGCCCATTTAAGAAGGGTGAACATGTACAGCAGTTTACCCAAGACAGTCCTGGTTTACACTCTTTGTCATGGCATAATCTTCAATAGTGCCCCATTCACTCTCATTCTGGATTAGATGATGATAAATGATATAATCTATAAATAAATCTAAAGTCTGGTCAGGATTTGTGGTTTCAAATAACAGGAACAACTCTGGTTAATTTAAGTTTTACACAAGAGCATCTGATTGGTTGAACTAAGACCAAATATTCAGCTACAGCTGCCAGAGATCAGGGAGAGCTTTTAGTCCGTGCTACCTCCAAACAAGGGTTTGTGGGCAGACTAACCAAACCAGAAGAAGGGTTCAGAGTCTGACAGCTAAAAAAAAAAAAAACACAAAACTTCTCTTCCTTCTGGTTAATCTCTGATGTGTGGAATTATAATTTGATGTGACAACATGTGTCTCATAAGGACATAAACAGACATCACCTAAATGGGAGAACCCCAGACCAATAAATGTTTCCTTCTTCATAATGTTGCCTAGAAACAATCCTTTACAAGATTCATCAGAACACGAAGTTCTGTAAATGGTTAGATGCCCTAAATTTGTTGATAGATCATTCAGATCTATAAAGCCTTAGAAAAATGTAATAGTAAATATTTCTGGAAATTTTATGTTAATTACACCATTAAACATTCATTTCCCTAATATATGAGGATTACCCTAAATTTCTTGCTAGTATACTCATTTATTAGACATATGTGATACCTTTGTAAAATGCTATAGTTTCAAATTTTTCACAGTCCTTAGCTAAAAAGTGTTTGTGTGAAGCTGCAGTTTGATTTTTAAATGTAAAATGTTGTTTTTATAAATTAATGACTGCTTTATTGAAGATGGTGGAAATATTTAATTTCCTATAAAAGTTTGGAAAAGGGATCAGAGACCATCTATGATATTTTGGAATGAAAACAAGCTCAATTCATAGATAGTAGTAAAAAAACCTTGTCCTGTGCTATACCAAATGTATTGATAGAAAATAAAATTTAGCTGTTATTTAAACACATAATAATCATTTGTCTTAAAATTGTTTAAAATACTAGTATACAATATTAAAATACACATTATGCCACATTCAAGAAAGAGACTTTGATTTTTGTTTGATAAGGAAACACACGTCTCTCTCAGAATAATAATTTATCGAAGTTTCAACAAATGCACATTAATGCAATACGCTCAGAAAACAAGGAGAAAATAAGACAGTATTAATCCCCAGTAACTGAAATAGTGATTTGGGAATTGAACAGCCTTCATTCTGCTTACTAATTCTTTATGTAACCATAGGCTGGCAGCTGAAATTCTGCTTACCTTAACGTCTAAATCAGTAGTATGACTGTAATATATCTTTTATTAATACTAAATCCTGTTCCACCATTAAATATGGCTTAACTTTAACTTTGAAGGCTTAAAACAAAAATAAGAGTGCCATATGTGGACTTATAGCTGGGTCCATATACAGTTTAAGATAAAACACATCTTTCATAAAAGCATTTTCTCTGGCAGACCTATTAGAACTATGCTTAAACATTCTATGTCCTCTCTAAATGTTCTTTCTTTACCTCTATATTTCTTGATTGATGATGAAAACAAACTCCAGAGACATGTTAAGAATGATCCTCATATAGATTTTGCACTGTAAAATAAATGCCTAATCGCAGCAGGATTATTTGTAAGTGATCCATCCTAATAGAAGGGAAACATAAGAGAGTCTATCAATTCTGCCACTACAACTACTTCAGAACATGAACGATTGCTAATTGTATGCTAAAAAAAAAAAATTCTGAGAGTAATATTGACTCCCTTCAAACTGGGAACTGATGAGCTCCATGCCAATAAAACACAAACACTTCACAGTTTATTACACTGTTCACCTGAAAAAGAAACAAAACAATGTCAAATGTTTTTATTCAAAACAGGACTTACTTAAATATTTGGGATTATTATATTATGTTCAATATGTTGTATATTATTCTATGTCAAAAGTCTAATTATTTTACCAAATATTAAATGAAATCATCTTATGATTTTCAGGTGAGTATAGAGATGCACTTAAAAATGAAGCTAAATCTAAGCAAAGGCATAGCATTTATTACTCTGGGTTACCACCAGTCCACTAACCAACTTGAACCAATTACTAGAAGTTAGTCTAAAACAACTTCTCCCTAAGTAATTGAAGAAATAACTTATGATAAATTCTTTATATACTCAAAGTAGCTACAACGTCAAAGCTCACAAACTTAAATGGGTATAGTGATAAATAGAGAGAAAGAGAAACAGCATAATTCATATGTATTCTATGTGTACTAAAAGCCTTTGTAATATTCTTTTATCTATATGAATGAAAGTTCTTCAAGTTTTCACAGAACTTTACTATTTTTTTTCAATGAAAAGCTAAAGAACAAAAATACTTTTTAGGATGATAAAGCAGAGACATTAAACAGTATTTAGTATTTATTGCCTATGTCATTAACAAAGTTCTTAAAAGCCAAAATCAGGATTTAAGAGTTCTGTGTTCCACGTCTTGCCAAATACTAGAACATTCTATTCAGTAGATAATATGATGATTGCATTGTCTAATAATACCATGTGAGGCTGACTATTTGGTGAGTGATCACGAATTCAAACAGAAACTTTCTCATAGTGAATCCAAACAAAAACTTCCAATTAAATACCTTTCAATTAAAACATGCCATTCCAGAGCCCAGTATCTATTTCAGAACTTTCTTCACTATGAATTTCCAAATCACTTAATAGCTGATCTTATTCCAAATGCTCTATCTTTTTCATTTATTTCTTGGCCTATGTATATCTGAGATTCTAAATCTCTTAATTATACAAGTAGGATCCTCAAGGAGGATAAAATATAGTCAGAATTCATTCCAAAGATGCCACTAATACATAACAGAGAGAACTAATGTGTATAGCTCAGAGATCTAAGCAATAATTACTCTTATGAATAATATTTGTGAATAAAATATAGATGCATGAGTAATAATATATTCATGTATATATTTTTTAAAGTAGATTTGTATTGACTTTCACAGAGAACAAATGATTTAAATTTTAAGGAAAACATATTGTGTGACAGGAGTACTATTCTACACTTGTAAAATCTAATAACATACCAGACCTACAAATAATTTTCTCTTGTTGGTATAGCATCAGGATATACCAAAATAAATAAATAAATAAATAAAAGATAAAATACTTTTTCTCTTCTTTTTTACTTTTTTTAATTCTGTTTTTCTGCAAAATTGGACCCCTCCCTATATGTACAGTACTTCCAATACAGCCAAGACTTCCCTCTTGTGGCTGGTTGATGTCAATATATAACTCCTTTATCTTTTAAGTGACCAATTTCTTAAATTGTTTCAGCAAGGAAGATGAAAAGAACCAAATTGCATAGTTTAAGATACATGAAATCAAAGATAAATAATATCTAATTCCAGTAAGCTTATTAGATTCTCTGAAATACTTCAGATTTTAAAATAATCCAATTAAATTCCCATTATTCTTTCTGACAGTTGATTTAAAACCTTTGCATTCCTGAGTGTGGATATCCTTCTTCTGCTCCTGGCTCACATTTCTAGGGATATTATTTTACAAAAAGTACTTTAATGGTTTCTGAAATAAAATATTCCTGTGTTTAGACTACCTTTTTCAGCCCTACTCTAAGGAGAAAAAAAAAGGGGGGGGAGAGCACAATGTCCTTTTAATTAACATTTTTTCTTTGAAAACACAAAAAATCTGATTTCCTCAAATTTAGAACTTATTGGGTAGAAATAAGAAATGAGAAGGAAACTTTAACCTTTAATTCACTAGCATATTTGAGTTAGAATAACAACTCCACTTGCAAACAACAGGTAAAATGCTAACATTCAAAAAAAAAAAAACAAAACAAAATACTAAAGGGAAATGAAGAGAAATTGAAGACTCAATTTATGTGACTTGCTTTACCATTCATATTTCAATTAATACTCGTATAACCATCTGACTATATTACAAACTACCATCTTGTAGATGAGGAAATTGCTGTTTCGATAATTTCCATGAATAATCCCCAACTAGACTGTTACACTATCCAAAAGGTAATTGCTATATTAGTATTCCTAAACAATTTTCTCATTTTTATGCCTATATTTTTTTTCTATCTAAGCTTTACTTTCAACTAAAAATAAAGACTATTGAGATAAAGACCTAAATAGTTTGATCAAAATTACAGACAAAAATTATGGTCCAGTTATGAAATAAATCACATGGATTCTTTAACTAAAAAGAAAAATATTAAAGATACATCTTCTTTTTTGGCAATAGGCTTTATCTCATTCTAGCTGAGATAACTATTTCTTGGATTCTGTGAAAAAACACCTATACAGAGTGAAGTAAAAATAACAGAGGTGCTTTAGCAGATGTGTTTGGTGTGAGTTTCAAAAGCAGTCCGTTTTATGATAAGAGGGAATACAAAATTCTAAAAAAATTAAATTGCAAAGAACTGCAGGTAATATATTTGAACATTTCTATAAAACTAAAACTTAAGGATAGACACAATCCACTGAAAAGACTTGAATTATTAACAAGCTTGTCAGCATTTGCTATTTCAGTACAGGCTAGAAGGCTGGTTGCTGTGCCTCCTCCTTGATAAGGTTTAAGAAAAATCACTTTAACGGCATAATTTCTTTGAGGCAATGTTTATACGATCGTTCATCATGTGTGATGAATTCCAAAACATGATTATGACAATTTAGAGTACTTTTCCTTTTAATAATTGTTCTAAAAAAGGCAGATTTGAAAATAATGTAAAAATGAAATGTTTCTTCTGAGAATGAAAAATATCCTACAGGAATTAGTATGTTAAAAAAATAATAACTTTTTTAGCGTCACCTGGAAAGTTATAATAGATCATCATTGATTATTCTCAAGTTTATTTTCTTTGCAGCAATCTGTTTCCAGTGATGCATAAGGAAATCCACTCTAGGAATGAATAATATGTAACAGGGGTTGAAGCCTGCCTTTATTAAAAATGTTATTTTCCCCTGTACTTTAATGAACAGGAAATGATCTAAGAAAGATTTCTCGCTAATGCTAAGAGATTTTAACTTAATACTTAACATGAACACTTCCTTCAGAGCTGAACATGCTTTCTGAGCTTCAGATTGTTTGAGTTATCTTTAATTCTGTCAGAAATAAAGCATGAGATAGTAAAATTTGCTATATCTGAGAAAAACCATTTGTCTTAATTCAGCGTCATAGAGAATCTTTCAGAGAAATATCAAGGATTGTCAAATGCTGTTAAACCAATGGACCATATTAGATTTATACCATGATGCATACTTCTATTGAAAGCAATATTGTATTAGTAGAAAATGCAATAGACTTGGATACAGAAGACAAATCTGGTCATATATTTGTCATAAGGTATGCACTCATAAGTTCTCTATTCATTTCAATTGTCACAAAGTACCACATGCATCTTAACTAAACTCTCTATGGTTTCAAAAAAAGAGAGATCTAATGCACACTATAATAATAAAGACACTTTTATAAAATAGGTCTTGTCTTCAAGGGCTCAACTAGACATTAGACCATGAAATACCTGAGTTCTTACTACTACAATAGCAACAAGTTAATTAGTGCATTCAAATTTCAGTTGAGAACTCTGTTGTGGTGGGAAAATGTGTCTGTTTCTTTGTTTGTTTTGCCATACTTAGCAAACATATTTCAAGGCTTCAACCTACTTATATACTCTTGGCCACTTAAGTTATCCTCCAACTTATATTTTTTACAATTAAGCCATCCAGACATAAAAGAAATATTGAGTCTGTCCTGCCCTCAATGGCTTAATCCATTTTTTGAAAGAAACAATAGAAATAGTCTTAGAAAAAAATACTCTATCAAAAAATGGAAAATATTAATAGACAAACTTGGAAACCAAACAGCTATGAAAAATAAATCAAAGAAACTTTCATAAATGAATTTATGAAATTGTTATAAATGAATTTTAGGAAATATTAATAATGCAGTAATTTAATATAATGTATTACATTTTCAAAATTTATTCAAGTAAATTGTCAGTTGTTTTTAACACCTCTTTAAGCTAAGATTTATTGTATCCATTTTAAATATATTAAATTTGTAAATTGTAAGCTTAGACATATTAGGGAGCAATGGAATAAGATTCTAGACTGACAGGTTTGCATTTCATAGAAAGTATGAAACCAGCTTTGTGTTCCCTGAACAAGTATATGACATCATTAAAAAATACCAACACTATGTCTTTAAAGATTATGATATAAAATGACATTGAAGAAATTGGAAATGCTTATTCTCAAGAAAAGAAAAATCGCAGAAGATAGATTTAGAATGGCTGTTTTGTGGGATAGAGCTACTCCTTCTTTTTCCCAAAGGGCTGAATGATAATCATCAGGAATCAGTCACATGGAAACCTGTGTGTGCTCAGATGTCTAACAATGTTTCCTAGAGGGGAGAGCTCCCCATCTCTGGAAGTATTCATAGTCTAAACATCTCAGAAAGAGCACAGAGAAAGGATTTCTGAACTGGAGTTCTAGAGTCAGAGTCTTAAGCTTGGATCCCAGTTCTACCACTGGGATGGTGAACTTGAGCACTGGAGGATAATGAAAGTAGTGATATCATAAGGTTGTTGAGGGTTAAATGAAATAAGACATGAAAATCACTTAATGCAGTAGGTTTCCATGTATAGTATGATAAGACATCAGTAAATTTTATATATTATTATTTCACACACACATAACCCCCCTTCTGCTTACAAGGCATTTACAGATCAATTCCTATCATTAAGCAGTAAATTGCCACCTAAAGTATAAAGACAAATAAGACAGTCTGATTTTGAGGAGCTCATTGTTCTCAAAGTAAATGAAATGCCAAATCGTTTCAAGATGGCCTGACAGGTACTAACCAGGAAGTGTGGGAGCAGAGAGGAGGCAAGCACTGGCTCACCTGAATTTCTAAGCAGCTGACAGGAAGCCACACATTTTGGGTGTTTCCAAAATATTTAAATTGATAATTTCTACAAGTAGCTAAGCCCACTATTACTTGAAACTTCATATGTAACTGTTAGAAAGTAGCCTGGTTCTCAGTAATGACTTCAAAATTTCTGTATAGAAAGGGCTGGAAATGAAGTTGAAAAGCAGAACTAGAGCATTTATCTGAAAGCTATAATCCCATAGCAAGCACATTAATTTTTAAATTACGATGTCTTGTTATTGGGATGGGTTTGAGAAAAGTGACAGAAATTGTGAAGATCATAAACCCCACAAGCTGTCCTTTGGTGCCACCACTGTCGGCTTTATACTACAAAACACAACCTTATCATTTTTGACATTTCTTGAAATATTTTATTAAAACCTAAATTCAAAAAATAAAACTGTAATTTTGACAAGACTACCTTTCTCTTGCTATAGTGCACTATTTAACATAACCAGGTTTTCTCTATGCTTGGAGAACCCTCTCCACTGGTTCCCTCTTTCAGGATCTTTTCCATTCTTCAAGTACCCATTGAATACCATGTTCTCTGATTCTTCTTAAAAAATGGATCTTTTATGGAATGCCATACAAATATCATTCTTATGTTCTACCACAATTTTTATTAACATGGTTATTTTGTAGTTTTCTTATTTTCTGAGTCTTATTGTTTGATGCATCATCACTCACAACCCCTAAAATTGTACTTTGTTCCATAAACTTTTGTTAAATAGTGAAATTAAATAGCTCTTGGTTATCTCAGTTTAATAGTAAAAGAAGTAAATAAATAGCTAGAGCAAATATTAATAATTTTATGTAATTCTAGTTTTAAAAACTCGCACAATATAATTTGTGCTCAAATAATATAGTTCAGAAAAATGACTAGTTTTATACTTCCATCAAATTCCTTTGTTATGTGATTGTTAAGTTGCAACTCAGTAGCCAATATCCTGTGTTTCAGTCTTGCCCTTTGATAAAGCTTTATAAATTACGTGAATCATAGAAAATAAAAGGGTAAGTTGTGCATTATCAAAATCATAGAACTACCAAATAAAAGCAATTCATTGGCATATGATTTTGAGCCAAAATTTCATTAAGGTTCCCATGTCATTCTAATATAGATTAGGGGCAATCAATCTTAGGTCATTAGTAGCTCCTAAGAAATGTTATATACAAATTTTAAAATTATAAAACTAATAGGGATTAGTGAAACAAATATGTCTTAAATTTTTTAAAAATTGTATTGCAACAAACTGTTTAAAAACTTATTTCCCTCAAAGAAAATTTCCAATTTTGACATTTGGATGATTGAATGTCTATTTGTAATTCCTACAGAGAATACTTATAACTGTAATGGCAATTTTTGATGAGCCTTAGAAACTTCAGCACTTTAGCTAGCCTTAGGGTAAAGACATCCAGTATGTTAGAATAGTATAGAAGTTTATTAACAAATCTATTTGCTCTAAGCTAGTAAATATATACCACTGTTTCTCGCTTTCACCTGCCTTGCCTGCACTCCTTTATCCTTTCTCAATTTTTTATTCTAATTCTATTTTAGTTTAATAATGTTCACCTAAAGCAACACTTTCTTAAGTGAGTGGCATGAAACAGTAGTTCCATGATATGTTCTACAATAACATGGAACCATAGTCAAATAAGCCTGGAAAAAGCTACATAACCCATTACCCTTTAGAAATTCAATGTGTACATTAGTATATTAAAAGTCTTGAGAAATCATACAATAAAGAAAACTCTTTAACATGGTTAGCCAACATTTTTCAAATTTATTTGACTTTTGCCATGTAACTTATTAGAAATAATAAGACTTGATTATGTACCATGGACCCCATTAAGCACTTTACCTGCATTATATCATTTAATCATCATAACCATTCTAGGAGATATGTACTATTATTACCCAGGTTTGCAGATGAGAGAATAAAAGCTTTGCTAAATTAAGAATTTGTTGAAATTGATAGAACTGGTAAAACTCAAGGCTGGCTTGACTCAAGAATTCATGCATGTATTCACCATCTTCTTCGGTCCCAATATAATTACACCATTTTATAAAAGCTATTTTAGATTTGAGGGGAAAGGGAAATATAACAAGGGTGATAGAGAAGTTTTTGTTCAAATCATGTTTTTGCTTTGAAAAATACTACTTGAAGGAAAAGCATGGTAGCATTTTAACAAAGTTGTGCAATTATCTTAGCTCCAAACTAAAAAGAAAGCCCAAAGTACTCAAAAGTTCTTATTTATTCTTGATATATAGTTCTCTGGGCTATATCAATGATCTTTAATAAGATTTTCACCTTCACTTTTTTCTTAGCTGCTTGATATCTGCTCCATTCTTTCTTTTCTTTTATTCATGTTTACCTTACAATTTTGGTATTTTGTTTACAGTTCATATTTACCAAGTACTGAGTAATGGTTCAGTTGAAGATCAAACTTAGTCTTCTCTGATGTTTCTGCTTAATACATGTTTCCTTAAATACTTGTTTCCATTTAAAGTAAATCAAGCTCAACAATTAAAAAAAAGAAACTAAATGATTGATTATATTTATAATTAATTCACATAATAAAATATCAGGTTTTAAAGAGATTTGGGGATTTGGGTAACTTCAGTAAACTCTTTTTATTGGATAATATACCAGACACAGGATAAAAATTAAAGTGAAATGTGGATTCTGTCTTCAACAAACAAAGAATCTTGTGGTGAAAAAAGTTACATAACAAATACAATTCTATTACTCTAATATAGAGAGTGAAAAGTAGAATGAATGGAATATGCATGGAGAATTAGGGACTCACAGAAAGAAAATATCTCTCACTGATTTTTGAAAGATCAATGAGTTAGCCAAATGAATGCAGCTCAATATCAAAACAACAAACAACCCACTCAAAAAATGGGCAGAATACCTAAATAGACATTTCTCCAAAGAAGACATACAGATGGCCAAGAGGCACATGAAAGGATGCTCAACATCACTAATCATTAGAGAAATGTAAATCAAACCACAATGAGGTATCACCTCACACTGTTCAGAATGGTCATCATCAAAAATTCTAGAAACAATAAATACTGGAGAGGGTGTGAAGAAAAGGGAGCCCACTTGCACTGCTGGTGGGAATGTAAATTGATACAGCCGCTATGGAGAATAGTACAGAGATTCCTTAAAAAACTAAAAATAGAACTACCATATGACCTACCAATGCTACTACTGGGCATATACCTTAGAAAACCATAATTCAGAAAGACATATGTACCTCAATGTTCATTGCAGCACTATTTACAATAGGCAACACATGGAAGCAACGTAAATGTCCATTGAAAGATGAATGGATAAAGAAGATGTGGTACATATATACAATAGGGAGCCCGTGTTT
This sequence comes from Kogia breviceps, assembly GCF_026419965.1. NCBI lineage: Eukaryota > Metazoa > Chordata > Mammalia > Artiodactyla > Physeteridae > Kogia > Kogia breviceps. Next base: position 31,845,504 of record NC_081325.1, read on the forward strand.
CCACAGAGCTGGAACTCCCAGCTCGGAGTCTCTTCCATCCACCGTAAAGGAACTGCCCCAGAGCTTGAGGAAAGGGCAGCCTCACTGAGGCTGCTGGCTCTGGAGGGGTCCAGTGGCGGAAGCCATGACAGTCCTGGGGGACTGTGGGCCGGCTGTATGGAGAACAGGCTCTTGGTGCTCCAGCCAGGAATCAGGGCTGTGTCTCTGAGGTGAAAGATCCAACTTCAGGACATTGGTCTAAAAGAGACCTCCCAGCACCACAAAATATCAAACAGCGAAAATCTCCCAGAGATCTCCATCTCAACACCAAGACCCAGCTTCACTCAATGACCAGCAAGCTACAGTGCTGGACACCCTATGACAAACAACTAGCAACACAGGACCATAGCCCCATCCATTAGCAGAGCCTAAAATCATAATAAGGACACAGACACCCCAAAACACACCAAAAGACATGGACCTGCCCACCAGAAAGACAAGATCCAGCCTCATCCACCAGAACACAGGCACTAGTCACCTCCACCAGGAAGCCTACACAACCCACTGAACCAAATTAACCTACAAGGGTCAGACACCAAAAACAATGGGAAATACGAACCTGCAGCCTGTGAAAAGGAGACACCAAACACAGTAAGTTAAGCAAAATGAGAAGACAGGGAAACACACAGCACATGAAGGAGAAAGGTAAAAACCCACCAGACCTAACAAATGAAGAGGAAATAAGCAGTCTACCTGAAGAAGAATTCAGAATAATGATAGTAAAGATGATCCATAATCTTCAAAATAGAATGGTGAACATACAAGAAATGTTTAACAAGGACTTACAAGAACTAAAGAGCAAACAAACAGTTATGAACAACACAATAAATTAAATTTAAAATAATCTAGAAGGGATCAATAGCAGAATAACTTAGGCAGAAGATAACTGAGGTCACTTATTCAAGTGACCTGGAAGATAAAACAGTGGAAACAACTACTGCAGAGCAGAATAAGGAGAAAAGAACTGAGGACAGTCTCAGAAACCTCTGGGACAACAATAAACACACTAACATTAGAATTATCGGGGTCCCAAAAGAAGAAGATAAAAAGAAAGGGACTGAGAAAATATTTGAAGAGATTATAGTTGAAAACTTCCCAAATATGGGAAAGGAAATACTTAATCCAGTCCAGGAAGCACAGAGACTCCTATACAGGAAAAATAGTAGGAGAAACATGCCAAGACATATATTAATCAAACTATCAAAAATTAAATACAAAGAAAACATATGAAAAGCACTAAGGGAAAAACAACAAATAACACACAAGGGAATCCAAATAAGGTTAACAGTTGAACTTCAGCAGAAACTCTGCAAGCCAGAAGGGAGTGACAGGACATATTTAAAGTGATGAAGGAGAAAAACCTACAACCAAGATTACTCTACCTAGCAAGGATCTCATTCAGATTTGATGTAGGAATTAAAAACTTTACAGACAAGGAAAAGCTGAGACAGTTCAGCACCACAAAACCAGCTTTACAACAAATGCTAAAGGAAATTATCTAGGCAAGAAACACAAGACAAGGAAAAGACCTACAATAACAAACACAAAACAATTAAGAAAATGGGAAAAGGAACATACATATCAATAATTACCTTAAATGTAAGTGGATTAAATGCTCCCACCAAAAGACACAGACTGGCTGAATGGATACAAAAACAAGACCCATATATATGCTGTCTACAAGACACCCACTTCAGACCTAGGGACACATACAGACTGAAAGTGAGGGGACGGAAAACCTAAAGCAATTAGAGAAAGAACAAAAATACCCCAAAGTAAGCAGAAGGAAAAAAATCAAAAAGATCAGATCAGAAATAAATGAAAAAGAAATGAAGGAAATGATAGCAAAGATTAATAAAACTAAAAGCTGTTTCTTTGAGAAGATAAACAAAATTGATAAACCATTTACCAGACTCATTAAGAAAAAAAGGGAGAAGACTCAAATCAATAGAATTAGAAATGAAAAAGAAGTAACAACTGACACTGCAGAAATACAAAGGATCATGAGAGATTACTACAAGCAATTCCATGCCAATAAAATGGACAACCTGGAAGAAATGGACAAATTCTTAGAAAAGCACAACCTGCCAAGACTGAACCAGGAAGAAATAGAAAACATGAACAGACCAATCACAAGCACTGAAATTGAAACTGTGATTGAAAATCTTCCAACAAACAAAAGCCCAGGGCCAGATGGCTTCACAGGCGAATTCTATCAAACATTTAGAGAAGAGCTAACACCTATCCTTCTCAAACTCTTCCAAAATATAGCAGAGGGTGGAACACTCCCAAACTCATTCTATGAGGCCACCATCACCCTGATACCAAAACCACACAAGATGCCACAAAGAAAGAAAACTACATGCCAATATCACTGATAAACATAGATGCAAAATTCCTCAACAAAATACTAGCATACCAAATCCAACAACACGTTAAAATGATCATACACCATGATCAAATGGGGTTTACTCCAGCAATGCAAGGATTCTTCAATATAGGCAAAGCAATCAACGTGATACACCATATTAAATTGAAAGAGAAAAACCATATGATCATCTCAATAGATGCAGAGAAAGCTTTTGACAAAAATCAACACCCATTTATGGTAAAAACCTTGCAGAAAGTAGGCTTAGAGGAAACTTTCCTCAACATAATAAAGGTCCTATATGACAAACTCACAGCCAACATCGTCCTCAATGGTGAACAACTAAAACCATTTCCACTAAGATCAGGAACACGACAAGGTTGCCCACTCTCACCACTCTTATTCAACATAGTTTTGGAAGTTTTAGCCACAACAATCAGAGAAGAAAAAGAAATAAATGGAATCCATTTCGGAAAAGAAGAAGTAAGCTGTCACTGTTTGCAGATGGCATGATACTATACATAGAGAATCCTAAAGATGCTACCAGAAAACTACTAAAGCTAATCAATGAATTTGGTAAAGTTGCAGGATACAAAATTAATGCATAGAAATCACTGACATTCTTATACACTATTGATGAAAAATCTGAAAATTAAGAAAACACTCCCATTTACCATTGCAACAAAAAGAATAATATACCTAGGAATAAACCTACCTAAGGAGACAAAAGACCTGTATGCAGTAAATTATAAGATACTGATGAAAGAAATTAAAGATGACTCAAACAGATGGAGAGATATACCATGTTCATGCATTGGAAGCATCCACATTGTGAAAAAGACTCTACTACCCAAATCAATCTACAGATGCAATGCAATCTCTATAAAACTACCACTGGCATTTTTCACAGAACTAGAACAAAAAATTTCACAATTTGTATGGAAACACAAAAGACCCTGAATAGCCAAAGCAATCTTGAGAGCGAGAAATGGAGCTGGAGGAATCAGGCTCCCTGACTTCAGACTATACTACAAAGTTACAGTAATCAAGACAGTATTGTACTGGCACAAAAACAGAAATATAGATCAATGGAACAGGATAGAAAGCCCATAGATAAACCCACGCACATACGGTCACCTTATCTTTGATGAAGGAGACAAGAATATACAGTGGAGAAAAGACAACCTCTTCAACAAGTGGTGCTGGGAAAACTTGACAGCTACATGTAAAAGTATGAAATTAGAACACTCCCTAACATCATACACAAAAATAAATTCAAAATGTATTAAAGACCTCAATGTAAGGCCAGACACTATCAAACTCTTAGAGGAAAACATAGGCAGAATACTCTATGACATAAATCACAGCAAGATCCTTTTTGACCCATCTCCTAGAGAAATGGAAATAAAAACAAAAATAAACAAATGGGATCTAATGAAACTTAAAAGCTTCTGCACAGCAAAGGAAACCATAAATAAGACCAAAAGACAACCCTCAGAATGGGAGAAAATGTTTGCAAATGAATCAACTGATAAAGGATTAATCTCCAAAATTTATAAGCAACTCATGCAGCTCAATAACAAAAAAACAAACAACCCAATCCAAAAATGGGCAGAAGACCTAAATAGACATGTCTCCAAAGAAGATATACAGATTGCCAACAAACATATGAAAGAATGTTCAACATCATTAATCATTAGAGAAATGCAAATCAAAACTACAATGAGATATCATCTCAAACCGGTCAGCATGTCCATCATCAAAAAATCTAGAAACAATAAATGCGGGAGAGGGTGTGGAGAAAAGGGAACACTCTTGCACTGTTGGTGGGAATGTAAATTGATACAGCCACTAATGTGAACAGTATGGAGGTTCCTTAAAAAATTACAAATAGAACTACCATACGACCCAGCAATCCCACTACTGGGCATATAACCTGAGAAAACCATAATTCAAAAAGAGTCATGTACCAAAATGTTCATTGCAGCTCTATTTACAATAGCCAGGACATGCAAGCAACCTAAGTGTCCATCAACAGATGAATGGATAAAGAAGATGTGGCACATATATACAATGTATATTGTATGTATATTGTATATATATATATATATACATATATACAATATATACTCAGTCATAAAAAGAAATGCATTTGAGTTATGTGTGGTGAGGTGGATGGACCTAGAGTCTGTCATACAGTGTGAAGTAAGTCAGAAAGAGAAAAAGAAATACCATATGCTAACACATATATATGGAATCTAAGAAAAAAAAATGTCATGAAGACCCTAGGGTTAATACGGGAAGAAAGATACAGTCCTACTGGAGCATGGACTTGAGGATATGGGGAGGGGGAAGGGTAAGCTGTGACAAAATGAGAGAATGTCATGGACATATACACACTACCAAATGTAAAATAGATAGCTAGTGGGAAGCCACTGCATAGCACAGGGAGATCAGCTAGGTGGTTTGTGACCACCTAGATGGGTGGGATAGGGAGGGTGGGAGGGAGGGAGACATAAAAGGGAAGATATATGGGAGCATATGTATATGTATAACTGATTCACTTTGTTATAAAGCAGAAACTAACACACGATTGTGAAGCAATTATACGCCAATAAAGATGTTAAAAATAAATAAATAAAATAAAATATGAAAGCAAAAAAAAAAAAGATGTGGTACATATATAAAATAAATTACTCTGTCATAAAAAGGAAAAAAGTTAGGTCACTTGTACAGATCTGGATGGACCTAGAGTCTGTTATACAGAGTATGTCAGAAGTAAGTCAGAAAGAGAAAAACAAATATTGTATATCAACATATATATGTGGAATCTAGAAAAATGGTACCAATGAACATTTTTGCCTGGCAGGAATAGAGACACAGATGTAGAGAATGGACATGCAGACATGAGGGGGAAGCAGAGGGTGGGATGAATTGGGAGATTAAGATTGACATAGATACACTGCCATGTGTAAAATGGATAGTTAGTGGTAAAATGGATAGTGGGATACACTACCATATGTAAAATGGATAGTTAATGGATAGTTAGTGGGATAGCTCCCTGTGCTGTATAGCACAGGGAGCTCAGCTTAGTGCTCTGTGATGACCTAGATGGGTGCGATGGGCGGGTGGTAGGGAGGTCTATGAGGGAGGGGATATATGTATACATATAGCTGATTCACTTTGTTGTACAGCAGAAACTAGCACAAGATTGTAAAACAATTATACTCCGATAATATATAATTAAACAAATATGCTGTGTTTGTCAAAAAAAACCAACAACAATATGATGAAGAATGGGGTTCCATCAGAACAGCATTCACTGATTATAGATGTGAAAAATATCTGTGTGTGTGTGTGTGTGTGTGTGTGTGTGTGTGTGTGTGTGTGTGTGTGTGTGCTTCTAAGTTTGAATAAGAAGTATCTTATGATTGTCAGGGCATGAAGTGTAAACTATAAATGGTACCACAAGAGACTGCATAGGTAGATACACATCAAGCCATGTAAGTCTGTTGTGTCAAGAGATTTATGAAATCCGCTGAATAATTTTATGCAGAGAATTAGCATGGTTAGACTTGCATTCTGGATGGCTTTAACCTGGGGAACAGATTTTCGTGAAACATAACTGGTGATGAGACCAAACTGGACTTTATCATGATTATACAAGTGAGAGATGATGAGGGTTTGAGTAAAAGCAGTGGTAATAAAGATGGAGGTGAGCAGATCAATTCATGCATCATAAGATGGTGGATGGTGTACCTCTGATATGTTTGTGGAAAAGGTGTTATAGCCTGAATGTTTGCGTCCCCCCAAAATTCATGTGTTGAAACCCTAACCCCAATGTGTTGGTATCTGGAGATGCAGCCTTTTAGAGGTAATTGTGTTTAGAAGAGATCATGAGGGTGGTACCCCCAAGTTGGGATTAGTGCCATTATAAGAAGAGGAAGAGGGACCAGAGCAATCTCTCTCCCTCTCTCTCTTTACATCATGAGGGGACACAGTGAGAAGATGGCCATCTGCAAGCCAGGAAGAGAGAGAGCTCTATGAAAAATAAATGTCTGCTGCCTAAGCCACCAGCTTTTGGTATTTTTTTTACAGAAGTCTGAGTTGATTCACACAGAGAGTGGGACTAGAAGTTGTCAAACTCAACTCCCCCATTTCTAGTTTGTGTGGAGGGCTGAATAATGGAGACACAGACTAAAGCCAAGAAAATAGAAGGAACATTATGTTTGAAGGAAAGATACTGGGTTTTGATATGTGCATACTGAATTGGAGGCAGGGATGTCTAATGAGAAATTTCATATATATATAAAAGGTGATAGAAACATGACAAAAAGGAGGGAAAGAAGCAAAAGTTACTGCAAGACATAAGTATGCACAGATGCAACTCAAAAACCTCCAAGCGGCTTTTCCCTCTCTATATATCATACAAGGTAGGATTCACGGTAATCTTGCCTTAAGCTAATTGAAAAATGATCAGATATTTTGCAGAATCAGCTTCCTCTTCTTGTGAACTTTCCTTTCCTTTGGTGGTGCTTTAGTTTCCTGAGGGATGAAGGTCATTTTGGAGAGGTGTTTATTGGATGTAAGTAAGAAACTAAAAGAACTCTATGCTGGCTTCCCAGTAACAACTGGGAAACAAGAGAGGAAAATATCCAAAGAGAAAATAATAAGCTTTCAGTGGGTATGAGTAAGAACCTTTTCTATTGCAAGAAAATAAAATCCAACTCACTTAATTTAAGAAAATAAGAGAAGAATTATTTGGCTTGTATGACCAAAGGTTCAGTGGTATCTGTCTTCAGGCATTGCTTGATCCAGGGTCTCCAACAGTATCATCAAGACTCAAATACTACTCTCTTTCCCTGCTCTACTTCCCTCTAGAGGATCTTATTCTCTTGTTACCTTTGTCTACAGTTGGGGATCCTTGTAGCTCCCTGCTTATATGATCTTAAGAATTCTATTAGGAAAAAAATGTCTATTTATTTTGAGCCCAAAAGAAAATCCCAGAATTAAGCCTTATTGGCCAGGCTTGGTGCATGTGTTTGTCCAAGAACCATTATGTCCAGTGGAATTAGAATGTGCAGAGTGGCCCAGCCTGGATCATTGCCCACAGAAGGTGTTGGCAGAGGAGAGGGGGATACAGCACCACTGAAATGGGAGGGAATCCCTGACAGGAAGTCAGGTTCTGACTTAAGAAGGAATAATGGACACAGGGATGGCAGAATCAACAGCTATCCACCACAGAGCCTCGCCACAACGATAACCAGCTTGGAAGGATGAACTGTTGTGCCTGTGTGTTGAGTTTGTGTATATCCAGGTGTGCGTCCACATTTACAGTGAGAAGAGTCCACAGCAGGCTACTCCCTCCAAGTCTTTTTCATTTGGGAGATTCCTCCCTCACACTCACCAGATTTTAAAAGCTGGAGAAGATCCTCACCAGGTTCTGGCTCTTAATAATCATATCAGCTCTTAAGAAGACATCCCTGGGTAACTTCAATCCTGTCCTCCCCTCTCACTCTCATTCAAAGCAAATAATTTAGCATCAGAGAAACTTTCTCTACATTCATTGCCCAAACCTTTGGCACATCACAGGAAGTACACAAATGACAGCTCTTCAAAATGTGGGGAAAAGGGTCAGGGACCACATACTGATCAAGACAATATGAAATTTAAAACCATCTTCCTATTGCCTTCTTTCCTTCACAAAGTCAATACACTTATTTTCCCACTCCCTCCTTAATTTCTTTGCTATCTGCTCCCATTAAATTAACACAAAGACAGTTATGAGTCATGCACAATTCAATGTGGATGGCACTCAGACTGGCAGTCTTGCTCTCTGTTCCTCTATAAACTGCTGAATGTCAGAAGGACTGTGAAACTGATTTTTTATATGGCTCCAGAGTTCTGAAACTCTGTCCAGAACTGCAAAGATAGTATTAATTTTTACTACATTTTAGTACAAACATGTAATATGTCAGTTAAATTATGTGTCAAATACGTCTAAGTATCAAAATACTCTAAACAATTTAAAATTTATAAAATTATTTAACTTGTTAAATATCCAAATTTCAAACAATTTACTTTTAAACAGTACCTTTATAGGAAGAAAAAGCTGAGCACCCTTACATACCATGCTAATAAGTTAGAAACCACCTACCACGTGGTCTTTAAACATTGGGCACCCAATGGAGATGTTTTTGAACAGTTATACATAGCATAATTAGAGTAAATATAGAAAATGAATGAATGCTCTGTAAAGGCAAATATTTTCATATCTACTCCCAGTATCCAGTACAGTGTCTGAAACATAGTAGGCTTTGCATAAAAATTTGTTGAATAATCAAATAAAAGAGAATTCCAATTTATGAGGTCTGGAAACAAGACACTGCAAATAGAGTAACTAATGCAAAAGTTCTTTGAAGACAACAAACCAAAAATGGGAAAAATCATCATGCTGAGCTTCAGCTACACCAATCTCAATTAATAATCAAGGTTCTATATCACTAGAGTAAAAATTTTTGAGAGAAAAAGTAAATTGCTTCCTGAGAGCTTCTGTAATGCTAATAGAATCTTTAGACTCCATTGTTACACTGATGATTCACCTGTAAAAAGCAACCACACTTTTTTTTGGCCTTCATTATCCGCCCATTTCTGGCCTGATTTGCTTTAGATGAGTTACACTCTGCTGCACCTGAACTGTGACTTTGCATATCAGAAACGGGAATGAAAAATGAACAAAAGAAGGAGGAGGGGGATTGTAACAAGAAAAAAAAAAGAGTGTAAAAAAATTCTCAACATCCCACCCACCCACTCTTTATGCTTTAGGGTTGAAATGTTAATTATTTCTAAGACTTCTCCCAGCATGTGACTCCTGCAAAATCTTCCACTGTCTTGCATCCAAAGGACTTTGCTTTATGATGAGTGAAACAAAACCTATTTTGGTCTGTTTTGTTTTTCAAATTGTCTGCAGTCCATTGCAAGAGAGTTGGGGAATCCAGCTACATTACAATGCTCTTTGGGCATTCTTCACTGCAACCACTCCTTGTGGCAACAACTTAAGCTGGTCAGTATAAGCCCTAAGCACATCTCTTGCCCATTAGTAGACAACTTTGATATAATTTTTTTTTTTTTTTGTGGGCCTCTCACTGTTGTGGCCTCTCCCATTGCGGAGCACAGGCTCCGGACGCGCAGGCCTAGCAGCCATGGCTCACGGGCTTAGTTGCTCCGCGGCATGTGGGACCCTCCCGGACCGGTGCACGAACCCGTGTCTCCTGCATCAGCAGGTGGATTCTCAACCACTGCGCCACCAGGGGAGCCCAATAATTTTTAAATAATATTAAACCATTCCAGAGCCCAGGAAGGCCAGAGAGAAAGCATAAGCCAAACCTTCATTTCCCTGGATAGCTAACATTCTGTCACTAACACTGCGCACAAACGAAGTAGTGATGGCCTGTGGTCGATATGTGAATTGGAAACCAGCCACAGCACTTCATTTCAAAAGCAAAAGTACTCATATTTACTTTACCCAATGACAAGACAAGATGTAGGGGGGTTTTTGGTCAGCCTCAGTATTGTAGAGTGTGAGTTTACACTCAAACACCTGTAATCATCCTTTTTAAGACTTTTATTGAAAAATTGAATAGAGAGCCTGAATTAATATAAATACTATTACAAATGAGGTGAAAATGGGAACCCCATTTTGATTTGCATTGATTTTGTGTTTTCTCCTTTTTTTTTCCTTTTTGTGGTACGGAGGCCTCTCATGTCGTGGCCTCTCCCGTTGCGGAGCACAGGCTCCGAACGTGAAGGCTCAGCTGCCATGGCTCATGGGCCCAGCCGCTCCGCAGCACGTGGGAACTTCCTGGACCGGGACACGAACCTGTGTTCCCTGCATCGGCAGGCGGATTCTCAACCACTGTGCTACCAGGGAAGCCTTATGGTTTCCCCACTTGAGAAAACTAAGTCTGTGATACTATGCACAAAATTGTCAACTACAAACTGGCCCTTGCCATTGGCACTTGCCATCTACCTCTACAAGGATTAAATCATGTGTTGCTGCAGCTGCTGATTTTCAACAACCCCTGAAAGGAGTTCAGGGTAGAGAGCAGAAATGAGGCACTCTGTGCTCTGGGAAAAACGGCAGAACAGGTCTTCAGATAGTTAGATATTTTAAGGAGCTGATTTTATGAGCCCAATTCTTGTATCTCCTCATATCTAGAAAAGTACTAAAACCCTTCATGGTGACGACTGCTCCTCATGACTAGAAGAAACCTTCTGCAAAAAAATATGTTTGGTTGCATGTACTCCCCTTCACCAAAATGACATATTTACTGACCTTCCCCCCTCCCTCTTTGGAGCAGTTTCTCAGAGCTATCTGAAATGCTGTCTCCCAGGCTGCAGTTCTCATTTTGACCCCAAAATAAAACTTAACTCGCAGCTCTCACGTTGTGCATTTTTTTTAAGTTGACAGTAAATGATGAGCCTACAGCCTGGTCAGTCCAGGCATATTGGTTTATATGTAGACAGCTATACAATTGGTTGCTATGCTAATGTAATTAAAATTTTTTAATTGCTTAATGCAAAACTTTAGATCGGACTCAACAAACGATCATGAAAATTTCCCAGTTTAAAATCATTAATTTCATTCCCCCATTCTGAGTGAGTTCCGTTCTCTTCTCCATTTTCTGTGGAAGCTTTCTGACAGTGTTGGAATAACAAAATCCACCTTTCATTTTAATGTTTATTAATTTCTCCAGTCTCTCTCCCACGGAAAGAACCTGAAAAATCTCTGTAGAAGTATGATTTTTAAGAGAAATCAAGCTTACTCTTAAATAATTAAAAACTTCTGAGTGTAAGCTATATTTTAAAAATCCATCAAAACAGCATCCCTTCCTTTAATGCATTAGATTTTAAGAATTAAACCTGCTTTCCCCAGTCTTCCTGCACATTAGCATTTTTGATTACTGGTTAGTAAACATAAGCATTGTAATGGGTTCTTCTAAGATGATTTTTAAGACTCTTTACAGAACTACTTTGGCTTATCTATATTCGAAACAATGAAATCACCACACCAGCAAAAACTATACTATCTGTAAGGTAGTTAAAAGCCAGCTTTGTCACCATTTTGCCCAGTAATAAGGGAGGGAGGGAGAAGAAAAAAAATAAAATTCACTTCGTTGATTCAAGATCTATCTTGTTAGCAAAGTTCAAGTATACAATACATTAATGTTAATTCTCATCACCATGCTGTACATTAGATCTCCAGAATGCATTCATCTTGCCCAAGTGAAACTTTGTACCCTTTAATCAACACCTCCTCATTTCATCCTCCCTCTACACCCCGGGCAACCACCATTCTACTCTCTGCTTTTATAATTTTGACTATTTTATTTTACTGAGATATAATTGATATATAACATTGTATTCGTTTTGGGTGTATAACATAATGATTTGATAAATGTATATATTGTGAAGAGATTACCATAAATTTAGTTAACATCACCTCACACAGTTACAATATTTTTCTTGTGATGAAAACTTTTAAGATCTACTCTCTTAGAAACTTTCAAATATACAATACAGTATTGTTAGCTATAGTTAACATTAATAACCATGCTGCTGGGCTTCCCTGGTGGCACAGTGGTTAAGAATCTGCCTACTAATGCAGGGGACACGGGTTCGTGTCCTGGTCTGGGAAGATCCCACAAGACACGGAGCAACTAAGCCCGTGAGCCACAACTACTGAGCCTGCGCGTCTGGAGCCTGTGCTCCGCAACGGGAGAGGCTGTGACAGTGAGAGACCCGCACACCGCGATGAAGAGTGGTCCCCGCTCACCGCAACTGGAGAAAGCCCTCGCACAGCAATGAAGACCCAACACAACCATAAATAAATAACTTAATTAATTAAAAAAAACAAACAAAAACATGCTGTATATTACATCACTAGGACTTATTTGTCTTATAACTGGAAGCTTCTACATTTTGACCGCCTTCAGCCATTTCACACACCCTCAACCCCCTGCCTCTGGCAGTCACCAATTTGTTCACTGTATCTATGAGTTTGGGTGGTTGTTTTTTAGTTGCCATGTATTTGTCTCTCTCTGTCTGACTTATTTCACTTAGCATGATGCCCTCAAGATCTATCCATGTTTTTGCAAATGAGATTTCCTGATATGCTTTCTAAGAGCCTGGCACCATGTAAGTATGTACTCAGTACAGGGCAGCTAGTATCAAAGCATGTAACAGCAAAAAATCATTTTATTTATTATTACTTTTTCCTTCCTACATTTTTAAGGGCACAATAAACTGCATTATACCATCTGCAAAAGAACATTAGTCTATGAAAAAAGGGCTGATGTGGAACATTCACTGATACTTCTACTCACTTCAGCCCAAAAAGAATTGCATGCTATGCTTCACAGGTGACAAAGCACAGAGTTCATGGCAAAATTATATTGTGGGGACAATAATGATTTTGATGTGGAAAATAAATGCTTTAATTATTATGATTTGTATGCATGTGTCTTTTAATAATTTTTTTACCTCAAGGTATTCTTAAGGTAATTTCTGAGATCTCTATCAGAATTTAAAAGGCAGGTATAAGCTTAGAAATGAAGATAAATCCACAGAATGAATACAGTCAGTGCTGGTGCAGGGTCCCAGGTCCCAATTCTGTAAATACAAGTTGTCAAGAACTACTCAAGTACAATTAAGGCAAAAAACAAAAACAAAACTAACTAACATAATCAAGAGTCATGAGTCAGCAATATAGTAATGAGGTTAAAAAGCAAATTTCACCCTGAAATATATAAATAAACTAAAAGGATGTAAGAAATAGGAGGTCACCACCATATTCATATTGCAGCAAAGTAGGGGAAAGTGGAAATGTGCTTAGTGGATGAAGGAATCCCAGGGTGGTAAAAGGACAAGGCTGAATCTTAATAGTCAACCATGCCACCACTTACTCTCTCAGCCCTAAACTTGAGTGATGTTACTACTTAGATTCATAAAAAGGATAGTCCTTGTTATCTCTCAAAATGAATTTTTAAGCTCTACAAAGCATATGAAAAAAGAGAAAATATATTATTTATTCTGACTCTGGTCTCAAGGGAGCAAGATGGATTAATTCAACCATCTTTTGTAAATGTTTTTACGTTACATCAAACGTAAATGACACTCTGCTGTTGGCAATGTGTACCTGAGATCTCAGTTCTTCCTTTGAGTGGGAGAGCGATGATGAGCACATCATTATCTGTTCCTGAGCCCTGGTGTCCTCATCTACATACTGAGGAAATAAGATATGTGTACTTGCCAAAGAGAACTGCAGCAGGAATCAAAGGCAAAGCACATTATTAACGATTAGCAAACTGGTTAAGAACAGACTCTGGATTGACTTGCCTCAGTTCTTATCCAGGCTCTATGCTTACAAACTGTGGAGCCATGGACTAGTTATTTAATCTCTCTGTGCCTCAGTTTCCTCACCAGTAAAATGAGGATAATAATACTACTTACCTCATAGAGCTTTTGTCAGGATTAAAGGAGTTTATTTAGGTAAAGAATTTAATGTCTGGCATATACCGCTATCTAAGCATTTGCTGTTATTACTATAGATATAATGTTGCGAATTCTGACAGATTCTTCTTCATACACAACATGTATTGTTTACACTGAAGTTTAAGCACATATTCGAGTTGGTGGGAAAAGAGCTTGAAGAAAATGATTTAGCACAGCAAGAGTGAAAATGATCTCCCAAAACCTAAGGCGATCATCAAAAAGTTCCCCAGCCTTTCATTACCCAAAACTGTCCATTTATTATATTTCAGTGCCCCATAATGATGGTGGTCATTATGTCTTGCTAAAAAGTAACTTCATTACATCAAACACCTTTCAATGTTAATATAAGAATCTAAGTTACACACATACACACACACATTTATATATGTAGCTTTAGAGTAAGTATTTAGCTTCAAAAATATTTCCATATCTTTTTCAATAAAATAGAAAAGAGATGACTAGAAAGATAATAAATTAATAGATAAATAATCAGAAATAATAGCTAATTGATGGTTGAAAATTTTGGATTGATGTCCATTTTATCTTAATGATTACTTGACTGTTGCTACATAAGACCAAGGATGAATAAAGATTTATCCACAGATTAACTTTTAGTTGCTCAAGCAGCAATAGCTTTTTGGGTAAAAAAATCATAAAAGAAGAAACAGGCCAAGTGATTTTAAGGAAACCTGCAATCATTTTCTACTATAAATAAGGAAAATTGAAAAGCAACAGGCTGTTTAAATTTACAAAAGAAAAAAAATTGCATATAGATACTTTCATAAATATTTAAAATGTTCTATGCATTCACAACAATACACAATACAAATTCATTTCACACATAAAAAGTCTGAAATATGAAATGTCAGGGTGTCATTTAATTCACGGGTATATGTGTATATGACAAGGAGGCTCATTTTATTTCTCCTCTTACAAGAGGGACACCGCAGTAAAATATATGGAAATTTCTAACATAGTATATTCATACATCTAGACTAGCTTATGAGGAAGAAAAGCTCTCCTTGCTCTCGAGGTCATCATAAAACTCAGTGACCTGTGAAGGTAAAAAATTACTGGATCTGTTGCTCTTGGAGCCATGAATCTGGTTGAATCTCTGTGATGTCATAAGGCACAAAGTATACATTTTTTAAATTGTGCACCCTCGACATCTTCCATAGTCATATTTTCACTGTGTCAACCTACACAATTGCTTTGACCATAATAGCCATGTCATTGAAAAAGCTGAATTTTACTTTCTAAAGACTGGGCTATAAAATACGAGTGAATTGACTATGACAGTTGTCTCAAAATAATCCACCCTCAAGTGGTAAATTATAGGATGAATGATCAAAATAAGTAATTTGCTTTTGCTACTAAGCAATAGCCACATATAAAGGGCAGGTACATCATTTAGTGAGCCACAAATATTAAGCTTTGAAAAGCTATCTTTTCCATTATCCTAAGGACTGTACTACAATTGGTAATTTTAAATTCCACTAAAACTGTTATGTGATGCTTGAATTCATCATTTGGCAAGATTGAGTAGCAACAACTGGGAGACAAGAGACTCAAAGTTGACTCCGATTCTGTCAGTAACTCGGTCAGTATGACTATGAACAAATCACTTCACAGCTCAAGGCCCTTGATTGCTTACAGAAAAAAGAGGGGGCTAGACAAAAGATCTGGATTCTGAGATCTAGTTTCTGAGACTAGACAAGCTATTAAATTTTCAGTTTTCAACTCTCAAATTTTTCATGATATTTCAAGCTGCTCAAAATGTGTTTATACAAAGAAAAGAAAGAAGAAAAGAAAAAAAATGGAAAAAAAAACGTGTTTATATTCCTAGGAATAAATAGATTGGAAAATATGAGAATGATGAAAAGAACATTAAAAAATTACAATGGATTTATTTATTCCAACCCCTCACACAAATACACATTTCCCCACCACCACCATTGTGGGAAGCTAGCCTCCAATGGGTATATGACTATATGACATAATGTAATCTTCTTAAAAACCGGGATCACCATCAAGTTTTTTCTTCAAGCTGAGACTCAATGAAGGTGGTCCAAAACTATTCCCAACCAAAAGGAGAATTGAATCAGAGGAAAACAAGCCCCATCACCAACTCTGCATATGCACCCCAAGCCTCAGAGAAGTTCCCACCACCCTCACAGTATAATAGTGTCCAAACACATCCTTACTCTAGCATCCAGATTCAGATTTGCATGAAAACCAGAAAGTAGAGAATCGTTTAAAAAGACGAAAACCCTTGACTCTTTATTTCTAGATAAGTCCCAGTGTAGTATAAACTGGTCTCACTAATGGTGTTTAGGGGAGAAATCAGGGTTCGGCTTTAGTATGCTGAGATCCAGTGTTCTCGGGAGTCTGTGCCCAGCCGTCTTCAAAAGTGTACTCTGTGAACTCAAAACACCTTCACAAAACCTGATCATCACTCTCCAGGTCTCTGGGGCAACCAGAAAGGGAACAAAAGCCTGCATATAGAAGTCATGGATGTTTTTTTCTCTTTTAATACATACAAAATGCATTTCCTGGCATGAAAGAGGTAACAGTTCTCTTTATCCCTCAAACTTATCTGAAGCACTTTTCATATAAAAAAATTGATTTCTTCATGTATCTGTGGATATCTTGTGCATAAAATGAAGGGTGCGGTCTTCATACCCTGTTTACTGAAAAGAAGTCTTTTCAGATGCAACAATGAACATTCTGTTCCTTCCTTACTCATATTCTTTTTATTGCATACCTGCATTAAATCCCCAAAATATATATATATATATATATATATATATATTTTTTTTTTTTTTTTTTTGGTGGTATGCGGGCCTCTCACTGTTGTGGCCTCTCCCATTGCAGAGCACAGGCTCCAGACGCGCAGGCTCAGTGGCCATGGTTCACGGGCCCAGCCGCTCCGCGGCATGTGGGATCTTCCCAGATCGGGGCACGAACCCGCGTCCCCTGCATCGGCAGGCGGATTCTCAACCACTGCGCCACCAGGGAAGCCCCGCAACTATATTTTTGAAAACCAAATTTATTTGTGGAATTAATAATCTGAAAAATCACCCTCATCCAGCCTCATATTGGCCTTTTGTCTCCTTTGATAACGTCATTCATTATTCACTATCCTTATGGAATTCTCGCATACAGAGAGGCAGCATTATTAGTTTTTGAAATACCGGTGTGACTTAATTTCTCCACTAACTAGGCTAAAATAGAGAGATATGGCAGATAATAGATAGTAATAATAGATAGTAATAATAATAGATAAAGGAGAATGGCAGATGGAAAATTTTGCTGAGCTGATATGAAACTCTCATTAAGAAATCTAATGGCTGCTCTGGAATGCATTGATTTATTACTTTCCAAACATGTGTTTGCTTTTTTTTTTTTTTTACACACAGGCTGAGTTAAACACTCTATAATTGACTGCTTATGAATGTTTTTCTATTGAATCGTTGACCTTGGTGGTGTGACACAGCTTGAGAGAGTGATCCACAAAATACCTGTGCCACCACTGAAAGATAATAGGAGTATTTGCCTTTCATGTTTGTGCTCAGAATGGTATTTGATGAACACAAAGTCTTTAGAGATTGTTGAATACATTTGCTATTCAGAGTGAAACTGAAGTTTTTTTGTGTTTTGTTTTGTTTTAATATCTTTATTGGAGTATAATTGCTTTACAATGTTGTGTTAGTTTCTGCTGTATAACAAAGTGAATCAGCTATATGTATACACATATCCCCATATCCCCTCCCTCTTGCATCTCCCTCCCTCCTACCCTCCCTATCCCACCCCTCTAGGTGGTCACAAAGCACTGAGCTGCTCTCCCTGTGCTATGCGGCTGCTTCCCACTAGCTATCTATTTTACATTTGGTAGTGTATATATGCAAATGTCACACTCTCCCTACGTCCCAGCTTACCCTTCCCCCTCCCCATGTCCTCAAGTCCATTATCTACTTCTGCATCCTTATTCCCATCCTGTCCATAGGTTCAGCAGAAACTTTTTTTTTTAAGATTCCATATATATGTGTTAGCATACAGTATTAGTTTTTCTCCTGACTTGCTTCACTCTGTAAGACAAACTCTCGGTCCACCCACCCCACTACAATTAACAATCTCATTTCTTTTTATGGCTGAGTAATATTCCATTATACATAAGTGCCACATCTTCTTTATCCCTTCATCTGTTGATGGACACTTAGGTTGCTTCCATGTCCTGGCTATTGTAAATAGTGCTGTAATGAACATTTTGGTACATGACTCTTTTTGAATTATGGTTTACTCAGGTAGAAGCCCAGTAGTGAGAATTCTGGTCTGTATGGTAGTTCTATTTTTAGATTTTTGAGGAAGCTCCATACTGTTCTCCATAGTGGCTGTATCAATTTACAATTCCAGCAACAGTGCAAGAGGGTATCTTTACTCCACACCTTCTCCAGCATTTATGGTTTGTAGATATTTTGATTATGGCCATTCTGACTGGTGTGAGGTGAAACCTCATAGTGGTTTTGATTTGCATTTCTCTCTCATGATTACTGATGTTGAGCATCCTTTCATGTGTTTGCTGGCAATCTGTATATCTTCTTTGGAGAAATGTCTATTTAGATCTTCTGCCCATTTTTGTATTGGGCTGTTTGTTTTTTTGGTACTGAGCTGCATGAACTGCTTGTATATTTTGGAGATTAATCCTTTGTCAGTTGCTTCATTTGCAGATATTTTCTCCCATTCTGAGTGTTGTCTTTTGGTCTTGTTTATGGTTTCCTTTGCTGTGCAAAAGATTTTAAGTTCCATAAGGTCCCATTTATTTATTTTTGGTTTTATTTCCATTTATCTAGGAGGTGGTCAAAAAGGATCTTGCTGTGATTTATGTATGGAGTGTTCTGCCAATGTTTTCCTCTAGGAGTTTTATAATTTCTGGTCTTATATTTAGGTCTTTAATCCATTTTGAGTTTATTTTTGTGTATGGTGTTAGGGAGTATTCTAATTTCATTCTTTAACATGTAGCTCTCCAGTTTTCCCAGCACCACTTATTGTAGAGACTCTCTTTTCTCCATTGTATATTCTTGCCTCCTTTATCAAAGATAAGGTGACCATAGGTCCATGATTATATCTCTGGGCTTTCTATCCTGTTTCATTGACCTATATTTCTGTTTTTATGCCAGTACCATACTGTCATGATTACTGTAGCTTTGTAATATAGTCTGAATTCAGGAAGCCTGATTCCTCCAGCTTCATTTTTCTTTCTCATGATTACCTTGACTATTCGGGGTCTTTTATGTTTCCATACAAATTGTAAAACTTTTTGTTCTAGTTCTGTGAAAAATGTCACTGGTAATTTGATAAGGATTGCATTGAATCTGTAGATTGCTTTGGGAGGTATAGTCATTATCACAATATGGAGTCTTCCAAACCAAAAACATCGTATATCTCTCCATCTGTTTGTACCATCTTTAATTTCTTTAATTAGTGACTTATCATTTTCTGAATACAGGTCTTTGTCTCCTTAGGTAGGTTTATTCAGATATTTTATTCTTTGTGTTGGAATGCTAAATGGTAAATCCTTAATTTCTCTTTCAGATTTTTCCTCACTACTGTACAGGAATGAAAGAGATTTCTGTGCATTAATTTTGCATCCTGCTACTTTACTAAATTCATTGATTAGCCCTAGTAGTTTTCTGGTAGCATTTTTAGGATTCTCTATGTATAGTATCATGTCATCTGCAAACAATGACACTTTTACTTCTTCATTTCCAATTTGGATTGTTTATTTCTTTTTCTTCTCTGACTTTCATAGCTAAAACTTCCAAAATTATGTTGAATAATAGTGGTGAGAGCAGGAAATTTTGTCTTGTTCCTGCTCATAGAGAAAATGGTTTCAGTTTTCACCACTGAGAATGAGGTTGGATGTGGGTTTGTCCAATATGGCCTTTATTATGTTGAAGTAAGTTCCTTCTATGCCCACTTTCTGGAGATTTTTTATCATAAAGAGATGTGGACTTTGGTTGAAAGATTTTTCTGCAGCTACTGAGATTATCATATGGTTTTTATCCTTCAATTTGTTAATATGGTGTATCACATTGATTCATTTGCATGTATTGAAGAATCCTTGAATTTCTGGGATAAACCCCACTTAATCATGGTGTATGATCCTTTTAGTGTGCTGTTGGATTCTCTTTGCTAGTATTTTGTTGAGGATTGTTGCACCTATGTTCATCAGTGATACTGGCCTGTAGTTTTCTTTTTTTGTGACATCTTTGTCTGGTTTTGGTATCAGGGTGACGGTGGCATCATAGAATGAGTTTAGAAGTGTTCCTCCCTCTGCTATATTTTGGAAGACTTTGAGAAAGAAGCATAGGTGTTAGCTCTTCTCTAAATGTTTGATAGAATTCACCTGGGAAGCCATTTGGTCCTGGGTTTTTGTGTGTTGGAAGATTTTTAATCACAGTTTCAATTTCAGTGCTCGTGATTGTTCTGTTCATATTTTCTATTTCTTCCTGGTTCAGTATTGGAAGTTTGTACTTTTCTAAGAATTTGTCCATTTCTTCCAGGTTGTCCATTTTATTGGCATATAGTTGTTTGCAGTAGTCTCTCATGGTCAGTTGTATTTCTGCTGTGTCAGTTGTTACTTCTCCTTTTTCATTTCTAATTCTGTTGATTGGAGTCTTCTCCCTTTTTTTCTTGATGAGTCTAGCTAATGGTTTATCAATTTTGTTTATCTTCTCAAAGAACCAGCTTTTAGTTTCATTGATCTTTGCTATTGTTCCTTTCATTTATTTTCATTTATTTCTGATCTGATCTTT
This sequence comes from Kogia breviceps, assembly GCF_026419965.1. Lineage (NCBI taxonomy): Eukaryota > Metazoa > Chordata > Mammalia > Artiodactyla > Physeteridae > Kogia > Kogia breviceps. The sequence goes on from NC_081325.1 coordinate 31,866,279, forward strand.
ATGATTTCTTTCCTTTTGCTAACTTTGGGTTTTTTTTGTTCTTCTTTCTTTAATTGCTTTAGGTGTAAGGTTAGGTTGTTTATTTGAGATGTTTCTTGTTTCTTGAGGTAAGATTGTATTACTATGAACTTCCTCTTAGAACTGCTTTTGCTGTATCCCATAGGTTTTGGGTCATCACGTTTTCACTGTCATTTGTTTCTAGGTATTTTTTGATTTCCTCTTTGATTTTTTTCAGTGATATCTTGGTTATTTAGTAGAGTATTATTTAACCTCCATGTGTTTGTACTTTTTACAGTTCTTTTTTTTGTAATTGATATCTAGTCTCATAGTGTCGTGGTCAGAAAAGATACTTGGTATGATTTCAAAATTCTTAAATTTATCAAGGCTTGATTTGTGCCTCAAGATATGGTATCTCCTGGAGATTGTTCCCTGAGCACTTGAGGAGAAAGTGTTTTCTGTTCTTTTGGATGGAAAGTCCTATAAATATCTATTATGTCCATGTGGTCTAATGTGTCATTTAAATCTGTTTTCTTATTTATTTTTTGGATGATTTGTCCATTGGTGTAAGTGGGGTGTTAAAGTCCCCAATTATTATTGTGTTACTGTCAATTTCCCCTTTTATGACTGTTAGTATTTGCCTTATGTATTGAGGTGCTCCTATGTTGGGTGCATAAATATTTACAATTGCTATATCTTCTTCTTGGATTGATCCCTTGATCATTATGTAGTGTCTTTCTTTGTGTCTTGTAAAAGTCTTTATTTTAATGTCTATTTTGTCTGTTATAAGAATTGCTACTCCAGCTTTCTTTTGATTTCCATTTGCATGGAATATCATTTTTCATCCCCTCACTTTCAGTCTGTATGTGTCCCTAGGTCTGAAGTGGGTCTCTTGTAGACAGCATATATATAGGTCTTGTTTTTGTATCCATTCTTCCAGTCTATGTCTTTTGGTGGGAGCATTTAATCCATTTACATTTAAGGTAATCATCAATATGTGTGTTCCTATTCCCATTTTCTTAATTGTTTTGTGATTGTTTTTGTAGGTCTTTTCCTTCTCTTGTGTTCCTGCCAGAGAAGTTCCTTTATCATTTGTTGTAAACTGTTTTGGTGGTGCTGAATTCTCTTAACTTTTGCTGGTCTGTAAATGTTTTAATTTCTCCGTCGAATCTGAATGAGATCCTTGCTGGGTGGATTAATCTTGGTTGTTGGTTTTCCCCTTTCATCACATTAAGTATGTCCTGCCACTTGCTTCTGGCTTGCAGAATTTCTGCTGAAAGATCAGCTGTTAACCTCATGGGGATTCCCTTGTATGTTATTTCCTTCTTTCCCCTTTCTGCTTTTAATATTTTTCTTTGTATTTAATTTTTGATAATTTGATTAATATGTGTCTTGGCATGTTTCTCCTTGGTTTTATCATGTATGGTACTCTCTGCACCTCCTAGACTTGTCTTACTATGTCCTTTCCCATGTTAGGGAAGTATTCAACTATAATCTCTTCAAATATTTTTTTCAGAACCTTCTTTTTTTCTCTTATTCTCTGGGATCCCTATAATTCAACTCTTGTTGTGTTTAATGTCCCAGAAGTCTGTGAGACTGTCTTTAATTCTTTCTTCTTTATTCTGCTCTACATCAGTTATTTCCACCATTCCATCTTCCAGGTCACTTATCCATCCTTCTACCTCAGTTATTTTGATGTTGATTCCTCCTTGAGTGCTTTTAATTTCAGTTATTGTATTGTTCATCATTGTTTGTTCTTTTTTTCTTCCAAGTCCTTGTTAAATGTTTCTTGTATTTTCTCCTTTCTATTCTGAGATTTTGGATCACCTTTACTATCATTACTCTGAATTCTTTTTCAGTTAGACTGCCTATTTCCTCTTCATTTGTTTGGTCTGGTTGGTTTTTACTTTGTTCTTTGATCTGCTGTGGGTTTCTCTGTCTTCTCATTTTGCTTAACTTACTCTGTTTGTGGTCTCATTTTTGAGCCTGCAATTTTGTAGTTTCCCTTATTTTTGTTGTCTACCCCCAGTGGGTAAGGCTGGTTTAGGCTTCCTGGTGGAGGGCACTGGTGCCTATGTTCTGCTGGGTGGGGCTGGATCTTGTCCTTCTGGTGGGTCAGGCCACATCCAGTGGTGTGTTTTGAGGTGTCTGTGAGCTTAGTATGACTTTAGGCAGCCTCTCTGCTAATGGGTTTGGTTGTGTTCCTGTCTTGCTAGTTATTTGGCATGGGGCATCCAGCACTGGAGCTTGCTAGTCGTTGAGTGGACCTGGGTTTTAGTGTTGAGATGGAGATCTCTGGGAGAGTTCTTGCCAATTGATAATATGTGGGGCTGGGAGATCTCTGGTGATACAATGTCCTGGACTAGGCTCTTCCACCTCAGAGATTCAGGCCTCACACTCGGCCAGAGCACCAAGTCCTGCCAGCCACATGGCTCAGAAGAAAATGAAGGAAAGCTCCCAAAGTCCACCACCTGAATTTTGGGAACATTTGTTGTCTATTCAGATATTCCACAGATGCAGTGTTTATCAAGTTGATAGTGGGGACTTAATCTGCTGCTCCTGAGGCTACATGGAGAAATTTCCCTTTCTCTTCTTTGTTCTTCCAGATTGTGGGGTTCAGCTTTGGTTTTGGTTTTGGTTCTGCCTCTGCACATAGGTTACCCTCAGGCATCTGTTCCCCACCCAGACAGGAGGGGGTTAAATTAGCAGCTGATAAGGGTTCTCTTGCTCACTCAGGCCGGAGAGAGGGAGGGGTACTATAGTTATAATTGGAAGGCAGGGTGAGCTTGCAGCGGCAGAGGCCAGCATGTCATTGCAACAGACTGAGGCACGCCGTGTGTTCTCCTGGGGAAGTTGTCCCTGTGTCACGGGACCCTGGCAGTGGTATGCTGCACAGGCTCCCAGAGTGGTGTGGGGAGTGACCTGCACTTGCACACAGGATTCTTGGTGGCAGCAGTGGCAGCATTAGAGATTCATGCCTGTCTCTGGTGTCTGAGCTGATAGCCGCAGCTCATGCCCATCTGTGAAGCTCACTTAGTAAGTGCTCTGCCTTCTGTGGGCACAAGGAGCAGGAATCCTCTCTTCTTGCTCCCCAAAACAATGGTCTCTTGCTTCTTTGGCAGGTCCAGACTTTTTCCCTGACTCCCATCTAGCTGTAGCACATAGCCCCCTTCAGGCTGTCCTCACACAGCCAACCCTAGTCCTCTCCCTGCGGTCTGACCTCTGGAGCCCGAGCCTCAGCTTCAATCCCCCACCCACCCCAGTAGGTAAGCAGGCAAGAGTCTCAGGTTGGTGCGTTCTGGTTGGCACTGCTCCCCTGTGCGGGAATCTCTTCACTTTGCCCTCTGCACCACTGTTGCTGCACTCTCCTCCATGGCTCCGAAGCTTCTGCCCTGCCCACCCTCTGTCCCCACCAGTGAAGGGGCTCCCTAGTGTGTGGAAACTTTTCCTCCTTCATAGCTCCCTTCCAAAGGTGCAGGTCTCATCTCTATTCTTTTGTCTGTTTTTTTCTTTTTTCTTTTGCCCTACCCAGGTACGTGGGAATTTTCTTGCATTTTGGGAAGTCTGAGGTCTTCTGCCAGCGTTCAGTAGGTGTTCTGTAGCAGTTGTTCCACATGTAGATGTATTTTTTATGTATTTGTGGGGAGGAAGGTGATCTCCATGTCTTACTCCTCTGCCATCTTGAAGGTCTTCTGTATGATAGTGACTCCTTTCATCTGTATCTGCAGCCCAGATCACTATTTTGAGCCTTGTATGTACAACCTTGCAGGACACCTCCAGTGAGATAGCCTGTGCACAGTAAAGCCAATCTATGGACACCAGGTTGTGGTGAAGGAAAGTGCAGATAATGCTCAAAAAATCCTTTTCGTTTTGTTTTTATTTTTGTTTTTGTCATTTCAACCAATACTCTGAAGGAAAGTTATTTTTACATTCACAGACATTTAACAGAGTTGAATATACTGTATATGTTATTTTCCAGATATAGTAAATGTTGAAGTCTGCTTTTTTCTTTCTTTCTTTTTTTCTTTTCTTCCTTCCTTTCTTTCTTCCTTTCTTTCTTTCTTTCTCTTTCTTTCTTTCTTTTTTTCTTTCTCTCTTTCTTGCAAAAACAGTTTTCATCTTAGGAATTTGGTTATGTTACATTCTTAGCATAAAGCAAAGCATTCTGAAGGATCTACTCATCCTTGATTTTAATACCAGTAGAAAAGTGTTTTTTTTGAAGTCAATAATATATATTCACTCATTGAAAGAGAGTTATTTTCCAGGCACACTCTCCCTCTATTTTCCTTTGGAACAACATGCATATTTTTAAAGACCAGCTGTAGAATCGTAGGGTATGAGAGCTAGAAAACATCCTGACACTTTGCTACTCCAACTATGTCTTATAATATAGCTGTACATTAGTCTGTGACCATGAAAAGAATTTTTCTCTACACTGTACTAGTAACAGGGCTGTATAGGGAGCAAGCAAACAAATATTATCAAGTGAAATTAATTTTTTAACATAATGTTTAGCAGTTTTACACTCTATTGTATCATCCCTGTCCTAAAAGCACCTTTCTTTTTAAGACCCTTACTAACCAAATTGTTGCAGATCATTATTTCTCTGATTTTCTATAGTTTCTGCTCTAGAACACAGAATGAGACAACTCAATACTAGCATGGCAAGAAGTATGCAAAATAAGGGGTAAAAGCAAAGAGAAAATCTTCTCAAAGGATTATTTCAGTTGAATTTTGGAAATACTGAATATCAAATAAACTGTTACATAGAAAGAGGCAATTGCTGATCTACCAAAACACAAGTGAGAACTATCTTGAGATATTTTGAAACAAAAGAATTAGAATTAGTGAATTTCAAACTTTGGGGCAGATAGGGAAATGTGAGTGATGATGCTGAGGGGAGGAGGAACCCTGCTGGCCTCCATCACTGAAAAATTTAAGCTCTTCTATCTCCCTGTTGTCACCATGACAGACACAAGGGGAGGTTCTCCCCCCCTCACCTCCACTGTGTAAACTACTCAGGCTGAAGTCCACCTTATGCAACTGCTTTTTCCCCCTTAAGATTACCTTTGATCTTCCCATTTTGGAAAAAAATGGTGAATAATGCGATGGGGGGAAGTAATGGGAGAGAGACACTAATGTGGAGATGGAGAGAGACTATGACATTATTTCTGGCACCAATTCATTTAGAGTCATCAGGACATCTTCAGCTGTATTTTATCCATTCTTTGTGGAGTTTTTCATGTTTTTCTTTGTGTTTTATTCCTTAATTTGATTCCACTGATTTTTTCCCCACTCAGCCATTACTATATATCAGATTGATTACTCCTGACCAGATTCTTGACAGAAATTACTAGTGGAGCCACTATAAATACCTCAAACAAAAAGGAAAAAAATACATTTATTTGTGTGGCAAGGATTTCTTTACAGCTATTCATGAAGCTATCTTTAGAAAAATTTGGCAACTGACTTGCCAATAAGGGTGTCATAAAATCTTTCATTAACTGGCTCCTCCACTAATTCTCTGCTATTGATGATGTATGTTGACTCCTTGAGTCTGGTAGTAGCTACATTGGTGGGTGTTTAATTGTTTGTTTTGGTTTATGTTTCATATTACCACTATCATCAACTCTCTTCTCATCTGTCTTACCCATTGTCCCTAGTTCTCTCTCTCTCTCTCTCTTCCTTTCAGCCTTCCAGCTAAGTATCTTATTCTATGCATCAGACGGCAAATTCTTTTTTCTATTTCTTAAGCTAAATAGGTTGATTCTCATCTCCACTCTACATCTAGGAAGACATTAGAAATGTGCCTGCGTTGGCAAGATGGATAGAAAACTATCTCTGCACTAGATGAAAGACTACACTAGATGTCAGTTTTCAACCTTGGTCATTTATCAACTCATTAACAGATCTCTGATGTGTCACTTTAAAGAATCTATCAGGAGACAGACCTGGAAAATGCAAACAGGAAACACTGTACAATTACTGGTTCTACCCAAGTATATCCTTGGCACACCACTTTTATATCCCTTCAGTGGGAATAGTCAGAATTCACAAAGAGTGATTTAACATTTTAATACACTTCTGTTTCCTTACAGTTTTTTTGTGCCAAAAGGCACTTGGGAGACAAGACAAAGAACCAATTACTTACTGTACTAATGGATAAAGCTTTGACTCTAAATAGGATTTACAGTATTAAAATTAATAATTAGCTATCAAGATGCTATAGAGAATATGAAAATAGATACAGCCCTTTTTCAGAAACATGCAAATCTAAACACCTGCTGACTTCAGAACCATGGCTACACTTCGCCACAGGTTTAGTGCCCATGTCCCCTCACCACAGATCCAGCCCCACTGTAGTCTGTCAGTATTAACGATGATGGCCCACCCCCAACCACTTTGCCTTTCATCACCTAAAGCTCTCAGCCAGAAAGTGGTGACAGAGGCGGCCTGCATTGTATGTCAACAGATTATCAGGATGGTTAGTAATATTCCCTTGCTAGGAGCCTTTTAAAATCCCTGCACTGGCAATCTTAAAGCTCTGTTGATTTTTGTTACTTGCTGATAAGGCTTTTAATGGCCAAAGCCTGATATATTTTTAGATCTTTTGTCAGCACAGATCTCCTGTCACTCACTGAGGTTGAAATCAGCAGGCTATTAGTTTGCCTGATGTATAATCTCAAATCCCATGGAACAAGAGTTTGCAGCATGTAGGCTCCCTGATTCGGAAATTTACTTTGGATTTTTATTCATAGAGCATTGTCATTTCTGCCTTTAAAACTAAAATGAAAACATATCTGTCTAGAGCTGTGCTTAGAACTCTCTTAAGGAAAACATGTTTTAAAGCATCCTGCTATGTTTCATTAAAATGATATATATATGTCTATTTGTTTAACACATCAAAATATAGCTCAAATATTTTAAAATTACTGGATGATTCTTTTTTCCTCCTAAGAGAGGTAATTAGAATCTCTTTTTAATTTAGATTGTAGCACTTTTTTAAAACTAGAGGGTAATGAATCATCAAATGGGAGAACTAAATTAAATATAGGGAGAAAAAACCTTCACCATACCAAGAAATATTGGTCCAATGTCCTTTAAAAGATACTTTATGGAAATAATCCCTTGTTTGCCACTGAAGTGTTCTTTAACTGGAGGGTTGTGTTAATGGAAATAAATCTGTCTGCAGTCTCCCATTTGTAACTGTGGCTTCCCGTGCTTAAGCAGGAGAATATAACAAGAGGAGACGGGAGCAGGAAAGAGGACTTTGAAAAGATTTCATTGGAGTAGTTTACTGGGGAAGGAACAATTGTAAACATCCAGATGGAGTAAAGGAAATGTACAGGAAGCAGTCAACCGGGCAAAGTAAACACATGGTGAGTTTGACGTAGGAGAAGAACACATGACACATCTCAGTTTCCATGAGAGTGAAAAAGAGATATCTTATTAAGGATGTAACTTTTGTTTAAAAAGTACTTTTATAACTTTTAAATTACAAAATATTAAATTTCAAAAACCAGATAGAGTGACATACTCTCAATGGTCTGCTTTAGGAAGATGTTTTAAAGCCAGGTTTGCCCCCAAGATAGCAGGTGGAATAGTGGGCAGGACATGGGTGAGATAAGAAGGGTCATTGTACTGAAATGCAGTGAACAAAACCCATGTGGAAGAACTTCCCTGGTGGCACAGTGGTTAAGAATCCACCTGCCAATGCAGGGGACACAGGTTCAAGCCCTACTCCAGGAAGATCTCACATGCTGTGAAGCAACTAAGCCCGTGAGCCACAACTACTGAGCCTGCACTCTAGAGCCTACAAGCCACAACTACTGAAGCCCACATGCTCTAGGGCCTGAGCTTCACAGCGAGAAGCCACCACAATGAGAAGCATGCACACCGCAATGAAGAGTAGCTCCTGCTCGCCACAACTAGAGAAAGCCTGCATGTAGCAATGAAGACCCAATGCAGCCAAAAATAAATAAATAAAATTAATTAATTTAAAAAACAAATACCCATATGGAGAATTATATCTTAACGCAAGGCATGATGAGGTTTTAGGATAAACAACTCAGTGGGATGAAAGAGCCCTTCAAATAAAAAGTGCAAACAGGATTTGAAGACATTGAGTATGAAATGTGATGAGGATTATACACTAAAACTTCCTGGAAAAATAAGCCAGTTATAGCCTACAACACACGATCCCATCCAACTGTACATTTTCTTCCTGTTGTAAAAATATACATGCCCTTTCACTAAATCTTAGTTACTTCCTCCTGCAGAACCTGCTTGTTTCTCAACGCACAACTACCTCACTTTCAAGAACTAACAATTATCCATGTCATCAAAAGCTGAAGAGACAAACGGAGGCATATGCTGTAGCAGCTCCAACACCTAGGAAGGTGCAGGGCAAAGGAAGTCCTCAGCCAAGGAGTGAATTACTAAATGAATGAAAGCAAGGCAGTTACAGTGGTGGGTGGGCAATGGCAGAACCCAACCCATCCAATATGCTCGCCAGGCATCCTGTTCTCTCCACTTAGTTCACTCCGATTTTCAAAGGAAGAAAATAATATGTAAGTTTGGGATGCTGCATAAACAGCATATTTCCCCCCTCAGCATTTGTCTCTGAAACTCAACACTACGAATTTCCTACTGGCTGTTTTTTCCCTAAGCAGCTCTACCATGGCTCTGTCATTTCCACAATAGCAAAATTGCACTTATTAATGACAATTTTGATATTGTCAAAGCTAAAATTCATTCTTTTGGTGTTGCTTCTCTCTGACCTTCCTTCAGTTTTTGACAAAGTAGATTATGATTATACAGAAAAACTCTTTTTCTGCAGCCACATACCATTTATACTTTCTCAGTGTTTCCTTTGTTACTGTTATTAGAAGGGCAATAGTTACAAAGGAAATACTGAGGATGTGGCAAGGGAGATAGGAGACAAAATATATTATGATAAATGTGTTATTTTAATATAATTTATTTATATATAGCTGCCGTGTAAATAAGCCAGTGTGTGTATAATGGCCATTTTATGTCTATACACTCTAAAATATATAACAAATCAGACACATAAACATGCCATTGAAATACTGAAAATCTAATTATAAGACAAAGTATATAACATGAAATAACTTGAGAACCATCACAAAGAGGATATAATGAGGTTCAAATGTGTAACACACAAACGGTACGTTTCAGTATTTAAATGGTATAATATCAGGACATCTTGAAGACAGGTCTATCTGTAAAGGTATCGAAGATGAGATAAAATTTGAACCATATTTTTCCAGAAAATGATGTAAATAGATTAAGATAAGCAAGGAATTTCTGTCGATAAGAAGGTTTTGTGTAAACAAAGTCACTAGTTTACTAGAAATTTAGAGGTAGAAGCAGATTAATCTAACATTTCTCTAAGCCCATTAAATATTTTTGAATATGATTTTTCAGCATATTAAATTTAACCAGATTGAATATTTTGAGTCCAATTCCACTGAACAACTTTAAATGAAGGATTTGCTTTTTAATGAGGCATTTGCATTTAATCATAAATTTGGAATGCAACATTTTTAACTCCGTTATTTCTATTCGAATAAGTTCTTTCAGTGTTTTATGCTTATTCTTTAGTAAACGCACAGATTCCTCAAAATATATTTCAAAAGTAAAAGATGAGAGAACTACTTATTTATAGGGAAATCTGGGAAATGTAGTACTTACAATAGCAAATCTATAGTTGTGTAATAAAAATTTAAAAAATTTTATCACTAAACCATGTACAACAGCTCCAGAAGACTATGTTTAAAAGAAAGGCAGAAACAAATCTTAGAAAAGTGATTCACAAGACTGCAGTTATTGATAGAGAAAAGCTGAAGTACTGAGTAACTGATGAGTCAGAAGCAAATTTAAGAGTAGTACATCAAAGAATGTTTTAAAAATTCATCATTTGGGGGAACTATAATCTACTCTAGCTATAATAAGTAAAAAGAGAAAAAGAAGAAAATATATCTTTTTAGAATTAAACTTTAACAAAACTCCTCAATAATTTTTAAAACTACCTGCCTCTTCTTTAACCACAGCTTTATTGAGATGTAATTTACATATCATAAGATTCACCCTTTTGAATTGTGCAAGTCAGTATTTGTTCGTATATTCAGTAATGCAATCAGCACTAATATTAGAACATTTTCATCATCCTACAAAGAAACCCCATACCCATTAGCAGTCACTCTCCATTTTCTCCTAATTCCTCAACCTGCCTTCCTTAGGCAACCCCTAATCTACTTGCAACCTCTATGGATTTCAATATTTTATACATTTCATATAAGTGGAATTATGTAATACATGGTCTTTTGTGACTGGCTTTTTTTTTCTCATTCAGCATGTTTTCAAGGTTCATGCATATTGTATTATAGCATATATCAATACTTCATTTTTTAAATTGTCAAATAATATTCCATTGTATGGCCACCACACATTGCTTATCTGTTGATCAGTTGATGGGCATTTGAGTTGTTTCCACTTTTTGACTATTAGGATGTTGTTATAAACATTTGTGTACAACTTTTAGTGTGGATATATTTTCATTCTCTTGTGTACATACCTAGGAGTGGAATTGTCTTGTCTCTTCTTGGGTGATAAAAAATAAACAAGTATCAAGACTTATATTTTAACTAAAAACAAAAGACAAAACAAAAAGAAACTTTAGATGTAGTTTGTGGCTAATACAATGCCCTCCAGTGTTCTAGTTTTGTAATATTGTACAATTAAAATTGATAGTCTGAATTATAATCTTCTGTCACTCTAGGGGCATGAGATTGTCATAAAGATATTGGATTATTTGTTTACCACATTATACTTAGTCAAGTAGAAAACTGGAACAACATTTTAAAAAAACTTTGCAACAATAAGTTTGAAAGCGAAAAGTAATTGAAATTAACCCAATTAAAAATATAATCAGTTAAATGGGCTTTTTTTCTTTAAAATGGTTCAATGAAAAGTTTATTTAATGATGAAATTATTCAAAAAATTAAGTAAATTTAGATTGACATAATAGCATTCATGTCAATGGTACTTGTGCTGTAACAGCAGTATCTAACCCTGAGTAAATAGAATCTAATGATTCCAGTGGGCTTAAAGCAAGATATATGAGGAGAAATGTCCACATTGCTGTGGATATTCTCAGATCAAAATGTGTCAAAATACAATTTTTTCAAGTGATGTGTAGGATCAAATATGCAATGATTATTCATTCTGTTTGCATGAAACCTGAATAAAGGAATCATTCTATCCATTTTAAATTCAATATTATGCAGTGTTTATTTTTGTACTTTAAAAAAAAATTGTGGGCCTTGCAACCATCAGTTGCTTGTGCCCTTCTGATCCCATACCTTGGTGCGTTCAGTTCCCTACCCCCTCTCGTCGATTGTTGCTGCACTTTGAGGACCCGCCGCGGCTGGCGGCAAGTGGCGCCGAACAGGGACTTGATAAGAGGGACATCTGAATCTCGGTAGGTGAATCCCCGGAGTGAAGAGTGAAAGTGTGGCCACATAGTAAAGTTGATAGTAACTCGGGGCAATAGTCAGAAGTAAAAAAAAATATGGGACAAAAAGTATCCAAGAAGCGACCTGAGATCACTGATCAAGAGAAGGAGTTGTCCACCAGTGCTTTCCAGGCTTTCACAGTTGGAAATTATGATGTCTGTCTGCAACATCTTGCCTGCCTACAAGATATAAACAAAGACGATTATAAAATAATTTTGAATACGGCAGTAGCTGAGTTTTTCAAAAGTAACCAGATAACAACAGATAGTTTAAGATAGACACTTAACCAGTTGAAGAATCAAGTGCACTCGGCTGTTGAAGAAATGGATGGACTAGATGATCTTGAAAATAGTATGTTGTATTACAATCAAGCAGTCATCCTGTATCATGTCCGACAGTATACAGAAGCCATATCCATTGGTGAAAAACTTTATCAGTTCATAGAACCTTTTGAAGAAAAATTTGCCCAAGCAGTGTGTTTTTTGTTCGTAGACCTGTATATATTAACCTACCAAGCTGAAAAAGCTTTACATCTTCTTGCTGTTCTAGAAAAAATGATTTCACAGGGCAACAATAACAAAAATGGAAAGAATGAGACTGGTAATTACAGCAACAAAGATAGGTCTAATCATAAAGCTCAAAGTGGAGCTCTAATAGAAGCTGCAAAGTCAAAGATACTATTTTTGTGTTGAAGTATATGTAGGAGGACAAGGGACTTTACTGGCCAGCCATAGTTTAAAGGTAGTTAAAGCTGTTACAAGTTTGACGTTTCCCTCCTCTTTTCCTTCTGATTTTCCCCAATCTGATTTTGAATTCTCAAATCTGGTTCACCTTAAATTATAATAATGGTACCATTTTAATTTCTTCAGTTTCTGTTACTAATAATAGTTTGGTTTTTTATAAGCATTGGGATTTTGGGAAGTTTGCATTGTCTTATTCTTATCAACCAGTTATTACTTGTGTTACACCCTCATATGCCTTGCTAATAGGAGATTTACAGATTGGGTTTACTTCTGGTTCCTTAGGATATAATATAACTTGTCAGAATTGTATTTTTAGTACTTGCATTCTGCCTATGAAAGGAACTTTTTCTGTTATGATGTTAAAACAACCTTCCTATGTAATGCTGCCTGTAAATATTTCTGAACCATGGTATCATAGTACTAGCATGCAAGCTTGGCTAGAATTATCTGAAGCTTTAAAAAGACCTAAACGATTCATTGGAATATTAATATGTAGCATATTAGCCTTAGCCGCTTTAACAGCCACAGCCACTACTGCCAGTTTAGCATTAAGTAAAACTGTACAACAAGCACACTATGTGAATCAATTGTCTAAAAATACCAGTATTGCATTAGCATTACAAAGTCATATTGATACTCAACTAAAAACTGAGGTTGATGAGTTAAAAAATGCTCTCATAGGTTTAGGAGACCAAATTATGGCTTTAAAATTGAAAATGCGTTTGATTTGCCATGCTAAATATACTTGGATTTGTGTGACTCAACACGCTTATAATGAAACTGGGATTGGAACAAAGTAAAAATGCACTTTTTAAGTGTATGGACTGATGGACACATTAGTTTGGACATACAAAAACTTAATGCGGAAATACAAGCAATTCAAGAAGCTCATCTACAAGAAGACGGGCCCCAACAATTAATTCAAGGACTCTTGGATCAGCTTCAATGGTTAAACCCAATGCATTGGTTTCAAAATGGACTCACAGGATTGATTACCTTGGGGTCATGTGTATTGTTGATGTTAATTGCCTTACCTTGTTTATTACGCTTTATTGTTGGCCGTCTCGCTGCTCTTCATCAGGAGGTGTATGGGTTGAAATTGCATTATCAAGCTTTAAAAAATAAAAGAGGGGGAAATGTGGCGAGCATTGCCCTCTGAGGAAGGCGCCATTAAGACCCTCATAAGCCTCAGGGCCCGATTGTACTCTCCTTGGTATGCATCCTGGACTTTATGGTATGAACGTAAAAAAGGAGATGGCCTTTGGCCAAATCGCTCCAGGGACCTGCTCAGTTACTGGGAGTCCCTGGTTGTTCCCTAAAGCTAGGAAAAGCAACCCTGGAGGGGAAATTGGTGCCTTTGAGGGAGAAGCCGAGAAGCCAATCAACCAGCTGATGCCGATAAGGCGTGACTAAGCGGAGAAGCCAATTAACCAGCTGATGCCGATAAGATGGTGACTAAGCAAATTCCCTGCTTTAGGGGTATATATATGGCTATGCTTTGTTATTAAACTTGCCTTGCAACCAAAAATAAATAAATAAATAAAAATAAATAAATAAAAATTGTGTATATTTAAGGTTATCCATCTCCTTGTATACTTACCTTTCATTTTGTTTTGTTTTGATTTGTGGTGAGAACATCTGAGATCTACTGTCTTAGCAAATTTTCATTGTACAGTACAGTATTATTAACTACAGATACCATGCTGTTAATTAGAGCTCTAGAAATTATTTATCCTACATAATTGAAACTTTGTACATCTTGATCAACTTCTCCCCATCCCCACACCTCTCTGCCACTGGTGGTGATTGTAGCAAAATATAACTCCTAAGTTAAAACTATAAATTTTTGTGGTGAATATTAAAGATTTATTTTGAAGGGTCCTGTTAGTTTTGTCTCTGACAAAAAGTTGAGTAGCATTCTTTGTTTGGTTTTATTAGCCTGGCTGCGAAGCAAGATCACTGGTTGACTGCTTCCTGTCTGCAGAAGACACTTTGAGGGTTCATTTAGGGCTTCCACTCAGAGAAATCAAAGATTCAAATGACTTACTTGTTAACATGCAAAGAAACTTATACCTCTCACCTTTAAACTTTACCTCTTTCATTCTTTTTGTCAGTGATTCTCAACCTTGCTTTCCCACTCAAATCATCTAGGAAGTTATAAAGATATAATTTCTGAGTCTCATCTGTAAAGATTCTCATTTAATTGGTCTGAGATGTGTCCTAGGCATTAGGAGTTTCAAAAATTACTAGCATGATGCTAATGTACAACCCATGGTTGAAAACCACCGCCTTTGCTAAACTCAGCCGTATGCTAAGTTCCTCTACTTTCAAAGCTAAATGCTGTGAACAAAGTGACCCAATGAATTGTATTACAAAGCCATGACCTTGAAAAGGGCCTTCAACACTGTCTAACTCTGCTCCTCTAACTCTCTGATTGACTCACTCATGTTCTATCAAAACATGTTTTTAAAACTTGATGGAAACTTTAAGGCCCAGTACATGTCAATTCATGTTTTGACTATTCCTAGAGAAAATGAAGCCATTAAAACTTAATCTTCCAGCTAACAAATGTTAAATCCTATAATATCACACCCATCTTGTTTTCCTTCCTTCCTGTAATAATGGACGAGTTGTTCCTCCTTCTACATGAGGAATTCCCTTCACCTGTGCCTTCAATGTATCCATGCAATGCCATGGATTTATGTTTCCTCATCCCGTGACATCCTATCCTGGCTTCTAGGGAATAGGTTATGTGTTCCCTTGGTGCAGTCAACCGTAACTTGTCCATAGATCCTTCCCCAGTATTTTAATAAGCCTTTATTCAACCACTCCCTTCTAGTAACTCTGTATCTCTCTTCCTCATCTCATTAAATCCAATGGGGGTTTTACTCATACGTTACTTATCTCTCAACAGTGTTGAATATTTACCTTTTTTGAAAAATTCCCTTCTCTTGACTTCTATGACACAGTATTCTCTTGTTTAACTTCCACCTCTCAGATCTCTCTCTTCTTGTCTTTGCCCAGGCCCATGCTCTTCTAGCAAACCTGTGTTTATTGGCGTTACCCAAAACCCAAACTCTAACCTATACTCTTATGACTCTATTCTCTCCTTATGCCTACAACTTCAGTTTCCACCTATGTACATGTGATTCCAATATTTATATCAAGATCAACCAGACATTTCTATGAACACATTTTCTATTTTCACCTTTGAATCTCTAACATTTCAAGAGCTGGAAAAGGTCTAGATTTTACTTTGGTTGCAAGCTGACAACTTAGTTTGCTACAGCTTTCTGAATGCTGAGAGAAGACACAGGACTGATGGATCAGAGATTAAAGGTTTTATTACAACAGAAGCAGTTGCCAGAGGGTCAGCAAATTTGGGCCAGTTTCTCTAGGCTCAATTCCTGGAGAGGACAAAAAGGAGCAGATGACACCTACATAAACAGTGAATTGTGTTAAAGGAGAGAAACTCAAGGCCAAGAACCGAGCACTGTTTGCACAAGCAGCAGACAGGTCTACCTTGCCTGGGATTGAGTGTGACCAGATAGGCACACTTTGATCACTGTAACCTATTTAGTGACCTATGTGACAAGTATAAGCTTTGTAATCTAGAATACTCAGAAAGAATGGGCAGACATGCTCAGGGCTCCTGGAGGATGGTCTCCCCAACACAAAGTACTTTAAATTCTCTACAACCTGGAACATTGGACTTTGCTCAGTTTTATCAAACACATGCTTTTCTCTTCCACTGTAGGAGCTTTGCGAGGTGGAATTCCTTCTATGCCATGTGTTCTGTTCCCACTGTGGCAAAATGAAATGAATTCAAAGTAATTAGTATTTGTCTGAAGAAGGTGATAATAAAAAGGAAAAGTGCTTGCATTTTTCTCTTCTATGAAAATAGCCAACGTCTAGAAATTTTAGTCACCAGATTAAACACTCATCTTAACAATATATTATGCTGTTTGGTGTCATGCTGACATCCTACTGATGGTGTTTATGACATTTTATACCTTTATTTTGTTTTCTGGTGTAAATATTTTTAAGTAAGAAACTTAAAAATAAATTAATAAACTGAAAAAGTGAGCTGAGACAACAAAAGGCAAAACCATAATGCAGTAGGGGAAAGTAAATGTTGTCTACAACTCCTATTGAAAAGGAGCTGAGATCAAAATTGGCTCTCGATTTAAATTCAATCCATAACATTTACCCTTTATATTGTGTGTCCCAACATTATGAAAATAACCTAGTCAATTGTTCCAGAGAAGTATCACTCTATTGCTTTCTCTCTTACCCAAATCGTTCATGCAAGTTTCTCATACTGTTTTATAAACACATCCTCAATGAATGTCCTAAAAACAGTGTGAGGAACATGCTGCCATTTTCTCCTTTCTAAAGAAAATCATTCTGCGTCTGAATTTCCTCTGTAGTATGTCACAGGATAATTATACTTTACCCCAGGCTAAGCTGTGGAAATAGATAGCGAGCTTTTCCAACCTACTGTGACTCCTTCTACCCCCTGCCTTAAATACGGACCCCTGCATGGGATGGTAAAACTTCACTGAGGCAAGAAAAGGACGTGAAATTAGTGTGCTTAGAAAGATGCAAGTCAAAGCAGCTTAAAGGAAACCCCTCTAATACTTCTTTTAAAGCCATAAAAACTGAATCAACAGTCCCCATGTAAAATGTGACTACCCACCATCTCGCCAATGTCTTAATATCTTGTTTGCTGACAATTTGCTTAGTAGTATTCTAGAAAGTTTATTTAATGGTATAATTTCTTTCATTTTCACTCACAGGTTTTGATTTTCCACTGAGCTCTAAGAATTTCATTAAATGATATATCTTGCCAGTGTAAAATGTCCTTTTAATTTAATATTTGCTGTCATTTGCACATTTAAAAATAGATCCCCTACTTTTATATTTGTACTTCAACCACTTTTGCTTGCTCCCATTTTACATTTTCCTCTAGACTGAAATTGATATTGCCATCCCCCCAGAGCATAACATGGCTTTACTAGCATTAAGACATAATTAAGGGACTGAATCTAGTGTTTCCTGGCTTTCTAATATTGGCTCTTTAAAATATAAATTTAGTTATGAGGCTCTGCCCCTGAGGGGAAATACCAGTGACAACCCAATCAGTTTTGGGCAGTTAGGTTTCAAATAACAGTGGGGTTTCTGTAGTGGTTCTGGGCAATTTCTCTGCTGCCAGTCAAGAATCTTCCTTTAGTTGCAGAATTTTGTCAAATCCATCTAGGGTCAGACTGCTGATTGACAATAGAAGATGTGATTTATCCATATGATGCCAGATCCTTGTACAAACAGCAAGGAATTTGATAAGTGACTTCATAGTGGTCGAATTCTAATATTTGAATATTTTAACGTATACTTAACTAGAATCATATATACACACTTCTTACCTAATGCTTGGCATTTAAAATAGAATGTGTTAATGATAAGGATTCAAGTTTTAGGGAAAAGATTAATAAAGATAAAGGAGTGACTTGAATTTAGAAGGGGAGAATTTAGTAATTCAAGTTACCACAACTGAGGTGATGTTAAAGATGATGCACTAATGAGACTTCATCACCATAAGGTCCTGGCATCCTTGCTCACAAAGATCATACTCACTGGTAACAACTATGCTCGCTTTAGAAATGAAGAGAAAAGGAAGAGAGCCTGAGGTTTACAGCATCCATTACAGTGATATCAATTACTCTACAACATGAGGGCCAGGATGACTCATAGCAAGGAGATTTGTTTTAAATTAGTGAATATGTCGTATATTGTTACAACCCAACTTTTAAAGTCACATCTTGCTATATGTATGTAGCCAGGATTCATTAATGCAGCGCTAGTAGTACTCTAATCAAGATAAAACTTCTGCTCCTGGGAGCCCCCAAGCGTCTGCACTAGTATACACATCCACAATTATAATAATTTAGCATGTTGGCAGGGTCCATGAGCATTTCATTGCACTTTTTTCTCTTCCTTCCCACTTGCTGCATTTAACCCATGAGGGGAACAATGTTCAATACTATCTATAAGTAACCACTTTACTCATCATTTTATGAGAGAGGGAGGAAACAAAAGAATATGTCCAAAGTCTCCATACGTATACAACTTGAGACAAACATTTTTCTACACTATGAGAGAATGAACAGCATTTTTAAAGTGATATAATTTAGAGGAAGAAATAGATAAACTTTATTTTGTATTAGATAGGGAGGGCTTTTGCTCCTATTTTACTTTGACATCGTCTAAACTTGTTTCCCAATATCACCAAAATTTTACTTGTTTTTTAAATGATTTTATAATCTTTTTTTTTAATCTATGGACTTAAGGAAGTTAGGAAAAACACAATTTTTTCAGTACTTGCTAACCAGTAAAATCAGCAACATATTCTTATGCAATTTTGACTCTTTCCTGGAATTTTTTTAATGATAAATAATAATTCTACACTTTAACCAAATCAAATTAATTGTGTTGTGAAGTCAAAATGATGGCATTGCAAAAAACAAACAAACAAACAAACAAACAAACAAAAAACCGAAGAACTGATCCAAACAACTATAAATTAAGTGTATTTATTGAGATTCAACATTTATCTGTGTACACATTCATGTTTTGAATATATTTACTATATAATTTTCCTCTGTAACAGTCTATATCTAATCCATCTTTCTCCAAAATGAAGAATAAATACGTTAAATCTTCTGCAGGAACACTGTGCCTTTCATATCATAAGTCACTAAATATATTTGACCATATGTTTTATTTATCAGACTCTTAATCTACTTATTTTCTTAACTACTGAAGATGAATCATGAATTATACTGGCTGTACTATATACTTATATTTTATAGTATTTAGCAATTTAAGTAATTCAATTTCCCCACAGCTATGATAGCCATGATCTTAACAAAATAATTCTTTGTAATACTGTTTTATACTCTGTATTGTAAACTGTGACTCAAAGTCATTCCACTATGTCCCAAAGGTTTATATAGACCTTTGAGAATCAGCTAACTTTGGTTTGTTCTTCTGGACCTTTCTCCCATGAATCTATGAGGTTGGACTGGGGACAGATTCAAATCAGAGCCATCAAGCTGGACTCAGAATAGTGAGCCCCTCCAGTTTCAGAAATTTCCTAGGGTACATGCATCATGCCTGGGATCCTCTTTCCTTAGATACATTCTCCCCAAAGGGACTGTTCAGTCCCTCTTGAAAAAAAAAAGTTTTTTTGATGATCATCTCTACCAAGCCCAGCTACTTTTGGTACTAGATAATTAAGCTAAGTTTTGCTGTGAGACCTTGAGAAAATCATCTCAAATTTCTGAGCTTCATTTTAAAATGAAATAGTAATATTACATGATTGTATACACCTTCCCATTGTATTCAAATAAATATATATTTTATACTATATAGAAGTTTACATCAAGCATGAATACTATATTTATTTAACAAATGTTCTTTTATCATCACCATGTGCCTAGGAATGATCTCATCTCTGAGGACCTAGAGGGAAAAAGTCCCTAAATTGTAGAACTTATATTCAACTCTAGTCAGCATATTTTTGCACCCAAAACAATTATATTATTTTTCCCAGACTCTCCCTGATTAGGCATTCAGTCACTATAGTCTGTGCACAAAAATCTCTGCTCACTGTAAGCAGTATTTCTTAGTAGTCCTTCTTGAGTAGAAAAGCTAACTTCAGACCTCACTTTGAAGTACCTAAGCAAAATAAGAATATGTAAAAATAAACAGTAAATGTTTATGAAACAATCACCATCAGTATGAAAAGAAGTTATGCTTAATCTGTTTGAATTCAGAGTAACAGGTTTAAGTTATCATTCAGCAACAACCAAAATCTCATATGTCAAAACATCAGTAAATAAAATCCTTAGATACATATCAACATGAATATACAGAACTACATTATAGTGGAATGACACTCAGATCCATTTTATACATATTTTTAATATTTCAAAGAAGAATATAAGAATGTTATTAGCCTAGTAAATTGTAAGTGATAGAGCAGCCGTCTTATTCCCACTTAACATACTTTATGTATCTTCTACTCACTGACAGCTTCCACTTTGGAATGGCTGCTTATGAATTATTCTGAAGCATCAGGGCTGTCTCATGCAAAGATGCTCTTCTAGCTTTTCTTCCCTAGTGATGTAGCATGTGTCTACCTCTTTGGAATATTATAATTTTTCCCATATTTTCCCCTATTATTTCCTTCATTCATGTGAGAGTGGAAGAACAAGTGAGCAAGGAAATTTTGTTTCTTGAGGGGCAAAGGACACTTCATAAATCATGACATAAAGTTGATAGTCTAGAGACACTAAACCAGAAACCTCCCCAAAGTAGTTAGTGGTAACTTCCATGGCTTATTAGACAGTTATTGGGTGTCAATGGAAAATTGAGACAGAAAACATATGCTTAAAAAAGAATAGAGATTAGTTTACTGTTTAAAGGTAACATATAAACACACACACACACACACACATATAATCTAAAGAAATTTGAAGAACTTATGCACAAAAAACTGATTTGGCTCTAAAACCCACTTTTTAGAATACACAATGAAAATAATTCTATTATTCTGTAGGAAAAAAAGAAAGAAAGGGAAGGGAGATAGTGTGGTAATATGGAAGAGTACTTATTATATGCCAGGCACTTTACATGTAGCATTTATTTTATTCCTCAATATATATTTATAGCATATATGCTATATGATGTTTATATGTTAAGAAATGAAAATTTAAATGGGAAATGTATCTCATTAAACATCCTGTAGTTAGTATGTGGTAAAGACTGCAGACTACCTCCTTGTCTCCACATTACCACCTCTGTAAGACAAGTACTACCCTGTCTGTGTGACAGAATCCACGCCAGCTCAGAGCAGTGAAAAAGAAAGATGCACAATAGTCAAATCCTACACATTAACTTTGAGAGAAAAAAATATCCTTCATATGAAATATGAGAGAGAGAAAATGTCATATTTCCCTTCAGAGAAAGGGTTGTTGGTCTCAGGCTGCAAAAGAGGACCTGAAGTACAAGGTCAAAGGTGTTCATTCAGCCAGCAGTTTGGTGAGGCAGATATGCAGGCAACATATTGACACTATATTAAGAAAACCACTTTTCATATTTGGGAGTTTTCCAAAAGACATGAAACATTGTCTCTTTAATCACATCTACACCCTGGAATTGATCACTTCTGCAATTGTTTTAAACGTTAGCTAGTTGAAACCGTTTCAGAAGTTACAACTTTTACTTAGAAAAAAAGTGCCAAACCTCAGAATGTAATAGGTGTAAAATCCTCACCAGCAACAAGTGTAAGAAACACACCCTAAATCCCGAGTTGAAGATCTTCGAGTAGGAATACCGTCCCAGTGTTTTCAGAAAATGAGCTCCAAGACCACTCACAACTGAATTCTTAAACCACGTAAGGAAGGAAAATGAGACACTTAAAGTTAGCAGCTGGCTCCCAAATAGCAGTAATAGTAAATTTATAAATCAGATAACTTTGGCAAGACAGCTGCTGAGAATTCTACAAATGCACCTCTGTGAACACATTCCTTTTGAAATTTTAGCAGAATTTTTCCTGTTGTATTTTTTTAAATGTAATTGTAAAGGAGAGTTTTGAAATATTTTGAGCATTTAATTAATTATAAATGGTACCCATGCTTTGTTCAAAATTATGCTTAAATTGTATTTTACAGTGAATGTTTCAATATGTCAAGTGGTGCCCATTGGTGCCTTTTTCCAGCAAATCTTCATGGGAGTATGTTTTAATGACCCTGCTCATAAAAAAGGCTCCTCCATGTCTGATAGAGTATTATTACTCTGAATGAAGAGATTCCTGTAGTAGTTAAACTGTCCACATTTGTGCTAAGTGCCTATTAAAACTGCTTTAGTCTTTGCTAAAGTCTGCTTTAGTCTTTTGTTGCTATTGTTGTTATTGTTGTTATAGTGGTGTTTTTAATTGTTCACTGATAAAACAAGTTCTTACCAATGAAAAGACATAAAGAAGGAAACAACTATAGTGGAGAATAGACATACTTTTTTTGTAAATTTTGCTCTCACTTCTCCCACTATTTTCTTTGTATTTATTGAAATGGCTCTGTAGCTCAGCAAGAGGGAAAAAAAAGGAATGAAAATTCATTTAAGTACTCTCTTTTATTTATGTTAACATTTCATCATATGCTGTTTAACAATTTACTAAATGTTTATTATGCACAGTGTTGCATTCTCATGAGGATAAATAAGTTTTTGTCAGCACTTCTTTTATGAAATCCTATGTTGGTTGTAGATTTTAAAAATTCATAATAAACATTTCCTTCAGGACTAAGCCAAGAAAGGAAATGTTTTGACACTGTTGATAAGTGAGCTTGTAACTAAAGAAATAGAAAATAAACATGTGCATAAATATTCACTTTGTGTATGTGTGGAGAAGGGAGCGGAGAGAGAGAAGGGGAGAGACAGAGAGAGAATGAGAAGGTGATTAATTCCTGGATCTTCTGATATTCTGTGTGGTTTCAGTGTTAACATTCCCACAGTTATGTCATTAGTTATATTCACAAAATAGAAATGGAAAACCAGACAATGGACCAGACAATGTCCAAGGTCCTGTCAGTTCCAAATTTTTATTACTCTATTATATTAAGAACAAAATAGAATGGAAAATAAATGTCAAATAAATATCAAAAGGTGGAGAATGACGGTCTCTAGTCCTCTCATAATAGATATCCTACATCATTTGACTTACGTGAGAGGATACAGATACATATATGCATACGTACATACATACATTTGGAATTCACCAGTTCTAAGCAATACACTGAAAAGTAACAGAATTTGGTTAGAAGGGGCCTGAAATCCTTGCATGCACATCTTAGTTACCAAAGTTATTTTTAAAGGGAATGAGAAGATTGATTGATTATTATTTGTCAAACACTCTTATAAGCCCTTATCTATTAAATTACTTAATCTTTTAAACAGTATTATAAGGTAAGTCTATTATGATGATATTCTGATTTTTCAGATTGAGAAAAATTAGAAAGGGCAGTTAGTAACTCACCAAGGTCACAGTAATCCTAAGTGGCAGAGATGGGCTTCCCAACCAAGAAGTCAGTTTCCGAGCTTAGATGGTACACTGATCGAATTCCACCTCTCAAAGAGGAGATTGTGACATGGATCACTCACTAATCAAATGCAGAAGATCATAATATATGATCAAAATGAAATGAAGAACAAGATATTTTTCTGTCTATACAAGATACTTTCCAAATATGGAAACTTCAGAAAAAGATAAGGCAGAAAATAAACATCTTCTGTAAGTCCATGGCTCAGATGTAATAGTTAATATCTTGGTGAATATTCTTATAGTTACTTTTGGTTTTACAAAGCTCTGCTTTATCAGTAGACTGAGCATTTCCTAATGTCATTAAATCTTCATTGAGAGCATGCTTTTGAATAGTCAATTAATTGTATCACAATTTATTTAATAATTGCTATATTTTGTAGATATAGGTATAGCAGGTTTACTCAGTCTTACTCAGGAGCTTAATGAGATCTTTAATACTAAATTCATTAATCTGTTTATATTAGTTTTCTATACTATATGACACATATCAGAATTTTCATGGCTAAAAATGACACACTTTTATTATGACAGTATCTATTGGTCAGAGACCAGACACAGCTTAAGTGAGTCCTTTGCTCTGGGTCTCACAAGACTGCTGTTAATATGTCCACAAGGCTGCTTTCTTTCTTTCTTTTTTTTTTTTTTAATTGGGATATAGTTGCTTTACAATGTTGTGTTAGTTTCTGCTGTACAACGAAGTGAATCAGCTATATGTATACATATATCCCCTCCCTCATGGACCTCTCTCACAACCCCCCATCCCACCCATCCAGGTCACCACAGAGCACCGAGCTGAGCTCCTTGCTCTATATAGCAGGTTGCCACTAGCTATCTGTTTTACACATGGTAGTGTATATACATATATACAGAGGAATATTACTCAGCCATAACAAGGAACAAAATTGGGTCATTTGTAGAGACCTGGATGAACCTAGAGTCTGTTATACAGAGTGAAGTAAGTCAGAAAGAGAAAAACAAATACCATACATTAATGCATATATGTGGAATCTAGAAAAATGGCACAGATGAACCTATTTGCAGGGTAGGAATAGAGAGGCAGACATAGAGAACGGACGTGTGGACACAGGATGAGAAGGGGGGGTGGGATGAAATGCGAGATTAAGAAGGCTGCTTTCTTATCTAGAGGTCCCACTGGGAGAGATTTGCTTTGAAGCTTCCTCAAGTTGTTGGCAGAATTCATTCTCTTGCTGTTGTACAACAGAGCTCTTGAAGTTCTTGCTGGCTGTGGACCAGAGGCTACCTACCCTCAATCACAAGAGGTCAGCAGTCCCTCCTTGCCATGTGGCTCTTGCCATAAACAGTTCACAAGTCATTTACTTCTTCAAGCCCAGAAAGAGAGTGAGAGAGAGAGCTGAAAAAAACAGCCTTATATAATGTTACATAATCATGGGAGTAACTTCTGTAACTTTTGCCATATTCTATTGGTTGGAAACAAGTCTCAGGTCCCATCTACACCCAAGAGAGTGGGTGGATTACTCAAAGGCATGAACATCAAGAAGTGGGGACCCTTGTCCCCCACACTTGTATTCACTCTTCCCCAGAGCTTCCTTGGTATATAGAGTTGTCCAAGAAAAAGCATCTCAAGGACAAATCATTGCTGCAAGCGAGTGCCTCTGTCTCAGTGACCTTTAATTTGAGATTCAAACAACTGTTAGTGGCCTTGTTCAGGATGTCCTAATATGTGTGGCATGTCTTTCTGGACAGGCAACTCAACGGCCCCCTCAGGAATATAAGGTTTCACAGTGCCTTCAGGGCTCCCCAGGTCAGTTTCATGTAGAACATATAATTTATATCAGGTAACACCAAATATATTTTCAAAATCTGATGGCAATCTATCTATTTCTTTTGTGTGTCTTTGCAACAAGTACCCAGATTACAAATCTATATTGTTAATAGAGATTATGTGATTAACATTACCTTTTTTCCCCTCAAAGGCCAAATTTCTCCATACTAAAATATCTATTAAATAGACCATCTCTTTATTATTCATTTATTCATTCATTTGTTTATTTAATGAATGCTCTTGAGTTGCCTACTCTGGTTCAGCCACCTTGCCAGAAGCTGAGAATATAATGGAGAACAAGATATGATTTCTGCCACAAAAAGGTGAGAATCTATTGGGGGAAAATAGACAAAAACAACTAGACAAAAAACTGGAATAATAATTAACCGCTTGATGATGATAAGAGATATGAAGTAAACTAACAGGATGCTGTGTCAGAGAATAAGGTGAGTCTGATCTCATTAGTGCATCCCAAACAAAGAGGCTTAGGTTGTATTTGTCTGGGTGCCACCCCAAAGGCATTTCAATCCAGATGTTCAAAGAGCTTAACCAAAACTGGTTGAGCAAAGGCCATAGCCTTTCTTCATTTTCCCTAAGCAACACATGGGCATGCATTGTTTTAAAACACAAAGTTATTCTGGATTCAGTAGTCACATAGAAAAAAAGAGATTATATGACTGTTCTTATTGCCACTCTTCTCCTTTAGAGACAGGGTTCTCTTATATGCCTAGACATACAAAAAACAGTGTGAGTTTAGATAAGCTCTTCAGATCATTACTGACCTGCTTGACCTCAGCTTGGGCTGTACCACTGTCCACTCTGGAGAAGGTCTATAAGCACAGAGGGAGGTCACTATCACTATTTCCAAATCAGTAAATATGCACCCATCCATCCCAATCATTTCACCCACTTGTCTTGGTGAAGGAACTTCAGGATTTCTTTAGTGGGCTCTTTAAAATCTGAAGTGCTTAGAGAGGGGAAAGATAAATTAGGAGTTTGGAATTAATATATACACACTACTACATATAAAATAGATAATCAACAAGGACCTACTGTATAGCACAGGGAACTCTACTCAGTATTCTGTAATAACCTATATGGGAAAAGAATCTGAAACAGAATGGGTATATGTATATGAATAACTAAATCACTTTGCTGTACAGCTGAAACTAGCACAACATTGTAAATCAGCTATTCTCCAATATAAAATAAAAATTAAATTAAAAAAATAAAAATCTAATGCTTAATTTGGGACAAAATTTAAGTGATATGGACAAGCAATAAAAGAAATTATCTGGGCAAATCATCCCTTACCAGAAATCCCATATCTTTATTTCTGTAAATTTGAGAAATTCATGAGTTTTTGATCCCCACACCCTTCCCAACATACACATCTTAAACCTGGTACGTGATATTCCAAGGCGTAACTGAACAATTGTAACTTAATGAGTCAGTAATATTGCTCAAGATATGATCATAGAAAAATCTTTAATAATTCCATTTGATAGTGAGAGCCTCTGTAGAATCAAAATAACATAAGCAGTGAGTAATATGTAGAGATCAAGTATTTTCTAAGTGAATTTTGTCCTATCGCAAATCCACACGTTAATTTGGAAAGAAAAGTTATCTTTACATTATTCAGGCTTTGCATTCAGAAACTTGATATAACTCTCTGTTTACCTAAATACTTTATCTTTCTCAGTAAAGTTTTATAAACTTCTCCCTATAGGTCTTACCCATTTTCTTGTTAGGATTATTTTTAAATAATATATACGTTTTTTTGGTTGCTATTGAGTATAAGCAATGGTTCCTATTTATTTTATCTTCTAACGGTCACCTCTGGTTGATAGCAATTGACTTTTGCACATTTACCTTATATTTGACCATTACTAACCATACAATTTTGACAGTCTCTTAAATGGAAACAACATTCACAAAAGTTATGTCAAAGGTCATTAACACTAGTTTAGATCTCCATTTTTACCAACTAGTTATTTCAGAGGATTTTTAATTTTTGAGTAGTTTATTTAAAGTTTTAGTATTATTTTGTGTTTTAGAGCATCTAAAGTTTTAAAGCATTTCTCAATTTCAACATTGAGAAGAATACAGAGATAATTTTTGATTCACCATAAGCATACATTTTGTATATGTCCCCTGGGACTTTAAACATCTTTTTTTCTTTGCTCCCTCTATCTGGTCTTATGCTTCATGGTATATTTCTTTATCAATGTAAAGTTTCAGGGCTATAGAGATAATTTAAAACTTTAAAAACTACACTTCCACCCACATATCTTCGATTGTAAACACCAAAACTGAGGTACCCCTTTTGGTCCATCCCCTTAGATTTCTTCTCTCCACTTTCCTCGCTTCCTAGCTGCATCACTCTAAATTTAGTTATAAAATATTATTTTAAAATTATTTATATAAAATTATCATATCTACAATTATTTAAACTTGACAAAATGTTTAATTGGCAGTAATATATATTACAAGCCCTTTTATATTATTATTCTCTATTTTGAGCTTTTAGTTTTGTTTCCTCTCAAAATCCAGAAGGCATTGTGCTGTATAATTTTGAGTCTTT
The DNA here is from genome assembly GCF_026419965.1 of Kogia breviceps. NCBI lineage: Eukaryota > Metazoa > Chordata > Mammalia > Artiodactyla > Physeteridae > Kogia > Kogia breviceps. The sequence continues at coordinate 31,894,105 of NC_081325.1, forward strand.
GCATAGTCTTTGCACAAGAAATGAGAGTGTAGAGCATACAACCATTTGCCTGCAATAAATAAAAGACTCTAGCAGTATACCATTAATAAAAATGTTCAAGTATTTGCAAACATACATTCAGGATTGTACAGTATGTAGTATATTTTAAATGATTAGTCTTAATTAAGCTAAGTATAACTATCTAATAATAGAAGTCCTGGAAAAATTTTTTTCAAAGACTAAATGCTGTATAAAATCTATAAAAGTCTAGGAATGTCCTCGACTAGAGATTTTTATGAGGAACAAATGAAACATTTAACTGACTCCAGTCTTCCCCTCACGTTCTTTTGAGTAAAACACCTGTGGTTTCATCTGCTAAATCTTTGCTCAGGGTGATAGGTGAACACAGACTTTCTTCTTTTTGTACTTAAACATCTTCAGAAACATAAAGACCATTTGTACCCTAAGTTAGGTCACATACAAGTAAAGATTCTCCTGCCATGTAGCCCCACCCACCGCCCAGTTACATAATACCGTACTTTGATTTCCATCTGACTTTTTTCCCTTGGCTTTAGTATATGGCTCTGCCTCTGTGATTTAGGCCACCCTGGAACTTGTCACTAGCAAAGACTCTTTATAACTCTGATTCCCACTTCTCTCAACAATTACACCCTGCAAGAGGTCAAAATGAATATTCCAGGGGCCTTACACACGCTGCCTGCTACATCGTCAGTCATGTGCATCCCAGATGTTACACTTCGGCAGAGCAGCACTTCTCTGGGAAATATTCAGGGCTGTTATTTTTCACTTTCTTAGCAACGAGGCAAACGAGGGAGGAAGTATCTTTCCTTTCATTTAACCTCTAGGTCTGTTTTGCTTACTTTGCAGTTGGACCAAGAGAAAGCATCTTAGAAAATGTATCTTTGATAGTATGACTAGTCTCTAGATAAAGCACTCCTCATATTGTTCAAAAATGCAATTTGTAGAAACGGGGAGCTTCTGTGGGAGAAATGAAGTACGAAAGGTCTTTCTTTCCCAAGGGATACTTTATTTTGTATTTTCTCACCAGTCTGTCTCTTCTCCATGCTACTGGAGATGAATCCAGTGTGGGTTTCCACTTTGAAGGAGCCCTCCTTTATTGAAGGTAGAATGAAGAGTAAGGAGCCATGATATGGGCAGTTTAAGTGAGTTTCACTCTAAAAATTGGATTAGAATTGCCAGATTAAATACAGGATGTCTAGTTAAATTTGAATTTCAAATAAACTATAAATACTATTTAACTGTAAGTATGTTCTAAATATTGCAAGTACATACTTATACTTAAAAATCATTCATTTTTTAATCTGAAATTCAGTTTTTTTCTGTAATTGTTTTTATATTTTTATTTTCTAACACTGCCAACCTTAGATTTGACTAAAGGGCAATAGTGACGTGTTGCTCATCTGAATTCATAACAGTAGGACAGGAAATGGTATAGAGACTTAAAACCAATTTCCAATCCTGGTTAGAGACTGCATACTTGCATTTAGGGATGTATACCTTTTAAATACCCATGGGGTCTGGAGAGGTGGAAAAAGGAGGGGTGATTTACAACAGGCTTGTTGAGGCTTGGGAGATTAGAATCCAGATGAAACGTCAATACTAAAAATGATACTAATAGTCCCCTCCTTGCCCCGATATCGCTTTAGGTAATCAACCTTGTCAATGGGAGGGATTAAGAATAAAAGTATCAGGCTTCCCTGGTGGCGCAGTGGTTGAGAGTCTGCCTGCCGATGCAGGGGACGCGGGTTCAGTGCCCCGGTCCGGGAAGATCCCACATGCCGCGGAGCGGCTGGGCCCGTGAGCCATGGCTGCTGAGCGTAAGCGTCCGGAGCCTGTGCTCCGCAACGGGAGAGGCCACAACAGTGAGAGGCCCGCGTACCGCAAAAAAAAAAAAAAAAAAAAAGAATAAAAGTATCTGCTTTCACACAATCCCACCAGCCTCAAAGTATGACCTGTAATGTGTATTAACATAAGTTTTAGACAGTCTTATATCTCTCAGGTCTCAGATCATCCACTGTAGATAGCCTTCTACTTATCACCTCCCACTTCCATTTTTGTGTCTCTCCCTCACTAGACTGAGAGCTCTTTGAGGACAAGGACCATTTCTTATTCACCTCTGTGTCTTAAGAATCTAGCAACCAGTGAGGCTCAAGAATTATTTGTTGAGTGAATAAAGAAGTAAAATCTGAAAACAAGAACCACTCAACAGATTTTGAAGTAAGGAGAGTCATGAAATAATTCCAAAATGCACAATTACAAACCTTTAAATCAATATCAGAAAATCGCTAAACTAAGATAAGATTTAAGAAGAATTAGGTCATAAGACACTTCAAGTGTTTGAGCCTCACGCTAGAAAAAGTGGTGTATTTAAGCTGAGGAATGTACTTCAGCTTCAATGTGGACATTTCACTTACTGCCATCTTGTTAAGTCCTCTTCTTGGGAACGTAACACATTAAACACAGGTAGATATTTATCAAATAAGCTTCCTCAATTTAGGAATAAAATAAAGCAATTAAACTATATCCCACTGCATGATTTAAGTCTCATTTAAATTTGAATGATTATTTATAGTTCATGGCAATTTAAAGTGCCACTGTGTTTTAGAAAATCAGTTTAAAAATCTTTAAAATATTCATACTATTTAATTCAAAAATTCCACTTACAAATTAATTCAAGTATGAAAGCTGTTTTATCTACAAAGAAACATGTCTATTCATTATATATTGCAACAAATCACAGGAAACAACCTAGGTAACCTGCAAGCAGAAAATGGTTAAATAAATTTTAACACCTATGTTCGATTGGAAATTATTTAGCTATTTAAACTATTATTTAGGGACTTCCCTGGTGGCACAGTGGTTAAGAATCCACCTGCCAATGCAGGGCACACGGGTTCGAGTCCTGATCCAGGAAGATCACCTATGCCGTGGAGCAACTAAGCCAGTGTGCCACAACTTCGGAACCTGCACTCTAGAGCCCATGAGCCACAGCTACTGAGCTCACATGCCACAACTACGAAGCCTGAGTGCCTAGAGCCTGTGCTCCGAAACAAGAGAAGCCACTGCAATGAGAAGCCCGCGCACCGCAATGAAGAGTAAACCCTGCTTGCCGCAACTAGAGAAAGCCCGCGCGCAGCAACAAAGATCCAACGCAGCCTAACATAAATAAATGAATAAATTTAAAATATTGTTTAGAAAAACACGTTACACATGAAACTATTTATAATGTTACATAATTAAAATAAAATATAACCAAAATGTAATTTATTAAAAAAAAAACAGGAAAAGTAATTACAGGAAGTAGAACAAAATGACATTTTAAAAAATGGTTATTCAATGTTCTTTAAGTTCCAGTCATTTTTCTAAGTATTTTAAATACGTCAACTCATTTATGCCCTTTAACAACCCCATGAAGTAAGTACCATTATTATTGCCATCTTACAAATGAGGATGTTATTCACAAGGATGTCAAATAACTTGCTTAAGTCAGACAGCCAATCAGTAGAAGAGGCAATATTCAAACCCAGGCAGCCTAGAGCCAGAGACAACACTCACTGGCACAGCTATAATTATGTATCTAGGTTGGCATTTATCACTTTTTTTTTACATTTTATCTATGTTGTGTCACATTTCTTGGGAAATAATTATATAGAGAAGTCTATTATCCAATATTGAATAACAATATCTAATTTTTAAATGAATGAAATTCAATAAATCAGAACTTCAAGACATTAAGATGGACAGTGCTCTTTCATCTGAACTTGAACTTCCCTGTTCTCTTTTATGGAGCAGTCTTTGGTACCCAGATGTCTAAATGCTGAGCAGTGAGATCCAAAATTTATGTTGAATTCTTCTCTCTATGTCAGATAGCATACCAGGGTATCATTTAATTGCAGTACCAGGAGGATAACTGAAAAACATGAGATCACGCTGAAGCCATAGGTGGAGATCAGCCAAGTGAAAAGGAAGTAGGTGTCTAAGTTAGATGGCAAAGGACACAACTAATAGTTCCCTAGATTTGCACAGGAGCCTCCTGGGGCTCATGTACCCACTTCCCAGCAGGTGTGCAGCCTGATACCTGAGAGAGCAAGATGAGCTAAGGAACCTCAGCTAGTAGCTGGAAACAAGGTTGCTACCCCAGGGAAGAGAGGGATATGGCAATGCTCCCACACCTCCCTGAAGAGTGCTGTCCCATTTCCCTTGGTCTCTGCAAGGTGCACTATAAACAAGCCCTGGAAATGCATCTGTTCTACTGTCATTTCCATCCTAGCATGGCACTTTAGTGGCCTTGTTTCAAGCCATACTAAGTTCAAAATCCTCACACTAAAACACAATCTAGGTACACTTTATTCCACTCTGTTCCAATGATTGAAACCACAAATGTGAGCACTTCTCTATATAATCCACCTTTCTTTTCTTTATTGTTGTCTAATGTACTTTGGCATCATCCAATCAAAATTATAACAGATGGCTAAGGTTTATCCTCCTTTACAAGATGAGCAGAACTCACAATCTCATTCTATACAAGAATGACTCTAAAGTATCCAATCAGGTGAGTTATCAAGACACCTAGCTTTCTAGTCTCATTCATATGTTTCAGAAGCACTCCTAACTCCATTCCCCTATTTTTTTAAGTATTATTGAGTATTGTCAAAGAGAAAGGATATCTGAACTAAGGTGTTAGCAGTGAAACAGTATAATTCAGTGTATATATTCAACACCTAGGCTAAGTGCTATCACAGTATCAACTTGCTAGAAGGAAATATCCCTCTTGGAAATAATTGCCATATCATGTCCTCTTACCACCAAGTTTCCTTCACTTGATATTTTCTTAACACAAATAATGTGTATACATTGCCAAACACTTTAATCTTATTATCTCTTGGTAACAGCTTGAAACAATGAAATACAACTATGATTTATTTTACTAAATAACTGACTTATCAAGTGCTATAGGACCAGTATTGAGATCACTCTCACAGGCCATTACAATTTCAAATATTATGTTTCCTCACCCCCACGCATTAGATGGGTATATTGCAATACATGGCTATTATATATGTATATTTCCAAGAATTTTGTTTCATGTGCTGAAAGAGATTTTAGGGTTGTTGTGTTTTATATACCTAAACAGATTTTAGGGTTGTAAACCATCTTTGTCAAGTGCCTTATTACTATAGAAATTAGACCTTAGCTGACACTATTTGCTCACAGTAATGTCCTATACAAACACACATGCAGGTAGGGTGTTCTAAATGACATTAGTACTAAATCTTGATAACTGCCACAACATAATCCTGCTGTCTATTGAGTGAACTATATGTCAACACTGGGTACACTTGGCTAAATTCTCAATGTGTGGCAATTATGGATGTGACAAAACTAAGCTCTTCTGGAAGGTTTCAATCTGTATAAGCTTAGCATCTGTATCTGAGTTTATTCTATATCACAAGTTGACTGTAGCATTCATGAAAGGAAGTACTGCTACAGATACTCACAATATTAATTCTACATCTTTCTTAATGACACTTCCCGATTAATGTTTAATACAATGTACTAACACAGCCTTCACTGGGAGAGGAGGGCATCATAATGCTTGAATTCCAGCCACACAGTGGCTACTAATTGTCACGAGCCCTGTATAACCCATTTAACTTTTCTGGAGTTAGTTTATCATGTCTAAGCTATTTTGTAGCTCTCAAATCCACAAGCCCTTATATCTCTTCTAAAGAAAACTCTGGGTTTCTATTTTTCATCCAACAAATAATTTTTAACCCCCATTCCTATGTAAGCAATGCAAGATGTGTAGTTTTACACATACTTCTTTCACAGAGATTACACACGCATATGCCAAGACATACAAAAAATGCAAGAAATTAAAGAGGACTGTAATTAGTACCATAGGAAAGGTATATAAAAAATGCTCTGGAGTTTCAAGGAAAGAGCAGCAGACTATTTCCTACAGTCAACAAATATTAATAAAGGTCTACCAGATGTCAGATAATGTGCTCAAGCCTTGGATTTCATGGATAAAAAGTAGGCCTGCTTCTAATACTTGTTCAGCCCAGAGCAAGAATATATAAATAGAGACCTCAATATCACATGCCTGAATATTTAGAAATTGGCCTAACAAACATTTAAATAAAGTATGTTTCATCATCCTACCTTGATGAGCATAATTTCACAATGACCTGGAAGATTGGATTCACATTAGAATTCTCAGACTTCCTTGCCTCTGGGTTTCAGCCCTTACTGCTACATCTTCTTCCCTTATTTTTCTATCTTTGGTTCTACTTCATTCCTTTTGGGTCCTCATGTGTCCTTGTGAGAACACTCCAGCCTGTGTATCCAAGATCTTTCAGTGAAAGCCAAAGCTCCCACTAAAAAGCTGAAGAGGGTTTTAATAGACAGCATAAAAAACATTCCAGGTAGAAAAAAATAATTATTAAAACCTTTGCTGGAAGGAAGTTTCCAGGCTTGGTTGCAGAATGTTGAATTGTTCAGTTTTGCTAAAGTTTCAACAAAAGGAAAATATTAATGCTAAACCCATAAAAAAAAGCCTAGATCATAATGTCAAAGGCTAAAAAGTTTGAAATTTGTTTGGTAAGCAAAGAAGAGAGATTTGAAGGTTATTGAGCAGGGGTGACATAATCAAAGCTGTACTTTAAGAAGATTAATTTGGCAGCCAAATGCAGAATGAGTAGATTAGAAACGAGACTGGAGGCAGGGAGAAGAGTTATAGCAATAGTTTAGGTAAACAGTAATAAGACTGTTAACTAGGTCTAGGGTAATGTACAGGAAGAAAGGGCAGCATGAGGCAGTAGGGAGAAGGAATTGACAGCCCCTGATGAATCATTGGTAATGGGAGGAAGAAGAGAGATAAATCAAAGAACATTCAGAGGTCTTGAGCTTCTGTGACTAAAAATGAATATTGGAAATCATCAGCAAGAAATCAGAAGGAGGAGCTAAACTGTAAGGTGAAAATGATGAGCAGCATCCTTGTATGTTGTGTTAGCAACATTGGCAAACCTCCCCTCATGTGAAAATGCCATTGCAAACTTGGAAATGAAGGACTGGGGTTTGAAGAACCATCAGGAAATCACACAAAGAGATAACTAAGTTTGAAAAAATAAAAATAAAATTATGATACAAAAGATAAACTCTATTAAAATACAATGTAGATTATAAAGCATTCTTAATAGAAAATGTCTAAAAATATTATAGAAAAACACAGAAAAGAGAAAAAAAGCAAAAGATTTGAAAAGTCAATTTCCAAAAGAAAGAAAAATAATTCTACTAAAATATGAAAAAAATATTTATCCTTTTTTTGTTACTAAAATTGCAAATCAAAATCTAAGTTAACATTTTGATTTGAAATTAGCAAAAATTTCAATATGTAATAATACCCATGTACATGAAGGAATGGAGATTATGAAACTTTATATAATTTTAGTGGGAGCATAAATTGGTGTATATTTTCAACAATTTGTCAACCTGTATTGATTCTTAAGTATTCATGACCTTTAGTCTTATAATTCAATTTAAAGAAATTTAACCAGAATGTGATTTAGAAGACAAAACAATTGTACATAATCTACATAGCTAATGTTTAGAATGGTATTTTTTTTAATTTAAAATTTCAATTTCTTATTTTCTGATAGTAAAACAATCATTGAATTTCCCTTTCTTTCCTTGGCTATCATAATATGAAATAAAATATAATCAAAAGATAAACTTCAATCTTTGTGGAGCCAGAAGATATCCGTAACCCTAAACATAATAAAGGTTAAAGAAGAATGCAGAAAGATGCTAAAAAAGGACAGCAAGGTTGCAGATCTCGGACAAAACCAGCAAAGTGTAGTTTTCCAAAGTAGAAGGCATACACTGGTGGAAGAAATCCAGCAATCTGTTATTTACAAAATAAGGACAAGGTGGTAGCAGGAAGCTTCCTGGACCTAGATTGGCAGCAAGTTGATGCCAGAGAGATTAACTTGTATGAGGCATTTCAATGGCAAAAGAATTTTGCCATTGAAAAATTGTTTTCAATTTTTCAAGAAGCAGTCTGTCAGCAAGGCAGAGCAAAAGAGAGAAATTCTACATTTTTGGCAACCCTACAGCTTCTGATCTCCTTGGACCAGTTGAAGATAAGAGCCAAACATTTTACTTACATGTAATGCAGCTACAAAGGAAACTTCATTATGAACCAGAATACCTGGTAGTGTGAAACATGGCTCTACTTTGACCCCCATGTGATCCTCCTGCAAATACTGGTCTAACAATTTATTTCAATCAAATATGTAAAATTTTAAAAAGAAACAGACCCAGAATCTGGCTAAGCTGTTTAGTGGGATGCTTTTCCTCTATAAGGCCAGTCTGTAAAGATTGGGAGAGGTCTCTTCTTTGTCTAATGTGCAGACACCAACATACATATCCAAGGAAATGAAGAATCAGACAAAGATGTTCCAAAGGAACAAGATAAATCTCCAGAAACTGAATCTAATAAAATGGAGCTATAAAATTTACCAGAGAGAAAATTCAAAACAATTGTCATAAAGATGCTCACTGAAGTCAAGAGAATAATTCATAAACAAAGTGAGATTTCAACAAAGAGATAGAAAGTATAAAAAAGGACCAAACAGAAATCAAAATGCTAAAGAATGCAATAACTAAATTGAAAATTTCACTAGAGTAGTTCAACAGCAGAGTACGTCAGGTAGAAGAAAGGACTGGTAAACTTAAGGACAAGCCATTGGAAAAAAATTCAAAGGAGTAAAAATTTTAAAAGAAAAAAAATGAATAAAGAAAGCTTAAGGAACTTATGAGACAACATTAAACAGAAGTGTATACATTATCAGAGCCTCAGAAGGAAGAGAGAAACAGAAAAAATCAGAAAGATTATTCAAAAACATAATAGCTGAAAATTTTCCAAATCTGAGTAAGAAAATGGACAAAAAGATTGAAATCATATCAATATTTTTAATGAATACAATGGAGTGAAACTAGAAATCAATATCAGAAGGAAAACTCAATTCACAAATACACAGAAATTAAACAACACACTTTTGAACAATCATTGGGTCAAAGAAGAAATCAAAAGAGAAATCAGAAAATATCTCAAAATAAATAAAAATGAAAACACATTATACCAAAATTTATGGAATATAGTAAAAGCAATATTAAGAAGGACGTTTATTACAATAAATGTTTATTTAAAAAATAAGGAACATCACAAACAACTAAACTTTACATCTCAAGGAGCTCATGAAGAACAAAGTAAACCCAAATTTAGTATAAGGAAGGAAATAACAAAGATTAGAGCAGCAATAAGCAAAATAGAAAGTTAAAATTAAAAATAGAAAATTCAATAAAACTGAGGGGTTTTTTGAAAACATAAACAAAATCACAAAACGCTTAACTAAAGTAATTAAGAAAAAAAGACAAATAAATAAAATCAGAAATAAAAGAGATGTCATTACAATTGATGCCACAGAAATAAAAGGATAATAAGATACTACTATAAACAATTATTCACCAGCAATCTATAACCTAGAAGAAATGGACAAATTCTGAGAAAAATACAATCAACCAATGTTAAATAATGAAGAAATAGAAATTCTAAACAGATCTACAACTAGTATGGAGATTGAGTGAGGAATCAATCTTCCCCTACCCACCCTCAACAATGATAAGTCCAGGACCAACTGGCTTCACTAGTGGATTCTATGAAACATTTAAAGAAGAATTAAAGCCAATTGTTCTCAAAATCTTCCAAAATATTAAATAGGAGGGAACTTTTCCAAATGCATTTTATGAAGTCATCATTACTTTGTTTCCAAAGCCAAAGACATAACAAGAAAAGAAAACTACAGGCCAGTTTCTCTGATGAATATAGATGCAAAAATCCTTAACAAAATACTAGCAAACCAAATCCAGCAGCACATTATAATGATCATATATCATGACCAAGTGGGATTTATCCCTGAGATGCAAGGATGTTTCAACATATGAAAATCAATTAATGTGATACCCAATATTAACAGAATAAAGAATTAAAATCACATCATCATCTCAATAGATGGAGAAAAAAAACATTTGACAAAAATCAACACCTGTTGATAAAAGAATGTATAGAAGAAATGTACCACAACCTAATAAAGGCTATGTATGAAAAGTTAAAAATTACCATCATAGTCAATGGGGAAAAACTGAAATCTTTCCCTCTAAGATCTGGACCAAGGCAAGGATGCCCACTATCACCACTTACCTTCAACATAGTACTGGAAGTCCCATTCAGAGCAATTAGGCAAGTAAAGGAAATAAAATGCTTTCCACTTTCCAAACTGGAATGGATGAAGTAAAATATCCGCTTTTAGCAGATGATACGATCTTATATAGGGAAAACACTAAAGACTCCATTAAAAAACTGTTAAAACTAATTAAAAAATTTAGTATAGATGCAGGATATAAAAATTAACATACAAAAATCAATTACAATTTCTATTAACAATTAACTATCTGCAAATGAAATTAGAAAAACAATCTCATTTACAATAGTATCAAAAAGAATTAAATACTTAGGAATAAAGTTAACCAAGGAGAAGAAAGACTTGTATACTGAAAAATACATAGCACTGATGAAAGGAATTTTAAAAGACACAAACAAATGAAAAGAAATCCCATATGTTTGGACTTAATAATACTGTTAAAATGTTCAGTATCTAAAGTAATCTACAGGTGCACTGTAATCCTTATCAAATCTTAATGAAAAGTTTTTACAGAAATAGATAAAAGCAACTCATATAGAACCACAAAAGATCAAAATCAGCCAAATCCATCCTAAGAAAAAAGAACAAAACTAGGGGTATCACACTTCTTGATTTCAAAATATGTTATACAAAGCTACAATAATCAAAATAATCTGGTGCCTGCATAAAATTAGACCAGAGACCAATGGAACAAAATAGAGAGCTCAGAAATAAGCTCATAAATATGTGGTCAACTGATTTTCAACAGGTGTCAAGAAGGCACAGTTGAGAAAGCACAGTCTCTTCAACAAATGATTTCAGGAAAACTGAATATCCATATGCAAAAGAACAAAATTGAAACTTTATCTTATACTAAATACAAAAATCAACTCAAAATGGATTTAAGATTTGAATATAAGATTTGGAAGTATAAAACTTATAGAAAAACTTTATGAAATTGGATTAGCAATGATTCTTGGACATGACACCAAAAGCACGAGTAAAAAAAAGCTAAAATGCATCAAAAAAAATAGTTCTCCCAACAAAGGAAACAATCAACAGTGTGAAAACGTAGTCTATGGAATGGGAGAAAAAATTCACAAACCATATATCTGATAAGGGTTAATATCCAAAATATTTAAAGAACTCCTACAACTCAATGGCAAAAAAAAACAACTCAACTTAAAAATGAACAAAAGACTTGAATAGGCATATCTCCAAAGAAGACATACAAATGTCCCAAAAAGCATGCGAAAAGGTGTTCAATATCATTAATTCTTGTGGTGCAAGTCACACCACAGTGAGATATCACATCATACCTGTTAGGATGGCTATTATAAAAAAAAAAAAAAAAAAAAAACATAAGTAAACATGTGTTGCTGAGGATGTAGAGAAATTTGAACACTTGCACACTGTGCATGGGAGTGCAAAATAATGAAGATTCTATGGAAAACAGTAAAAGAGTTTCTCAAAAAATTAAAAATAAAACTACTGTATGATCCAACAAGCACATTTCTGGATATTTATCTAAAAGAACTGAAGTCAAGATCTCAAAGTGATACTAGTACTTCCATGTTCATGACAGCACTATTCATGACAGCACTATTTAATAGAACCAAGATGTGAAAGCAACCTAAGTGCCCACCCACAGATGAAAGGATAATGAAAATGTGGTATATACATACAGTGGAATACTACACAGCTTTTAAAAAGAAGGAAATTCTGTAATATGAGACAACATGGATAAACCTTGAGGACATTATGCTAAGTGGAATAAGCCAGTCACAGAAAGACTGATACTTCCTGATTCCATTTGTGTGTGATATCTAAAATAGTCAAAATCATAGAATCAAAGAGTTGAATGATGGTTGCTAGGGACTAGGGAGAGGGTGAAATGGGAAGTTGCTGATCAAGGAACACAAAGTTTCAGTTTAGCAAGAGCTGCTACACAACATTGTACCTATAGTCAACAATAATGTACACTTAAAATTTTGTTAAGCAGGATGATCTTATATTCAGTTTTCTTAACCACAATAAAATGAAATTTTTAAAAATAAATAAAGAAAAAATGGTTCTGGATCCCAGTGTGGGTCTTTCAGCATCAACTCTAGAGAGGTGCTCACAACTCCCTATACCTTACTGTATTTATTTTCTATTGCTGTATAAAAAATCAACACAAACTCTGTGACTTAAAACAATATCCACTTATTATCTCACAGTCTTAAGTCCAGGTAAACTCAGCTAGTTTCTCTGCATAGCGCTGAAATCAAGATGTTGGCTGGACTAGATTCTTATATGAAGTCTCTGGAAGAATTCACTTTCAAAATCATCCAGACTGTTGACAGAAATTATTTTCTTGCAGTATCATTCTGAGGTCCCCTTTCCTTGCTGGCTGTCAACCAGAGTCCACCCTCTTGTCCTAGGGGCTGCCCAGATTCCTTGACTAATGGCCCTCCTCATCTTCAACCTAGTTAACATAACATCAAATCCCATTCATGCTTTGAATCTCTCTGACTTCCTCTTTTGCCACCGGACAGAGAAAATTCTCTGTTTTTAAGGGCTTCTGTGATTAGATTAGGCCCATCTGGATAAACTCCCTTTTAAAGGTCAACCATGCTATTGTTATAGGTTGAAATATGTTCCTCCAAAGAGATATGCTGAAGTCCTAACCCCCAGTACCTCACAATGTGAATTTACTTAGAAATATGGGTATTAAAAGGTTATCAAGTTTAAAATGAAGTTAAGGTGGGCCCTAATGCAATGTAAAAAGGGGGAATTTGGATACAGTGACAGACGCTTATAGAGGGAAGATGGTGTAAAGAAGCCACACAAAAAGAACTCCATGTGAAGACAGAAGCAAAAATCAAACTGAGGCAGCCACAAGCCAAGGAATGCCAATGATTTCCCACCAGCACCACCACAACTACCACCAGAAGCTGGGAAGAGTCAGGAAGGGATTCCACCCAGTCAGAGAGAGTATGCTCTGGCTGACATCTTGATTTCAGACATCCAGGTTCCAGAACTGTGAGACAATAAATTTCTGTTGTTCAAAAGGAAAAGAAAGGAACAGAGAGGAGAGGAGAGGAGAGGAAAAGACACAGTCAGGATTGCAGTGAGGACTTGGGAAAAGAGAGGTAATAAAAGTCAAAATTATCAAAGACTCAAAAGACAGTGATAGCTGAAAAAGAACACAGAACAAATGTAATTTTAAAACATTTTAAAATAACTTTTAAGAATATTATTATAAAATTTCTAGAAATAAAAGATGACCCAAATATATAGACTGGAACATTGCATCATGTCTCAGAAAAAGCTGATCTGGGACCATCAATACTGAACCACATGCTGGTAGAAATTTCTGGACTTCAAAAATGAAAGAGAAAAAATTACTAACATTTAACTTCAAAAAGAGTGAAAACATGAATAGTTGTATAACCATTTAAGAAAGTAGAAAGGTCTTTGCTTTATAAAGAAACTGGCCCAAGTAGGGTTACAAATGAGTTTTACTGAACTTAAAATGAACAGCTAACTCTTATGTCTATGAAAACACTCAGAACAGAAAAATAGAAAGATTCCATGTCTGTCATAAGAAACTAACATAAATCTAGTTAAAGGCTGTTAAACATAACACCCCAAAATAAAAAGTAGACTAATACACATTTACAAACTAAAATAAAATATTAATAAATTAAATGTTATTAAATGTTAAATGAATTTAAAGAATAATACACCACAATCAACATAGTAACCCAGAATACATGGAAGTTTACAGTAGGAAATCTATTAATAAAAATTTTGACATTGTTCAATGTCAAATGTTAACAGCTCCATGAAGAAAAATAAACAAATAAAGAAAAAAAGACAACAAATTCTGATTCTAAAATGAAAGGAAAGTATGTCAGATCAGATATTATCTATAGAAATTTATAAGGAAAACATTATAACCTGAAAAAAATAAGAAATAATCATATTAAAATTTGGATTATCATACCATCATTCACTATTTTAAGAACAGTTTTAGAAAGCACAATAAAACTTGAAAAATAAATTATCAATATGCTTATTAAAAAGAAAGGAGCATAAAGATATTGCTTATATGTGGAATCTAAACAAGGCTACAAATGAACTTATCTACAAAACAAAAATAGAGTTACAGATGTAGAAAATAATTTTATGGTTACCAGGAAGTAAGGCAGGGGAGGGATAAATTGGAAGATTGGGATTGACACATACATACTACTATATATAAAATAGATAACTAATAAGGACCTACTGTATAGCACAGGGAACTCTACTCAATACTCTGTAATGATCTATATGGGAAAAGGATCTAAAAAAGAGTGGATATATGTATATGTATAACAGAGTCACCTTGCTGTACACCTGAAACTAACAACATTGTAAATCAACTATACCCCAATAAAATTTTTAAAAGAAAAGGAATCTAACTTTCACTATTTACAATGAGCTCACATAGATTAAAAGGCCAACAAACTCATAAAAGCATAAATAGATTTACAAAAAATTTGTGAACTGCAAATTAAAATAACATAAAAATTGGAATAGAAAAATTTTTCAAAGGTAGAAAAGAAAAAATATTTTCTGAAATAAAGGAGAAATTTAATATGTACAAGGGAACAGCATCTCTTGGAAATATGTATGCCTAACAGCTAGTATTATGACATGGCCTAGCAATGTTATTGGATTTAATATATTAAATAAGAAAGTCACCTATAGGAGGAAAAAATTAAAGTAAAAATGAAACAATAATCAAGTAGACAAAAGAGGACATAGAAAACTTAATAATATAAAAGGTAACATACATATTTGTGTATGAATGTATATATATATTCCCTATTCTAAAAGCAGGGTAATGTATGATCATTTCAAAGACACAAAAATTTAATTAAACTAAAAAATTGAATTTTAAATTTTGAAATATAGCTACTTCCTCTAGTTTTCAAAATCTGAGCATCTAAAAAAATTAAGCCTATCCCTTTATTATTAAAAAAAGACCTACAGATGCTCTGAGGTACATTCTCCCTAGCTACAGCAAGCTCAGTAAAACTACTTTTATTCTGGACCACAGGTGTATTTCTGCTGGTCTTTGGCTGTGGATTTTAATACCTGCCTCAAAGAAGTTGTTAAAAAGATTTATGTGCATCCTTAATATGAAATAGTCTGCAATTTTAATAACATGAACAGATCTCCAAAACATATTTTTACATGAAAAGGCAAGTTGCAGAGCTGTATGAAAACTATGTCCAATTCATATTTTAAAAATAATTACATGTGTAAAAGAATTCATGCAAATAAATACATTGGAAATGTACTCAAATTTGAATATCAAATTTTCCAGGGGAGGAGAGAAGAGTAGAAAGATCTGAGTAAAACTTAGATGTTTTATTCCATATACTTCTGGAATGTTTGGATATTTCAATAAAAGTATTTTCATTTATTCTGTGTTTAAAAATCAAAATACATTTTTGAAAGGATTATCTGACAAAGACCGAAGTTAGACATCTCCAAGAGCTAACTACTTTAATAATTATGCAATTTTTCTGGTTAATTTTTATTCAAAAGCAGAGTAAGAAATAGTCTCTAAGTTCAGAGGGAAAGGGGAGATACTGAAAGTATTTACCCCATCTACTAACTGATGGATGAAAGAATACCTGCCTTTAGTTTAAATTTATTATTTCATTAAAATGTATAATGCTTTAAAGTATACAGCACTTTAAATAATTGTTAATTATATTTAAAGGTGAACAATTTAGGGTTCCTTCCTCAGAAAGACACTGGGAAAATTTGAAATACAAAGGGAGAAAATCGAAAGAAAAGAAGGGAGAGTTGCAAGTCCCCAAACACCAAGTATAAGCTCAGGTACTTGAAAAAATACCTAGGGTGTGAATTTTAAGTTAATACAAAGGACAGGTCTTCTTCATTAAAATATCAAGCGAGGGCTTCCCTGGTGGCGCAGTGGTTGAGAGTCTCCCTGCTGATGCAGGGGACACGGGTTCGTGCCCCGGTCCAGGAAGATCACACATGCTGCGGAGCGGCTGGGCCCGTGAGCCAAGGCCGCTGAGCCTGCGTGTCCAGAGCCTGTGCTCTGCAACGGAAGAAGCCACATCAGTGAGAGGCCCACGTACCACCACCAAAAAAAAAATATGAATGCTGTTAAAGGCAGAAAAGGGTGTTGAACTCATATTTTAAAATATAAAAATAAGAAGTTACATTTGCATGCTTAAGTCAAAAAAGGAAGACATAAGGAAGAATAGTGATATAAACACTAATGTTGTAATAGACTTCAATAGGACCCTGACGTCCAGGTCCAATGTTTCACTGCCACTTAATACATTCTTAATTTCTAATGAATATCTTCCAAACAATTTAGACTCTAAATCTGACAAGCAACTAAAGACTGGAAATTTAAAATACCCCAGGGGCAACTGACCCAAACAACTCATTCTCCATGACAAAATAATGTTATAAAGGTAGGATGCTAAATGTAAATCCAACACAAACTAGACCAAAACTTGAGGACACAGGGAAGGGGACGGGAAAGATGGGACAAAGTGAGAGAGTGACATGGACTTTTATATACTACAAAATGTAAAATAGATAGCTAGTGGGAAGCAGCCGCATAGCACAGGGAGATCAGCTCAGTGCTTTGTGACCACCTAGAGGGGTGGGATATGGAGAGTGGGAGGGAGATGCAAGAGGAAGGAGATATGTGGATATATGTATATGTATAGCTGATTCACTTTGTTATAAAGCAGAAACTAACGCACCATTGGAAAGCAATTATACTCCAATAAAGATGTTAAAAAAAAACTGCTCTAAAAAACTAGACCAAGAAATAATTATGTGCAAGTTTTCTCTTAATATAAAACAATGAGAAAACATGTCCAGGCTAGATGATCCAAACATAAAATCATGATAGTCATAATGCAGTGTTACAGGGTCTTACATATGATTCACCTAAGTTTCACCCTACTGATATATTTTCATTTTCTTAGAGAAGTGGGATATTCTTTTCTAAAGGAGTAGATTTTATTAACTTCTTGGGGAGAGGTGAGTGTGTCTAATAAAAATAGAATTCTCACTAATCTAACTCACTCTTACTTTTTAAAACAATATATTTGGAGAAATATTAACATATTCTGCTTGGCAAGGAAGGGGAACAGGAAATTTACACACCAAATATCAAAGGTAACCAGATAACCTTTCAGGTCCCTTTCAACCCAGGCAGTCTATGATTCCAAACCAAAGCAGGCTGCAGTCAAAATGCAGACATTGAATCAAAATCATCTGCTAGTATCAGACATCCCTTATAAGCTGAATTTTAGGTTTATATTCCCCTTTATTCAATTTAATCAAGAATAATATTGTGTTTTGAATAAAAAATTAATAAAAACCTATTGAAAAAAATGGTTTTATTAAGGAGAGATAATTCACAACTGGGAAATAAAAGAGCTCTTTAATATAGCATCATTACTGAATTTCATAGCCATCCAGACAAAGGATCTCCATCTCACATCACTCATTCGCTTTTACTTGCTACTTTATATCTTTCTCAACTTTTCCAGCAAATAATTATTATTTGAAACTCAGTGGCTTCTGGTGACAGGTCATTGGCTTTATAAAAGAAATTAATACATGTATTTTTGTCTATTGTCCCTGGCTTAATTTTATAACTTTTTATTTTGATACAATTCAAACTTACAGAAATTATGTTGAATAATACAAGTCCAGTATAGCTTTTACTCAGGTTCAGCCACTCTACAATTTACCCCACTTCTTGCTTTATCATACTGTCTATATACAGACATAAACACACACTCATATGCATACACACACACTTTTCTTTCTCTGTATGACTTGCAAGTTCATTGGAGGTATCTATCTACTTTATTCCCAAGTACCTCTGCATGTATTTTCCAAAAGTAAGACACTCTCTTACATAACCATAGTATAATTATCAAAATCAGGAAATACTGTTACCTAAGCTAAAGTTTGTATTCAAATTTGTCACTGACCCAATTCAGAATATGCATTGTGTTTAGTCGACATATCCCATTGATCTTTAAATTAGAGGAATTTCTCCACTTTTGTCTTTCTTGACTTTGGTATTTTCAAAGAATATAGGCTAGCAATTTTATAGAACATCTCTCAAGTTGGTTTTGTGTGATGTCTCCTCAAGTCTTGACTCAGATCATGCATTTTCCTAAAACTAATGACACAGTGCACCATATTAGGAGGCACCTGATGTTAGTTCTTTCCAATGTTAGTGATATTAACTTTGATTGTCTTGTTGAGGTGGTGTCCACCAGATTTTTCTACTGTAATGTAACTATTTTTCCCTCTTGTAATCAATAACTAATTTGAGTGTGGGTTGTGCTTTAACAGAATGGAAATATTCTGTCTCTTCTCAAATTTTCACTCACTTACTGTAGCATTCATTGATTTTCTAACTCTGTCATTCTCATAATTATTAGTTGTCTTCCTTTGGTAAAGAATAGCTTTTCCTTCACAATTATTCACTCATTCATTCACTTATTAACTTATTTACTATATCAATATGAGCTCATATAGTCTTATTTTCATCATTACTATCATTACTGATTCTATAATTTTATTAATTTATTTGTCATTTAATTATTTAAGGTATTACTATTACCTTTATCAATATTTCCATTGATACTTGCACTGCTATCATGATTGATTTTGATGCTTAATTTCCTTTATTTGGTTAGTGAGAGCCTTTGGGGTTGACTCCAGTGTCCCTTTGATATCACTATCTTTCTTTCTTGTGCAAGATAATGTTCCAGGATTAGTTTGTATTTTCCCCTTTCCAGCCCTGGAATCAGCTTTTTCATCAAGAAGCTCTGAAATGTTCATTGGTGACTGGCACTTAGAAATCAAAATCCGGTCATTAGGTGAGCTTAGTTACTGCTATGTCATTACTTCTAAGCTATCCAAGCAGGCAGCGAGGATATATGTGCTAAGTCATACATATACACATAACGTCTATAATTTTTTCTCAATCTGTGTATATCCATATATCTATATACAGATTTAGATATAGATATAAAAATGTGTGTATGAATATAATATATGTAGTTCATACTGATAAATCCAAGTCCAATCCAAAACCACAGGTTCTTCTTGTCTTCACTTTTTCATTTTTGTAATTTCCCTCTCACTGACAAACCTGACTTCCATCATTGTCAAAATAATTGCTCATTTCCCCAAGCCTAGGATACATCAAGAGCAGTTTCAGTATTATTATTAATCCATACACCTGCAAAAAGCAAACCTGCTAACTAGAGTTCAGGATTTATTATAATCCCTTTTTTTTTTTTTTTGGAGAGGGGGGAACATACACTCAGAAAAATACACATCTTAAATCTATAACTTAGCGAGTTTTGACAAATAAACACTCCTATTTAATTGCCATACTCTCATAAGATATAGAACATGTCCATTACCTCCAAAATTTCCTTAGCATTTTTCTTATACAATCCTCCCCTTCCACTAGGTGACATAAATTTGTTTTGTCTGCTATGTAAATTCATATAAATGGAATCATACATTATGTACTACTTTGTGTCTAGCACTTTTTGCTCATCATAATATCTATGAGATTCATGCATGTATTGTACTTAATCAGTGGTTTAATTTTCTTCCTGGGTAGTGTTTCTCTATATATAAATATACCCAAATTTATTTTGCCCATTATCCTGTTGGTAAACATTTTAGATATATCAAGTTTTTACTATTATGAATAAAGTTTCTATGAACATTCTTGAACAATATCTTTGTGATTATTTATTGTCATTTCTATTAGATAAATACAGTCATTTCTGCTATAATGTCACATACCTGTTCTTAAAAATTACCATGCTATGAAAAACTGTGCAGTAATAAAAGACAGGGCTTATGGGGAAAATGAGATTAGGGGCACGGCACTCAATACTGTTGTCAGTAAAACATAACAACAACAACAACAACAAAACCCTTATGAAAACATTTACACTGTCTTATACACATTTAATGACTAAGAGTACAAAAACTACAAGTATGGATCTCATTTCTCATGAAAAAGAAGATGGCTCGTAGAAGTGGGCATTCAAAGGGTTGCAGTTTGAGAGTTATTTTAAGGATTATCAGAAATAATAAGAAAAGCTGTAATACCAGATTTGGATGGGTGTGGCTCATAACACAGGGATGAATTGTGAAGTAACTTGTAGATGTTTGATATATGTACATATGTGTATTTGATTTATGTGCATATATTTCTATACAGCTCATTTCAGTTGAACTTAGTGTTTTCTGCACTGTTTTTCATTGACAAAATTATAAATAAACAAGTAAAATATGTGTATTGTGCTCAAATTGCTCCCTAAAATATCAATGGCATTGAATAAAATTTGCATTTTAAAAATAAACATTATAGCAGAACTGACTGTACCTAGAAACACATTTGCTGAGTCCTAAGGTATGTATATATTTAACTTTATAAGAAACTGCCAAATTGTTTCCCATATCGTTTGTACTGTTTTAGACTCCCACTAACATTGATTTCTGCTATTATTATTTTATTATTTCTATTTATTTTAAGTTTAATTTGCTCTCTTCTTTCTAGCTTCTTAAGTTGGAAATTTAGATAATTCATTTTAAACTTAATTAAATGTCATCAATTTCCTTGTAAGTACTGCTTTAGTAACTCCTTACATATCGTGATATATTGCATTTTCTTTATCATTCAGTTTGAAATATTTTCTAATTTTCTTTTCAGTTTTTTTATTCATGTGTTATTTGTGTTACTTATAAGTATGTTGTTTAATCGCCAACATTAAAACAGTTTCAAATACCTTATAATTGATTTATAGTTTGTTTTTGGTCATATATAATATGTGTAAGATTTCAATCTTTTTAAATATACTGAGGCTCGTTTTAGAACTCCAAATATGGTCTATCTTAATAAAAGTTCCTTTCATACTGAATAAGTGTGTGTATTATAAATATTTAGGATGTCAAGTACTGTAAATATAATTAAGGTCAAGGTGTTTGAATGCTTGCTCACATCTATACCATTACTGACTTTTTGCCTGGTTTTTCTAACAGTTACTCTCCGTTTGTCAGATTGGGTAACACATTTTGATACATCTTCAAGTTCACTGATCCTGTATTCTGCTATCTCCAATTTACAAGGTCATCTTGTGAATTTTTCATTATCAATTTGGTAATTCTAAGTTCTAGGCTCTCCATTTGGTTCTCTTTTATTAGTTTCATTGCTCTGTTGAAGTTCCCCATCTATTTTATCATTATGAATACATTTTTTCCTAAGTCCTTGAACATATTTATAATAGCTGTTTTAAAATTCTTTCCTGCTAACTGCAATATTTTGGTCATTCATGATCAAATTCTATTCACTGCTTTTATCTTGAGTATAAATGGCATTTTCTCTTTTCTTCCCATGTCTAGGAATGGTTGATTATACACTGAATATTGTGATAATATAAAAGTGTTGTTTCTTTTCTATCCATTGATTAAATTGAATGTACTCAAACTTCAAATTCTCTCTGTCTTGCAGAGAGCAGCAGCTGAAATTTTTGCCCATTTCTTTCGGTCTTCTGGTTGTTTCTTTTTGCCAGAAAGTTTGAGTGTTCCTTGGGGGTTTGAGTGGATAAGGTGGAGGTTATAGGCACATTTTGGAACTGATCTTTCTGTGGGTCTCTTATTGCCAGCATTTTTCTCCTTACTTTTCAGCTGCCCTGGAAGCTCTAAACTCCTTCTAAAAGACACTAAGTTTAAAGTTTTTTGCTTCATTTCTAACCTCCATCAGATGAAAATTTATGTAATTTGAAATTTTACCCATCTAATTCCCTTGTCTTAAGTTTAATTTCTCCCCCAACTTCTGCCTGTTTCAATCACTCTCATTGCTTTAGAATACTTGTTCTTAATTTGTTCAGAGTTTATAATTGCTGTCTTCAAAAGCCTTAGTCGGGAGATTACTTCAAGATGGCAGAGTAGAAGGACGTGAGCTCACTCCTTCTTGTGAGAGCACTAGACCACAAGTAACTGCTGAACAATCATTGACAGGAAGACAATTGAACTCATCAAAAAAGATACCCCACATTCAAAGACAAGGGAGAAGCCAAAAAGAGACGGTAGGAAGGGCATAGTCACGATAAAATCAAATCCCATAACTGCTGGGTGGGTGACTCACAAGCTGGAGAACACTTATACCACAGAAGTCCATCCACTGGAGTGAAGGTTCTGAGCCCCATGTCAGGATTCCCAACCTGGGGATCCAGCAATGGCAGCAGGAATTCCAGTGAATCAGACTTTGAAGGTTAGCAGGATTTGATTGCATGACTTTGACTAGAATGAGGGAAACAGAGACTCCACTCTTGGAGGGCACACACAAAGTACTGTGTGCATCAGGACCCAGGGGAAGGAGCAGTGACCCTGTAGGAGAATGAACCAGACCTACCTGCTAGTGTTGGAGGGTCTCCTGCACAGGTGGGGGGTGGCTGTGTCTCAATGTGAGGACAAGGACACTGCAGCAGAAGTTCTGGGAAGTACTCCTTGGCGTGGGCCCTCCAAGAGACAGCCATTAGCCCCACCAAAGAGCCAGGTAATCTCCAGTGTTGGGTAGCCTCAGGCAAAACAACCAACAGGGAGGGAAACCAGCCCCACCCATCAGCAGACTAGCAGATTAAATATTTACTGGGTTCTGCCCACCAGAGGAACACTCAGCTCTACCAACTACCCTCCCATCAGGAAACTGGCCCAAGCTTCTTAGATAGCCTCATCCACCAGAGGACAGACAGCAGAAGCAAGAAGAACTACAGTCCTGCAGCCTGTGGAACAAAACCCACATTCACAGAAAGATAGACAAGATGAAAAGGCAGAGGGCTATGTACCAGATGAAGGAACAAGATAAAACACCAGAAAAACAATTAAATGAAATGGAGATAGGCAACCTTCCAGAAAAAGAATTCAGAATAATGATAGTGAAGATGAACAAGGACCTCAGAAAAAGAATGGAGACAAAGATCGAGAAGATGCAAGAAAATCGAGAAGAATTAAAGAACAAACAAACAGAGATGAAAAATACAATAACTGAAATAAAAAATACATTGGAAGGAAAGAATAGCAGAATAACTGAGGGAGAAGAATGGATAAGTGACGTGTAAGACATAATGGTGGAATTCACAGCCACAGAACAGAATAAACAAAAAAGAATGGAAAGAAATGAAGACAGCCTAAGAGACCTCTGGGACAACATTAAATGAAACAGCATTCACATTATAGGGGTCCCAGAGGAGAAGAGAGAGAAAAAAGACCCGAGCCATAATGTGAACAGCTGATTTCTCAGCAGAAACTCTACCAGCCAGAAGGGAGAGGCATGATATATTTAAGGTGATGAAAGGGAAGAACCTATGACCAAGATTACTCTACTCCTCAGGGATCTCATTCCGATTCGAGGGAGAAATCAAAAGCTTTACAGACAAGCAAAAGCTAAGAGAATTCAGCACCATCAAACTACCTCTACAACAATCACTAAAGGAATTTCTCTAAATGGGAAACGAAAGAGAAGAAAAGGACCTACAAGAACAAACCCATAACAATTAAGAAAATGGTAATAGGAACATACGTATCAATAATTACCTTAAACATGAATGGATTAAATGCTCCAACCAAAAGACACAGGCTCGCTGAATACATACAAAAACAGGACCGATATATGTGCTGTCTACAAGAAATGCACTTCAGACCTAGGGACACATACAGAATGAAAGTGAAGGGATGGAAAAAGATATTCCATGCAAATGGAAATCAAAAGAAAGCTGGAATAACAATACTCATATCAGATAAAATAGACTTTAAAATAAAGAATGTTATAAGAGATAAGGATGGACACTACATAATGATCAAGGGATCAATCCAAGAAGAAGATACAACAATTATAAATATATATTAACCCAACATTGGAGCACCTCAATACTTAAGGCAAGTGCTAACAGCTATAAAAGAGGAAATTGCCAGTAACACAATAATAGTGGGTGACTTTAACACCTAACTTACACCAATGGGCAGATCAACCAAACAGAAAATTAATAAGGAAACAAAAGTTTTAAATGCCACAATAGACCAGATATATTTAATTGATATTTATAGGACATTCCATCCAAAAACTGCAGATTACACTTTCTTTTCAAGTACACATGGAACATTCTCCAGGATAGATCACAACTTGGGTCACAAATCAAGCCTCAGTAAATTTTTAAAAATTGGAATCATATCAAGCATCTTTTCTGACCACAATGCTATAATATTAGAAGTTAATTACAGGGAAAAAATGTAAAAAACAAAAACACATGGAGGCTAAGCAATATTTTACTGAATAATCAAGAGATCACTGAAGAAATCATATAGGAAATTAAAAACTACCTAGAGACAAATTACAATGAAAACACGATGATCCAAAACCTATGGGATGCAGCAAAAGCAGTTCTAAGAGGGAAGTTTATAACAATACAAGCCTACCTCAGAAACAAAAATCTCAAATAAACAATCTAATCTTACACCTAAAGGAACTAGAGAAAGAAGAACAAACAAAACCCAAAGTTAGTAGAAGGAAAGAAATCATAAAGACCAGAGCAGAAATAAATGAAATAGAAACAAAGAAAAAAATAGCAAAGATCAGCTGGTTCTTTGAGAAGATAAAAAAAATTGATAAACCATTAGCCAGACTCATCAAGAGAAAGAGGGATAGGACTCAAGTCAATAAAATTAGAAACGAAAATGGAGAAGTTACAACAGACACGACAGAAAAACAAAGCATCCTAAGAGACTACTACAAGCAACTCTATGCCAATAAAATGAACAACCTGGAAAAAATGGACAAATTCTTAGAAAGGTATACCCTTCCAAATCTGAATCAGGAAGTAATAGAAAATATGAACTGACCAATCACAAGTAACAAAATTGAAACTGTGATTTAAAATCTTCCAACAAACAAAAGTCCAGGACCACATGGCTTCACAGGTGAGTTCTATCAAACATTTAGAGAAGAGCTAAGACCCATGTTTCTCAAACTCATCCAAAAAATTGCAGAGGAAGGAAAATTCCCAAACTCATTCTATGAGGTCACCATCACCCATACCAAAACCAGACAAAAATACTACAAAAAAAGAAAATTACAGGCCAATATCACTGATGAATATAGATGCAAAAATCCTCAACAAAATACTAGCAAACAGAATCCAACAACACATTAAAATGATCATACACCTTGATCAGGTGGGATTTATCCCAGGGATGCAAGGATTCTTCAATATATGCAATTCAATCAATGTGACACACCATATTAACAAATTGAAGAATAAAAACCATATGATCCTCTCAATAGATGCAGAAAAAGCTTTTGACAAAATTCAACACCCATTAATAATAAAAACTCTCCAGAAAGTGGGCATAGAGGGAACTACATCAAAATAATAGAGGCCATGTATGAGAAACCCACAGCAAACATCATTCTCAATGGTGAAAAACTGAAAGCAATTCCTCTAAGATCTGGAACAAGACAAGAATGTCCACTCTCACCACTATTATTCAATGTAGTTTTGGAAGTCCTAGCAACGACAATCAGAGAAGAAAAAGAAATAAAAGGAATACAAATTGGAAAAGAAGAAGTAAAACTGTCACTGTTTTCAGATGACATGACACTATACATACAGAATACTAACAATGACACCAAAAAAACTACTAAAGCTAATCAATGAATTTGGTACAGTTGCAGAATACAAAATTAATGCACAGAAATCTCTTGCATTCCTATACACTAATGATTAAAAATATGAAAGAGAAATTAAGGAAACACTCCCATTTACCATTGCAACAAAAAGAATAAAATACCTAGGAATAAACCTACCTAGGGAGAATAAAGACCTGTATGCAGAAAGCTGTAAGACACTTATGAAAGAAATTAAAGATGATACCAACAGGTGGAGAGTTTATACCATGTTCTTGGATTGGAAGAATCAATATTGTGAAAATGACTATACTACCAAAAACAATCTACAGATTCAATGCAATCCCTATCAAATTACCAATAGCATTTTTTACAGAACTAGAACAAAAAGTCTTAAAATTTGTAAGCTAACACAAAAGACTCTGAAGAGCCAAAGCAGTCTTGAGGGAAAAACCAGAGCTGGAGGAATTAGACTCCCTGTCTTCAGACTATATTACAAAGCTACAGCAATCAAGACAATACGGTACTGGCAAAAAAACAGAAACACAGATCAATGGAACAGGAGAGAAAGCCCAGAGATAAACCCACGCACCTTTGGTCAACTAATTTATGACTAAAAATGCCAGGAAATTCAATGGAGAAAAGACAGTTTCTTCAATAAGTGGAGCTGGGAAAACTGGACAACTACATGTAAAAGAATGAAATTAGAACACTCCCTAACACCATACACAAAAATAAACTCAAAATGGATTTAAGACCTAAATGTAAGACTGGATGCTATAAAACTCTTAGAGGAAAATATAGGAAGAACACTCTTTGACATAAATCACAGCAAGATCTTTTTTGATCCACCTCCTAGAGTAATGGAAATTAAAACAAAAATAAACAAATGGGACCTAATGAAACTTCAAAGCTTTTGCAAAGCAAAGGAAACTGCAAACTACACGATAAGACAACCCTCAGAATGGGAGAAAATGTTTGCAAAACAATCAATGGACAAAGGATTAATCTTCAAAATATATGAACAGCTCATGCAGCTCAATATTAAAAAACAATAACCCAATCAAAAAATGGGCAGAATACCTAAAAATACATTTCTCCAAAGAAGACATACAGATGGCCAAGAAGCACATGAAAAGCTACTCAACATCACTAATTATTAGAGAAATGCAAATCAAAACTACAATGAGGTATCACCTCACACTAGTTAGAATGGGCATCATCAGAAAATCTACAAACAACAAATGCTGGAGAGGGTATGGAGAAAAGGGAAGCCTCTTGCACTGTTGGTGGGAATGTAAATTGATCAAGCCACTATGGAGAACAGTATGGAAGTTCCCTAAAAAACTAAAAATATTATTACCTTATGACCCAGCAATCCCACTACTGGGCATATACCCAAAGAAAAACATTATTCAAAAAGACACATGCATCCTAATGTTAATTGCAACACTATTTACAATAGCCGTGGAAGCAACCTAAATTCCCATCAACAGACGAATGGATAAAGAAGTTGTGGTACATATATACAGTGGAATATTACTCAGTTATAAAAAGGAATGAAATTGGGTCTTTTGTAGAGACGTGGATGGATCTAGAGACTTTCATACAGAGTGAAGTATGTCAGAAAGAGAGAAACAAATATCGTATATTAATGCCTATATGTGGAACCTAGAAAAGTGGTACAGATGAACCAGTTTGCAGGACAGAAATAGAGACACAGATGTAGAGAACAAATGTATGGACACAATGCGGGGGAAGTGGCGGGTGTGGTGGTGGTGGCGGGATGAATTTGGAGATTGGGATTGACATATATACACTAATACGTATAAAATGGATAACTAATAAGAACTTGCTGTATAAAAAAATAACTAAAATTCAAAAATTCAATAAAAAAAAGAAAGAGCCTTAGATCCAATTTAGTCTACTATTCTTAGTATCAAATCTTATCACTGATTAAATTTTAACTTATTTATTAATTTAGTCCAACAGATACTATGCTCCCACTATGTTTCAGATATCCTTCTGTGCACCAAGGATGCAAAGAATATAAGACTGTAATCTAGATCTTTATAGGCGGGAAGTCATAGTATAGAAAAATTATTCTGACACAATTCAGTAAGATAAATTAAGGGAGTATTATAGCAGCACAAATAGAGAACTCATAGGTATACCCCTATCTCTTATCTTTCTTCAGGTTCAGTAACACTTTTCCACTTGAGATAATTCTAAGTCATGAAATTTGAGTATTTTATTTATGCCATGATGAGTAGGGAGTCCCCTAGAATTGACTTGATCAGGATAGACTCTGAAAAATGTTTAAATACATTAATGTGAGAAATTATTATGATTGAAGTTTTGTTGATTGGTTGGTTGGTTGATTTAATAACTAGCCATGTTAGTGGTCTGGTGGGTAATCATCATGTAACTTATTTTAGAGCACACCACTATTTATAAAAGCAAAACAAAACAAAACAAAAAAAGGAAACTTTCAAAACATTTAGGCCCAATAAAAAATCTTAGAAGAAAATTTAGGAGACTCTATTTACAAGATTGAAAAGATCTTTCCAAACTAAGAAATAAAATATAGATATTACAAGAATATTTTTATGCAAAATATATTAAACTTGCTAGACATGTAACAATTTAGAAAAAATTGCAATGCAAATGACAAATAAAAGACTAACTCTCTGGAATGCATAAAGAAATTTTGCAAAATGGTTACAAAGAGCTTAACAACATAAAACATACAAATGAAAAAAATATGAGCACACAGTTCACCAAAGAGCAATTCCAGATTGCTGATAAACATGTGAAAACATGCTCAGTGTTTACAGGCATCAGGAAAGTATGAATTAAGTAAAAAAGACAACCACTTAATGCTGAGTCAGAATGTAAAATGTACTCTCATACATTGTTGCAGCAATTTTGGAAAGTAAGCCTGTAATATCTGCTAAAATTCAAAATGTACATGCCCTTCATTCCAAAAATCCAGCTCCTGGGATTTGTCTCATATAACCAAAAGCACCAGGAGGTAAGGATAGATACACAAAGGGATTCATCACAGTACAGTTTTATAAAAGAAAAAAAAAAGGAATTTTGAGGTTCATTTTTGTAAACTCAGAACATTCCCTAATGCTATCAAAGTCAGTGGTTTAGTCACAACGTTCTAGATTCAAAGTCTTAGTCAGCTGATGCACTACATAAAGTTAACCTAATATGTAAAGCAGATGATATCAGATAACCCACTGCATAGACTGAAGCCAATTAGGGGAGGAGCAAGGCAGTAATAGTCTACAACTTGGAGGGGTCTGTGAGGAGCTCTATTTGAAATTCAGTACTCTATTTGATCACCCCATAAATCAGCCTGATTTCCTCTATACTATCGTATCCTTATATCTTACTTAAACTCCTCTTAGACAGGTGCTGAGTTCCTCTCCCCACCCAGGACCTATCACAGTGCTTGCTGCTATATATGATATTAATAAATGTGGGTTGTTTGTTGAGCTGAGGAACTTTAGAGTCTGTGTTATTGTCTGAGATGCTCAGCTGAAAAATATATGTGATGTCCTTTAAAATGATATGAATGAAAATTTTAATCAATTTTTGTGTGAGCTTCTCAAATGCCATGATGGATTCAGTCAGGTATCTGAATATGGACAACTTCCTACAAGTTTACATTATAAACAGGAAAATATGTCATGAGTCTTTGTGAAATTATATAAGAATATTACTTAATGAAGTTCTGTGATAACTTTTTTCTAATCTCAGAAAGTTTTTTATTTTTCAAATTGTCTAATTTTTTTGTGTTTGTCCCCATTATTAGGTCAATGAAGAATAACAATATTTAAAAGATGCAGTTCTTTGAAAAGCCTTCACAAAAAAAAGCATTAAATAAAAAGACTTTAGCCAAACATACTGACAAGATTATAGTAGCTCACATAATCTAACTTGCATTTACTCTGTAATTACCTAGGAAAAGGTGCAGAAGTATAATTCACTCATGTCACAGCATAACAAACAAAAAGATATGTGATGAAACCATGAACTAGGTTATAAAATTAGTCATTGCTATTCTTGTTCTTTCTAATGCCACCAACACCATCCAAAGCAAAGGCAGAATGCCACTCACAGCTTCATTCTTTGTGTGCCCTTTCCAGTAGTACAGTCTCCCTCACCTGCTCTGTGAAACAATTGTTCTTCTCTTCCTAATAGCATAAAGAATGCATGTGAATTCACTGCAAACCTTAGACAGCCTTAGCACACAACAGTATCTGAAATTTGAGTAGCATCATTGCAACACTCTGCAGTGCAAGACAAAAATTTGGGAAAAAAGAGAAAACAAAATTAATTAACTTGTGACCTTATACCTTAGAATAATTAATGTTGAGTTCAAATTAAACCATCACCCATAAAGGTTCTCATTCTTCCATGATTATATTATCATATATTAAATTTTAACTAATAATTACTAATTCTGGAAAATATAAAAAGGGTTCAGTGAATATATTTTTGCTGGCTTTCATGTTTAAATGAGACTGTGTTCAAAAAATTTAATGAAAAAACCCTACTCAGTATAGTTTTCAAATATTTCAAACATTCAGAAATGCCACACAAGACAATAATTTTGACTCTGAACATGTTCCTTCACTTGTGAAACAATATCCATACCATAGATTATTAGAAATAGTGAATACAATTGTGCATGTAAAATATCTAACTCAGCATTTAAACCATAGTAAGTAATCACCAAGTTTTGATTCCCTTTACATAGTTCATGTGGTCTGTTTGAATACTACATTGAATATAGTAACAAAAATAGAAAATTATAAAAATAGTATTACAAATATAAATCTGCACAGGTTGGACATAGAAATATTTATAAAAATAACTTCATTAACCATTGAAACTTGGAAGTACCTCATATAGGAATACACAAGAAGTACAAAATCTGTATTGCTCCCCATGGGTGATTTATTTTCTGCTCAGACCTCAAGTAGTAGATATCATTCCAATTAAAAGTGAGGAATAATGCCACCATTCTTATTTTACAAGGATAGAATGGACAGGACAGAAAACAAAGGCAAGTGGCTAGAAAACCCAGCATTTACATGATAACATTGACCTTTTTTACCAAATATGTATCCCAGCCCTGTCCTTCTCTATCAGAATATCTAATAATGGGAGGGAAAAGGAGGAAAGAGTTAAGGAAGTTATGGTTTTTGTTTTTGTGTTAAAAATCTCTAGAGCTTCAGCAAAAAAATCCAAATATGCTTGACAAGATAAACTAATGAAAGATACTTTGGGGAATTTTTATGACATTCTTAAGCTATTTACATTTATAGTATAGTATAGTATAGTATAGTATAGGTTCATAACTTTCTTGAAATATGGACTTATAAAAAAATATATAATGAAAGCTATGGATCCTCTCCCTTTAAAGGAAAAGAATATCAAATATATCCAGTGGGTTCATAGACCATCTAAAGCCCATCCATAGACTCTTATTACCTAGTCTTTGGTTTATGAATTCTTGATGTATAGGAATTAACTAAAACATTGATGTAGTCATCATGGGATTAAAAGTTTTATTTCAAATGCCCCTAATTCTCATACTTGGACCCCCTGAGATCCACAAAGTACAGATTTTTTTTGTCATTTTTCATTTAAAAAATTACATTGTTGCCTCCAAATACGTATTAGTACATTTTAAATAAGTTCTTGTTGATTAAGTGGATAAATTAACACTTACATTATTCTATTTACATTGACTCAAGGTTCAAATAATAATGTTCTTGTTCTATGGATTATAACAAAAACAATTTTTAAATTACTGTCCAAATCAGCACTTTGAAAGGAATAGCAACAAAACATTGTGACCTTTATCAAATTTGCCTTTTGTAACCTTTGAGTGAACGCGTAAGCGACAACCAACTATTTCCTGTAAATAGCGATACAAGGAAGTGACATTTCTCATAGACAGTGGTAGAGCGAGCATAATGTGGCATAAACAGAGGAAGAGCATCTGATTTTCACAGTACCAGAAGAAGAATGAGTCCAGGCAAAAACAAACTAAAAGTATTGTCCTGGCTCTGTTCGGTATGGTGCTCAACAATTCTTTAGTGAAAAGAAACTACAAGTTTATACCAACTCCCCCATATACATAGAGGTAGACATAAGCATAGACACAGACTTACACATATACTTGTACACACACACACACATATGCACACATGCACACACATATTACTATGCCGTAGTCTATCAAAAGTCACTCTTCCATTCTCTTGGGAACTTTTCTTAAAAGAGAGAACTAACTGGAGGATGTAAGAACTATAAGATAAAGTGAATGGTGGAGGGAAAGTAGATGTTATTTTAATAAAACTTTGAAAGAAAAAAAATAAAATGTGAGGGAAAGTTGGACTTAGATGTGAACTTCTGCTCTTGTTAAAAATGATGCAACAATGACCACGTGTATAAGGAATGATAGCATCTGGACAGAGAGGGTCTCTAAGCGATGCTGGAATAGATAACCTTGCACATTGAGGAAGGACTTGTAAAATCCGTATGTGGAATAAGCAATATATTAAAATATTACCAAAGCTGAATCCAGAGCATGATCCCTAGAACAATCACCTCACTACAGCTGAAACCAGATACGTCTTCAACCTTCGCCTGTTTAAGGACAGCAGCAGTGCAGATCCACCACAGTACTTCTTGATGCTTAGGTGTGTCTGAGCTCAGGTGCATCTGAGTCATTGAATCAAGATCCTAAGTCTTCATCCCAGCTGCCACAGAGGCAGAAAAGATGAGGACTGCCTTCTCATTCAGGGAATTAAAAAATAGAGAGAGATTGTGATTAAAAGATGCTAAGTGACATATCCACTATTGAGCTCAACTCACAGAACACTGCTCTCACAAGCATTAGTTCTGCCCAGGTTTGCGATTCTTTAAAAGGTGTTATGTGGGAACAAAAACAAGTCACTCTAGAAAGAATAATTCCTTAGTGATAGGACTTCACAACTCTTTTCTCAGCAGCAACTTTATTTTGCAGTGTTACAGTGGCTCTTTCCCTCTGTGTTTAAACATGCTTATTTCTCTCTTTTCAATTAATCAGCACATAAATTAGTAAATAATCCTTCATTTGACTAATCTACCTTTCCACTGTTCTCTATTTCTCTTTCGCCAATTGTAATTGTTTTTTAATTCTTCTGTCGCTGTTTTCAGTCCCTCTTTCTAGGAGCTCCTTGTCTCCTATCTCCACCATTTTGTAGTAGCTACACTCCTGAAAATCACAATAAACCAGTTCTTCATTAAGTCCTCTGGTCTTTTGGGCCCACACCCTCCTTGACTTCTCTGAAGCACAGGGCATCATAAATCTTCTGGAAGCTCTTCCTGCATTCCTACTTCAGAACTCTTCCTATTTTCCTTCGCTTGATCTGTCATTTGTTTTTGCATTCTTTATTACTTCATCTCTGGTGTCAGCTCCTAAAATTCTGTCTCCACACCTCACTTTTCTCTTTATTATCTTCTTCAATGAGGTCACCCCACTCACTATTTCACATTCACTTGTTCATCTACTCCCTCATTTATTCAACACATATTAATTGATTGACTACTAGACAGCAGGCACTCTGCTAGGACCTGGTGATCAAAAAAGTGAATAAGACACAGGCCCTGCCCTCAAAGAACTCAGTGTCTTTTAGGAAAGACATGTAACAGAGACATCTGTTTTGAAATAGAGCAGAAAGTGCATAGATAAAGCTGTACACTGCTTTGGCTTTATCTAAGAGATCAGAGGGGAATGTAGACAAAGGCAGGAGCGAACTCCCTAGAAGAAATGACAGTATCACTTTCCTAAGGCTGTCTTACCCTTGTGTGTCTGTATCTCTGCCATTGTGCAACTTAGGTCCACCTTTCTTCCTTCTTGCTGGATACCTGCCCCGCAATGCCTTTGAAGAAATCATGTTTAAATCCAAACTTTTCATTCTCATACCGACATTAATTTCCCTTCATTTTCTAATTCATGGCGATAGAGTCAGTGTTTATTTATCCAGACCAGCTCCAAACCTCTGAGTCCTTGTGGACGTATCCCTCTGCCTCCCACTTGACATCTGCTTTTTCACCAAATTCTATTGATTCCTTTTTTAAAACAAGTGTGGTACCATGTAGTAGTTAGCAACATAGGCTGGGTTCAAATAAGAAGAAAAAAAGTCACTTAACTCTGCAGCTGTATGCAGATTATTTTTGTGTCTCAGTTTCTTCCTCTTTAAAATGGGGATAATGGTTCCTACAGCACAGTGTTGTAAAAACTAAATGAGATGATATCCTGGAACATATCAAGTATTGATCACATGTCATCTGTTGTTACTCTTAATTTCTATGTTGTCCATTTCTTACTTTTTCTTCCGAGTGTCTTAATCCTGGCTCTGAATTTAAATCATTCATATCTGTGTAAGCATCTTATTGAATGAACTGAACTCCAGGTAAGCTCACAAAGTCACTTGATTCTTTTGCCTCAATGTCTCTTCAAACTCACTCTGTAGAGTAATTCTGTCCTTGTCTTTTGATACATTTCAGTCAGATTGACTAGCTTCTCAGGTACCTTGACTCACAAGAACAGTTCATTCTGGTACTACTAACTCCAGTTCAATGTAATAATCAAAATTCTAAGCTCTTATCTAATCTGGAGCTTCTCCCACAACCAGACTGATAGCTCTTCAAATCTGTAAACCTATACCAGGTGTGGGTGAGGTTTGGTGGACTTCATTGTTCTGTAGCCGGCCAGCTCTTGCCTCAACCCGGTAGTTACTATTGTTGCTCCTTCCAGGGTTAGGCCCAAGGGAAGAAAGAGTGAGGGGCTAGAAATTTGGTGATCTATGTTTAGATCCTCTGGCTTGTAAGAGGGCATTCAAAACTGACACTTTCTCTCTGGGTCTTTCAGCTCTTCTGCAGTAACTTTGATATAAATGGTTTCCCGGGGAAGCCCAGCATAATGCTCTCTTTCAGTCCTTGGGCCTCAGGCAGCACAACTGCTGCAGTTGGTTACTACCTCCTTCTCACCTGGACCTCATGCACTCTCAAGGCCTCAGGCCAACACCCTCCCAGAGGTCCACCTGACTTCAAGGAAAACACCTGCAACCATTCCTCACACCACTACTTTGGGCTCACTTCCAAAGCATACCTGACTCAATCTGTCTCTCTGTCTCTGTCTCTCTCTTTCTGTCTCTCTCGCCACTTCCTCCCTCCACCCTCACTCTCAAAACTATGCCATCTTACATTGATAGGCACAATCTCTCATTTTAAGAATTCTCAGATATGTATAAAAACATTCCCTTGGATTCCTCAAACCCCAGAAGATAAATATCAAGCTCTTCAAAATGTCCCCTTGAAGCTCTTCATGTTGGGCTTAAGGGGAACAGAAGCATCTCAGACGAAAGAGGAAGTGCTCTGAGTTTTGAAAATGCTTCCAAAGGAATCCTAACCTCCGTTGCCATCCGACGAGGCCCTAGACCTGCTTTATCCATCCCTGGGAGAGGGGATGAGCCTCACAAGGCAGTCTGGGGAGATTTCCTTGACAAGTGCTATAAGCAAGTCATACAGGCACTTGACATCCTTTTTCTCAGTCTTAGGACTTCATGCCAAAAGTCAAACAGAAAGAGCTCTATTTTCACATCCTGGTAACCTGCATTAGTCTATTCTATACTTTTCTCTCTGCCTACAGTTTTGTCCCCATCAACCAGGTGGATCTCCCTCAAGCACTGCTTTATAAATCCCCTCAGATTCAAAACTGCCATTGCATCCCACCGCCCCCTTCTACTCCTATTTGGGCTTCAGACCTTTTCATGCTTGGCTCACCTATAATATTAAAAATAGGATCCTTTCCCAAATGGCTCTTGAATCATTAAACTTTTTAATAACTAAGTGAGAAAAATCTATTAACAATTCATTAGAGTAAATGAAAAGGGACTCTCTCTGCCTAGGTGAAAGCAAATGGTTCATGTTTAAAGACTTACTAAAGTACTTCAAACTGTAAGACAGGCAATCAAAAAAGGTGGAAATATTTTCTTCCAACTGTGACCAGAAATGATTAAGAACTTCTCTCCAGATTAGAAGGGCAAATAATGAACAGCACTCAGTGCTGAATAAATTAATACATATGTATATATTATCTTAGTCATAAAGAGAATCTATTGTAGCACATCTGTAGATTAGAAAACTATAATAATACATAGTTAGACTAGCTACATTCTTATTTTAAAAAACTTGATCATTTTTTTAATACCAAAAAATATTTTTTTGAAAAGCACCGTGCAAATGATACATTTTAAATATTGTCCATATGGAGAATGTTTTCCTAATAAAGAATAATATACTAAAGTATTCAGGAAAACTGACTAATTTAGAAGCATTTTAATCAGTTAATAGATTTCAAATTATATACGATGGTAAGAGTTTCCTTTTTAATTCAGTCTGTGGCTTTCTAAATTATTTAATAGGAGGGGACTGACAAAAGGGAAAAATACAGAGAAAAAAAGGCAGGAAAAGATGTCCTATATGTCTGGTTCTAATAAAACCTAAAAGTGTAAAAGTTTGAAGTTATCTAGAAACAGAAGAATTGCGATTCTTATTTTTGATAAGTCATAATGTTCAAGAGGAGGGGTAACTGAATATAGAATGAGGTTTTTCTAATTTCTTGATATTATCTTAGAGGTCTTTTAATATATTACTTATATCTTTTTTTCCATTTGAAAAAAGAAATGATCTGACCTCTAAGAGGCACATTTTCAATAAATTCTATGTAACAGCAGGAGAGAATGCAGATCGAAAATGCAGTTCTAGCATCTTGCATTTTAAAAAGCTTTTAAATCCTGTCTCATGCATTGGTCTTTCAACAAAGATGAATGCGCACGACACCTCATAGTCTACTCTACTTGGTAAGGCAGTGATAATGTTAAATCAATGGTACAATGATCAAAAATGAGAACAGGATCAATATTCTGGTCAATTGAATTGCTTTAGATATTAAAAAGTAATTATTCCAGAACAAGTCTGCATTGGCAAAAATAAGAGTATGTCTGCCTTGTCTAATCATTTCCACTTTAAATATTGACAAACTCAGTTCACAAATAAAATAACAAATTTTGAGGAATTGTATTGAGCACAAAGTTAGCCAAAAAATGTGTCTGGTACAGATAAAAATACAATTATATTCTTCCATACATACCTCTGAAAGGGGAGATTTCCCCCCCCAGATCAAGTTTAATAATAAATTTCTAATTTATTATTTCATTTATTAATAAAAAGCTTGCATTTGAGTAGGAAAAAAGAAAGTAGGCTGAGGTCATACCCTCAGAGCCAGACATAAATCAGAGCTGTGAGGCAGCCATCACAATGCATTGATTTATAGCTGCACAGTAGGTAGAATTAGAATTAGTCCCTGACCTTAAGGAATTTACATTCTAGTTAGAAAGCCAAATTTAAACATATGAAACAGTGTGAGAAGACTTACGAGCAAAATAATGTAATGAAAGCTAACTTTTATTGGCAGCTTACAATGAGCCAGATACGTTTGTAAGCACTTTGTATGTTGCAGCGGATTCGGTTGGTGTGCTGCCCAGAACTGTATCGGTGACACGGTGCTCCCAACACCCAGCTGCCATATGCGTTGGCTGCAAATTGCTCAAAGCTCACTATTTTCCAGAAAAGTGCCCTCCTTCGAAAGGGAGCCAATGAGCCTAGGAGTTTATGCACGGTGCCCTCCCTGGACCGAGCTGCAGCCAATGACTGACACAGAAAGACCACCTTTGTCCAAGGTAGGGCCAACTCTGTGATGTCATTTGTGGTTCATGGTTCTCAGTGGGATAAGGCTGACATTAGTCTCCTGCTGAGAACCTGTCTTTGCTTAGTTTTCTCCCCCTGCCCCTTCCTGCTCCCTCTCTCTCCTTTCTTTGAGATCTCTCTCTCTCTCTCTACAAATCATTTGCACACTAAGCTCTGCCTGCAGCTCTGTTTCTCAAAACTCAGACGTAAGACACATTAAGGCTAAGACTCATTCAACCTTATAGAGAAATTACTACTATTATACCCATTTCACCAATGAGAAAACTAATGCACAGAGAGATCAAGAGCATGGATAAGGTCACCCAGCTCATAAATGGTAAATCTTGGCTTTGATCCCAGGCACTGTTGTCTCATGAGATCATGCTCTAAA
Organism: Kogia breviceps; assembly: GCF_026419965.1. NCBI lineage: Eukaryota > Metazoa > Chordata > Mammalia > Artiodactyla > Physeteridae > Kogia > Kogia breviceps. The sequence continues at coordinate 31,932,350 of NC_081325.1, forward strand.
CCTCTACATTCCATGCTGTGAATGTTTACCAGGTGAAGGCATTCCTATGGGTGGCAGAAAGAATGCAGGATTTAAAATAAGGAGACTGGGGACTTCCCTGGTGGCGCAGTGGTTGAGAATCCGCCTGCTGATGCAGGGGATACGGGTTCGTGCCCCGGTCCGGGAAGATCCCACGTGCTGCGGAGCGGCTGGGCCCGTGAGCCATGGCCGCTGAGCCTGCGCGTCCGGAGCCTGTGCCCCGCAACGGGAGAGGCCACAACAGTGAGAGGCCCGCATACCACAAAAAATAAAATAAAATAAGGAGACTGATTTTAACGTAAGTGCTTTAACCTCCTGACCTTATGAGTTTTGAGTTTGTAACTTGATTTAAAGCACATATTTGTAAAATAGGAAGAGTAATATGAAGCTATTGGGAGGATAAGATGAGATCAAGCATGTGAAGTACCTGACCTAGAGGAGGCCTTTAAGAATGGTGGGAAAATTTTAAATTTGAGAATACCAACATTGCTTTGAAAGCATGCAGCACTTTCCACCTTATAAAATGTTTCATTTAATATCTCTTTAGTTGTCACCATAGCCTCGTGACAAAAATATTACTGGATATATTTTATTGATTATAAAAAGTTGAAGCTTGGGAAATTCTCAGACTTATTTGACAGAACCAGGACTCAAATTTAAGATATCTGAGAACAATTCCAGTATATTTATCTTTATACCACAACTCATTAAAATAATAAATTATAATTTGAGGATACTCGTGATTACTAACAAATCTTATTTTATTCCTCTCTTGCCTTCTGAAGGAAATACCAACATTTTGAAAATGGTGAGTGGCATTATGTCCACAGGAATTAACAAAGGGGACAAAAAATGTAAGTGAGGTCAGGGAGACAGTTTCAGGAGACACTTTGTGAAGGACAGGACATTTGAGCTCAATTTTTATTTCTTCAACAGGGAAATATTTGTTGAGTACCTTTTGTATTTCAAGCACTTTTCTTTGGAAAGACAAAGATAAATGGTGGTAAAGAAACACCATAACCAGAAGCAGGGTCAGAAAGAAAAGGGCATCTTCAAGAAATAGGAGTAATATATCTCAAGAATCTGAGAAAGAATCATGGACCATAAAAATGGAAAGTTCATTTGGGACAGATCATTGGGGACAGGGCAAGTCTGGGTTAGGATTTGGAGGTTGGAGGAGAGCTATTGAAAGCCATTGAGAGCTACTGAGCATTGTGGGTAGTTATGACATGACACGAGCTTTGTTTGAGGATCTAAATCAGTGAGATGATGCATCTGAGAAAGTAGAGATGGAAAGAAGAAGACATATTGAAACTCTAGCAAGGAATTAAAGGAAGGAGATGTGAAACTTTCAAAAGTCAAAGTAACAGGATTTGTTGATTGACCAGGTGCAAGGGGATGAGAAAGAGGAGAAAGTTCAAGGTAACTTTGCAAACATTTCATTTTCACAACATAAGGATTAAGCAAAGGTCTAACCCAAGACCTTGTCCTCTTTTGAATTCTACCTCCCCCGGTTAACTGCCAGCTAAATAAACATGTGCAAGTTACTTTTGCTGCTTCTGTGACTGCATCTGTATTGGGGGTGAATAATTGTACCTACCTCCTCAGATTGATGCAAACAGTAAATGAATCCTAACAGATGCACCTGCTGCAAAGGGGTGCTCAGAAAATATTCCATTATTATGACACACTTTGACACTAAGAAAAACACAGGAAGACATGATTTACCAGAGGAAGCAAGACTTTGTCATGAAGGGCTGCTACTGTCAGAAGATTTGGATTTGTTTCCCAGCATTGCCTTTTAGTTATAGAATTTTTTCCCTACCATTCCTTTGCTTGATTTTTATGATTGCCCAAAAGGAAGAGAGACTAGTCTTTTTAAATCCCTAAATTAAAATGTCATATAAGTAAATCACCATGAATAAGATCAATTAAATCATCCATTTATATACTAGTCTCACAGACACACATACCCACAACCTCAGAAACTCACACATTGAAGCTTTTGCCCACTCACAGCCTCATTTCCTTGTGGCCAAAAGGAACGTGAGTTAACTAATTTTGGCTGAGAAGTGGAAAAAATAAAAATTAAAAGTGTGACATTTAATGTTATTAATGAAAAATTTAGAGGAATTGACACAATCCAAGGGAATCAGGAATATCTGAATAACAAACTATGTAAAGTTTAAAAAAAAACACATTTTTTTTGTGACCAGCAATTGTTCCTTTCTAATGACATGATGACATCAGTAGGACACTGGTCTTCTGAAACTGTACTGGTTTTCATTATCTGTAGCTGATTCTCAGTAAGACCTTAAGACAATGAGCCATCCTTTCTGAAACTCATAATTAAATACCACGGAATAAGTCTCTATGCACCCATCCCCATTTATATATTCCATTAGCTGACCTATTACTGATCCTTCATTTTTTAAAAGACTTTCATTTTTAGAGCAGTTTTAGGTTCACAGCAAAACTGAGTAGCAGAAGGACAGAGATTTCCCATGCACTTTCTACCTCCACACATGCATAGCCTTCCTTGTTATCAACACCCCCTCCCCAGTAGTACATTTGTAACAACTGATGAACTTATACTGTCACGTTTCTCACCAGAAGTTCATAGGTTACATTAGAATTCACTCTTTTATTATATATAAATATATTTTTAATTAATTAATTTTAATTTATATTTAAAATTAATTAAATAAATTTTAATTTAATTAATTTTTTTATTTGGCTGCATTGGGTCCTAGTTGCGGCATGCGGGATCTTTCGTTATGGTGCGTGGGCTTCTCTCTCATTGTGGCATGTGGCTTCCAGAGTGTGCAGGCTCAGTAGTTGCTGTGCACGGGCTTAGTTGCCCCGCGGCATGTGGGATCTTAGTTCCCTGACCAGGGATCAAACCCACATCCTCTGCACTGGAGGACAGATTCTTAACCACTGGACTACTAGGGAAGTACCTAGAATTTACTCTCGATGTTGTACATTCTGTGGGTTTGGACAGATTTAATATGACATGTATCTACCATTATAGTACCCATAGAGTACTTTCATTGCCCTAAAAGTACTCTGTTCCTGAGCGTTCATTTTTTCTATTAACATTTTAGTCAGGGTTACTGCAGCTCTCTCAGGGAGACTACTCCCTGAATCCATAGAAATAGATTTACAAATAATATACTTAAGATAAGGCTAAAGATTGATCAAATAAAACCTGTATCCTATTTTTTGAGCTTTGTGCAAGGTAAAAAATACATATTCTGCATTTTCTCTTATTTAATATAAATTAATTAAATTTAACCTAAATATAGTGAGCCTCATGTATGTACTTTACACTTTTTTTTTTTTTTTTTTGCTGTACACGGGCCTCTCACTGTTGTGGCCTCTCCTGTTGCGGAGCAGAGGCTCCGGACGGGCAGGCTCAGTGGCCATGGCTCACGGGCCCAGCTGCTCCTCTGCATGTGGGATCTTCCTGCACCGGGGCACAAACCCGTGTCCCCTGCATCAGCAGGCGGACTCTCAACCACTGCGCCACCAGGGAAGCCCCATGTATGTACTTTATAACAAAATCTTTTCAATATCGTAAAAGAATTGTGCTTAGGAAGCAAACCCCAAATCTTACCTGAGGCTTCATGTTTTCTACAAGATGCTAAAGAAATTTTCAAGCAGATATTCAGTACTAACTAAAAATGAGACACTGAAAAAGAAAATACAAAACTGTAACACATAATATTGTGAAATCTTATCCGATACTTACAATATCACCTTCACCCCAAAGTTGTGACAAGCAAAAATGTCTCCAGACATTGCCAAATGTTCCCTGAAGGATAAAATTGCCCTTGGTTTAGAACCACTAAAGATACATAAGACAAGATTAACTTTTTCAGGGCTTCCCTGGTGGCGCAGTGGTTGAGAATCCGCCTGCCGATGCAGGAGACACGGGTTCGTGCCCCGGTCCGGGAAGGTCCCACATACCGCGGAGCAACTAAGCCCGTGAGCCATGGCCGCTAGGCCTGCACGTCTGGAGCCTGTGCTCCACAACGGGAGAGGCCACAACAGTGAGAGGCCCACAAAAAAAAAAAAAAAAAAAAAAAAAAAGATTAGATTAACTTTTTCAATATCCCTCCTAGTTTAGGGAGGAAAAGGTGACCCAATTCTAATCAATGAGATGTAAGGAAAATATGATGAAAAAATGCTGGAAATGAATGTCTTCCCTCAGGAAAGCCCCCCTTTTTTTTCTGTCTTGGTCACTGTTTTGCTTAGAGCTGAGGCTGCCATGTTTTAAGCATGAGAAGAAAGTCAGAAGCATACCTGGCATGCTGATCCAGAGACCCAGTGCTCTGAAGCTCTTGCTCAAAGCCAGCATCTACCTATGTGCAGACTTCTACCATGAGAGAACAACAGTCCTCTATTACATTGCACACTTTTGCTAGGTGCTGCCTTTCATGCAACTGAAGATATTCTCACTGCATGTCTGTAAACAAGCATCTTATTGTCTTTGAAACTCCATTTTCACAATTTTTAAATGTGAGTAATGCTGTCAACTTGCAGGAATTGTTGAGTGGATTAAAAATAATAATAATAACATGCATAGAGCAGGTGTGTCTGGCACATAAATTCCAGGCAGTAGTAGTTGGCATTAATAATGGTTCAGGAAATGGTAGCTATTGTCATTTGACATGGCATCATTTGACAAATAATAATGCTCTTTTAATTCTTCCTCTTCCTTCTCAATAATATCCCAAATTAGAGATCCTAGGACACTAGACTGAACAAAGTCCTAAAATGGCAATTCTTAATTGGAATTCAAAGATAGCCTTCCTGAAGATAAACTTCCTGAAACAGTATTCAAAAAATGTAAGGACCTCTCTGGCGATCTGGTGGTTAAGACTTTGAGCTCCCAGTGCAGGGGATACGGGTTGAATCCCTGGTCAGGGAACTAAGATCCCACATACCACACGGCACGGCCAAATAGAATAAAATTATTTTTTAAAAAAATTTTAATGTAAATATCCTACGTTCTTGAACTCAGGACAAAGTCCATTGCTTTAATCAGTCTTTCAAGGGGCTCAAAAGAGGTTGACTCAAAAATGATTGATAATCAGCACTGAGGAGCTTCTTGCCTTGGTAGTATTACTGTAGGTAGTTAATGTAAATTCTCTGCTTTTGAGGAAAAATGTTTCAAGAAGTTTGGTGGGAAAAGAAAATATGCCTATTACAAACTTACAACTAGGGTGGCCTGATAGGAAGGACGAAGCAGGCTCTACAACACAAGAGTGGCATTAGCTTTTGAAATAATACAGAAAACGTCTCTTCAAGAAATTGCCCTCAAATACTGAGTGCCACAGAAAAGACTTTCTTTAACGGATCTCAATTCCTATTAAAAGATAAAACTGGGAGGTGAATGCAAGACTCTCCTCCTGAAAAGAGTGTATTTGACCATCCTTGGAAAATGCAATAAGAATAGTTAATTCTATAAAATAAGAACAAACCTAATTTGGATTGAATTTGCCAGGAAAAAGTTATGCTTTCCTGACTAATGCATCCATTTGTCTGTTCTGTTATATATCTAAGGATTTAAGATAATTGACCGCAAGTTTAGATAGCCTTCAAAAATATTATAAATAACTCATCTTAAAAGTAAACCTTCCTTTGAAGAATTAATCATTTTTCCTTTTATAAATCTGTCTTTTGGAAAAAATATACTTTTCTTCAGAAGAAGCTATGGAAAGAAATGAACACAATTAGAGAGTGAGAGAGAAGGCTAGAGATGGGACAGGATGATGAAGAGAAAAGCCAGTGATCGACCATGGGAGATGAGTCTAATCATATGGAACACCTGTGAATTAGTTGTCCTGTTGCAACAAAAGAAGTCTTGATAGGATTAATTTACCTATAGGGATAAGAAAGTTACTTCCAAAAAATACCTTACATGAGAATGAAAAATTAAATAAACTTGATTTATGCATGAAATTAAGTACATTCACTGATATATCATTACAAAGTGCCAATTCAAAAATGTAAGTGGAATAGCAGAAACTTTCATCTTCTTTTTTGGGATTTAATACAGTTATCTGGCATGTACCTTTGCTACACACTGCATATTGCCTTCAACAATGCAACAGCCTGTTCCCCTCACCATCTCCCTAAATGAGACTTGTAAAAATCCCCATACTATCACTGATGGTCATAGTCAAGTAGCAGAGATTCTAACTTTTTTTAGATCTGCAAGCAGAGATACCTCAGGAATATTAACCAACTCAGCCCTTCAACAACAATTATTCTTATTACATAAAATCTGTATCAGCTGAATCTTTAGCACAGAAGAAATTAGAACTGCTATGGCAAATCTGCAGTGTAAATCCATGGCAGTAACTGAGTTTTACAAGAGAATATTAATCAAGAAAAGTTTTAACTTTAGCAACTCCACTAACGAAAAGACATTTTCTGTTACAAATCACAAGCCTGATGTGGTGAAGGAGTGCAAGCCTTAAGCCTCTAGATTTTAGCTGATGTATTACTTCTCCAAATTCACAATGTTTTTGAAGTGCCTCCGATCTTAAACCAAGGAACTTGTACTACAAAGAAGAGAGGCACAGTGAAATTAACTTTTTCCTATCCCTAGTAGATGGTATTTTTTTTTTTTTTGTCTTAGCACCTTCACATGACAGATGTGTAAGCCTGAGGGAGACATTCTATATAAAGACCTGAATGGCTAATTTAGTGAGCAAACAAATTGTGACACATATCTTCGGCTCCTTTAACCCATCATCAGCAACTCTAATCAAGCTTGTCTGTTCCTAAGCTAGGACATTGCAGTTGTAACTTTTTTCTTGCAGTTGTATTATTTTCTTTAAATAATGCCTGGAAGACAGCAGAATGAGCATACTGTCAAAATTCAGTTTCCAAAAAAATCAAATCTCACGATAACATATCTTCTCCTCTTCCTCTACTACTGTTGAATGTTTCTCTCTCTTTTTTTTAATTGAAGTACAGTTGATTTACAATGTTGTTAGTTTCAGGTGTACAGCAAAGTGATTCAGTTATACATAGATATGCTTTTTCATACACTTTTCCATTATCATTTATTACAAGATATTGAATATATTTCCCTGCACTATACGGTAGGTCTTTGTTGTTTACCTGTTTTATATACAGCAATGTGTATATCTGCTAATCCCAAACTCCTAGTTTATCCCTCTCATATCCCATTTCCTCTTGGGTATCCAGAAGTTTGTTTTCTATATTTGTGAGTCTGGCATATTTCTCTTAATCTCAGTAAGCACCAGATCTTCATCTGTGAAATGGCAATCCTAAAACTGCCCACCTCCTAGGCTTAGTGTGTTTATTAATTGAGATGGTGTATATAAATCCATCAGGATGCAGTGCCTGACATACATCAAGTGCACAATGCACATTAGTTTTTATTATTGTTTTTTTCTTGAGCAGAATTTTTGAGGGGGAAAATGATTATCTTCACAATTTCCCACTGTGATCACAGTTTTTATTTACATGTTTTGAAAAATAAACTAATCAGTGAGAAGAAGAAATAAATTGTATCCACATGTGTTTACTGAGATATGTTTTGTCTGTGCTAAAGTTCACAAAAGGATAATTCACAAAGTATTGATGTGCTTCTCATTGCTTATAATGTCCTGCAGGGCAAAGCAGGTGTGATATCAAGGACTGCTTCTCTACACTGGAGAAAAACTTTCTTACCACATCCTTATCTCCATCACTCCCAACCACTGGTTAGGGGAGAATTTGGAAAGTGGTTGGTGAATGCAAGTTCTGATGTTTGAAGGAGCCCTTTGGAAAACCTTCATAAACAATACTACTTTGATAAATTAATGCAAGTAATGAAGTAAATGGAGAAAGATGACAGGTTCAATACATATTTAACTAGTGCTTATTATGTGCCAACTATCATTCCAGGCACAAGATTATGGGAGAGAGTGTAGTCAAGTGTACACCGAATGCAACCCTTATCCTTGAGAAGATCTAAACTGACTGGCATGTACAAATAAGTGCATGTATTTGTAATTAAGATCTTAATGTTAAAGCACAATGTGCAGATAACAAAGAGTTCTTGTCAAATGTATTAAGAGGTATGAAATATACAAAGAAGCAAGTCACATTTCCTGGGAGCGTGGAAAAGAGTGATATTTGAGCAAAATGTTAAAGGTTAGGTATTGCTTTATTTAGTAAACAAGGAGGGAAGGCAGATTTCAGATTGCAAGATGGGCTTGATGGATCTGGACATGGTATATATAAGAGATTGAAAATCAAGTTAGAAAGCCAAGGTTGGGCCCCAAATTTTGATGCTTTCTATTTCATGTCATGGTATCAGGCCTTCATCTGGTGAGCAGTGGGGAAGGCTTATACATATTTTAGCAAAGAAGTGACATGGTTGTACATTTGGTTTAGAAAAGTACTCAAGCAGCTGTGGGGAGGAATGAAAAGGACACCACTTGAGACAGGAGACCGCCTAGAATCAGACCAAAATGGTCCAACAGAGGAAGATGCTGGTTTGAGCTAAGAAGGAGACATACCTGAAAGCTACATAAGATGGAAAAAAGGAAGAAGAAAAAATGGGTTCAATGGAGATTCAGAGTCAGTCTCAAATTAATGATGAGAGCAAAGCCAGATTGGCCAGTTAGACATTTGAATGAGACACACACAAAATCATTCACTGAGGCTTTTCCACAAGAAGAATATCTTCTCTTTTATGAAGTAGCTTAAAAACACATACTGCCTACTCCCTTTGTTTCTGATTCATTCTTTCAGCACTTGCTAACTGCATACTGTTACATAAAGCTGACAGAGCCATTACTTACCAATACATCCTATCTTTCATCATGTGCCAAGCACTGTACAAAGAGTTTCATAAATATTAATGACTGGGCCACAAGGTGCCCAGACATTTGGTCAAACAGTATTCTGCATGTTTCTGGATAAGATTAACATATGAATCAGAAGACTGAGTAAAGCAGATTACCCTCTCTAAAGTGGGTGGCCCTCATCCAATCAACTGAAGACCTGAAAGGAGCAACAATGCTGAGTAAGAGGGAACCTCTCCTGCCTGATTGATGGAGCTGGGACATCAGTCTTCTGTCCTCAAACTGGAACTTACACCCTCAGTATCCCTGGTTCTCAGGCCTTTGAACACAAATGAAACTATACTGTTGGCTCTTCTGTGTCTCTGACTTGTTAACTGAGGATCTTGAGACTTTTCAGCTTGCATAGTTATGTGAGGCAATTCTTTATAATAACTGTCTTGGTTCTGTTTCTCTGAAGAACCATTAACTAATAAAATGCATTAATTTACTCCTTGTAAAAGTCTTTTACAGAAAGTCCAGTCATCGTGATTTTAAGATGGAGAAAGTGAAACACAGAAGGACACACAGGATAAAGCCTAAAGTCGAACACGAGCACCCCACCCAGAGCTTCAGAGCTTCTGCTCTTAACCTTTACACAGCACTACACCACCTGTCCTCAAGGATATACATCCAATGGCTGGGGGCAAGAGAGGGAGCATTAGTTTTTTGAAGACAAAATTACACAAATAATTACTTAAAGTTGTGACAAAAGCCACAGAAGGAAACTCTAGGGTAATATAAGACTATATAAGACTCTACCTGTTATGGGGTTCAGGGAATGCCCCTTGAGAAAGTCCTGCTTTAGGAAAAACTGAAAGATGCACAGGACACAAGGCAAAGGCAACAGCATGTTTGAAGACCCCAGAAGAGAGGGCCAGAGTGGCTGATGTTAGCTGGGAAAGGATGGGGGTGTAAGAGGAATCTAGATAAGTAGCCAAGAGGCAGGTGATTCTTGATAAGGAGTTTTAATTTCTTGCTAATATCAATGAGAGGTTATTGAGGGGACCTAAGAGGCCATGGATTGTAATAGAACTATTGGCATTTGAAAAAGCCCTCAGCTTTAGTGAGAACTGGGTCAAAGTGGGGTAAATGGTGAAGAAAGGACACATTAGGGAGCACTGCTGTAGTTTAAATAATCTTAAATACAGTAAAACGTGAAAGACTAGGAAAATGATCACATGCTTGAATGCCTTGCAATGTAAAATTCCATTAAAAATTCCTAAATTGTTACTCTACATTTCAATGTTTATCTCCCCAAGAATAAGAAAGTTTGTAGAAAGTTTGTGGGCTGGCACTAGCCCATGGGCACACTTGGATTAGTAGAGTATGAAGACAGCAGTAGAAATGAGAGAAGTGGATGGGTTTGAGACCGATTTACATAGTAAAATGGATAGTACTTGATGAATTATCGGCTTGGAGGGTTTGTATTGAGGTAGAGGTAACTAGCAAGATTGAAAATCAGATTTTTGACATGAGCTGTTGAATGAATCATGGACTTCTCTACTTAAAGAGGAAACACTGGGGGGAAGGTAGAAGGTGGAGAGAAAAGAGAATGTACCCAGATCAGAAGTGTTGATTTTTCAGTGACTGAAGATTTTGAGTGGACAGTAAGATATATGGGTTTGGAACTTCAAACATGACATTAATGAAAAATATTAATAATCATAAATAATAGATATTGGTAATAAACATTTATAAATAATAACACATTAGTAAAAAAAAAAAACCTCTGTTTGCATGACAATTTCTTAAGAAATTTAGACAGTTAATTTTTACCATGGTATAGGTACTACTTTTTGTCCACTTTACAGATGAGAAAAGTGAAGCACAGAGAAGATGAGTACAGTTGACCCTTGAACTCAGGGGTTTGAACTGCACAAGCCCAGTTATATGGGGACTTTTTTCAATAGTAAGTACCACAGTACTACACAATTTGTGATTGGTGGAAACCACAGATATATGCAGATATGGAGGGTCAATTATAAGTTATACTTGGACTTCCAACTGCATGGAGGGTCAGTACCCCTATCCTCCACATTGTTCAAGGGTCAATAGTAATTTATTCAGAATCTCACAGCTGAAAAGTGGATGCCCTGGGGTATAAAAAGAGCAATCTGAGCCCTACACATTATTTTTCATCCAGAATAAACAGCTAGATAAAAAATATGAGTTTAAGGTATCAGACTGGGTCCTAACAGGGCTCTGTCTAAGATTATGGGCAAATCATGAGCTATAACGTTTTGTTGTTCAGCTTTGGGGTTTCTAGGCTTTAGGAATGAAGGCTAGTCAGGATCAGTAGGCCAGAGGCATAACACTTACTATTCCTTTTCATGGAGCAGATGACTATAAACTTCAAACATGAAATTTTGAAGGACGGAAATGAGAGATTAAAACATTTCATTTTTTTATTGAACTGTAGTTGATTACAATGTTATGTTAATTTCTGCTGTACAGCAAAGTGAATCAGTTATACATATATATACATCCTTCCTTTTTTACATTCTTTTCCATTATGGTTTATCTCAGGGTACTGAATATAGTTCCCTGTGCTATACAGTAGAACCTTGTTGTTTATCCATTCTGTATGTAATAATTTGCATAAAAACATTTCATTTTAATTACTTGGCATCAGTTTCCTTCTCATGTACTATCTCATAAACATGTAAGTAACAATGCAGCACTGTTGATGAAAAATATTGTTAGACCTAGATTCAACTTAACTTTCACATTTTAATATACAACACTGGTAGCTCACTCTTATTTATTAAGTAATACTGAGAATTTATAGCAATTGTCAATGGAAACTGGGTAGCAGTTAGGGTGCGGGCTGTCAGAATTAATGTTCAGGCAATAGCAGATGGGCCAGGCTAAGGAGAGGGAAGATGTGCCAAGGCCCCAGGTAGGTTAGGGGTCAAAACCAAAGGACAAAGGTAGGCAGCTTTGACTTTGGGTTTAGACCACTATGGGTTTGAGTCCAGAAGATCAACCTGAAATCTGTCCAAGGGACAGGAGGCCAGATGGGTGCACATAACCTGTAGCTGAGAAGAATTCACAATGATCTATATCAATCCAGCCAAAAACAGCATCTGGAGGTCCAAATGGCAGACAGTCATCCTAGAGAAAAAAAACAAAAAGGATGGAGTATGTCAGGGAGTGATTTCTATCACTTTAGAAAGACAGTGGTGAGCAACACAAGCTTTATATCCAAAAGGCTTGCGTTGACTACTATCGGTCACTTTTTACCTATTTAACCTTAGACAATTTACTCAAGTTCCCTAAACTTCACTTTCTGCTTCCCAGAGTTGGTAGACAACCAAGAAAACAGTGTATGTAAAGTGTTATGCACAATATGTGGGATGTTCTAATAATCAAGAAATGTCTCTTCAGGCTGATGAACATCATGATGATGATGATATTCAGACAGGATGAGGTAGGCCCCCTGCTTGTGAATAATAATGCATTGCTAAAAGTTAATATATAGATATTACAAGGTCCTTTTTTCTTCAGTCTCGTGTGTGTGTGTGTGTGTGTGTGTGTGTGTGTGTGTGTGTGTGTGGTACACGGTCCTCTCACTGCTGTGGCCTCTTCCATTGCGGAGCACAGGCTCCGGACGCGCAGGCTCAACGGCCACGGCTCATGGGCCCAGCCACTCCGCGGCATGTGGGATCTTCCCGGAACTGGGGCACGAACCCGTGTCCCCTGCATTGGCAGGCGGATTCTCAACCACTGAGCCACCAGGGAAGCCCTCTTCAGTCTCTTTAACCAGGATTTTCTTTTTACCTTTGGATAATAAAAATGAAATTAAACTTTGGTAAAATGAGACTTCCTTTTTCAGATCAGTCCAGCTGTCCCTACAAAATTATTTAGTCAAGACTGACCAGGGAATAATATGTCAGAATTTTCCACCCTACTGTTGGGTAAGATGTAGCATAACTGACACTGAACTATCTAAGGTCTGGAAGCCCATGTGCTTTGAATAAACCCTGAGTCTCCATGTCTCCATACTTTTCCCAAAGCTGTAGCCTTTTCCTAAATCCTCTGTGTTAGGTCAGTAAATATGCCTGGGTGACTATCTTATTTTCTGCTGGTATTCCAGTATCTAAAGCTAACCCCAAGCTCCCAGCCCTAATTTGCTATGGATTGTCATTAATCACCTACCTACTTTGATTGCAAGGTAAACTGGGGGTATGGCAAGAATTAACTTATAGGGAATAAAGTGTGGGACCTGACAAAAAATGTGAGAAAACAAGGTAAGTTGCAGGCAAGAGGAGCTGAATTTTACAACTGACAGGAGAAACAGTGTCAAAATAGAGCTCCAGGGAATGCAAAGTGGGGGAAATTCTTTCAGGGAATTGAGCAGACAATAGGACTGGGACCCAGCAGGCTGACTCAGCAAGCTGTCTGGGAATTGAAAATGAACACTGAAAGGTGATGGAAAAGTTGGAATGCTCATTGCTTTCAAAAATAATTTGTGGAAATTTCAGCCAATTTATGGAAACAGTCTGACACTTCTCAGCTAATTTAGGGTATAAGAGAGATTAATTCTGAATCCTTCTTGGCCTATACATGGAGCTTCAGATTTACTAGTGTGTTAATTTCCATGTGGAGACAATAAAAGGGGAGCAAAACGTGGACATTTCTGGATATACTTTTGAAGTATTAAAATTTGGAAAAGACAGGGTCAAGGGCGATTCTTGCTAGCTCCAAACTTCTTGTACACATGCACATAAATACAGTCACACACTCATTCACATACTCATAGTATCTTTCACTCTCTCTCTCTCTCTCACACCTACACAGACACATACACACACACCCTTTCTATATGTTTATGATGATTCAGATCAAGTCTGAGGTTATTAGATCCTGTCCCTTGGCTTTCCCTTCAGCTGTCAGCCTCAAAGATAAATCATCTTACTATAAATTCTATCAGAATAATCTTTCAAGTTATTAGAATTGTGACTGAAAAAATTGTGATAGAGTACATCACTGTTTATCAAAACAGTTGACAAAGATTCTCATGTAGAATGGGAATTAAGGAGGGTTGTAGTGATAAAAGTTCTTTGAAAGAAGAAAGGCCAATGAATTAGTAACTGGTTTAATACCATATTCAAAGAATAATTACAAAGAACATCATTCAACTTGGGAATCTGAACTAAACTAAAGTATAATCTGTGATGTTTATTAAAGGCCTTATAGCTGTGGACAACTTCACTCCTCGAAGTCTTTATTTTCTTAACTGTATAATGGGTATAAAAACAACAGCAACAATAACAGTAACCTTCTTTATATGGTGGTTATGGTTAAATGAAAGTTTATTAAAAGTTCTTAGCATAATGATCTATCTTTCTTGGCTCAATTTTTAAAAAATCGTTTGAGTTTTGCTTCTCAAAGATAAAACGTATCACCTTGAAAAGATGTCCATGTGCTAGAGATGATATAGAAAAGAGTCAAATATCAGATGGTTGATTGGATGAAAAAACATTAAGATCTATCAGCTTATGAGTCTACAATTCCATCTCCAAATTATTACACAGTTGTGGTTAGAGGGATCTTTCATCAGATGGCAGGTTTCATGTCACTGGGGCTGAAGAGACTAGGAGTGTTCCACAATGGAGCAGTTAGAAAGCCTTCTGCTCAAGTAGCAAACTCTTCCACTCAAACTGGCTCAGTTAATAAGAAAATATAATTACTTCAACCATAACAGTCCCAAAATAGATAGGAATAGTTGATTTAGTGCTTTAGAGATAGTATCCAGGATCTTCCCTCAGCAGGGTCTCTTTCATCCTAAAGTGAGTTTTCCTCATGGTCCTAAAATGGCTGCCAGCAACAACTGAGGAATCATGCTTTCTGTTTCATAAGTTTTTCCCTCTCAACTGTCCTTCCCTTAAATACAATTGGGTCATTTAAGGATATAAGCTCAAACTCACCTCCAAAAGGTTAACAGTCACCTGGAGATTTCCAGGCACTGACTGGCTTACACCAGTTAAAATGCACTCTTGGATTAGTACATGGAATCAGCCTTGCAGGAAGCATGTGAGTATGAAAAGTAGAGGTAAAGACCTGAGGCAAACAGATGTTTTCAGAAAGGAATAAGAAATCAGTGACTTCTAGCTAGGCAACAGGGCTCACTGTAGGTGATAATTTCAGAAATAAGACGTTGGGTAAGAAAGAATCAACGCATACCCTAAGACTAAGTAATTTTTGGTTATTAATAAGAGCAAAATAAGGAAAGAATTTGGTCAAGTTTAGAAGGGTACAGGATATAGAGGCAGGTGGACAGTATCCAGATGTTTATATAATTATTTTCAGCCCTGAGGCCTTCATGTAAGAGTAAAAAGATAAAGAAATAAGGCAACTTAAATAGTGACAGGCACATATTAGGCACTTAATATTTTTTTCAGTACATATTATATAATTGAAATAGGAAGCATTTTTTTCTGAGTACTCACTTTGTGACCGTGTTAAGTATTCTGTATACATTATTTCATGAATAGAAATTTTTGACTGACTGAATAAATAATGAATGAATCAATGTATTAGTGAGACAATACCTATACAGAGGAAATACTACCAATTATACCTCATTCAAGTTTCACCTTTCTATAAAGTTGGTTTAGAGAGGTTGTTAAAGATAAACTGGAACATGAACTTGACTATTGAGTAGCCAACAAAACTTGTGATAGAAACACAACACTGAAATCCAGGTAGAGAGTTAGAGGAATCTGCGGTAATTTGGGGATTTAGACCATAATAATACTCTAGAACATTTTACAACGCCCCCACAAAATGGAAACTTTCAGATCAGTTTGCATGATGGTTAAAACAAATGGACAAGAATATCCAGTCGAAAGAAAAGTTTCACTTAAATACATAAGTATTTTTCTCATTGGAAAAGTCAACAAGATTTTATAGTGAGACCTTAACAGTTCTTAATAACTGGGTCCTTTTTGTGATTTGGACTTGAATCTATAATAAATACCATATAATACACTTATACACTTATACCAACTTTGGTTAAAAGCAGAATATCAAAGGAAGGCATATGCACATTATATCCACAACCTCTGTTCTTCTGGCTCTGGGGCCCTCTTGCTTTTTCTTGCCAAATTGTATCTGTTCTCTGTCAATGTCCACCGGCAGTCTGACAAAGTGCTGGGTCTGCATAACCCACAGCAAGCAGTACAACAGCTCCCAGAGAAGATTTCTGACAGATTTTCTTCCCCTGCAGTAATAAGGTTTGTACTACATTTTGTGCAGAGGGACATAACTTAGTTAATATTTCTAAAGCATTTTGAAGATGAAAAGAGCCATATATATATAGTAAGTTTTACTATTAATTTCTGCTGCTGTAAGGATCAAGATAAGCACAGAAACACATTAAGCTCAACTCATAGAAGCATTAACGTGTTGTGGAGTTGGTCAGGATGCCTGACAATGACAAAACATTGCATTTGACATTTGATGAAAGGAACAAATCAATGTTCTGGAAAAAAATAGAGATTTATCATAGTCGTAATTTGCATTTTAACAGGAGTTCCAACTACTTCTGTTTTCTAGTTGAGGTTGGAAACCCACATTATTAGCTAATACCTACATTCCTAAAAGAGTTTCTTCATTCTGACAGCAGGTAATGCTTTCACTCTTACACAAAATGTTAGTTACAGTTACCTTATCTCTGAGATTAAGATTAAATTGGTTCAAATTGTAGGAAATACAAATTTGTAAAATTTGGGGGATTTATGTTTCTTCTTTTCACCTCTGATTAAGTTCTAACTTTTGAAAAACCCTCCCTATTTCTATCCTCACATGCCACAAGTGTTTGCTGATATTAAATCAGGAAATTCCACCTATAGTCTTCAGTACAACCCTACTCTTTGATTGCTACAATAGCCCCCAGTCTTGCTCTGGCAGTGCACTAACTTCTTGCTTTTAACTATTTTAAATTCAGACAAAAGACTTAACTTAGTCCTTTGAGGATATTCTGTCTGTTCAGTTGAATTCTGTGTTTTCACCTTGTCTACTTTTACTGTTTCATCTCATTTTCCTTTAAAGTACTATCTGTCAGTGTATCTTTGTTTTATTTATTTTCATGCACCTTTTTATTCTTTCCTTTTCAAACGTGAAACAGGATGTGCCAGCATAAGATGAGAAGTCAAGTTCATTGCTAGCATATTCCAGAACAGTACAATCAACCCCAATCAAAACTGGGCTCCTTTTTGTACGATCGTGTCACCTCATTTCCTGAACAATTCAGGTGTATCATGATAGAGGTAAAAGTTCATAAGATCTAGGATGAGAAACTTTACTTAATCTCTGTTTAGACCCTTGTTAACTGTGACCTCAATCAGGAAATTAACTCCCTGGCTGTGAAATGAAGACAGTGATTATGGCTCTACCTACTTCATGGGAGGGTTGTCAGGATCAGGTAAAATCATGGCTCTAAAAGTGTCTTGAAGATTGTTAAGTAACTGTTGCTCATTTGAGAAAGTCTATAAAAAGCCATAGTTTCAATGTCACTGGAAATTGATTAATTATCCCACTTATCTCTGGACCAAAGAAAGGACCAAGTGGGAAAGTATAGAGAAGGGCGGCACTTCAGTGGACAGTAAGCAAGACTGTGTGAGGATCAAGATGAAGCAAACACAACAGGGTGCTGGGCACACAGTAGAAAGAGAAACAGGCAGCAACAGTTGAGCCACTGGATCTGGCTTAGACTGACATTAGCCATACCTCAGGACTTTTCAGATAAGGAGCCAGCACATTCTTCATTTTAATTCTGGTTTTAGTTGGATGTTTTGTCCCTTACATATCGAGGAATCACAACTGACAAAATGTATCTGTTAATTGTGGGTACAAAAGTACTATTTTAGGTTCTTGGATTTAGAAAGATAAATCCAAATAATTTGACTTGAGAGGAGGGTTGTGTTTGCTAAAAGCATATTTAAAAATTGCAAATATGTTCAGACAACTCTTAATTTAGACAGGGTGAATGAGAACCTCCCTGGGGACAATTATCCTTTGGAATGCTATAGAACTGGATCCCTCAACAAAATATCCTTTATGAGAGAAATGTGGGTCTCAGATGAAGCTATTCCTTTGTTGACCATTGCTAAACATCTACCCAATTTTTCACCTTGTGCTTTGTGGAGAAATTTTCACCTTACTGGGAAAATATTTGAGAATAATGTAAGCCTTTGTCAGCAGTATTGATCTACAGTTAGGCTTTGATTCTATAGACGGGAATCACTATGGGCCAAACTATGTGATCTCAGCACAGATCTCAGGCTGTGAAGGTTCCTTCAAAGTTTGAACCATACCACTGTGAGAATCAGAGCAGGTAGGAACATACTCTCAACATCAAATTCCAATCAAAAGCCAAGAAAGAGACTTGTGTCCTAGCCCTCCTGCTTTTTAATTTATGTCAAAATAGTTTGATACAGCTTTCAAATTATCTGAATGAATATCTTCCTGCCACAAGAAATGAGAAGACAAGCACCTACTTCTGTGCTGATGCCATGGATTTCTCATTAGGTTTGAGGACCTGCCTTAATAAGCCACTAGCCTGCTGGCTAAATACTGTAAGTTTAATATCTACTGTGCTAAAACCAAAATTATTTTCGACAGACACCCCCAACCTGCAGATAAAAAGTGTGAGTGAAGTCCATCCAACAGGATTATTAATTTAGCTGTCTGGGCTAGTGGTAGGAGTGATACAACTTGCAGTTAGCAATACAAGAAACTCATAAACATTAATTTATTACATCTTTGTTGAAAAAAATAGATTCTAGGTGCCAGATTCTGTGCTTAGAAGAATCTGAGGCTGCTTAATGATGAAGATTTAGTCCCTGCCCTAAAGAAACATATTCTAATGCTGAATGCCACAATCATATAAGTTATCTAGAGTCATACTATGGTATAGACACTAAGGGGAAAAAAAGTCATTCTGTTGAACACTTGCTTTGAACAGACAATAAGCAGCAACAAATTATATGCCTAAGTTTATTATAATATACAAGTTCAACAAGTATCCTTGACAAACATGAATCTGACCCTTTACTTTAGTAATTTTCTTTCTATATGTTTCTTATTTCAAGTATCTTCAAATCTCTTTGATGTTATTTTAAATATTTTGAAGAATGGATAAGATATTTTGTATCTCTGCCTAACAGTATCCCTTACATAATAAGGTCACCTCTTGCATGTCTTACATTCCATTCAGTAAAAATAGAATGAACAAATAACTTGTTACAAACAAGGAAAAAGGCAAAAATACAGCTCACCTCATGGGGGGAGAAGAACCAGCCATCAGGTTTAGTATGAAATCATTTGGGAAAGTAGTGTTTGACAGAATCTCTCATGATATTTCTACATGATATTCAACACAGGTAGACTCATAAATGGCTGAAGAGAGTGGACTCATGAATTATGTTCAATCTAGAAACCAGCCTCTAAGGGCAAGACCAAGAAGATGCCCTTGGTCTTGTCCTGTGCAGTGATTTTTTGTTGTTGTTTTTTGTGGTACGCGGGCCTCTCACTGTTGTGGCCTCTCCCGTTGCAGAGCACAGGCTCCGGACACGCAGGCTCAGCGGCCATGGCTCACGGACCCAGCCGCTCCGCGGCACGTGCGATCTTCCCGGATGGGGGCACGAACGTGTCCCCTGTATCGGCAGGCAGACTCTCATCCACAGCACCACCAGGGAAGCCCCATGTGCAGTGTTTTTAATCACAGGTCAGATGAAGCCATAGAAGCCATATTTAGTATATTTTCAGGATGCAATCATCTTAGTGGGATGGCTAAATTTTAGGATAGCAGAAACATGACATTTAAGGTTTTCATTTAAATTTCACATATCCCTGTATGATTCAACAATTAAGTATAAAAATTCAGGCTGGAAAAAACTGTAACGGGTTGCAATTTAGGTAAAAAATAAGAGGTTTAAGTAAACATGGAATCAGTAGGAGCCATCCCAAAAAGAGGAACAAGGCGATAGTGTGAGCCTTCTATACCTTTAGTTCATGGAGTTAAGAAACTCAGCAGTGAGCAGGGAATGGGGGCATGGTTGGTAATGGGCCCCCAAAATCATGTCTATAAAAATGCTGAGAATGTGGAATGTTTAGCTTGGAGAAAGGAGTGCCTAATTGAAATCAACAAATATTTGAAAGCCTGTTTTGTGTAAAGGGAAGTAGACATTCTAAACATTTTCAGAGGTTAAAACTAGGATCTGTGAGCAAAGTTATAGAGAGGCAGATTATATCTCCATTTAAGAAAGACATTTAAATGAGAGAATGGTAAATGTATTTCCTTAAAAGAAGAGAGCATTGGGAAAACTTGATAAAATGTTGAATGACCATTTGTCAGGACATTGTGAAAAAATTTCTTAATTGTGAAAGAAGTAGGACTTCATAATCCCTATTTTTTTTTAACTGTAAAAGTTCATGGTTCTATATTTTGTATAATTCTTGGTATATCAGAGGCCTCATATAGGTATCTGCCTACCAATTTTATTATCTTAAGTACTAATAAGTATGTGTCTCTTCTTTGAGGAACAGACCTTCAGATTTTACGTCCCTATTCCTACATGGTATTTGTTTCTATTCCTTAGGAAGAGGCTAGTTATACTGGAAACACACGTTATTAAGAGTTCCTTAGCAACTGATAGAACATCCTTCTAACAAAAACAAAACAAAATAAAACAAACAAAAACATAAAAAACAAGTTGGAGTTAGGAGTCTTCAATAATTTGTATAATAGATTTCCATGCTTAGAGTAGGGACTGATGGGGTCTTTTTTTGAAGTTAATAAGAACGTCTAGGGACAATAGCTTTTTATTTCAATAATCTCTTTGATATTTGCCCTAACTGAAAGCCACATTGACATTAAATTCTTTGACATAAAACAATCCATGCCCTTGACTAATTTTTTTATTCACTTCTAGGATTATTTGCCTAAAGAAAGGTTTTGTAATCCTCAATACTTTATCAATTTTTACCATTACATCCAAACTCTATGTTCCATACTCTGGAATACTTTCTTCCCAATCATTCTCCATCTGACAAACTCCTACTCATATTTCAGTACCCCACTCAATTTTCCCATCTCGTATGAAGTTTTGTCCAGCTAACCTATTGGAAATGTTTACCCCAGCTTTCTAATAACTTCCTTCATATTTTTATTATAGCTTTACTATGCATTATTTACATTTTAGCCTCTACATTTAGAATAAGAATACTTTCTACAAAGAAATTTCTTTTTTTTTCATTTTTTTCTCCTCTTTAGAACCCACTGGGGTATCTGGGACATTGCAGAAAACCATAAGGAGAGATTGCTGAAGCAATACATACAGTGGATGAGCAGATAAAGAGATTAAGAACAACTCACTTGTAGGAATTATAAACTTAAAATTATGACAAATGTATGATTACATGGTATAAATACATACCTAAAGGAAGTATGGTAAACAGAATTTCTGTGAATGAAGTTAAGGTTCAATGCTGTGGCATTATCCACTCTCACTTAACAGCAGTAGATTAACTAAACATTATCACCTAATTTGTATGATTCTTGGGAGGATGTTCACCTAGGAAAATTGTGCAACTCATAAAATTTAACTTGCTTTATGTGTCAATTTTTAATTATTTTTCCTAAAAAGAAGATAACTAACAAAATTCAGTAATTCTTAACTTCTTTACTGCCAAAGATACTGTTTGTTCATCTTTGCATCTCACCCCTTATAAATAGTAGAAGCACATAAATATTTGTTGAATGCATTAATGTATTGTTATACATTCTGTGAGATTTTACTTCTGCTATTAAAAATGTTTTGCTAGATACCTGATTTCAGATTATTAGATTCATAGATCAAAAATTAGATAAGCAATATGATTAGAATTGAGTATGTGAAAAAAAAATCCCCAAATTCTGAATTATGTGTTCTTCAAGAAAACAAATTTGGTTTTACTCATAATATTTCTTGATAGTCAGTGGTCCATATTACTTACATTCTAGTCATTGCTGCTTCTCTTTGTGTTTGATATTGGTCAAATTTTGACTTCCAGATTATTGTAGCATGATTGTTTAAAAATGCCTATTCATATCAAGTACCTAAATGAGGAGAAGGTATAGTTTTTCAGATAGGATCTCCCGATGTTTACACAAAGCTGAAGCTGATGGGTAACAATATAACTAAAAATTTTAACTTCTTAAATCTCGATTTGGAAAAAAAACTGTTATTTGCTCTGAATGGATCCTAGTAAATATTAATATCTTTGAGCACTTATAAATTCAGTGGAAAAACAAGACCTATACAGATGGGTCAACAAATTTATGTGACAGTATTGATTAAAATTTCACATATTTCACTGCAAAAATGAGCAATGTTTCATGATGAGAATATTATCCATGGAACTATGCTATGGTGGTGCATATTATTTTTCTCAATAAGAACTTTGCCTAAGCAAATGCTGTCATTTGAAATGTAAATAGTAGGTGCTGTATGAGACTACCTGTTGAATTGGATACAATCTGATTCAAGAGTATTTTAATCAGTGATATATGTGGAACAGCAGTATAACACCCTTATGATACCAATGCATTTGGTGTTGTTCAGGCAGTGGTACTGTTGTATGTTTGTTGATTACTGAAGTGAGAGGTATGCCACATGTTATGTGTTACTATCTCAGCAGCTGAAGAACACTCTGTTATAACAGAGATGAAATTCTAGGTCTCCTGAGAAAATCACATGACTCTCACTTCCTTAACACTTATAACACATATCACAAATGTATTTCAACTATATCTCACACTTCAAATACACTTTATAATTTTGTTTATACATTTAAGCCATAAGGTGTTATAAAACAAATAAAAGGAACTGTGCTTATTAAGATTACAGAGGTAAATCCTAGGTAAAGGAAAATCTACATGGGCAAACCAAAGAACGTGTCTCTATTCTAGGTCTGAAGCTAGTGTTGAAGAATGAAGTGTTCATGTGTAGATATTCTATATCTTAACGTTTTGCATGTGCCTATATTCCTATGTATTTTCATTGTTTAAGGATTTTAGTACTTGGAGATGAGAACTTGTGTGCTTGAAATTCTTTGCCAACTTCTTACAATGTAAAGTTCAGAGAGGGAAATTGACAACACAGTCAACAATAATAGGTATGTTCTGAATTAAATGACTTTAGAGACACAAAATGCTATGTATTTCTTATCTACCGACTCCTTATAAAAATTCTGTAAGGGGTATCTTATTATCTCTAATTTACTTATAAGGGAAATTGACAACACAGTCAACAATAATAGGTATGTTCTGAATTAAATGACTTTAGAGACACAAAATGCTATGTATTTCTTATCTACCGAATCCTTATAAAAATTCTGTAAGGTGTATCTTGTTATCTCTAATTTACTTATAAGGAAACTGAGACTTTGAGTGGTTGAGTAACTTGCTTGATGTCACACAAGGCTGTGAAAGAATGTGAACCAGTTCTACTTTCCCTACTCTTATGAAGCTATGCTCTCAGCCCAGTGCTATGTCTGAAAATAATGTAACAAAGGTGTGTGAAAGAGTATTCCCTTCTAGTGCTGCTTAATATTGATTTAAGGAGAAGGATAAACTATCCCCAATTATTTTATGTAATTGCAAATGTGTAAGATTGTTTATTCCATATTTATTGACAGAGCAATAGTGGAAAAAAAAAAAAAAAGCAATGAAAAGCGTAACAGTGAAAAGTTAATCCTGGGACTGTAACCATCTTGAGAAAACTCTCTGTCTAACTTTCAGGTCTTTTGAAAGCTTTAACAACAATCAAATGACAATCCACAACCAAATTGGCAGTACCTTTCCTGGATGATCTTTTTAGCGCATTTCTGAAGGGCATCCTGACCTATGTTGCTCCAAGTGTCCAAAAAGCATCAATTTTCTACCTTGATTTTCTCTTGATTATTGACAATTTTCTCTGCCAGGAACTGTATGGATGATGAGACAAAACTCAATGTGATTGGCCAGATTAACATAGTGAGAACATACCAGTCAATCAGCATGTACCTCATTAGTATTGTTCTCTCTCATAATTCATGAAAAGATATCCTGAGATGGAGGAAAGAATGTTCATACAAGGTAGAAAGCATTTCATTGTTTGGTCTTACAAACATCAAGCCTTGTAGTATTTGATGATAAGAATCTAAAAATCTTTTTTCCCTGTCCCTGCTACCAAGTCCCTTTCTAAAGTTTTTCCTATCCTTTCCCACTTGGAAGTAGCAGTTTTTATTTCATCAACGAACATGTTATAATTATTTAATACTTAAAATCTCTTTTTGCTGAAAATTGCTTATTCACAGAAAAATGAGCAGCCACAAAAATCTTGGAAAGATTATTTCAAAGGCACAGGCTTCAAATTTATTTTAGGATATGATTACTTATTTGTCAGTAAAATAGAAAACTGTATTTATAATTTAAGATAACTAGTAGGAAATACTGTCATTTTATAACAGCAGAGAGTGTTCATTTCATTATAAATATTCTAACTTTGGCAAAGACCTTGGTCTTAAAATAGTGTTGAGTTTGGAAAATGGCCAAGAATGTGTTTTAAAACCATGGGATTATAAAACCTGAAAATAGATAATAATGCTTTATGTAGACTAATGCTTGACTACACAGTCAAACTAGTAAACTGTATCTTTGAAATAAAATACCATTATTCATAAAATGGCTGCATAAGTCAACTCAGAGTAGTGACAGATAGATGGCACTCTATAAATTCTTTAAAAACAGTGAATTTCTATTCTCAATTAATGCCAAGCTTATTCTGCCTACAAAAGAAAACATTAAAAATGGCATACTCTTAGGTGCCACCAATGTCATTATTTTTCTTCAGAAATGCAATTGCAAATCAGCTCCTAATTCTCACCAAAAATACCTGCACATATTGCTTATTTTACCTATATAAATATTACCTAAAAAGATTCTGGGAAGTTTAGATAACTGGAAAAGAAGGATACATTGCACTTAAGAAGTTTACTTGAGGGCTTCCCTGTTGGCGCAGTGGTTGAGAGTCCGCCTGGCGATGCAGGGGACATGGGTTCGTGCCCTGGTCCGGGAAGATCCCACATGCTGCAGAGTGGCTAGGCCCATGAACCATGGTCGCTGAGCCTGCGGTCCGGAGCCTGTGCTCCGCAATGGGAGAGGCCACAACAGTGAGAGGCCCGATTACCGCAAAAAAAAAAAAAAAAGAAAAAAAAAAAAGAAAAAAAGAAAAAGAGTAGTGATAAATACAGTTTATTGAGTTGATTGGAAGGGTCTTATATGTGTCACTGGGACTGATGTTAGGTCCCATTAGGCTCTTTTAACAACTTCATCAATGATCAGGAGGAAAGAAGAGACAACCTGTTAATTAAATCCTTGGCGCCATTTAATCCAAGAATCAATCTATAAAAGGTGTCAGCCCAAAGTACTTAGTTCAAATATGCTCAGTAATAAACTTGAAAACACACACAAAAAAGGACTGCTACAGAATTTGTATTTCAACAACAAAGTCGATAGAATAATGCTTAATATTATATTGAGAAGATACCATTTCTTAAAATATCAAGAAAATTGGACAAAGGTGGCTTTTTGCTTAAATTTCATCAATATTCTTCATTTTTTGTTTGCCCATAGAGATGAAAGCAAAAATTTTATAAGGTGTTCAGAGCAATAGCAGACAAATAGTTAAATTCAGGCTTAGACAGTGAAATTAATTTGTCCTCAGCCATCTGCTTTTCTTTGCTGCTAAGCACTTTGAGTGCTCACTGAGCAGTCAACTTTGCTTCACTCTTCCAAGAGCCAATCCTGACTCTGTAGCTGGTGGACACCAAAGGAGTTCTGTCCAATACTCTAGAATGAGATCAACAGCCCAGACCCCGGATGTTAACCTGGGTCTAGCCTTACAACTCACTTGTAGAATTGAGTTTCTTTCATCTTCCTGAGTTTAATTTGAAGCTTTTTCCCACATTTCTCCCCTGTGTTGGCTTTAGTCCCATCTTTATAATGTGACCAGTTTTCTAGTTCCTGTGGCATGAGTTTTTCCTTCTTTTTACCAGCCATTCATCTTCCTCTCACCCCAGGAACTGGAGGTTTCTGCTTCTGAATCCCAAATTCTTCTTCATGCTGACACTTCTGACACTATTTACCTGGCCGCCTGTCTGCTTCCCTGAGTGTCAGTATACTTAGTTTCTCCAGCATCGTATTTTTCTGTGTTGTATCTCCTTGCTTGTGGAAACACTCTATCTTTCCAATAGCAGCAGCTTGCTACAACAAATGATGAGTAATATATATGTAGCTGTAATTAATAAACAAAATTCAGAGAAACAAAATGCCTCTCTAATTTTAATACAAGATAGTGGTGTGAGGTTTATTTCACAATTATCATTAATAGTATATATGAATTTAAAATAGAATATCCCACATTAAAGAAAAAGAATCCTAAATGAATGTAACATATTTAATTGCTGTTAGACAAATCTCATTTGCTAATTTCATTAACAGAATAAATTCATTGTTTTTTTTATTTTGATCTAAACTAATTTTCTAATGTTCTAGATTTTTCTGGTTGGGGCAATTTTTCATCATATTCAGGAATTTTTTAAAATAATAATTGAAATTTTACACTCAGTAGAATGCTAAGTATCATGCTATTTTAAAAATGATAATTTAGTAGTGATAAGTCTGCTTGTTGGCAAATAAAGCAGAAGAAATATTACATTGCTCACCAGTTCATGCTCCACATAATACCTGGGCACTTGCCACTGTATTCTCATACTTTAGCCATGCACACCTGCCTGAAGAGACCACTTCTGGCCTTAGATGTGAAGTGTATAATGTGCCTTTTGTTCTCTATTAAGCTTCATTCTTGGCACTCTTTGCCTGTTGCTCAAATGCTTTATGAGGCCAATTATTTTCTTTGCCCAGACACACAATTCCATTCTTGAATTTTATTCCCATATCTAAGGAATCCCTGTTCTGCCTTCTAAAATTCTTGATTTTGTATGCAGTGGTGTGCTAGTAAATATTTAACAACCAGCTCTCCAAGGGGAGCAAAAGCCCTAATTTATAGCATTTACCAATTTTAATGCAGAAATGTCAACCAGAGACCAATTCAAGCTACAAAGAGTCTTCCTAAATGTAGAACCTGGACATATATTAGTTATTTATTGCTGCATAACAAATTATCCCCAAACTGAACAGCTTAAAAAAATACACATTTATTGTCTCACAGTGTCTGTTGCTAAAGAATCCAGGCATGGCTGAGTTGAGCCTTCATTGGAGACCAAATTCCTGGCTGAGCAAGCAGGCACTTCTAGATTCATTTACAAGATTGTTGGAAGAATTCAGTCTTCTTAAAGACATGATTTTCTACTCATTCCCAACTTGATGAGTCCTCTTCACTAGAACCCTTGCCTACCTGAGTTAAAGACATGTCAGGAAGGGCAGTTCATCTTGTAGAAGGTGGACCTCCTGGATGGAGTTGTCCAACTCTTCCTCTTACACCTGAGTCTCAGTAAGGTGGCAATTATTACAAATGGTAATATGGAATCTCAAACCCCAAAAAACCCCAAAACTTTTTTTCTGAAAGTGGTAGTCTAAACCTGATGACACCTAAAGCTGAAGATATTTTTAATTCCCTACATTCAATTATCTTAAATTCATTTTGTTAACAGTGACGAATCTACCCAACTCTGCTCACCATTGTTAACTTTAACTTGGCTTTTGCTTCATGAGACAGTTTTCACATCTTTTTCTTTTTAAACATTGTTTGACTGCTTATAACTCTTCTCTCTGGGTTTCTGTGATCCAACACTTTGTTATGGTGCATACTTTGTCTCCCTATCATCTTTCCTCTGTCTCTGTCAGGGCTTCCTCTTCTTCATCTGCTTTTTAAAAGCTGATTTTCTAAGGATTTCCTTTTTGGCCCTTTAATCACCTTAAAGTACACATACTTCATAAGGTTTATATATTCCACATAAGCAGATTTCTCTGAAAGTTTTAATTAGCTCAGGTTTCTCTTCTGAGTTGAGGACTTCTCATGAATGTTTAGAGTATCTTTATTCATAATCACTAAAAAACTGGAAATAACACAAATATCTATCAACTAAAGAATGAATACACAAATTGTAATTTGACTATACAATGGAATACTACTCAGCATTAAATAAAAAATAAATAAATAAATAGAAAAACAAAAAGAAACTGATGATAATATGAAACATCATCCCATGGATCTCAAAAGCTTGATGCTAAGTAAAAGCAGTGAGACAAAAAAGTTATATACTGTATGATTCTGTTTATATGACATTCTAGAAAGCAAAGCCTTAAGGACAGAAAACAGCTAAGTGTTTATCAGATGTAGGAGATCTATGAGAGAGATTTATTGTAAAAGGACTTACATAAGGTGATGAATGTATTCTTTAATTTGATTTTGGTAGACGTTATATGACCACATATATTTGTCAAGACTTACAGAACTATACTTTCCCAAAAGATTTGTTTTAATTTCATGTAAATTATACTTTTATAACCCTGGTATTAAAAAACCAAAATATCAAATTAATTCAGATTTGTTATCTTCTCCCTTAATATTATCCTATACCTATATTTTAAATGTCAATATATACCAATTACCTAGTTATATAAGGAGAAATCTAAAGGTGCTTTTGATTCTTCTCCCTCCTAAAATTTCACACCTAATCCATCACCAAGCCCACCTAATCTAAATTTCTAAAATATGTCTTCAAATTCCTCCCCTCCTTAGAGAAAGTGACCAGACTTTCATCTTCTCTGACTTAACTAAAGCAAAACTGTTTTAGCCACAGAAATCAGAGAAGAAAAAGAAATAAAAGGAATCCAAATAGGAAAAGAAGAAGTAAAGCTGTCTTTCCTGCAGATGACATGATACTATACATAGAGAATCCTAAAGATGCTACCAGAAAACTACTAGAGCTAATCAATAAATTTGGTAAAGTAGCAGGATAGAAAATTAATGCACAGAAATCTCTGGCATTCCTATACACTAATGATGAAAAATCTGAAAGACAAATTAAGGAAACATCCTATTTACCATTACAACAAAAAGAATAAAATATCTAGGAATAAACATACCTAAGAAGACAAAAGACCTGTATACAGAAAACTATAAGACACTGATGAAAGAAATTAAAGATGATACAAACAGATAGAGAGATATATCATGTTCTTGTATTGGAAGAATCAACACTGTGAAAATGACTATACTTCACAAGGCAATCTACAGATTAAATGCAATCCCTATCAAACTACCAACAGCATTTTTCACAGAACTAGAACAAAAAAATTCACAATTTGTATGGAAACACAAAAGACCCTGAAGAGCCAAAACAAACTTGAGAAATAAATATGGATCTGAAGGAATCAGACTCCCTGACTTCAGACTATACTACAAAGCTACAGTAATCAAGACAGTGTGGTACTGGCACAAAAACAACAATATAGATCAATGGAACAGGATAGAAAGCC
Organism: Kogia breviceps; assembly: GCF_026419965.1. Taxonomy (NCBI): domain Eukaryota; kingdom Metazoa; phylum Chordata; class Mammalia; order Artiodactyla; family Physeteridae; genus Kogia; species Kogia breviceps. Next base: position 31,961,777 of record NC_081325.1, read on the forward strand.
CAGAGATAAACCCTCACACATATGGTCACCTTATCTTTGATAAAAGAGGCAAGAATATACAATGGAGAAAAGACAGCCTCTTCAATAAGTGATGCTGGGAAAACTGGACAGCTACGTGTAAAAGAATGAAATTAGAACACTCCCTAACACCATACACAAAAATAAAATCAAAATGGATTAAAGACCTAAACGTAAAGCCAGACATTATCAAACTCTTAGAGGAAAACATAAGCAGAACACTCTATGACATAAATCACAGCAAGATCCTTTTTGATCCACCTCCTAGAGAAATGTAAATAAAAACAAAAATAAACAAATGGGACCTAATGAATCTTGAAATCTTTTGCACAGAAAAGGAAACCATAAACAAGATGAAAAGACAACCCTCAGAATGGGAGAAAATATTTGCAAATGAAGTAACTGACAAAGGATTGATCTCCAAAATTTATAAGCAGCTCATGTAGCTCAATATCAAAAAAACAAACAGACCAATCCAAAAATGGGCAGAAGACCTAAATAGACATTTCTCCAAAGAAGATATACAGATTGCCAACAAACACATGAAAGAATGCTCAACATCGTTAATCATTAGAGAAATGAAAATCAAAACAACAATGAGTTATCACCTCACACCAGTTAGAATGGCCATCCTCAAAAAACCTACAAGCAATAAATGCTGGAGAGGATGTGGAGAAGAGGGAACACTCTTGTACTGTTGGTGGGAATGTAAATTGATACAGCCACAATGAAGAACAGTAGGGAGGTTCCTTAAAAAATTGAAAATAGAACTACCATACCACCCTGCAATCCCACTACTGGACATATACCCTGAGAAAAACATAATTCAAAAAGAGTCATGTGCCACAATATTCACTGCAGCTCTATTTACAGTAGCCAGGACATGGCAGCAACCTAAGTGTCTATCAACAGATGAATGAATAAAGAAGATGTGGCACATATACAATGGAATATTACTCAGCCATAAAAAGAAATTAAATTGAGTTATTTGTAATTAGGTGGATGGACCTCGAGTCTGTCATACAGAGTAAAGTAGATCAGAAAGAGAAAAACAAATACCATATGTTAACACATATATATGGAATCTAAAAAAAAAAAAAAAAAAAAAAAAAGGTTCTGAAGTACCTAGGGACAGGACAGGAATAAAGACACAGACCTACTAAAGAATGGACTTGAGGACACAGGGAGGGGGAAGGGTAGGCTGGGACGAAGTGAGAGAGTGGCATGGACTTATATATACTACCAAATCTAAAATAGATAGCTAGTGGGAAGCAGCCGCATAGCTGCTTCCAAAGGGAGATTAGCTCAGTGCTTTGTGAACACCTAGAGGGTGGGATAGGCAGGGTGGGAGGGAGAGAGATGTAAGTGGGAAGAGATATGGGGATATGTGTATCTGTATAGCTGATTCACTTTGTTATAAAGCAGAAACGAACACACCATTGTAAAGCAATTATACTCCAATAAAGATATTAAAAAATAAAAAAATTAAAGCAAAACTGTACTGAAGTCACCTCTGGATTCACAAGACTCCCCATTCCTTTTTTCATCACTGGGGGTCGTCTGGATATTACCAAAATCTGGCAGAATTCACCATCTTTTTTTTTTCTCCTGAAAATAATCTCTGTTAAATTTTTATGTCTGTATATATTAATATCCTAAATGCACAGGCAAAGTTTCTGAAACAGAATAAATTATTGTTATTTACTTACAACAAATAATAAATGTGTAGTTCTCTTGTGTCCCATTTTTTACCTCTAGGGAATATGGTGAAAGCTAGATAAATTTCTACTCATAGGGCATCTTTACTGTAAGGGAAGAAATTAAAAAACATGAATCTATGCATTTATACAAGAGAGAGACAGCTGCTGCCTCCCCTCCTGAGAAAACTTCCTTAGAAATGTGAAGGGAAGGATCCTGGGTTCCAACCCTTTGGAATGTAAATAAATTCTCCAGGAGAAAGGTAAGACTCTTATATCCACAACCCAAGGGTATCGCCACCGTCCCACGTCTCATCCCCACTTAAAATATAAACACATACCTCCAGAAAGGTCAGTATCTCTGGATGGTTTCTCACTATCTACTCAGTCATAATGTAACTTCCAGGTTTGTCTTTTAGTTCAGATCCCAAGTTTCAGTCAAATTTTCTCAGAAAGCCCTAGCTGTGCAGAAACATAAGAATATTTTCTCCACAGTCCCACATGCTTCCTCTCTTGCTCTATAACTCTCGGTGTAGGATTAGTAAACTCCTCTGAGTCCTCATCCTTCTCTCTGAATAATCCCTACACCTCCTCGCCTTAACTCTAACCTGGAAATTCTTTGAAGTCACGAGTTCTCCTTTAGCCCTTTCAAGCAGAATATGTTCTTTTTCTCAATCTCAGTGAATAGATGGAGTACTTGTCCTTCTTGTCCTGCTTCCTCCAGATCATTTCTCCCCTTCCTGCCTGTAAAATTCTGCTCATTGAAGTACAAACCACTTTAGCCATTTTACCAGTTTTCCACTTCAATTCTGCCGGTCTTCTGACCTATCAGCTGTCCCTCTTCATTCAGTTAAAACCTTAGCCTTTCTTTCCATAGCCACTTCTGCCATTGTTCTCTAACGAGTAACAACCAAATCTCCTTTCTAGACAACCGAGAAACAAGAGTGAAGAATCAAGATCTAATATAAATCTCAAACCAACTCACTGCCAATGTTCCCACTATGGCCCAAGCCCCATCCATAATTCTGGAATTCTGAAGCAACTTCCTTACTGATCTTCCACTCCTGCCCCCTCCAATCATTCTCGACACAGAAGCTAAAATGTCATTTATCACACTGTTGAAAACATTTCCGTGGCTGCTCCTTTCACTTAGAACTTAGTACAAACTTGTCACCATGAACCAAACCTGCATGACCTGGCCCCTGGTCACCCTTCCACCTAAGGGCATCACACTTTCTCTCTGGATCAGTAGCTGCAGCTCACTGTGCCACAGGCTACAATGTCTTTCAGTTCTTACAGTACAGTAACTTCCTACCCTCTGCTCACCTTTGGGCTCAATTGTTCTGTCTGAACACCTTTCCTTTGGAGTTTTGTCCTTCAGTGATAAAATTAGATATTTCTTCTTCCAAAAGGCTTTTCATTAAAAAAAAAATTTCACCTCTCCCTATTACTCTCAACCATAGGACTCTCTTTATTTATTTCATTGCATTTATCACTAAATAAAATTTCATTTATATATGTTCACTTGTTTCTTATTTATCTCCTCATCAGAATGGAAGCTCCATGAAGGCAAATATAAAACTATGTCATGGTCATGCAGTAGCTGTATTAACTGAGGTACAGTGACCCTCAATAAATATCTATGGATTCCAGAAATGGTCTCTCTCCTTTCTCAAACCCATCTCCATTCAGCCAACAGAGGGATAACATTTTTGAGTGGTTCCTAAAGTTTTGTGATTGTTTATCCTCATCTCAAAAGTAGAACTCATTTTCACTTATTCCAAAAATTCTTAACTATACAGGAAAGCAAGAGGTGACACCCTCCTTGCCAGATGCATAATCAATAACTTCCAGATGTTATACAGGCAAAGGTAATTTGAATGAATCCCACAAAAATTTCTGAAGCATTGCCTCTTACTTCTATCCCCACACTCTCCTACTGTTTGAGAATCAGAAATTCTAGGCAAAAACCTGACCTTGTTGCTTCCCTGTTGATAACCCGTAAGCAGTTCCTTAAGGTGACACACATGGCTATCAATGAGCAGATCTATGTTTATGTCACCAACTTAATAATTCCTGTCTCATCATATACCCTACAGCATTACAGAACTCTTTTCATGTGTGTGTGTGTGTGTGTGTGTGTGTGTGTATGTGTAAACACATAAATATCTTCAGTAATTTGACAGTATTGAGTGGCTGAACTTAACAAATCATTTGCTCTCCAGGTAGATTGATTCAGTATCCCAAATAGTCATGTTAAGAGTATTTTATTCATTTACTTTTGGATCACTTACTAAGCCACCCTAAAACAACAAATTTCTCAGTTACTATCCCTATCCTCCACCTCATTTCACTTCACAGCAAGAGTATCTTATTCCTTAGGGGTGAGAGTGGGGGAAAGAATGGTTATTTGGAAAAACTCCCCTAGTCATTCTTTATTGCTCTGCCTTACTTAAAAATTAACAATATAGACTCAACTTTAATAGACACATATATTGGAGCAAACTAGAAAAATGTAAAAAAAGTCATTTTGCATCAGGATTTGAATTTAGTAATTTTATCTGGCCAGGTAAATTTTCCTTCCAAATTTGTTTAACTTAAGTAGCTGCCTCTCTGTTTTGTATCATCTGCCAAGATTAATTTATTAATTAGACAAATATTTATAGAATGCCTATAATGTGACAACTATTAGGCTATGTGCTGGTGATATAAATGATGAGCAAAAAGTACACAGTCCTTATTCTCAGTGAGTCTGAATTCTAGTAGGGGAGTCATATATTAACCAAATAATCACAGTGATGTTGTACGGTTATGAATAGAGATAGAGGTACTGAGGGAAATAATCACAGTTCTGTGAAGAAATATATCACATATATCTGATTTATACTGGAAAGCAAGTAAAGCTTCCTGAGAAATAATTAGCTATGATATTAAGAATGAATGAGTTAACATACAAAGAGAGAGGAAATGAGCAGAAGTGACAGGGAGAAGTGAGAGGGAGAAATGGCAGAAATGAGCAGCCAGATCCCAGGGACTGAATGTCAATGTAGTGAAAAACAGAAACGAAGATGGGAAACCAGAGACTGCAAGGGTAGCAAGAAGTCAGCTACTGGGGCCTTCCCAACCACTATAAGGACTTTAGTCTTTATTTTTTTCTAAGATATCTCATTAAATTTTTTTAAGATTGGTGAGGGTCTCCATGGTTGATATTTTAAAAATACTGGTTGTAGTAAAAAAAATATATCACAGGGGAAAAGTCAACTGTTAGTGGTTAATTCTATATTCTAGGCTGTGATGAATAATTTTATGTGTCACCTTGTCTAGGCTAAGAGACACCAGGACAGCTGGTAAAGCATTATTTCTGAGTGTGTTTGTGAGGACATTTCTGGATTAGATTAACACCTGATTTAGCAGACTGAGTAAAAAAGATTATCTTCACCAGAGTGGGTGGGTGTAGTTCCATCCACTGAGGGGTTAAATAAAGCACAAAGACAGAAGAAGGACAAATTTTCTCTTGCTTTGCTTAAGCTGAGACATCGATCTTCTTGGGACCTTGTATATTAGCTTTCCTGGTTCTTGGGCCTTTGGATTCAGCCTGGAACTTACATCATTAGCCCCCCACTTCTCAGGCCTTTGGACTTGGACTGAGACTTACGTCATCAACTTCCCTATACTTCAGCCTACAGATGGCAGGTCCTGGGACTTTTCAACCTCTATAATCTCATGAGTCCATTTTTATTAAAAAAAATCATCTTATATATACACATATGTATATCTTATAGGTTCTAGGATTGCTCCCAGCTTTCTTGTTTAACAAGTAAAGGGTAATAAATGTTCTAAACTGGGCAATAGTTTGGCGATAAAGAGTTTAATTTTGTACCCGAAGACTTGAAATACTTTGAAACAGTCAACTAGCTAATGTTAAGTTGGCACTCAGGCAATAAGTTCTGAAAATCAGAGAAGAGGACTGAGGTAGAGATATATATTTAGGAATCATCATTTTATATGTGGTAACTAAGGCTATGGCATGAATGAGGTTGCTTAGGAAAAGAATATGGCATAAGAAAAACAGGAATAGTACACTAAGCCTTAAGAAATTTCAACTTTACAAGCCAGGTAGAGGAAGATGAGCCTGACAAGAAAAAGAAGAAGGCACTTGGGCAGCAGAAATCCAGGACAATATGTTGTTAAGAAAGGCAAAGGAGGAGGAAGTTTTAAGAAGGATATAGTCAGCATCATTAAATGATGCTAGAAGGCCAAAGTAGTAGACAACTGAAAAGTGCCCATTGAACATAGAAACATGGAGATATTTAGTGATGTAGTGCAAGTTCTTTTGAGGAGTAATGGTGTAGAAGTTAGACTGAAGTGACTTAGGAGTAGAAGGTAGAGCCATGCAGACAGCAACATAGATAATTCTTCAGAAAGTGTGATTACAAAGAAAAAAACAAGTGAGAAAAGATATCTGTTGAGAAAGCAAGAGGAAATGTGGGAATTATGAGGTTTGATGATAGTGGGGAAGACTTGAAATAGTTTTTGTTGAGATTAGAAGAAGCCAAAGAAACTGATGGGTAATGAATTTCTGGGCAGGATTAAGAGCCAAGCTGAGGTTATTGATCATGAATTTATACTGATACTAACTTTCTCTGTGATGTGCCTCCAAGGCCCAGATACTCAGGTTTAACCTGGTTAAATACTCATCTAACCTGGTTAGATAATCATTTAACCTGGTTTAGAGTTTTCCAGGGGAGGCAAGAAAATGAAAGATGAGTAATTCCTTAAGGTAATAGGAAGATTATTGCTGAAAGTTGGATTCAGGATAAAGAAGATGTACTATACATATACAAAGAAATATTACTCAGCCATAAAAAAGAATGAAATAATGCCATTTGTAGCAAGATGGATGGACTTAGAGATTATCATATTAAGTAAAGTAAGTCAGACAGAGAAAGACAAATATCATATGATGTCACTAAATGTGGAATCTGAAAAAAATGTGAAAATGAACTTATTTACAAAGCAGAAATAAACTCAAGACATACCACTGAGGGAGGAGGTAAAATAGGACAGTTTGGGATTAATATATACACACTATTATATATAAAATAGATGACCAACAAGGACCTACTGTATAGCACAAGGAAATATATTCAATATCTTGTAATACCTATAAAGAAAAAGCATCTGAAGAAGAAAAAAATATATATATATATATATAAAATATATATATATATATATATATATATATATATATATATAACTGAATCACTTTGCTGTACACCTGAAACTAACACAACATTGTAAATTATACTTCAATTAAAAATCGGTTAATAAAAAAAGCAGAAGAAAAATAAAGAAAGCGAAGAAGAGGGACTGGGGTAAATTAAAATGTCAGTTGACTGTGGAGGCCCTAATGTGGTGGAAGTATGACGATTGTGGAAGTAGTGATGTGTAGACTAGAAAGAGAAGAGGTGATAGTAAATTGGGGGATTTTATTAGTGATTTTGGAAGTGGAGCAATTTCAGATGATAACAAGACACAGGGCAAGACTGTGGAACAGCGTGTCTGAAGTAAATGGAATGTGCGTGTCACTGGAGATTGGAGGTGAAGAAAATGAAGGCCTTGTACTAAAACATTGTCTGTGTGAATGATGAAATGAGTCAGAATATATGTAGGACTTTGAATGAGGGGAAGACTGGGAGTCAAAAGGCTCAATAATGTGTCTATTTAATGAGAAAGAGTGACAGAGTTTGGTGAATGACAGTGTGAGGCAAGGGAGAATGTTAAATGGTGTGAACATGAGAAGCACAGAACTTTCTAGAAAATCATAGAGAGATAAATGTATTGACATGCAAATAAGAAGAGACAAAGACCCTAATCCTATTGCTGACTTTGGGTTTCAAATTTTGAAAGAATGAAAAACCACTCCTTGAAAATATTATGATGGAAAAAGTATCATGGGAGTGCTCTTTTCTGTTAAGGTAAGGAAGCAGATAGACACTTGGAGAAGAAGAGGAGGACATAAGGAGTAATGACTATGAAGCAGTGTTTCCAGGGGCATAATGAAAGTGTTTAAAAAAAAAAAAGGAGAATATGGAACCAAGGGCAATGAATTCCAAAGCATTCTGGGGATGCTAGTGAGAAGTATAGCCTAGTACTTTGGTCAGTGACTGATGAAAATTGTGTTAAGAGAATGATGATTTCACTGTCAAAAGACTTTGGGATAAGCACTAACCCTGAACCTAATGACTAGAGTGACTAAACCTCTTCATTACCTGGTGATTTTAGTACCAGTGACTGCTGGTGGCAAACCCAGAAATGACAGAAATTCTAAGTCAAGTTTGAAAGTTAAAGAAATCCCAATAGCTCCAAATTACATGCACTAAATGTGGCTATAGATTGCCTCTAAGAGAGTTGTCCTGGAATGGCTTGAAGAGATAGATATGGTCTAAAATTGTGAAGGTTAGGAAGGCTGAAATAAGATGAAGAAAACATTATTCAAGAAAAAGAAGAAACAGGAGGTAGTAAACTGTCCATTTCAAGTATTGCCCTCTTAAGAGAAATACAGCAAAAAGACTTGGATGCATACATCTTTAATTTTCAAAGAGATTTAAATTTGCATTTTTTTCTTCTTAAAACTTGTATTCATTGTATAGCACAGGGGACAATATTCAATAACTTGTAATAAACTCCTTCAGGGTCTTCCTACTCCACCATCTTGGGCACCTCCCACAAAACAGACTTTCTTAATGACCTTGAAGATGTAAGCTGTTATAGTTTGAACTGCCTGTGGAGAAGGTCACATAGCAGGCAACTCCTGGTAACCTCTAGGAGCTGAGAGCCTCAGTTCTATAACCTCAAGAGATTGAATTCTACCAACAACTTGAATAAACCTGGAAGAAGACCCTGAGCTCCAAATGAGACTGCAGCCCTGGCAACTTCTTGTGAGACCGTTGATGGCCACACCCAGATTCCTGATAAACCCATGGAAACAGTGAAATAATTTAGAGGTGTTGTTTTACATCACTAAATTTGTTAGATAATGATAAAAAACCAACAGATTTGTGTTTTGAAAATCGATTTCAAATGGTCTCTAATTATTATGTTTGGTTGGAGAAAATCAAAGCAAATTTGAGAGTTCATTAGAGTCTTTCTCTTCTCACAGTGCCTACTGAAAGCTTTTCATATTGCAGCATAAACTGTGTGTTTCCTTGTGCTCACCTCCTGATGGCTTTGGTAGTAAATTCAGTTATGTATATACATAATTATTAATGCTTTAAGAAACTGTAAGATGTGTAAAAATCTTAGAAATCCTAAACTCCAAGGTAATCAATAGCACAATAAATAAAAAACCCAGAGGAAAGAAGTCATGGGATCTCAAAGTCAAACAGAATTTTGTAAATAACAGATTTAAAAGTTAAAGGATAATACTGGTAAATCATTATAATATTTGAGAACTACAAATAAAATATCTCCAAAGACAAATACAAATTCCAAGAAGACAAAGTACACATGCCTCTAAGGATAAAGATACTTTCCAAGTGCTAAATAGTCTTAATGCACTGTCAGTAGTGTCAACAATATTGTAACTACCATTTACAACTATTTGCTATGTGCAAGGGACTTTACACATTTCATTTCACTAAATTCTTTCTATCAGGACTATATAATACAGGTGTTATTACTTACATTTTATAAATGAGGAAATAAACCTTAAACAGGTTATGAAAAATTTTCAAGATCAGACATATGGTAGGTATCAGAATGGAGAACCAAACCTAAGTCTCTTTAATTCAGAAGTTGATATTTTAAAATCTATTCCAAACTTCTGCCCAATAATACAACAGTTTGTATATCGAGAAATTCTCTCTTCAGATATTTAACTTCTCACACTGTTAATTTGAACCTTTATGTTCTTTTTTATTTGTTTGTTTCAGTAGTATACATGAGTCAGAGAGTCAAAGTTATGCTGCTATAAGTGGCAAACCCAAATCTCACTGGTTTATAGCAACAAAGTTTTTTGGTTTTTTTTTTTTTTTTTTTTTTTTTTTTTTTTTTTTTTTTTGTGGTACGTGGGCCTCTCACTGTTGTGGCCTCTCCCGTTGCGGAGCATAGGCTCCGGACGCACAGGCTCAGCGGCCATGGCTCACGGGCCCAGCTGCTCTGCGGCATGTTGGATCTTCCCGGACCGGGGCACGAACCCGTGTCCCCTGCATCGGCAGGCGGGCTCTCAACCACTGCACCACCAGGGAAGCCCAGTTTTTTGGTTTTATTGTGTTTCATGTTTTGTTTTCTGCCTTTTGCCTCTGCATTCTGGGTTGCATGCAACTCTGTTCCATATCACCAGACTGACAGAGCATCCTCCATATGAAATATTTCTGGTTGTCATGGCAGAAGGATAAAAAATAAAAAGAACAAAGCAAATTGTGAACTAGTTCCTATGGTTTTCAACTAGAATGACATCTACTCTTCTCATATTTCATTGCTTAAAGAAATCACATGATGACATCGATTGTCAACAGGACATAGAAATATACCCCTCCTTCAGGATGTGGCAACAAATACTTGTGAACACTAATACAATTTAAAACAAGGTACTTGTATATTCTAAGTCTTTGAATATTTGTAAATGTTTACATATCTGAAGAAAAGCAAGAGAGAATTTTATTAATTATAAAATATACAATAGATACAAAATCAAAAAATAGACAAAAAAATCAGGAGTTAAGTTTTAAACAAACCTGTATAACTTTTAAAAATTGCAAGGCAGAGGGCAGACAGCAGAAGCAAGAAGAATCACAATCCTGCAGTTTGTGGAACAAAAACCACATTCACAGAAAGATAGATAGGATGAAAAGGCAGAGGGCTATGTACCAGATGAAAGAACAAGATAAAACCCCAGAAAAACAACTAAATGAAGTGGAGATAGGCAACCTTCCAAAAAAAAGAATTCAGAATAATGATAGTGAAGATGATCCAGGACCTTGGAAAAAGAATGGAGGCAAAGACAGAGAAGATGCAAGAAATGTTTAACAAAGACTTGGGAGAATTAAAGAACAAACAAAAAGAGAAGAAAAATACAATAACTGAAATGAAAACTACACTAGAAGGAATCAATAGCAAAATAACTGAGGCAGAAGAACGGATAAGTGACCTGGAAAACAGAATGGTGGAATTCACTTCCACAGAACAGACTAAAGAAAAAAGAATAAAAAGAAATGAAGACAGCCTAGAGACTTCTGAGACAACATTAAATGCAACAACACTCACATTATAGGGGTCTCAGAAGGAGAAGAGAGAGAGAAAGGACCAGAGAAAATATTTGAAGAGATTATAGTACAAATCTTCCCTAATATGGGAAAGGAAATAGCCACCCAAGTCCAGGAAGGGCAGAGAGTACCATACAGGATAAAGCCTAGGAGAAACATGCCAAGACACAGGTAATCAAATTAGCAAAAGATAAAGACAAAGAAAAAGTATGGAAAGCAGCAAGGGAAAAATGACAAATAACATACAAGGAAACTCGCATAAGGTAAACAGCTGATTTCTCAGCAGAAACTCTACAAGCCAGAAGGGAGTGGCATGATATACTTAAAGTGATGAAATGGAATAACCTACAACCAAGATTACTCTACTCGGCAAGGATCTCATTCAGTATCGACAGAGAAATCAAAAGCTTTACAGACAAGCAAAAGCTCAGAGTATTCAGCACCAGCAAACCAGCTCTACAACAAATGTTAAAGGACATTCTCTAAGTGAGAAACACAAGAGAAGAAAAGAACCTACAAAAAACAATTAAGAGAATGGTTGTAGGAACATACATATCGATAATTACCTTAAATATGAATGGATTAAATGTTCCAACCAAAAGAAAGAGGCTTGCTGAATGGATTCAGAAAGAAGACCCATAAATAGGCTGTCTACAAGAGACCCACTTCAGACCTAGGGAAACATACAGACTGAAAGTGAGGGGATGGAAAAATATATTCCATGCAAATGGAAATCAAAAGAAAGCTGCAGTAGCAATACTCATATCAGGTAAAATAGACTTTAAAATAAAGAATGTTACAAGAGACAAGGAAGGACACACATAATGATAAAGGGATCAATATGAGAAGAAGATATAACAATTATACATTTTTATGCACCCAACATTGGAGCACCTCAATACATAAGGCAACTGCTAACAGCTATAAAAGAGAAAATCAACAGTAACACAATAATAGTGTAATGGTGGGGGACTTTAACACCTCAATTACACCAATGGACAGATCAGCAAAACAGAAAATTAATAAGGAAACACAAGCTTTAAATGACACAATAGACCAGATAGATTTGATTGATAATTATAGGACATTCCATCCCAAAACGGCAGATTACACTGTCTTCTCAAGTGCACACAGAACATTCTCCAGGATAGATCACGTCTTGGGTCACAAGTCAAGCCTCAGTAAATTTAAGAAAATTGAAAATATCAAGCATCTTTTCTGACCAGACACTATGAGATTAGAAATAAATTACAGGGGGAAAAACGTAAAAAACACAAACACATCAAGGCTAAACACTACGTTACTAAATAACCAAGAGATCACTGAAGAAATAAGAGGAAATCAAAAAATACCCAGAGAAAAATGACAATGAAAACACAACAATCTAAAACCTATGGGATGCAGTGAAAGCAGTTCTAAGGGGGAAGTTTATAGCTATACAAGCCTACATCAGGAAACAAGAAAAATCTCAAACAAACCATCTAACCTTAAACTTAAAGGAACTAGAGAAAGAAGAACAAACAAAACCCAAAGTTAGCAGAAGGAAAGAAATCATAAAGACCAGAGCAAAAATAAATGAAATAGAAACAAAGAAAACAATAGCAAAGATCAATAAAACTAAAAGCTGGTTCTTTGAGAAGATAAACAAAATTGATAAACCATTAGCCAGACTCATCAAGAAAAAGAGGGAGAGGACTCAAATCAATAAAATTATAGATGAAAAAGGAGAAGTTACAACGGACACCACAGAAATACAAAGCCTCCTAAGAGACTACTACAAGCAACTCTATGCCAATAAAATGGACAACCTGGAAGAAATGGACAAATTCTTAGAAAGGTATAACCTTCCAAGACTGAACCAGGAAGAAACAGAGAATATGAACAGACCAATCACAAGTAATGAAATTGAAATGGATTAAAAATCTTCAAACAAACAAAAGTCCAGGACCAGATGGCTTCACAGGTGAATGCTATCAAACATTTACAGAAGAGATAACACCCATCCTTCTCTAACTCTTCCGAAAAATTGCAGACGGAACACTCCCAAACTCATTCAATGAGGCCACCATCACCCTGATACCAAAACCACACAAAGAGACTACAAAAAAGAAAATTACAGACCAATGTCACTGATGAATATAGATGCAAAAATCCTCAAGAAAATACTAGCAAACAGAATCCCACAACATATTAAAAGGATTATACACCTTGATCAAGTGGGATTTATCCCAGATATACAAGGACTCTTCAATATATGCAAATCAATCAATGTGATACACCATATTAACAAACTGAAAAATAAAAACCATATGATCATCTCAATAGATGCAGAAAAAGCTTTTGACAAAAGTCAACACCCATTTATTATAAAAACTCTCCAGAAAGTGGGCAGACAGGGAACCTACCTCAGCATAATAAAGGCCATATATGACAAACCCAGAGCAAACATCATTCTCAATGGTGAAAAACTGAAAGCATTTCCTCTAAGATCAGTAACAAGAGAAGGATATCTACTCTCACCACTATTATTCAACATAGTTTTGGAAGTCCTAGCCATGGCAATCAGAGAAGAAAAAGAAATAAAAGGAATACAAATTGGAAAAGAAGAAGTAAAACTGTCACTGTTTACAGATGACATGATACTATACATAGAGAATCCTAAAGATGCCACCAGAAAACTGCTAGAGCTAATCAATGAATTTGGTAAAGTTGCAGGATACAACATTAATGCTCAGAAATCTCTTGCATTCTTATACACTAATGATGAAAAATCTGAAAGAGAAATTAAGGAAACACCCCCATTTATCATTGCAACAAAAAGAATAAAGAACCTAGGATTAAACTTACCTAGGGAGACAAAAGACCTGTATGCAGAAAACTATAAGACAGTGATGAAAGAAATTAAAGATGATACCAACAGATGGAGAGACATACCATGTTCTTGTGATTGGAAGAATCAATATTCTGAAAATGACTATACTACCCAAAGCAATCTACAGATTCAATGCAATCCCTATCAAATTACCAATGGCATTTTTACAGAACTAATACAAAAAATCTTAAATTTTGTGTGTAGACACAAAAGACCCTGAATAGCCAAAGCAGTCTTGAGGGAATAAAATGGATGGGGAGGAATCAGACTTCCTGACTTCAGACTATACTACAAAAATACAGTAATCAAGACAATATGGTACTGGCACAGAAGTAGCAACATACATCAATGGAACAAGATAGAAAGCCAAGGATATATCCACGCACCTATGGTCAACTAATCTATGACAAAGGAGGCAAGGATATACAATGGAGAAAAGCCACTTCCTTCAATAAGTGGTGCTGGGAAAACTGGACAGCTACATGTAGAAGAATGAAATTAGAACCCTCCCTAACACCATACACAAAAATAAATTCAAAATGGATTAGAGAACTAAATGTAAGACCAGACACTATACAATTCTTAGAGGGAAACATAAGAAGAACACTCTTTGACATAAATCACAGCAAGATTTTTTTTGATCCACCTTCTGGAGTAATGGAAATAAAAACAAAAATAAACAAATGAGACCTAATGAAACTTCCAAGCATTTGCACAGCAACGGATACTTTAAACAAGATGAAAAGAAAAACCTCAGAATGGGAGAAAATATTTGAAAATGAATCAATGGACAAAGGATTAATCTCCAAAATATATAAACAGCTCATGTAGCTCAATATTAAAAAACAATAACCCAATCAAAAAAATGGGCAGAAGACCGAAAAACACATTTCTCCAAAGCAGACATGCAGATGGCCAAGAAGCACATGAAAATCTGCTCAACATCACTAATTATTAGAGAAATTCAAATCAAAACTACAATGAAGTATCACCTCACACCATTTAGAATAGGCATCATCAGAAAATCTACAAATAACAAATTCTGGAGAGGGTGTGGAGAAAAGGGAACCCTCTTGCACTGTTGGTGGGAATGTAAATTGATGCAGACACTATGGAGAACAGTATGGAGGTTCCTTTAAAAACTAAAAATAGAATTACTATATGATCCACCAATCCCACTACTGAGCGTATTCCCAGAGAAAACTATAATTCAAAAAGATGCATGCATCCCAATGTTCATTGTAGCAGTATTTACAATATCCAGGTCATGGAACAACCTAAATGTCCAGTGACAGGCAAATGGATAGAGAAATTGTGGTACATATATGCAATAGAATATTACTCAACCATAAAAGGAAAGAAATTGGGTCATTTGTTGAGATGTGGATGGATCTAGAGACTCTCATACAGATTGAAGTAAGTCAGAAAGAGAAAAACAAATATTGTATATTATCGCATGTATGTGGAACCTAGAAAAATGGTACAGATGAACCGGTTTGCAGGGCAGAAGTTGAGATACAGATGTAGAGAACAAACGTATGGGCACCAAGTGGTGAAAGTTGCTGGGAGGTGGGGATGGTGGTGTGATGAATTGGGTGATTGGGATTGACATGTATAGACTGATGTGTATAAATTTGATGACTAATAAGAACCTGCTGTATAAAAAAATAAATAAAATTAAATTAAAAAGTTTAAAAAAATAGATACAAACAAACAAAAAAGTTGCTAGCATATCAAGAAATGAATTGAGAAAAAACAATAAAACAAATTTAGAGCATATATATATATATGTGTTCTATACAGCATATGCATATATGCATATAGAGCATATAGCCATATATATATATATATAACGACCTGGTCTCTGTCACCATTTGAGCATGGTACTCAATCCCATGGCACTTTAATAGCTCCTCATGATATCGTGATCTTCAGACCCAGAGTAAGAGCACTCCTGACTGTGCCGACCACTCTCAGAAGGGAGACATTTTTTATTCATTTCTCCAATTCCAGTTTATCTTGAAAATTGCCAGGACTGTTTACTAGCTCAAATGTGGGGTTTTAATTTGTACCCCTCTTATACCACACTTTACTGATGTGGATTTTTATCTTCTAATGGAGTGATAGCACCTTAAGAAACTTAGCATTGTTTATTATGCTATCCCACTATTTAGCCCACAAATATGATACTAAAAAATATTTGCTTTGGATTAATAAATAGATGCTAATTCAGAGGTAATACAGGAAACATAAAGATCCTCAGGTTTTAAATCTCAAATATCCCTTTATTTTAACCCTAGACATATAAAATCTTAAATTCACATACAATATTTCTAGAATGCCAAATTCTTAGTATCTGAGCTCATATATTCTATATTTTGTCTGACTGTAGGTATACTTGAACTAGTTATTTTACAGCGCTGTGTGTCTTAAAGCTTTCTCCAAATCTTTCTGTAAATTGCCTTTAAGCAACATCACCTTATCAGATGTGTACCTACTAATCTACCAAAAGAAAGAGCATTTCACACCATAAGTTAAATGTCTTTGTAAACATACAGTTGACTAAAATGTTCAGCTATAAGATCTTTTGAATCAAATTTTACCTTTGGAATTAAGGAAACTGATATTCAGCCAGCAAATGTTGATCATCTGGTGAACAGAAGACTGCCCTTGATTACAAACCAGGCAGTTAATGTGCCTTGTTTGAAAATGACATGCCTTAAGAGACAGTAAAATTAGCTGCTATTTTGAATTTCTAAATGAGGCCCTGATTTCCAGTTGTGGTGGGTCTTGCTGACATGTTCCCAGGTTTCACAGCTATGCCTCACTGCTTGAGTTTTGCTTCACTGTGTCCTTCTGCCCACGTACTTGGAGGATCCCTCCTCCGTTTGCTATCAAGCAGCTGCTTAAGCATTCAGCTGTCACACATCTTTCACACATGCCCCACCCAAAGGAGTCCCTCCTGCCACACTCCAAAAGTACCTCTTGCTAAGCAAATGATGGCACTCAAAACCCAACAGAAAATAATAAGTTCAGGGGAGACACTAAGAATATGAAGAATAAGTAAGTGGTTAGAAATACCAGCACAATTATAAATGTAAAGAATTTAGCAAAGGTGAGACCAGAAAAATGGCTAAATGACTAATTATCTACACCTAATATATTGATATCCAAAGAAAAGGGCTAATAAACCAAAGACATGGAACTAGTGAATAAAGGGAGAAAGGTCAATTAATATATGGAGTGAGCACTTTGATTACTGAACACAGAAATATTTCCAATGCTACGAAAGAAAATTTTAAAATAACAACATGAAATACTAATTTTGTAAATGATGATCCTAATTCAAAAAATTTTCATCATAATGCAGATATATGGAAAAATATTTAAAAGTTTATGTTGCTGTAAAAAGTAAACCTGAAAGAAATTTGGTGATGAGTAACCCAGGTGCTGTCTTCATATCGCCTTGGAAGTCTCAATACCCAATGCCATCACTAACACCTCACAAAAATGTCCTGTGCTTTAAAGAGGAGAGGGGTTTATTTGATATAATGTTTATTCCCCTTGATATTGAAAGGAACTGGCAGAGTGAATTTGTATAGGGAAGGGCAAAAGAATAAAATAAAAATCCAGGGCTATTAGTCAAAAAAAAAAGAAAAAAAGTAAATCATTCAAGGTAAATTGATTAAAAGCATGACACTGAAAGGTCTAAAGGGAATAAATGTTTTAAACAAGGCTGGAGTGTTAAAATATACATCTAGAAGGATTTGATACCTAAATTTCTAAAGGGTTTGGATGATTTTCAGCAGAACTCTGGCTTAAAATTTGTAATGAGAACTTCTCAGTAGAAATACCAAAGGGAAAGAGACAGCTGTTAATAAAAATGAATTTATATTTCATTTTCATTAATTCACATTTGTTTAATTTTCTTAAATGAGGAATATGACTTATCACAAAAAAAAGTAAGGGAAAATAATAGTTTGTATCTACTAAGTTGAACATTTCTGATCATTTTGCAAAAATTGCCTATAAAAATTTCTTTACAACTAAGCAACATTTAACAAATAGCACAGTGTAATAACAAATAAGCAATAAGAAAAAAAGCAGGACTATCTGTCTATAATACTATACCAGATAGATGGTAAATATGCATGATTAAAAAGCCATGGAAACAATGTAAATCAGGGCTGTTCTCACAAATCTAGAGGACGCAGTCAGCTCACCTACAATGAGATCCAAAGAAGACAGATATAAGCACCTTCCCCAAACTTTTTTTTTTTTTTTTTTTTCGGTAGGCGGGCCTCTTACTGTTGTGGCCTCTCCCGTTGCGGAGCACAGGCTCCAGACGCGCAGGCCCAGTGGCCATGGCTCACAGGCTCAGTTGCTCCGCGGATGTGGGATCCTCCCCGACCAGGGCACGAACCCGTGTCTCCTGCATTGGCAGGCGGACTCTCAACCACTGAGCCACCAGGGAAGCCCCACAACCAGCAATTTTTAAAAAAATTATTTTAAAGGCACATTATTTTTAGTAATCTTCTACTTCTTTTTTAAAGTCTGAGAGAGAGCAATTAATGACAAAATGAAAGCAAAAAGTCCTGGTAAAGAACTTGACCAATAGAGCTTGTCTATTTAAGCACTTTAGAAGGATGAGGCATCAGAAAGCAGACTAAAAACGGAGTAATTAAATATTTCTTAATCTTACAAGACCAGCAGTGGCCTCTATTGTATGGCATCTGTGGGCAAAATGGAAGGATGAAAAATTGAAGGCCCACAGTAAATAAATACGTACCTATTGAGGTAGAAATGCTAAACTCATTCTATCATTTTTCATACTACTTTGTACCATAATGAAGACACCATTCAAATAACAGAATTTACAATCTAGTTTTTCAAGATCTTGTACAATCTCCAATATTTTACTGATAGGAAACAGATTGTGACTTACTGAGTTCATAAACCAGTTGGTTGTACAGCTGAGACCAGTAGCTCATTTCCTCAAGTTCAGTGGATTCATAATACATCTCATAGTCTGTTGTTATTCTAATTTTTTCTCCATTAGATAAACCTATTAATGTCAGTGATATCACCAATGTTATAATTAGACCCTGTCATTAGTTGTATCTGCTCTACTGAACTGGTATCCAAGGTGCACTACAATTCAGTTAATTGGAGTGAAATATTGCATTGCTATTTCATGAGATGTTATCTTAAAGTGGTGATGCTTTCCAATTTATTTCTAAAGATACTGGATGTCATTGGAGCTAGTTTCAGTGCATTTTTACTTTAAATTTAGGAATGTGTTATTTACCAAAGGATGTTGATTAAAATTTTCAATGGTGAAATACCAGAAAACTAGAAAATAAATGGGTACTCTAACTATTTGAATTATAGGTCACTGCATTGCCTATCATGCAGTCATCATTCAACTTTAGTTGTGACTGAAAAGTCTGGTTTTTTCCCACATATTCAAGTTTGATATCAGAAATAATAAAGACATATGATCCAACTGCACCTAAATGTCTCATGTCTGGCTGGGCTCTGGCACATAATCTTGTCTGAGGATTGCTAGGACCCTGTGTTGTCATAAACTTTAGGGTGACACTTAGATACATGGGATAACCATAGGAAATCTTGATATGGGAGCCACTTTACTGGTTGCTTTGAGAAAGGACTCAGAGCCCATTGTATCTGTCCAGTGCTGAAAGAGGATACAGAATGTAGTCATTTTTTGGCATACTGGCCACAGAGTGTCATCCTAAAAATGACAAAACAGTTTGGCCCATGTCTAAGTCCAAACTATACCCAACGTGATTGAAATTCATTCATTTGTAACACATCCATGAATTCAATTTTTCATAAGCTTCCACAGGCAAATAATATTATACCATACCTGCTTCATCCCACCTTTCCCAATATTTGAATGACTAACTTCTTAAAACCAACTTAAGAGGTTTTGTTTAAATAACAACAACAAAATAGATTACACAGATGTCAGATGTATAGTGAAGAGAATTCAAATAAACAGTGAAAATTGTTGGGAAGGCTTGACCTCCAAACGAATTTACCACATTGACAACCAGTGATGATGCTTTCTGCAGCCCTAAAAAATTGGAGGCCTTGAATGACACGTCGAGACTGTGTTCAGTTTCCCAGAATTTCCCAGGACTCTACCTCATACAGAGGATCCAGTAATTCCCTTCACTCTCACCTCAAAACTGATCTTTCCTCTTGGCTCTCTCTGGCAGTTTAGACTGCTGCCTCAATCACTACCTTTCAGAAGCCATGGGTCTCAATGTGGGTGTGTTTGTCCTTACTCCTTCAAGAGACACATGTTGCCAAAACAATCTGTGTACAGATCAGAGGGAGAAGTTCTTTCCATTGACTGGAAATGGAAACTCTAACTCTAATCTTGTTATTATTAGAGTCCTCTGATAATCTTCCTGACCTGTTCTCCACCATGCCTCTGTATCTCTTATATCAAAATTTTGTTTCATGTTCATTTGTTTATTCAAAAGTTATTCACTGAGTACTACTATACACTATTCTAGATGCTTCAAAAAAAGACATCAAGATAATAAAGCCCCTGTCCAGGGAACTCAAAAACTTTCAGGATCTACAGTTTCCATGATGTGTTGACTTTATAACCCAGGGGAAAAGAATCACTCCTAGATAGACCTCTCCACACATTTATCTTTAAAGCCATTCAATGCTCTTAGAAGATGAAGTCATTTGCTACAATGTAGACTGATGGTCTTATGTGGTAGAGAAAGTGTTGGAAATGAACTTAAGCAATCTTAGTTCGTATTTCATCTCTGCCATTTTCTGGCTATGTGACTTGAACAGGTCTCAGTTAAGTGGTTGCTCCTAGGTATGAGGGTCCTTATCTGTGTAATTGTTATAATGATGCCCTACTTTTAGGACCAAGTGAAACTACTTCAAATACCTCATAGAATTGTCAAACTCAGAAACCAGCAATGATAAAATATTGTCACCTAATCTATAGACCTTACTCAAATTTCATCCCTTGTCCCACTAATGTCCTTCATAGCAAAAGAAAAAAACATTTTCTCATCCAAAATCTACTTCAGAATGATACATTTCATTTAGTTGTAAGGTCAGTTTAGTTTCCTTCAATCTGGAAAAATTTCTGTATATTTCTTTGTATTTCTTAACCTGGACATTTTAAAGAATATAGGCCACACCAGCCACGTGGGGGATCCCTAGGTCATCTGCACTTCTTATCAACTGAATACAAATCTGGGGGCTTCCATGTTCCACTTTGGGTTTGAGAACTCACTAGAATGACTGACGGAACTCTCTTCTCACAACACCCATATACCCTACATAAGAACCCTTATTCATATTCAACTCAATGTATACATCTCTTTTTAATGATCCTTTACTTGACCCTGGACAGAATTTATCATTCTGTCCTACTCTGAACCTACTCATGAAGACTTCTCTTAGACACTGTTGAAATTTTAGTTTAACTCTGTATATCCCTTAATAAATTCTTATCTCCTTGAAAAAAAAAGAAGAAGAAGAGGAATGTAGGCCAATGATTTTGTAGAATGTCTTTAATTTTGGTTTCCCCAAGGAAACCAGTTCAGTTTTTGCCCTTTTGGCAAAAATAACACAAGAGTGATATTGTATTCTCCTCGTTGCAACATATCAGGAGGCACATGAAGTCAATCTGTCCCATAAATTGTGATATTAACTTTATCACTAGATTATGATGGTGTAATGGGCATCTCCATCTGTAATCAATAAGTACCTTATAAGGAGATCTTCTGAGGCTATGTAAATGTCCTATTGCTTACTACACTTATATCCACTAGTTTTACCATACAATGACGATTTGTATCTGAAACAGTTATTGATATGAAAGTTGCCAAATGGTGATTTTCTGATTCCTTCTATATTTATTAGATCATATGTTAGCAGTCATTATTAATTGTGAATAAACTAATATTTAATTGATGTAACTAAGTTAAGAGAAAGCACTGATTTAAACATTAGAGGAAAATATTTTATGTATTATATACATCTTTTTACTAGGTAATCATTCTCAAGACAACATCTGTTTGAAACATAATTCTAAAACTGTATTAAAACTCCAGCACAAAGAACACTGAATCCTAACAAAACTCACAGTCTCTAATAGGAAGCAGGAGGCAAAACTACCAAAAACACAATTAGTTAATTAATCTGAGTGCACCTGAGAAGTAAGAGAAGGATATCTAGATATATTCACTAACATGTCATCAATTCTTCTTTCTTTTTAAAGTCTCCCTGCTCCTGAAGAAATCTCTAAGTCTATCTTTATTGTGAAGCTTAAAAGAAAATTGAAGACATCACTTTATATTTTTACAATTAGATTTGTTATCAGCACAATAGTAGAGAAAGAGAACACTCTTCTTCACTAAGAAAATATGTGGAGAAATTTCTTCAAAGGTGATTTTCTAAATGCTTGGGAGTTCAGGATTGTTTCTTTTTTTTAATTGTAATTTATGCTTTTACTCCTGAAGGCCACTATGTTTTGGCTTTTATGATACCACTTTACTTCTAGTTCTCAGCACAAATTTTCTGAACAGCACAATAGAGTGTTCAATGAGTGATAAGAAAATGAGAAAAGTGTACTATATATGCAGGATTCTCCATGGAAACAGAATCAATAGGAGATATATATTTGGAGAGAGGGAGAGAGAGAGGGAGAGGGGGGAGAGAGAGAGATTGATTTATTATAGGAATTGACTCAGGAAGTTATGGTGACCATGAAGTCCTACACTCTGCCCTCTGCAAGCTGGAGAACCAGGAAATAAAATTCAATAAAAGACCAAAGGCCCAAGAACCAAGAGTGTCAATATCTGAGGGCAGGAACAGATGGAAGTCCCAGCTCAAGCAAAAAGAAAGATAACTCGCCCTTCCACCATCTTTTTGTTCTATTCAGCCTCTCAGAGGATTGTATGTATGATGCTTGTCCACATTGGGAGGTGAATCTCCTTACTTAGTCTACTGAAGCAAATGCTCAACTCTTCCAAAAACACCCTCACAGACAAACCCAGAAATAATGTTTTACCAGCCATCTGGGCATCACAGGCCAGTCAAGTATGTTGGCACATAAAATTAGCCATCACGTTTACTGTTTTATGATAATGGGAAATTTATTTACTTTTTGGTTGTAGAGCAAAGTTTTACTGTTATGGACTGATTGAGAAATTAGCAAAAAGTTTAAATTTCATATTAATTGTTGATAAATTTACAGCTTTCAAATACTTATTTTAAAACAAACTATTTTCCTTCTAAATGCATTTTGCTTCCTGTACAGATTAGAGATGATTTGGATAAGTAGATTGAGTAAAGCTCTAGTAGTCTAATAGTCAGGAGACCCAGCATCCAAATTCAGCTCAATACTAATTAGTTATGTGATATTGGGTTAGTTAATAACCATCACTCACCCTGATTATTTATCTGTAAAAGAAAAGAAGTGGATAATATGATCTCTTGAGGGGTTTTCAGACCTGAAATTCTTTCATTCTAAAGAAAAATGATCGTGATTGTGATTATATTTCTAATTAACACATTGTATTCAAATGATGTTGTTCTACTTTGTATATATATCAAACCACCTGTTCCTTACATATATTTAGCTTAACTTCCTATGTGTATTATTTTTAATGGATTAGGTATGTGTAACTTCAGCCTAAAATATCATTAACTCTACATTAGTAATTGTCCAAAATAAAATATCACTAATTCAAATTATCAACATCCAAATCACGAGATTCTACTATGCATGTTCTTTCTTTATGTTAGTAAATATTTGTGTTATTCAACTAAATCTTTCCCTCTTTCTTTTCTCACCAAACTGCCTCTGATTTTAATGTTGCTTCCATGAAAATTTTCTTCCATACAGGGGCTTCACAAATATTCTAATTTGCCTGAAAATTCCCATAATATGATAAAATGCATTCTGGTGAATATTCTATTCTCATGTGAGTTTGGTAGGTATGAAACAACCCCTTCAGGTTCTGCTGTTTCTAGAATACTGGCCAAAATCAAGTTTCTATACCAATGGATCAACAAAACTATCATGCCTAGGCCCTGATAAATTCATCCTGGGATCTTGATGAGATCTGATAGTTGAAGTCTGATAATAGAGAGTCAGTAGACTTTGCTTCAGTGATGACCCCACCTAACCATGTTTCTCTTGGATTGTGTAATTTCCTACCTTGGGCATATTGCAAGCTTCAAGCCAACTATCAAAGTTTTTCAGGTAAAAATGGGCTCTTGTAATTTCGGACCTAATTCTTAGGGATTTACTTGATAGAAAAATAGTGTTAGATAAGAACCACCAATCAGAAAATTCAACTTTACCCATTTAAATATTAAGAAAATGTGAGAAGGATACAATCATAATGGCAAACACCTAATTCCAGGTCAGGAATTAAAGTGAATGATAGAACAACTACAGCTCAAATTATTAAGTTATATCCAATATCCAGGCTTATCTAATAACTTATATGCCTAACACCAGAACCTGGAAGCTCATCTCTGTGCACACAGCTTGAAGGACTATTTCACCTCAAATGATGGATTTTTTTTCCATTTAGAGAAGCTTTACATCTAATTTTGAGTTAGACTTCTCAGAATAAGTAGACATCCTCATTCTGGACCAAACTTTTCCTGCCATACTACTTTCATTACTTGCTTTAGTTTACTCTATATTCTGCACGTATGCATCCAGGTAATAACAATCCCTTGTCTGGAAGCAGGGTCTTTTTCATAAACTACTAAAAGGAGTAGGGATATTTAATAGTTCAAATCATGTTAAATACACCCTCTGTTGACATGGTATGGCTCTCAGCTAGAAGCAACCATATTTGTTCCTTCTGTTTTTTTTTATTATTTATGTCTCAGGATGCCTTCCATCTCCAATATGATAGCTCTGCTTCTATTTTAAGAATAGCACAAGTGTATGAACACACTCCAAATATATACTCATATACCTTAATAGGTAGGTAGATGATAGATAGATAGATAGATAGATAGATAGATAGATAGATAGATAGACAGATATCCCCTTATTCATTTGGTCTCTATGTTTTGCCCTTTCTCCTAAGGAGAAAGGGCTTTTGTGTCCCTTAAAACAGATTAAGGAACTATCAAATGATTAGCATTGTCCTTACATAAATCCTAGAGTTTCTTCTCCTAAACCATAACAGCTTGCTCTTTTAAAAGATATAAAGTCCTATAACTTTCTTACATGGAGGTTCACCTGGCTGAAAATTGGACTTGAGATTTTTTTCCCAAATCATTTCCCTTTGGTTCCCTGTACTATGCTTTTTTTTGCCACTAATACCAAGACCCGGGACAGACATTTATTGAGTGCCTCTGTATGCCAGGTGATTTCCAATCTCATTTCAGTTAATATTACTAACAAGCATACCAGGTAGTGAAAATTATCCATATTTTACATGCAGAGGCAGTGAAGATGAAAGAACAATAGCTGTCCAATGCATCAGAGCTAATCGATAGCAGGTTCTGACCTGCCAGACTCAAATGTCTATGTCCTTCCACAGTTACAGACTGCCTCACAATGAGAAAGCCGTCTGCATGCTTTAAGTCTACCTGTGGTATCTCACAAGAAAACAAAGCCAACAGTATCCCAAGATTTCACTTTGTCTGTTTCAGATTTAATCATCTTTCAACATGGTGCACATTATAGGCAAATAACTATAGTGTGTGTGTAAAAAAAAGAAGCCTTGAATTTTTAGGATATCCCTTTTAATGATTACTTTTGGAGATCATTGTCATAGAAGAGGTTTGACTGAGTGTAGTTGCATTGATTACATGCTAATTGAATTAGCACAGTACTCAAGTAACTTTGTGCTTTGGGATGGCTCTGGGAATCACCCTCTGATTTGGAGATTGCAATTTGTCTCTGCCTGGAAGGAAAGAATGATGTCTGAGGTGGTGTAGATAGACAATGACCTCATTAAGCATTGTGATGGAGATATGGGTTGCTCCTTACAGTGACTCATTATAGAGTGCATCAAATAATAAACACTGACAACTAGCTAATAGTGAATGAAGATTGACAGATGGTCAATAAATTCAGAACTGGCGTAGTTTTGTAAATTGACTGTGGGTTTGAAGGTTTGCAGTGCCTTTTACCACAACTTTAAATCATTATAGCTGTCTCCCAGATTAAGTAATTAAAATTTAAACATGGAAAGTCCTAATATTTGAGAATGGGATATTTCCTACTTTCTTATGCCACTGAAATTTACCCAATTATTTTTACTTGAAGAAAATCATTTTTAGTGTCTCTGAAAAGAAAAAAATACAGTAGCTAAACTGCAGATACTTTTCTATTAATGCCATGAAAAGTCTATACAAAATAAAAATATAGCCACAGAATCCATGAAACATTTTCCTGCTAGAAATTATTTCCAATTTAAATATGCAAAATTTTAAAAAAGAGAACAAATGAATAGCTTGAATAATTTGTGACCCTTTATAAAATGCATTTCACAAGTCTAGATATTCTGCCATGTAAGATGTAGTTACTATGGGTGATATAGTTTTCTCTTCCCACAACTTTCAAAATTGCATGAGTCTCATTCTAGTGGTCTTCTTCATTCTAGAAGATTTATAAAAGACATGCCAATTTCAAAGCCCAGGGTGGTGCATTCAATGAAGGCCACAAACCTATCTTCTGTGTCTGTTGTGTTCGGGCAGCTGCACAGTTATTTTCCTGTGATAACTCTTCTGCACAAAGTATAGATTGTAAAAGAAATCTGCCCTCAAGAATGATGAGAAAAATGCTCATTCAGTTCATTTTATTAGTGACAAGCTTACATTTAATAGCAACATCATAAGTAAGCACCCAGAATATACCTTTTATCCATGGAATTATGTACCGAATGTCTTCTATTTGCCCCTCCAGACATACATTGCCCCCTGTCTGTGAGGGGTTGAATTGTATCACCCCAAAAGATGTTGACATTCTAATCCCCAGTGCCTGTGAATGTGGTCTTTTTGGGTATGTGGTCTTTGCAGAGGTAATCAAGTTTACAATGAGGTCATGCTGCATGAGGGTGGCCCTAATCCAATATGACTGGTGTCCTTATAAGAATAGGACACAAATACCTGACAGGAGAACATCACATGGTGACAGAGGCAGAGGTCAAAGCAGCTGCCAGACAAGGAACATCAAGGATTATGGACAAATCACCAGAATCTGGGAAGAGGCAAGGAAGAATGCTCTCCTCTAGGCTTCAAGGAGAGAATGGTCCTGCCAAAATCTTGGATTCTGACTTCTAACCTTCAGAACTATAAGATAATACCATTCTGTGGTTTTAAGCCACCTAGTTTGTAGCTCTTTCCAACCCTAAGAAACAGATGCACTGTCCATCCTGCTTTGTATCCATCCAGGATGCAACAATGAGCTTCTCACAACTGGTTCAGTTAGGTCAAAATAAAATTTTAGCAGGAAATTCAGGGACAGTGAAAGAGTGAGGACAGGTATTTATTCCCAGCTCCCTCCTGCTAGTTGCTTTGACTAGGTCTTTTGTCCCCCTAAGTCAAGTTATCCCTCTCCATACACCTATGCTCTCTGGGTCTGGAACTGCCTATTCCTTTGCCCCTTCAGGCTCCTGGGTGTTAGCAGTTGCCAACGTTTACCATCTATACTAAGTACCTATTGCTACACAAGAAATTGGGCTGGGGTTAGGGTTAGTAGCTTCAGACAACATACATTTATCATCACACAGTTTCTATGGGTAAAGAATCAGGCACAGCTTAGCTGGAACCTCTGCTTCAGGGTCTCCCAGAAGGCTGAGATCAAGGTGTTAACCAAGACTGGAGCTCATCTGAAGGTTTAACCTAGGGAAAAATCTACTTAAAATTCATTTACATTGTTGTTGACTGCTTTTAGTTCCTTTTCAGCAGTTGATCCAAGGGCCTGCATTTCTTGCTGGCTGTTGACCAGAGACTATCCTCAGTTCCTTGACATGTGGGCCTCCTCAACATGACTACTTGCTTCATCAAAACTGACAAAGGAAAGCGTTTGCTAGCAACACAGAAATCAGAATCTTGTGTAATTTAATCATACAGGTGGCACACCCTCAAAATAAAGATATTCTATGGATTATAAACAATTTAATCAAGAGGATGTGATTACGTAAGGCAGTGTTTACCACAAAATTAGCATCACTGGGGATCATCTTAGAAGCAGCTGACCACATCTCTTGTTTTATTCCTTAAATGCTGCCCACACCTTAGTAAATGGTTCCCTCTAAGTGTGCCATCTGTTTCCTTCCTCGATGCTGACTGATACAAAGGGTGATAAAAGGAATTTAATCACTCTTCTTTCTACTCACTGTGATGAATTATTGTTCATTTTGAATAATGTTCTGGTTTCCAAGATTCACCAAAACTAAAGAAAGCTATGTAGATTTGACAGTAGCAAGGCAAATCAGTGTCTCACATTCTCAGCATATGCAGTCATCCAGGCCAATAGGGTCTATACATTTAACATTTCATCTGAAGCAAGGAATAAAACTTTTTTTTTTTCTGGACTGTTTTGCATGTATGTCAGATTAGACCAAAGAAGAACTAGATCATGAGAAATTGTGTAGGATATCAAAGACCAGGGTAGATTCAACAAGTATGTGAGCAGAACAACTGAAAATATAGTAATAAAATCAACATTAAATATGAACATGGAGAGGACAGAGTCACAGTTGGAGGGACAACTAACGTCACTTCCAGGTGATAAACAAAGACTGTAAACAAGTAGAGGGTCAAGAAAAGAGGAAGTGAGAATGTCCAGAGAAACCTTAAAATGGACAAGGCAGGGAGGTGTGCAGGACACAGCTGTCAGTACAACAGGAAAAGAAGCCTACTTGCATTTGGAGCAAGGGAAGCTGGGTTAAAGACTCTTGCAACAGGGCTTCCCTGGTGGCGCAGTGGTTGAGAATCCGCCTGCCTATGCAGGGGACACGGGTTTGTGCCCCGGTCTGGGAAGATCCCACATGCCGCGGAGCGGCTGAGCCCGTGAGCCATGGCCACTGAGCCTGCACGTCCGGAGCCTCTGCTCTGCAACAGGAGAGGCCACAGCAGTGAGAGGCCCACGTACCACCAAAAAAAAAAAAAAAAAAAAAGACTCTTGCACAGATATATAAGGTCTGTGCAGAAGAAGAAAGCATATTAGTAATTCTCTTTTTAAGAAACTGAGAAAAAGTTGGTTTAATTTTCCTTGTTTTCCCTCTCTCTTCATTTTTATTTATCAAGTAATAAAATATTACAAACATAGTTTAAAGGATGTAATACCAAATCAGGAGCAGAATTGAAGATTATAGATCCTTCCTTGCTCAAACACAAACCTCCATTTACCATGTGATACAGAGCAATTCACCTAATCATTTTTCACTTTCATTTCCCCATCTATAAAATGGGATAATAACAGACACCTTGACTACATCACAAGAATGTTGTGAAGGTTAGAAGATAAGGTAATGAATGTAAAAGTACTTTGAAAAGTAAAAAATATCAAATAAGTATTATTAAAAATATTTTTCAAAACTCAATCATGTGGCATATATTTATGATAGTGGTAGGTCTCAGCAAAGCATCTCTTCACAGGCATCTCTAAATTTTGTTATTAAAATTTCAAAAGCAAATAATTTCTTTACTTTGCTTATGATTGGACTATTTTGGTAACTATTGAACTAAAACATATAATATATAAAAATATATCAACTTCATGGCACTAGAGAATTTTCCCTTAAGATATAATTCAGTAATTCATGTCAGCTCAATATTGTGAAAAATGAGGATAATATTTTCTAATATTTCCTGACATAGTTTTCTTCTCAGTAATTAGATACCTCCTTAGGAAATGTTATCTTGAATTGAAAAAGATACGATATAGGAAACATTCCTGAAGACAAAAGAAAAAGGGTGAGAAGGGAGGAATAGGAGTTTTATCCAAGGTAGAGGACAAAAAGAGAGAGACTAAAAGAGAAATGTTAATCCTCATTTTTTGCTCTCCTAGCATGTGTGAGTAGAAAGGAGGTATGGTAAAAATACACTAGACAGTTTATGAGGAAAGTAACCTAAGGAGATCAGGACCTGTAAGGGATTGTATGCCC
Source organism: Kogia breviceps (assembly GCF_026419965.1). Classification (NCBI taxonomy): domain Eukaryota; kingdom Metazoa; phylum Chordata; class Mammalia; order Artiodactyla; family Physeteridae; genus Kogia; species Kogia breviceps. The sequence continues at coordinate 31,991,790 of NC_081325.1, forward strand.
TACTGGGAAGATACCACCTAGAATGTCTGCCACCAACATGAACTAACCACTGCACAGAAGAGATGGTGGGATGTGTGTAGGGAAAGTATGATCTGGGATTAAGGTCACTGAGATTGCCAGGGCTACTGTGAGATATGATATAATAACAGGGGACATTGGAAGTAACTAGGAAGTAAAAGCTAACCTGCCTACCACCGGACACTGCCAGAGGCTGAGATGAGAAGTGTAAGCCAAGGGCAAAAAGAGAATTTTGTTGAGACTAAAAGAATTCATAGAAAAAAAGAAAGTCTAGGAGAGGCTAACTCAGCCCAGGAGGTAATCCAAGTGTCACCAAGTTTTCCAGCTCTTCGCAAAATGATGGCTGGAAGCCCAATGAGTAGATGGAACAAAAGACCTATCACAGAGGCGAACAATGAAACCAAAAGTCTACACAAAGGCCCGTGCCTAGATTCAAGCTCTGCATCCACACACTGAAAAGGTCACAGAAATCTCCCCCTCCAGTCTGTGTTTCACTTTGTAATATTTCCCAAGAAAAAACACCCCCAAAACAGGGTGAGTTCTGTATTGACTCAATATGGATCCAAAAGGAGAAGGGCTTAAGCTAGATGACACTCAGATATATTTACTTAGTACGTTTATATTTCATCTAACACTCTATGGATGGTGGTTATAAGAAAGTTCAAATCAGTTACAGATAAATTTTTGCACAGCTGGGTATTTGTGTACAGATTTCAACTTTGCCACATTTCTAAACCTGCTTCAACATATACATTTTAAAAGAAGTATCCCATTTCACATTCAGAAAGAATTTAACCACTCAACAGGAGCAAACATAATTTTATTTAGTTATTTTTTAACATCTTTATTGGAGTATAATTGCTTTACAATGGTGTGTCAGTTTCTGCTTTATAACAAAGTGAAACAGATATACATATACATATATCCCCATATCTCTACCCTCTTGCATCTCTCTCCCTCCCACCCTCCCTAACCCACCCCTCTAGGTGGTCACAAAGCACCGAGCTGATCTCCCTGTGCTATGCCGCTGCTTCCCACTAGCTATCGGTTTTACGTTGGTAGAGTATATATGTCCACGCCACTCTCTCATTTTGTCCCAGCTTACCCTTTTGCCTCCCCGTGTGCTCAGGTCCATTCCCTAGCAGGTCTGTGTCTTTATTCCCATCCTGCCCCTAAGTTCTTCATGACATTTTTTTTTTTTTTTAAGATCTCATATATATGTGTTAGCATATGGTATTTCTTTTTCTCTTTCTGACTTACTTCACTCTGTATGACACACTCTAGGTGTATACACCTCACTACAAATAACCCAATTTCATTTCCTTTTATGGCTGAGTAATATTCCATTGTATATGTGGGCCACAACTTCTTTATCTATTCATCTGTCAATGGACACTTAGGTTGCTTCCATGTCCTAGCTATTGTAAATAGAGCTGCAATAAATAATGTGGAATATGTCTCTTTTTGAATTATGGCTTTATCAGAGTATATTCCCATTACTGGGATTGCTGGGTCATATGGTAGTTCTATTTTTAGTTTTTTAAGGAACCTCCATACTCTTCTCTATAGTGACTGTATCAATTTACTTTCCCACCAACAGTGCAAGAGGGTTCCCTTTCTCCACATTCTCTACATTTATTCTTTGTAGATTTTTTGATGGTGGGGTGATATCTCATTGTAGTTTTGATTTGCATTTCTCTAATGATTAATTATGTTGAGCATTCTTTCATGTGTTTGTTGGTAATCTGCATATTTAGTTTGGAGAAATGTCCATTTAGGTCTTCTGCCCAGTTTTGGATTGGGTTGTTTGTTTTTCTGATATTGAGCTGCATGAGCTGCTTGTAAATTTTGGAGATTAATCCTTTGTCAGTTGCTTCATTTGTAAATAGTTTCTCTCATTCTGAGGGTTGTCTTTTCGTCTTATTTATGGTTTCCTTTGCTGTGAAAAAGATTTTAAGATTCATTAAGTCCCATATGTTTATTTTTGTTTTTATTTCCATTTCTCTAGGAGGTGGGTCAAAAAAGATCTTGCTGTGATTGATGTCATAGAGTGTTCTGCCTATGTTTTCCTCTATGAGTTTGATAGTGTCTGGGCTTACGTTTAGGTCTTTAATCCATTTAGAGTTTATTTTTGTGTATGATGTTAGGGAGTGTTCTAATTTCATTCTTTAACATGTAGCTGTCCAGTTTTCCCAGCACCACTTATTGAAGATGCTGTCTTTTCTCCATTGTATATTTTTGCCTTCTTTATCAAAAATAAGGTGACAATATGTGCATGGGTTTATCTCTGGGTTTCTATCCTGTTCCATTGATCTATATTTCTGTTTTTGTGCCAGTACCAGACTGTCTTGATTACTGTAGCTTTGTAGTATAGTCTGAAGTCAGGGACCCTGGTTCCTCCAGCTCCATTTTTCTTTCTCAAGATTGCTTTGGCTATTCGGGGTCTTTTTTGTTTCCATACAAAATTGTGAAATTTTTTGTTCTAGTTCTGTGAAAAATGCCATTGGTAATTTGATAGGGATGGCATTGAATCTGTAGATTGCATTTGGGTGATATATTCATTTTCACAATGTTGATTCTTCCAATCCAGGAATATGGTATTTCTCTCCATCTGTTTGTATCGTGTTTGATTTCATTCATCAGTGTCTTATAGTTTTCTGCATGCAGGTCTTTTGTCTCCTCAGGTAGGTTTATACTTAGGTATTTTATTCTTTTTGTTGCAATGGTAAATAGAAGTGTTTCCTTAATTTCTCCTTCAGATTTTTCCTCATTAGTATATGGGAATGCAAGAGATTTCTGTGCATTAATTTTGTATCCTGTTACTTTACCAAATCCACTGATTAGCTCCAGTAGTTTTCTGGTAGCATCATTAGGATCTCTATGTATAATATTATGTCATCTGCAAACAGTGACAACTTTACTTCTTCTTTTCCTATTTGTATTCCTTTTATTTCTTTTCCTTCTCTGATTGCTGTGGCTAATACTTCCAAAACAATGTTGAATAATATTGGTGAGAATGGGCAACCTTGTCTTGTTCCTGATCTTAGTGGAAATGGTTTCTGTTTTTCACCATTGAGGATGATGTTGGCTGTGAGTTTGTCATATATGGCCTTTATTATGTTGAGGTAAATTCCCTCTATGCCTACTTTCTGGAGGCTTTTTATCATAAATGGGTGTTGAATTTTGTCAAAAACTTTTTCTGCATCTATTGAGATGATAATATGATTTTTACTCTTCAATTTGTTAATATGGTGTATCACATTGATTGATTTGCATATATTGAAGAATCCATGCATTCCTGGGAAAAACCCCACTTGATCATGGTGTATGATCCTTTTAATGTGCTGTTGGAATCTGTTTGCTAGTATTTTCTTGAGGATTTTTGCAACTGTGTTCATCAGGGATAGTGGCCTGTAATTTTCTTTCTTTGTGACATATTTTTCTGGTTTTGGTATCAGGGTGATGGTGGCCTTGTAGAATGAGTTTGGGAGTGTTCCTCCCTCTGCTGTATTTTGGAAGAGTTTGAGAAGGATAGGTGTTAGCTCCTCTCTAACCAATTGATGGAATTGGCCTGTGAAGTCATCTGGCCCTGGGCTTTTGTTTGTTGGAAGATTTTTAATAACAGTCTCAATTTCAGTCCTTGTGATTGGTCTGTTTATATTTACTATTTCTTCCTGGTTCACTCTCAGGAGGTTGTGCTTTTCTAAGATTTTTTCCATTTCTTCCAGGTTGTCCATTTTATTGGCATATAGTGCTTGTAATAATTTCTCATGATCCTCTATTTCTGCAGTGTCAGTTGTTTCTTCTCTGTTTTCATTTCCAATTCTATTGATTTGAGTTCTCTCCCTCTTTTTCTTGATGAGTCTGGCTAAAGGTTTATCAATTTTGTTTTATGTTCTCAAGGAACCAGCTTTCAGTTATATTAATCTTTGCTATTGTTTTCTTCATTTCTTTTTCATTTATTTCTGATCTGATCTGTATGATTTCTTTCCTTCTGCTAACTCTGGGGTTTTTTGTTCTTCTTTCTCTAATTGCTTTAGGTGTAAGGTTAGGTTGTTTATTTGAGATGTTTCTTGCTTCTTAAGGTAGGATTGTATTGCTATAAACTTGCCTCTTAGTACTGCTTCTGCTCCATCCCATAGGTTTTGGGTCGTCATGTTTTCATTGTCATTTGTTTCTAGGTATTTTTTTATATCCTCTGATTTCTTCAGTGATCTCTTGGTTATTAAGTAGTGTATTGTTTAGCTTCCATGTGTTTGTATTTTGTACAGATTTTTTTCCTGTAATTGATATTTAGTCTCATAGCATTATGGTCAGAAAAGATTCTTGATATGATTTCAATTTTCTTAAATTTACCAAGGCTTGGTTTGTGATCCAAGACATGATCTATCCTGGAGAATGTTCCATGAGCACTTGAGAAGAAAGAGTATTCTGTTGTTTTTGGATGGAATGTCCTATAAATATCAATTAAGTCCCCCTTGTTTAATGTATCATTTAAAGCTTGTGTTTCCTTATTTATTTTCATTTTGAATTATCTGTCCATTGGTGAAAGTGGGGTGTTACAGTCCCCTGCTATGATTGTGTTACTGTTGATTTCCCCTTTTATGGCTTTTAGCGTTTGCCTTATGTATTGAGGTGCTCCTTTGTTGGGTGCATAAATATTTACAATTGTTATATCTTCTTCATCGATTGATCCCTTGATCATTATGTAGTGTCCTTCCTTGTCTCTTGTAAGATTCTTTATTTTAAAGTCTATTTTAGGGGATTCTCTGGTGGTGCAGTGGTTGAGAGTCTGCCTGCCGATGCAGGGGACGTGGGTTCGTGCCCCGGTCCGGGAAGATCCCACGTGCCACGGAGTGGCTGGGCCCATGAGCTATGGCCACTGAGCCTGCGCGTCCAGAGCCTGTGCTCCGCAACAGGAGAGGCCACAGCGGTGAGAGGCCCTCGTACCGAAAAAAAAAAAAAAAAAAAAAAAAAAAAAAAGTCTATTTTATCTGATATGAATATTGCTACTCCAGCTTTCTTTTGATTTCCATTTGCATCAAATATCTTTTGCCATCCCCTCACTTTCAGTCTGTATGTGTCCCTAGGTCTGAAGTGGGTCTCTTGTAGACAGCATATATATGGTTCTTGTTTTTGTTTCCATTCAGCCAGTCGGTGTCTTTTGGTGGATCATTTAATCTATTTACATTTATGCTAATTATCAATATGTATGTTTCTATTACCATTTTCTTAATTGTTTTGGATTTGTTATTGTAGGTCTTTTCCTTCTTTTGTGTTTCCTGCTTAGAGGAGTTCCTTTACCATTTGTTGTAGAGCTGGTTTGCTGGTGCTGAATTCTCTTAGCTTTTGCTTTTCTGTAAAGGTTTTAATTTCTCCACTGAAGCTGAATGAGATCTTTGCTGGGTAGAGTAATCTTGATTTTCGGTTTGTCCCTTTCATCCCTTTAAATATGTCCTGCCACTCCCTTCTGGCTTGCAGAGTTCCTGCTAAAAGATCAGCTGTTAACCTTATGGGGATTTCCTTGTATGTTTTTTATTGTTTTTCCTTTGCTGTTTTTAATATTTTTACTTTTATTTAATTTTTTATAGCTTGATTAATATGTGTCTTGTCATGTTTCTCCTTGGATTTATCCTCTATGGGACTCTGCACTTCCTGAACTTGATTAACTATTTCTTCTCTCATAATAGGGAAGTTTTCAACTATAATCTCTTCAAATATTTTCTCAGTCCCTTTCTTTTTCTCTTCTTTTCCTGGGACCTCTATAATTCTAATGTTGGTGCGTTTAATGTTGTCCCGGAGGTCTCTGCGACTGTCCTCAGTTCTTTTCACTCTTTTTTCTCTATTCTGCTCTGCAGTAGTTATTTCTACTATTTTATCTTCCAGGTCACTTATCCGTTCTTCTGCCTCAGTTGTTCTGCTATTGATTCCTTCTAGAGAATTTTTCATTTCATTTATTGTTTTGTTCTTCATTGTCTTTTTTGCTCTAGAGTTCTTCTAGATCCTTGTTAAACGTTTGTATGTTCTCCATTCTATTTCCAAGATTTTGGATCATCTTTCCTATCATTATTCTGAATTCTTTTTCATGTAGACTGCCTATTTCCTGTTCATTTTTTAGGTCTGGTGGGTTTTTACCTTGCTCTTTCATCTGCTGTGTGTTTCTCTGTCTTATGATTTTGCTTAACTTTCTGTGTTTGGGGTCTCCTTTTCACAGGCTGCAGGTTTGTAGTTCCCATTGTTTTTCTGTCTGCCCCCAGTGTCTAAAGTTAGTTCAGAGGGTTGTGTAGGCTTCCTGGTGGAGGGGACTAGTGTCTGTGTTCTGGTGGATGAGGCTGGATGTTGTCTTTCTGGTGGGCAGGTCCATGTCTGATGGTGTGTTTTGGGGTGTCTGTGATCTTATTATGATTTTAGACAGCCTCTATGTTAATGGGTGGGGATGTGTTCCTGTTTTGCTAGTTGTTTGTCATAGGGTGTCCAGCACTGTAGCTTGGTGGTAGTTGAGTGAAGCTGGGTCTTATTGTTGAGATGGAGATCTCTGGGAGATTTTTACCATTTGATATTACGTAGAGCTGGGAGGTTTCTGGTGGACCAATGTCCAGAACTCAGCTCTCCCACCTCAGAGGCACAGGCCTCTCTCCTGGCTGGAGTACCAAGACCCTGTCATCCACACATTATTTTTAATAATTTAAATAAATATTAAAAAGAAAAAAAAAATTTAAGTAATAAAAAGAAAGTAAGAAGAGAGCAACCAAGCCAAAAAACAAATCCATCAATGATAACAAGTGCTAAATACTCTGCTAAAAACAAAACAAAACAAAAAATGGATAGACAGAACCCTCAGACAAATGGTAAAAGCAAAGCTATATAGACAAAAATCACACACAGAAGTGTACACATACACACTCACAAAAAGAGAAAAGGATATATATATATTATATATATATAATATATATATATATATTATATATATTATATATATAATTGCTCCCAAAGTCCACTACCTCAATTTGGAATGATTTGTTGTCTATTCAGTTAAGCCACAGATGCAGGGTACATCAAGTTGATTGTGGAGAGTTAATCCTCTGCTCCTGAGGCTGCTGGGAAAGATTTCCCTTTCTCTTCTTTTTCACACAGCTCCTTGAGTTCAGCTTTGGATTTCGCTCCACCTCTGTGGGTAGGTCTCCTGAGGGTGTCTGTTCCTGCTCAGACAGGATGGGGTTAAGGGAGCAGCTGATTAGGGGGTTCTGGCTCACACAGGCCTGGGAAGGAGGGGTATGGAATGCGGGTCAAGCTTGCAGTGGCAGAGGCTGGCATGACATTGCCATAGCCTGAGGCAAGACGTGTGTTCCCCAGGGGAAGTTGTCCCTGGATCATGGGACCATGGCAGTGCCGGGCTGCACAGGATCCCAGGAGGGGAGGTGTGGATAGTGACCTTTGCTTGCACACAGACTTCTTGGTGGCTGCAGCAGTAGCCTTAGTGTCTCATGCCTGTGTCCGGGGTCCGCGCTGATAGCCACGGGTCATGTCTGGAGCCTGTGCAGGTGGCACTCTTAATTCCCTCTCCTTGTTCACCTTGAAACAAAGAGGCAAGAAAAAGTCTCTTGCCTCTTAGACAGTTCCAGACCTTTTCCCAGATTCCCTCCTGTCTAGCTGTGGTGCACTAGCCCTCTTCAGGCTGTGTTCACGCAGCCATCCCCAGACTTCTCCCTTGGATCTGACCTCTGAAACCGAGCCTCAGGTCTCAGCTCCTGCCCGTCCTGGTGGGTGAGCAGACAAGCTTCTCTGGCTGGTGAGTGTTGGTCGGCACCGATCCTCTGTGTGGGAATCTCTCTGCTTTGCCCTCTGCACCCCTGTTGCTGCACTCTCCTCCATGGCTCTGAATCTTCCCCCCCCCTGCCACCCACAGTCTCTACCCACGAAGGGGCTTCTAGTGTGTGGAAACCTTTCCTCCTTCACAGCTCCCTCCCACTGGTGCAGGTCCCATCCTTATTATTTTGTCTCTGTTTTTTCTTTTTTCTTTTGCCCTACCCAGGTACGTGGGGAGTTTCTTGTCTTTTGGGTGGTCTGAGGTCTTCTGCCAGCATTCAGTAGGTGTTCTATAGGAGCTGTTCCACATATAGATGTATTTCTGATGTATTTGTGGGGAGGAAGGTGATCTCCACGTCTTACTCTTCCACCATCTTGACTCTCCTCCTTCAGTAAACATAATTTACATTAACATGTGTCTTACTGAGGAATGACAGATTCTGAAATTAATTTATATGTGTACCATGGTACATTATATGTGACAAATGCTCAAAGGCACAGGGTAAGTGTCCTCAAGCAATGGTGCCCTTCTCTTTGGGATGAGATATCACCACTGCAAACCAAAGGGCAATGGAAGTGCAGCCCACTATTATTTATTTTATACTTCACAGGCTTTCTGTACAATAAGGTATTCATAATTTAAATAGAAATTTTGAACTGGAATTCCAAGTCTGCCTTGAGAAGAAGTGCATTTAGAACAATACAAATAGGAAATAGTTTAAAGGACTTGGCTTAACTTCCTATTTTCACTTCATTCAAAAATTCTTCTTTATGAGACATGTAAATATCAGAAACATTTGGAATACTGAGCAGTTTTTTGAAAATCTGAAGCAAAGGAGACCATTTATTGAAAATGGGAAACAAATGTCCAATTCTGGTGACAAAAACTCGTATTAGTAATCTTGTTATTCAGATACTTGCCATTTAAGCATCTTATCTTCAGAAGCCCATAGGAAAAAGAGAGTTAATATTATCCTATTTTTCAGAAAAAATGTGTGCTTAAATTCTTAGAAAATACATTAAAGTCAACTTAGAATATGTATATTTGCAGACAATACCAAAAGCACAACAAACCACACACACAAAGAAATGTTTTGACTTTCTGGTTGATCAGTGGTTTCAGTGCATGAGGTCAAATAATTATTTTCATTGACTTTTTCCTTTAATGAACAATTTCAAGCATAGTGTTATTGACATTTATCATAAAATCTACCAGTTTATTCAACCAAAAGCAAGAATCCTAGTGATTTCTTGTTAATACATGAAATGTTTCACATTAGTAACCATCTGTACTTTCCCTCAAGCAGCTTCATGTTTTCCCAAGGTCTGGCCATAATTACTAGATTTTCAGAAATAGACCAGCAGAAATGAGTCTTGGATATGTCAGGCTAGAAATCTCTACAGAGAGATGACATTTTTTGATTTCAAAACTACTCCACTCTATACATTTCTGTTTCTTATAGCAAGAGGTGGATTATGGCTTAATACTCAACCAGCATGTCCAGCCACAAACTCTCTGTGACAGAGACTGAGGTTTATGGTACAAACATTTTTTAAAAAATCACTCAATCCATCTATTTTCTCCTTGAGAGTTTCTGAAACATCCAGCATTTTTTGGGTCAATCTCTGAAATCAGTGACATAATTGGTTTCTTGATTTTCAGTTTCACAAATCAGATATTAGATTAAGAATGAACATAAGCTGTCATTATATTTTGGTAGATTTTGCATCCTTGAGAACATTGCTAATAGTTTGTAACATACATTTATAAAAGTCATTTTTAATTTTTAATGTATATGTGTATATATTCACATTCAAAAAGTAAGAGAGCTTGAACTTGCGTGTGTCTACAGCAACCAAGAGTGCCCACTTTTGAAATGATTTCTAGCCCTGAATGAATTTTAAAAGAATTAGTAAGTAGGTTGATGGAGAACATGTGGCTGAATTTGATAAAAATGGTTGATTCAAAAATAAATGATCATGCTTACTTTATACAATTTCTTACACTTGTGGCTACTTCTGGTTTCTGTCTTGCACCCCAAGTTGCATAGGAAGTAGCCAAAAGATATTGGAAATAAATTTTCAGCAAGTTTGGGATAATCTATTTCCTGGCTGGATACTTTAAATATTTTAATTTTTCTAAAAATTCATGTATGGTAAATCACATTCATACCCCAAAATTTATAGTCCCTGAGTAGCAATAATTCCTGCTTCTGCCACTGACTTACAACCTTGACAACTCCTTCCTCATTTATTTTTTTACTGTCATGAAACTTAACACTGCGGACTCTGGCAGGAAGGTAATCTCCCTCCCCACCATTATTTTCTTCTCCACACTTGGAATTCACAAACAACGTTGATTAAAAAATTGGTATGTATGTGGCTTATCACACAAGATTCTGCTGGCTGACTAGCAAGAAAACTTAAATATGACAAAATGTCAACAGTGTGATTAAACATAGAAGTGAAATGAGAACATACTTGCTGATCCTCTTGAAAATCATATTCAGTTATGCAGCATTGTCAGAAAAGTACAGACAAAATATCTCTGGAAGGTCATTCTGTTATAGTTTGTTTAATTCCAAAGAATATTTTTTCTGCTGAAGAGCAGTCTCCCATATTGGTCATTTCCTATGTTTAAAGTTGTTAACCTTAGTGCACAGGTGACTTTTAGGGAGCGAAAAATGAAAGACAGTGTAAACTATATTTTTGTTTTATTATTATCAATATCAATTACTTGGCAATTGATATTTTCTATAAATATCCATACTTCTAAATGGATTCCTTTCCAATTACAACTTCACCAACTGAGACTTTTAGGGCTATATAAAAGTATGATAAAAATGCCTGTGTATCAGGAATTCTGTTTTGTGTTGTTATTGTTGTCTTAACCATTAAGACATAGTAGAGTAGAAGGCAATGGTTAGAATCAGACTTTATTGTAATAAATTAACCTCATGTCCCTCAGGAAATTATTTTTTTAAATTTCTTGATCTTTCCATGTATTAAATAAATTTAAAAGTAACCATCATTTTCAATAGAATGTGGTGTGTATTTTAATTGGTTAATGTAAATGAACTTCAAGATCTTAGAAAGTTCTAGGGAAGTATCATGTATGATGTCATTTTATCACTCCAAAGTTATATGTTCATCTTTTATTGTATCCCAATAACCTTAAAATAAAGGTCTAAAGCAGTGATTCTCAAACTTCATCAGAATCACAAAGAAAGCTTGTTGAAAAGCAGAATTCTGGGCCTTACCCTTAATTTCTGATTCAGTAGGGCTAAGGTGGCATCTAAGAATTTGCATTTCTAACAAATTCCCAGGTGATACTACTAGTCAAGTCACCTCACTTTAAGAACTACTGACCTAGAGAATAGCTTTGTTCAGTGAACACACATAAAATTGTAACCACAAAATATATAAAGGTTACTATAGAGTAGGATAAACTTACAAATGCGTTTGTCTCTCTCTGTTCATTTCAACATCAATTTTTGGAGGCTTTGCTAAAAAGTGGTTTGGACCATTGGAAAAAGTCATGCAGCCTGGATTGCTTACGTGAATTACGTCCTTAACAGGAGAGATGTCTGGTCAGATGGCTACATTAGACCATTGCACCATGAACTGTGTTTTCCCCAACACACAACAGCTCAGTAAAAAAAAAAAAAAAAATTAACATTGTTACATTATCCGAAGATCACATTGCCATTAACATCAACCTCTGTGAAAGGTATCTCTAAGTTAGAAGTTAGCCAAACTCCTTCAGACAATCTCAATTTACAGCACAATGTAATTTGGAAGTGGCCATATGGCAATAAATATGGCTACAAAATATTGCACAAGCCCTTGCTCAGCCTTCTTGAGTGACAGAGAGAACAGAGCATCTAAAGATTACATTAATGGTAGCATATATATATATATATATATGAAACATATTACCATAGTCTTTGGTTTTATAGCCACAGAAAAATAAACATTCTTTCTGAAATTGAATAAACAAACCTTTTATCACTCTGGTCACTTTTAATAAACAAATCCTTGCCTATGCTCAGTAAGATATAAGCAATAGAAATAAGGGAGAGGATTACAAGCAGGGTTTTTTCTATTGTGTAACTGGTCACATTTTCTTCTACAAAAGAGATTGCTTACACTGTTCTCATGTATTTGATGAAACAAAAGAACTAATGCTGACAACATTAATGCAGAAATATTTTAAACCTGACAGAATCTGAAGTGAGGTCTGTTCCTATTTTTCCCTCTGCTGTATACGTCAGTTAGGAGACTATAGTGAACTTCTCCTAATAAGAACTAGCTTTTCTATTCTTTTGCCTTTTAGCATTATCCTTCAAGTACAGCCACCTGCTCAGACAATCAACGTGACTTTCTATGACTTCTCAGTAAATGAAGCTCACTCCACTAACCCAAGGGTACTGTCAATCTACAATATCAATATGAAAGCTTAAATTGCACATTTTATGATCAGCCAACTGTACTTAGGCAGTGGCCATGTTTAGAAGAGAGCCATTTTCTTATCTCTTAAAGTCATATTCTACTATGCTCTCTCACCAATATTAGAAGCCCATCATTTTGCATATTAGATGCAACATTACTAAAAATGCAGCAGAATGAGTTGGTAGCTCTAGTTCTACCCAAAGGAATTTCAGGGTTATTATTTCTTTCAGACAAAAATCTCAAGAAAATAACATTAAGGATTTTTAAAGTGTCTTCATAGAAATGTGGCTGAAGAATTTGAAATTAACAAGTCTATATCCCATGTCACTAGCCCTATGCTAATTCTGGCAAGTGTTTTCTTAAGTGGTTCTTAATTAAAAGACATTTCTTTTCTCAATATGTTTATATCAGAGATTGTCTACTTTTTTTGGATGGCAGGGATAAAAAAGCTATCATCTGACTCCTATCGGCCTTTTGTAAAAGGCATGTTAGGTCTTACTGTACATTCTTTAACAATTTACCTATCCTGTGTGAATGAGAGAGTTTGTCAGATAGTTCCCCAAAGACAGAACATTCTGCCTTGATAAGATTGGATGGACATTAAATCAGATGGTGGTGTTTTAATTTTTATTTTCCTCTTTACCTAAATCAATTTTTAATTATCCATCCAGCCTGCCATAACAAGTGAGGCCTAAATAGAAGCTAAATCCTTGGAAAAATAGACCACAGTATAGCTAATATTGTACTTTCCACCATCTTAAATGTGAAATAGTTCTGACCATATTGGTAGAAAAAAACCAACTCAGAATTACCTCAGGCAAGGCTACTGTCCCCACTGTAACTCAGCTGCTATTTCTTGCCTGTCACAACACTGACCTTAGAAAGTTTCCCTTTGGTAAAATTGAAAGCATAAGAGGGAAGAGAATTTTTCAACAATGTCATGAGTATAACACATGTATGAGATATTAGACAAAATTAGGTGGTCACAATGCAGTTCTGATATAATAAAATGAATACTAAATTTAAAAGCAGAAGACCAACCTGGGTTTGTTACTAGGATTCATTATTTGCTATTTATGGAAGTCTCCCAACTTATGTAAGCTTTAGTCCTCATATCACAAAAATGTTGTGCCTCCTTCACAACATTGTTTGAGGAATCGAAAATGATGTATTTTAAAATACTTTTGAACTATAAAATCTCTCTATAAATGTTAGGGTTTTTTTTTTTTTTTTTTTTGACAGCCCCCCAGCTCAGTCTCTCCTTGTTTTCTAGGAGGAACAGTCCTCTAGACAATCTTGAAATTCAACTTATGGCTTCAGTGACCATCCGTGTCCTGCTAACTCCCATATTTCCACTTCTTGTCTGAAATTCTGTCTCACTCCAAACTAGCTGTCCACCACACATCTCTACTCTAGAGCCATTCTTTGCTTCCCCAAGATCCACCTGTCAAAATCAGAAATTCACTTTTCTTCCTCTTAAAATCTGCCAATTTTTTTACATTTCCTTTCTCAGCTACCGGAACTTGGTGACCACTATTATCAATGTTCTCTTTATGCGATCATCTTTATCCAGCTGGTCACCAGCCTTGATAATTCTGTCATTAATACTGCCTGGTGCCATATTTTTATATCAATCACTATTGACATTGTTAAGGTTCAAACTTTCACCTCTTCTCTCCTGAATTGAGGGAAATATATTTCTAACCGATCTTTTTATTTTAGTCTCCTCATTCCACCTACCTCATCCCTCAACAGTACTGCTAAAATTCTTTCACTAAAACCACCATCTGATTAGCTTATCCCTTGCTTAATATTCCTTGTTAATCTGCAAACCTCTTGAGGGTGAAATTGGAATCCCTCCATGCGGACTTCCCAGATCTAGTTTCCTTCTAGAGCTATCTCACCTCCAACTCCTCATCATTCATACCTTAATTCCCAGTCATGGCGGAACTGGAAGTTCTCTAAATGTGCCTCAAGTTCCACTAAGCCTTTCCTTTCCACAGGCCTCTCCTACTCCCTGAAAGTACTTTATTCTTTGCCTCTCTTTCTTGAAGAATTATTAGATCCATTCTCTTCCAAGAAGCTCTGCCTCAGACTGAGCTTAGGGTCCCCCTCTGTGCTGCCAGGTCACCTTTGCCATTCATAACACACTAACAATTTATAATTATTGCTTTGTTCTTTGTCTCTCTCAATTAAAACATTAAGTATTAATTTTTCTTTTAATATCTAAATTACCAGTGTCATTCTTGCCCAAAACACAGTAGATGTTCAAGAAATGATTGCTGATGAAGCACATTTTTCCTAGGCATTTGTCTTTTTTATTCTTTGATTTTTTGAAAAGTCACTAAAATATTTCAAACAACTGAGCTAATGATGCCTATTTTAAGAGCAGCAATAGTACCTACTTGCCTTCAGACATCTCAAAACAAAATTTTGCCATTAAGTTCTCAAGTATTTATAGAGTTAGAAATTCCAATCCTAGGGAAATATGTTGAATTTTTTATCCAATTCTGTCATAGTGATTCCAGTTATAGGACCACTATCTTATTTCCAGGACATGGAAATGAAAATTACCAAATAACTTTGTCTCATTCTGAGCAGCAGTAAAGGCTGAGATGGCCTTTCTTTGAAGAAAGATGACTCAATGTATTAAAATCGAATCTGACATTGGAGATTTCTTCAATGCTTAAGAACATTTATCTTTTATCCATTAATCTTGCAAGTCTAAATGATGATAAATTTAAAATGTGATAAGGCCTCTCTTGTTTAAAAAAAATGTGTTCCATACTAAATATGACTGTATTGTTTCATATATTTTCAGAATTTCTATACAAAAAAAAAATATGGTTTTTGTTTTGTTTTCTTTTGGTTGGTGTCATAAATGGTGGTAATTTCTAACTAATTATTTCAGAAAACTGGGTCTATCATAGGAAGACCTTTTTTAAAAGCAATTCCTTTACTCCATCAAATGATATTCAAAAAAAATAAAGTAAGGAAAAGGAAGCTAGATAGTATGGAAAATTCTTCTTCAGTGTCACAAACATGTCAGTCATTACAACAGAAACAGGAAAGCAACATGTAATTAAAGTGGTTCACAAATTACGCTATAATTGACTTAAACAACTTGAGGTCAAAGCTCAAATTTACTGATTGTTTTCTATAAATGGTTTTCTTTATGTTTCTTCCTCCTTTTCATCCTGTAAACACACCCACTTTACACTAACCAGATTTTCCTACTAAATTCTGCCCCCTCCAATGAAAACAAATATATTTATGCTAAAAATATATTTATGCTAATTCAATTTATTCTCTTTAAAGACTCTCTGGGAAAAAGTTCACTTTCCTTTCTTCTACCCTTAGAAAATTAGAAAATGTTTTAAAAAATTATTTTACTATCATCACATGTTCAGGGTTTTGTGCTCTTGTAAAAAGCTAAACTCCACAATAACTTTTATTTTGTAGCAATAAAAGATAACATGGAATATGCTGAAGTTTTTTCAGTAATGTCTTTTAGGGAAAGTACAATTAACTGGGTGTTAGTAAAATTCTTTCCAAAGATCCTTTGGCACTCCTGTCACTAGACTTTTTAATCAATCCCCTGTTAGTTAAGCAATAAGCCAACAGCTAGATAGAAAATTGCTCATGTGCTAAAATAATCACCTAAAAGATTTTCTGATTAATAGTCAAAATGTCCTTTGAAGTGAGTTGGTGGTACTACCATTGCCAGTTAAAGATAAAGGTATGGGTAATGAGCCTAATCCCAAAATATTCAGAAACCTCAGTTCCCTACTTCTTAGTTAAAGATGTAATTATCTCAACAATGCCTGCAAAATAAAATAAAATTGACACAATTGAGAAATAAGTCAGAGCATATACATTTAAATATGTAATTTTTTGTAACATTTGTATACCAGCCCATTATTAATAAAAACAAGAATAAAAATATGCACAAAATAAACCTCAACTATAAACTTATAATAAACACTTTTGTTTTTACACTGGCAATTATTTATGTATAAACTAATTCACTATCTTCATATGTTCTAGTGTTTGTGTTCATGTACAAAACTTACATTAATTGAGATTTTAAATTACTGTTTGATAATGTGGATCTTTGGAGCTTCTGTGATATATGTTATCATAAGCATACAACACGCATGACTTCAGAGAGATCTCGCAACACATCTCTATGATGGCAGAGGAGAAAGGCAGTATAATTCAGAAATGGAAAGAAAAAGAGAGAGAGAGGGAAAGAGTAGCCTTAATTGTTTAGATCTCTTTGAAGTGAAAAGCTAAACTTATTCACTGCTTTTAAAGTGATTTGCAGAGAGAGAGAGAGAGAGAGAGAAATCATGACACAATAAAAACAGATACTCTAATTTCAATGACTCTGGCATTATAAACCCCCAAACACCTGCATATTCTTTGGACTGGAATAAAGCGCATGGCATTACACAGAAATCTAAGTCTCTCATAAGATAGCCATTTACTGGAGATTAATTAAATTACAATAGAAGTAAAACTCTACTTGTTTACAGAATAGGACTGATCTAAGATCAGTTTCTTGGATTAAAAAAAAAATTATTTTATGAATCAAAGTAAGAAAAAACAAATATATTAGGAGTTAGTCTAAAATTTTTGTTGAAAAACAATCATCATTTTCTGGTAATGATAAACACATATCAGTGGTGCTCTTTCCCTTTCATTGATGAATTGATACATTCAGAATCTTCTTAAGATGTCCATAAGACACCCACAAACATTTATATTACATCTTCTCAAGGAAACATTCCCTGACTATCATATCTAAAATAGCCACCCTACTACCACACACTCTCACCTCACTCTTGTACTTCTTTCCTTTTTCTTATCATTATTTTAAATTTTCTTTTTTCTTTTAATCTGTTTATTTATCCATCTCCCATCCCTCAAGAGCGCACACACTATAAACGTGAGACTATGTCTAACTTGGTAAAATTTTTACCCCAATTCCTAGTATGTGCCTGCCATAGTAGCAACACAATGAGTTATTTAAATTTCTTTTTCACATATTCACTCACTAGTTTAACATTTGTCTTTTGTTATAGTATCATGATGAGTCTGTATAAAGTCAAATATGTCTTCATGTCTGAATATAAATTCAGACATACAAACCAAGGTCCTTGAGTTCTTTTCATTCTTGGTGTTTTTCCTTTATGAAGGTTCTTCCGTGGTGCCTGGAATGAAATTCATTGGCTGCAATAGGCTCTCATGTGAGCCCCAGGTCCCTCTCAGTAGCCAGCATCCAGGCTGACCACTGGGGAGAGGCATATACACCGTCATGCATAGGAAAGTAGCTTGTAAACTTCTCCTACAATCAGCACTGAGAAATGGCTGGGGCTGCTGTCTCCAGACTCGTTTACAGTGACTCTTTCTTCCCTCCTGATCTTTAGACCCCAAGAGAAACATGGAGAAAAAAAAGACAGCAGAAGAAGGGGGAAGGAGGAGAGAAAAGATAGCTGAGGAAAAAGGGTGTGGTAGCTTTCCCTAAACCATCAATTGCCAGTGTTTCTTTTGTCAGAGAGAAAAAGAAAAAGGGCCAGACTGTGTCTGCTTAAAGCTTATGTACTTCGGCCCACACTGGGGAAAACGATGGGATTAAATTAAAATGCCAGCGATAACAAAAAGGAAATCTTCCCAATAGTTTTCCTTGCCTGAAGGATGAACTGCTTGAGGCGCTGACCTCCCTGCATGTCTCAATGAGGTCAAGAAACTGACTCTCACTCCTACAGTTATGATTAATAATGCTCCCGCTGGTGACGTATTTCTAACCACAGTCTCTGGAGCGCAGTGAGACTCAGTTGCCTGGTGGTGTGTTGAGTCATTGCTCTGGCAAAAGATCTATTTGTTAGAGCTACAAGCTTAGCTTTCAACAAGCCACCTTCTTGATTCTTTGTTACAACATCCTATCATGAAAGAACAGAAAGCCCAGTACAAAGAATGACAACTAAGAAGGATAAAACATTAAATCAATTTTAAAAAAGCTTTTGTAATGAATGGCAAAATGCAGCATAATGAATAATCAAACAATTAATAATATAATCCTCTTAAAAGCACAGAACCACTATGCGAGAAGATTAAGTGTTTAACAGTTTCCAGTATAATGCAAATGGTAAGGATGAGCCCTTTTTTCCCCCCACTTTTTAGGGTAATAGAATTAAAAGCACATTTCCAGATTTTAATTAAATATTATTAAATTTTCAGTAATAAGCCAGCAACAGCAGTGCCATAATATGGAAGGATTATCAAATACAAATGTAAGTACACAGTAGCAAGAAGCTAACATTTCTTGGTTCTTTTGATATAAAAGGAGGTTACTTGAAAGGGTGCAGTCTATTTCTAAGCTGCTATGGTTCACATCACCAAACCTCAAGTTAAACACTAATCTG
This sequence comes from Kogia breviceps, assembly GCF_026419965.1. Lineage (NCBI taxonomy): Eukaryota > Metazoa > Chordata > Mammalia > Artiodactyla > Physeteridae > Kogia > Kogia breviceps. Next base: position 32,010,494 of record NC_081325.1, read on the forward strand.
TGGTAATGACTGTAAGATTGGGATTTAGATTGGTGTATTTCAGTGAAAGTCAAATCATGGAAAAAGAACGGGAAAAACAACAGAAAATAGTTGCAGAGCTATAAAACAAAGTCATTGATGCATCCAAATTTCATTTTGCTCTTACATTCTCAAATCTACAGTTAATACTCTCCATGACCTAGCACCTGTGTTCCTATGAGTATATTTTTACTATTTCTTAAAGTATCACAAGTGTGGATTATCTTAACTCAGTTTCCCCAGAAGAACTACATAACAGGAAGATTCATGTGCAAGTGATTCATTAAGGAAGTTCTTCTAGGAGAAATAGTGAGGCAGTTGGAGAAGGAGCCAAGCAATGTAATTTTTAAATGAACCCCCAGCTCAGCCAGAGTCTGCAGGCATCTCTGGTGCATAAATTACACCACAGACTTTGCCTTGGCCTCTGGTTAATTAATTCCAGCAGCCCAGGGTTGAAAGCTCCAAAGAAGGAGCAGAACATTCAGAAGTGGCCCTGGGCAGTACAGGGGAGTCCAGGGGTCTAGGCGGAACACCAACAGTATTTCCACATAGTTGTACTAAAGAAACATCTTTGCTTATGATTATCCATGAACTAGTTTAACTGTATAGTAAACTACATTTTAAATTTAAAATGCTGGTTAAGTGAGCCTTGATTCCTATATTCCACATGCTTCCACTCCCCATGGCTGACACCTACATGAAGATTTATCCCCTGGATCCATTCAGACTTCAAGCAAAAGGGATTTTTGAAACTGGTAGTATTTTTCCTGACATTGTAGAATTTGGCCCCAAGTTACCTTGGGCCCCATTCTGAGAACTAAGCGATAGTCCTAAAACTCAAAGTTAACATTTCCTCTTTGTTTAGGGTGTATTGCATAGAACTCAGTCTTAGTAAGAAGAGAGTTTCACTGCTACCATCTCTTCTCTGAACTCTGACCTTAGACTCTAGACTTATAATCTTACCACTTCCTATTTGGTCACTTTCCATAAAATCCCAGTGGATTTGCTCCACATATAAGTTCTCAAGAACGCAACATCCAAAATCATTGCTGCTCACTGCTGGCACAGCCTCCAGCTATCACGTTCAGATTCCAGATTCCTTTCCTCCTGAATCTGTAGCTGGAGCTATAGTTTTAGACTATTAAGTTAAGGCAAAATTCAGTCTTCAGCAGGTGTTTGAAGTCCAGAAAATGGTGGGCAAGGCAAAAAAAACATGATCATTGAGGCAAAAATAATCAAAAGCATAGAAAGGACCAGATGCTTGAGAAGACCAATTTGATGGGAATTCATAGACTCTATGGGATAAATCAGTCAAAAAACCCAGTGAGAACTGAGGAGACAGAAGTAGAGGCAGGAGGTTCACAGTTGATTAGCATCTTTAGAGCTGGAGTTCTCTTCATAGCTCATTCCCCTCTAGGACACATCCCTTTGTTTTGAAGTTACAGCTCTCTGAGACCAATCTCCATGTGATGTAGCTGAGAGGTCTTAAACTTCAAATCAGAAATATCTGCATCCTAATTCCAGTTCTGACATTGTCAGCTGCATGAACCTGTGCAAAATATTTATATTATTTGAATTGTAATGGGAAATATAATAATCCCATTCTTAGAAATATTGTGAGGATTAAATAAAATAATGGAGGTCATGGCACATTGTTGGCTCTTACTGTTTGCTGTTCCCTCCCTGCCCACTCATCCTTACAACACCTCTGGAGCCCTCTGGGTAGAAAGTATCTGGGTTTCATGTAGTGCTGATAGGAGAAAACAGTCATATGATGGGAGGTGGAGGGTGTAAAGCCAGGTCGACCTGCCATTCTTCCTAACTTAGCAGGTACTCCAACAAGCTCCAACTCCAGCAGAGTCTGGTACCCAATCTTATGAGCATGGGATCTTCCAAGGTCAGGTGAAGCAAAACCCATGATATACAAATTTGGAAAAGAGGAAAAGAAGAGAAGGAGGAGATATAGAAAGCAATCAAGTCATTGAAGAAGTTAATTTATATATATATATATATATATATATATATATATATATATATATATATATATATGCCAGAGACTATGCTGGATATTTTACATCTCATTTGGTCCTCACAACTCCTGCAAAGCATTAATATGATCTTTTATAGATGAGGACATTGAGCTTCATAGAGGTAAAATGTCCAAATTACATAATGAATAAGTGATAATAAGAGGTTTGTTTATATTCACATCCCAGATCTCATCTGTGATTCATCATGATTCTTGTTTGGACAGGTAGATGGGGCTGAAATGTTGTAAGGACTTTTTTTTAACTTTAGAGAAACGTTTGTATGTTTGTTTTTAATGGGTGATAGTAGATTTAAATCACTATGATATTTAGATTACACTGGATATATTTAGAAGGCTGATGGAATTCATTTTAAAATGTCATGATTTAAAATGTATTGGAAATCACATTATTTACAATTGTTTAACCTTGTCATGTAAAATTGTTAGATGTCAACTTAAAAACGTGCAAGGAGATACATAATTTTTCAAAAGAGTATCCACTTCTCTACATCAGAAGTTCTTAACATGGGATGGACATCAGGAGTTTAAAGTAGTTGTTGCAGATGCAGACTTAAGAGTCAGTCTTGCTAATTGAGTGACATTGGGCAAGCGACTTAAATTCAGCCCAGTTTATTTATCTGAAGTGGGCATACCCAGTCTCAGTGGTTGTCAAACATTAGCATACACCAGAATGGCCTGGAGGTTTTATAAAAACTCAGACTGCTTAGCCTCCACCCCCAGAGTTGCTGATTCTGAAGGTTTGAGCTGAGGCCCCCAAATTTCCATTTGTAACAAGTTCTGCATAATGCTGATGCTAACCACACTTTGAGAAACTTTGACCTGTCTCATAAGGTCATCGTGAGGATTTGAGAAGTCAGTACATAAAGTGCTTGGAACGACACACTGGCACATAATAGGTGCTAATACATATTAATTAATTAGTATTATCTGTTAGGATTGGATTCACTGTAACAGAAAATTATACTCCAGTGCATTAAACAGAAAGGAGTTGACATATTTTGTTTAACAAGAGATTCTGGGCTGGCACTGAAACAAAACAGGATCCTTTGGGGTTCCAGGGCACAGAAAACTTGCTGTGTCCCCCGTTTCTTTTTTTTTTTTTTTTTTTTTTTTGCGGTACACGGGACTCTCACTGTTGTTGTGGCCTCTCCCGTTGCGGAGCACAGGCTCTGGACGCTCAGGCTCAGCAGTCATGGCTCACTGGACTTGCCACCCCACGGCATGTGAGATCCTCCCAGACCGGGGCACGAACCCGTGTTCCCTGCATCGGCAGGTGGACTCTCAACCACTGCACCACCAGGGAAGCCCCCCCATTTCTTATAGGGAACAGACTCCAGCCTCCATGATCTTCCCTGAGTTCCAAAGGACAGATTTCAATAGTTGTTAATCTGGGAAGGGAAGGGATGCAAACACAAGGGAGGGGCAGCCAAGAAACAATAGTGCAGTCTTGGGGCAGGGTCCTGGTTCCACCTCAAGTGATACACATAATATGTCTTTAAGCTCTTTATAGAATTAAAACTCAAAAAGTGGAAGATGTTAATATTCTTCATTCCAGAGACTACCTGAGGCCAGACTAAAGGAACCAGAGAAGTTCATCAAGATTACCTGAAACCACACTAGAGGAGTGTAGGCTCTGGGCACACCCTCATCTTGTCAGCAACCCCACCCTTAAACTAATGCTATAAAACTTTTCACTAAATCCTCCCAGTTTGGGACACAGTTTTTGAAGACAGAAGCCTGCTGTGTCCCCCTCTGCCTGACAAAGCAATAAAGCTATTCTTTTCTACCTCACCCAAAACCCTGCCTCTGAGATTCAATTCAGCACCAGTGCACAGAGGCTGAGCTTTTGGCATTAGCACCACTGTTGAAAAATGTCATCATGTTCCCTGTCTTCTTGCTCAATTATCTTTGTTCCATGGCTTTCATCATCATGTATACATAATAGCTGCTTCTCCTCCAGGAATCTTATCTATAGATGCCTGTTGCTATACACTTTAGCCAGAGTTGCCAGGTTGATTCTCAGTTCTACATTTGCATCTGGGAAATTTTTCCCCTCTACCTTGTCCACCTAAGACAACTCTGACAATTACTTCTTCATCTTCTCATTTCCTGATCTCCTTTCTTAGGCAGAATGGAATAACTTACTGGTTTTTACAAAGGATATTGAAGGAAATGAATGAACAACCAGATAAAGAGTTATATAGGGCCAAGTCTGGAAAGGTCCTAAGCACAGAAGCTTCTGTCCCCATGAGTTTGGGATGTACCACCCTTCTAGCAAGTGGCTGCATTCTTGTTCACCAACATGGAAGCTTCCATATAAGGACTTTGATATGGCAGTTACACTAAATGTATTCTGCAACAAGTGACCACAGATTTATCCTAGAATTTTGATTGAGGATGGATAAATCCCTCCAAGTTTAACTATGTAATGATCTATAATAAACACAACAATGAATCAATTGGATGTTAGGAAAATATGGGAGAAAACTATCCTAGATGTCATACATATGAACATAATGAGTACTTAAGCATCATAGAAATTCTCTGGATTTAGAAGATTTATTTAGCATGGAGAGTACAGTCCTAGAGAAGGAGAAGTACTAAAAAGAAAAAAAAAATTGGGGTGGAGAAAGTGAAACCAAGTCCGCCTAAAGCCAAGTTTCCGTGCAGTGTTTATGATTAACCTCTCTATCCAAAACTTTATCCCCACCCTTGTTCCCCTCAATATTGAGGAATATCAATGAAGAGGGGTATTAAAACCAAGCAGGACCCTGCGGGACCCTACCAGGTACAAAAGCCCATCTGTATCTCAGTTCTTTGTCTGAACAAAAAGGCTTTAGTCTCCCAGGCCTTCCCTCAGTTCCAAACAACAGACTGAAACAGTTGCTAATTAGAGAAGTGATGGAATTGCAGAAACAAAGAAAAAGCAGTAAAGCAAGATAGTTTGAACAATAGTTCAGTGATGAAACAGAGTCCTAGACCTAGTCCTAGTAACAATAATCTGATGCATATCTTTGAGCTGTTCTGCAGAAACTAAGACCCACACCCAGGTGGAGAATGGTGACTACAAGCTGATCACAAGCAGTAGACACCAGACTGGTTGAAACCAGAAGATTGATGATTAAGATACCAAAACATTACCCATTACCTCACCATCAACCAATCAGAAGAAGGTCCACAAGCTGCAACCTTCATCCCAAATGTTGCCTTTAAAAACCTTCCCCTGAAAGCCATCAGGGAGTTTGTGTCTTTTGAGCATGAGCTGCCCATTCTTCTTGCTTGGTGACCTGCAAATAAAAGTTGTACTTTCCTTCACTAGATGGTGTCTGTAGATTGGCTTTTCTGCATGAGAGGGGAGTTCTGTTGAACCCAACTTCTGTTCAATAACAGAAGTAATTTCCAAAATTTCCAGCCATGTTATTTTACCACAATATCTGGCATATAATGCTGAAATCCTCTATCTCCATACAAAGTTTTCAATACAGTCTCAATCTCAATTTCTTTTTATTTTTTAAGGAAATACAAGTCCAATTTCTAATGATAACTAGTAGAGAAAACTGATTTGCTTTTAAGGAACTATTTTTCCAACCAAGTTGTCTGGCATTCATCTACACACTAATGAAACATAAAAGTTCGGTTCTCAACATTTAACTACCCCATGTTGACATTTGAAACCACTTTAAAGGAACAGGGTATCATATTTGCATGTGAAGAAAATTGTAACAGGTGTGAAAAGGTTAAGACCTCAGAGCCTCTTTTCTAGAAAATTAGCATTATTCTTAACATTCACTCTTTAAAGAATGAATGGCAGAGGACTGTTGTGAAATGAAATTTGTACATCAGATGCCATCAAGAGCTTTGAAGCCTTTCTAAATAAACCAAATTTGAATGAGATAAGAAGTGGAAGAATCCAAATATCTGTTATTACATCTGGATTATCCCAGACTTCCCAAAATTCAACCAAAATAAGAAAGCCAGGAAATATTGCCAGTAAAGGATGTGACAATTTTTGTCAGGTAGAGCTGATTAAATTATTTCCCCGAGGAAAGACTGATATTGAGAGAAAGCTAACACTTTGAGGCAACTAACATAAATAACAAATTTATTCAAGTAACACTCTTTATTTGAGACTCTATTTGGTCTGTTTGCCCCAGTGCACACGTGTGGAGGCACTCATGCATGGACACTGAAAGCCAAACCATACAACAGTCCACCACACAGCAAAGCAGAGGAGTCATCACAGGAGGCAGATAGCTGTGGGAGGAACAGCCAGAAGGAGAAAAGCCCATTGTTTCTCTCAATCCAGCTGCTACTCACTTTCCAAACCTAAACACAAAACTCACTTAATGGCTGTGTAACTCCCTTTTAAATGACAGAGTAGATACCTCAACCTCAGCTAAATCTAATTTTATGTTCATTTCACCTTGCTGTTGCATTCTTTTCCTTCTATGCTGCATTTTTCTTGAACAATCACAAAACTGGCAGATTCTGACTAGCTTGTCAGAAAGGAAAAGGAATTTATGTTTCATACGAAATTAATCTAATCAGAACATTTATAAGAACACCAAGCCAGACTAGTTTACAAATGAACAATACCTGAAGGCGAGAAATTTTAAACTCATTATAATATGACCTTCCAAAGCCTAGGACACAATTGTTTAATTCTTTGTTAACTCATTGTGTTTAAAATTTACCGTGTCTTATGGTTTTCAGGGAAAATAAGGAAGCTGAAAATCACCTTATTCCAATAAAATAGGAAGCAGGAGGTAAACCAATAATCACCTTTAATACTGTGACAAAAATAGCCTTCATAAAACAAGGATAAACATCATTGAAGTCTAATTTACCTATGCATAAAATGTAAGCTAATTCAATGTGCAATAAAATATTAGTATCTTTACTGCCAGTATAATCTTAACTAATCATTTCTTATATTATTTCTGCAGTTACAGAAAGTCATCTGCATGAAATTTGACTGAATATGGTTAGCCAAACAATGGAAACGACATTACTGTGGTTTTCCTCTCTTACTGATTAAAAATATATATATTTTTCACTAATGTTCTCATGCATTCCTAAACTAGTCCCAAACAGGATCACCCTCTACTCTTTTCAGAATGTCACCAACCCAAAACAGTTTTCTTCTTAACAATCCCCTTCTTTGTGATACAAACCACATTATTCAGGAGCACTGTAATTATCCAAAATGAGCTTTAGTACTGCAAATTACTTCAGCACCCCTATGATTTATCTTTAGTAAACACACTTTATAATATTTATATTCCCATTAAAACTGCCACTAATAATGAATCGACAGCATGGAAACATTTATATGACACAACATGGACAAATACCGGATGCCCCAACAATAGTTACATTCCTTGCTCTTCCTATCATGTTGGGAAAAACCAAACCTTGGCTTTTTGCCGTGTTTATAAAAATACCTTTGAAAATGGCTCAGCACATTGCACTTCACATTTGCAACCCTTTCCTTTAAAAAGATGGCATTCGTCTGTACTTATGAGGTCTGGGTTATTGCTTTTTCATATTATGCATCATTACTCCGAGTAGGTGCCTTATCAGCAGCTCCAGTTGCTGTGGAGAAGATTGGAATTAAGCACTGGAAGCTTTCTATTTATTTTACATGCTTCATTCGTACAAGATTTTCTGCATATAAGCTTCTTTGTTCAGCTGAGAATTGGCTACATTGCCAAGGCATTGTAAAATTTACATCTTGCTTTTTCTCCTGTATTATTTCCAAAATTGGATTGAAAACAAAGTATAGTTTTTAATTAAAGCTCTGACTGACAATAGACATTTTTTCCCCTAAGCATTGGCATTTCTGATCAGTGGTGAGGTTTTATAAAAGTCTAATAGGAGATGCTCACAACTTAACTGCAATCAGCCTTAAAGCAGTTTAGGTGTCAGCTAAAACCTATGGTATTCCTGACAATATGCATTTAAAAATAACCAAAACTAAAGTTGATCTAATGATGATTAACAAGGACATAAAGAAATCTGAAGAAATTTACCTTCTCCTTTTAACATCGTGTAATTCAGAGTGATTTTCCTGCTGATTTTAACAGAGAAAAACTGAAAGAAGTGTTTCAGTTCTTTTTCTCAAGCAATTTCAGGATAGACTCTTGATTACCATTTTATTACTTATTTTGAATTAAGATGGCCTATTTTATCTTGATGTTGAGTCCAAAAATCATCATTTTGTCTCCAAAATGTCTTAATGGCCTAAATGTCTTCAGTCAGTCCAATAGTCTGCTCATTTGAGCGCAGGTTTAAGAAACCCCAAGATCATAGTAAACATTGTTATCTGATTCGAAGCTAAGTTAGTCAAGAAAGAAGGAGGTCCATTTTCCCATTTGTAAAATAAAATTTGTAAACACTCATCTAATATGGGAAAAAAACTTTACTTTTCTCTTTGAAACTATCTGGTCTTTGACTTCTGTGGTACCATGAGTTTCTCCTCTCTCCTTGGGCTGTCTGACCTCTGCACCCAACATTTAGATATCAAAATTCCTCAGGACTCAGTCCTAGCTCTTTTTATTCTCTCACCACACTTTCCCCTGAGCTACTTTGGAAAGTACATTTAAGATTGGTCCAATTATCTTTATTTCTATTGCCACCAACCTATACAAAGACACCACTGCTCTTAAAAAAACTTTTATGTCTATCGTCCATCAATTCCTACTCTGTACAATAACAAAAATGAGCTTTTAAAAAATACAGTGAACTTCTTGTCAACCTCTTATTTCAATCCTCCAAATGATTCTGCAATGTTACAGATAAAAGCCAAACTCATTGCCAAGACCTACGAATCCCTTCATGATCTGACCCCCTACCTATCTTGTCAAATTTCACTTTCTTTGCTCAATGCATTTCAACCACACTAGCTTTCTTCCTCTCCCAGAACAAGCCATCTAACAAATAGCCTGAGGCTAAGCTATATCCTCTCTCCAGAATACTTTATCTTCTACTTTTAGCCAGCATAGCTCCTCTGAGCTCCTCAACCTGAGCTCAGAACTCTGAGATTCCTTTCCTAACCATTCGGTACAAAGTGGATGCAAACACCCCTCCCACTTTATTCTTTTTCACAATTTATTTTATCCTTTATAATAATTATGACAATTATATTTATATTGCTTACATTTTTATTGTCTTGACTTTTTCATTTTTTATTTTAAAGTTTTTTGATTTCATTGTTTAGTGTTCTATCCCTAATCCCTGACATGACATACAAAACTTATAAGTATTCAATAGTCCTGCACATTTTTTTGTTTTGTTTCATATTGTTTGATTCATGAAATATGAAGAAGTTATTGGCAACCCCTGACGGTCATCAAAAAGTCCTGACTATTATTTCAGTAAAAGAAGTGTCTAAAGAAAAACAAATAAGGCATTTTCATCAGTCAGAACAAAACTGGTGTCCAAAAATACCCCCAGAAAACAACAAGAAAAAGTTGAGGTGCAAGAAGAAATGAAGAACAAAAGAACAAATAAAAGTGGTAAAATTATAGGCATCTCTACATAAACATTGACTGTATGAAAGATAAAGAATTAGAATACTTGACAAATATATCAATTACCAAATTAAATGTAAAGAAATGAATAATAATTTAAAACTTACTGAGAAAAATAACAATTTAAAATAAGTATGCAATCAATAATGTGATCTCAAAATGTATAAATTTATTGAATAACAAAACTACCAGGAGAAAGAGCCAAATAATAGTCAGTTGGAGATGGCATATGTAAACTCAAGAAAGATATAGACAAAAAAATTTGACTCAGTGGATATCAGAGCACCCTACACTGTTCTTAAATTCTTCTAAGAAAAGTAGAACAATTATAAAAATTGAACAATATTTCATGCCATAAATTAAGTGCCACTAAACATGAAAGGTGATCATAGGTGTGTGTTCTTTGACAACTATCAATAATTAAAATATAATTAGAAAATCTCTACATGTTTAGATATTATAAAAATATATGTCAAAAGAAATCAAGAGAAATAAGGAAATATACTGAACTTACTGAAAATGAAAATATGACATATTAAATTCTGAAAAGTACAGCATGTAAAAGGAAATGTATAGCATACATTTAAAATGAAGATGACTTAATGACTTAAATGACTTAATGACTTAAATGTAAAGTTTTAAGCATCCATCTTAAGAAATTATAGAACAGCAAAAAAGAAAATAGAAATAGTGAAATATTTTTTTAAAAGCCAAATTAATGATAATGAAATAAAATGCTAAATATAATAAAGAAAAACAAAGCCAAATTTAAAAAAAAATTATACATATGAGAAGATTGATCAAGAAAACAAAAAAGAAGGGATAATTGCCTCATGTCAGGAATAAAATTGGGAAGAGAGCATAAATAAGATCCTACATATATTAAAAAGATAACAAGGGCTTCCCTGGTGGCACAGTGGTTGAGAGTCCACCTGCCGATGCAGCTGACACGGGTTCATGCCCTGGTCTGGGAAGATCCCACATGCCATGGAGCAGCTAGGCCCGTGAGCCATGGCCGCTGATCCTGCGTGCCTGGAGCCTGTGCTCCACAACAGGAGAGACCACAGCAGTGAGAGGCCCATGTACCAGAAAAAAAAAAAAAAAAAAAAAAAAGATAACAAATATATATTACAAACAACTTTATTCACATAAATTTGGAATTTAGAATAAACCTCCTTGAAAACTCCTAGAAAAATACAACTTACAAATTTTCCAAAAGAAATAATAAGTGAGATGAAACTGGACCAGTAAAAAAATTTTCTTCAAAACAAACTCCAGGCCCAAAGGCTTTACTAACAAGTTCAAGGAGAAATTCATATGAATCTTCCACACTTCCAAAGAACCGAAAAATAGGATAAACTCTAATCAATTGTATCAGGCTGGTATTTCCTTGATATCAACACCCACTAAGGAAAGTATAAGAGAAAAATTTAGCCCAATCTCATTTTGAACATAGGTGCAAAAATCTTTAAAAATCATTGGCAAATTGAAGCTGGCAATTGGCTAAAAAGGATAATTCATCATAACCAAGTTGCCTATACCAGAAATGCAAGGTTATTTTAACATTAGAAAAGCAATGTAATTGGTCATATTAACAGATAAAAAGGAAAAAAGAAACTGTAAAAAAAAAAAAAAGAGAAAAACAGAGAGAGAAGAAAATGACTATGTCATTATATCCCAAAATGCAGTTAAGTGTGGATGATATTAATTATTTGTTATTACACAGTATATTTGCTTTTAATAACGTTCTTTGAATTATTGCAAATAATCTGGGTTTTATTTTTCATATATTATAATAATATTAGATTTCCTTTTCTAATATATTAATTTTAGTAAAAAAAAAGTTGATTTAGAAAAAGGTAGCAAATTAAAGGAAAATAATAGTACCAGTATAACAGACACAGACAGTGTAACTTGTGGTAAATTCTGAGCAATGCAAAGAGGAAGAGAAAAAGAACCCCAGCTCTTAGGAAAGAGCTTAGCATGTAATGAGAACTGAGAGGAGTCATCAAGGACAAAGCTCTGAGGGAGAAAGGATAAGTGCTGGCAGAGGACATCAGTAAGTGAGAAGAGAAATGAAAAGGGAAGAATGTTTTGAGAAAATCTAAAATGGAAGAGGTGGAGGAGCAAATGGCAAGGAACTGAGAAGGAATTAACATGAAGGCAGGAGGAGACCAGGGTAGTATTGCATCATTGCATCCAAAGGAAAACGTGTTTCAAGAAGAGATTGATCAGCTGTGTCCAACAGTGTTGAAAAGGCAAGATGAGAACCAAAGAGTATCAATTAGATTTAACAACATTGATAACATTCATGTCCTAAGCAAGAGAAATGATCATGTCTATAGTCTCTGAAACATCTTTGGACTTTAGATGAATGAAAAAATAGGCTTTAGGCAGAAGATAGGCTTTAATCTTTCTCCAGTGTTATGGTTCAATTCTTCAGAGAAGTGTATTGTTCAAAATGTATTTCTCTGAAAATGGATTACATAAAAGAATCATAATTTCTTATATATATTACTAATTATTCATGATTTCCTTTGACAGCAAAGTAACACACCTTTACTAGATGTTTGATTCTGGGCAAGTTGTTGATCTGTCTGAAGTTCAGGTTCCTCTCTGCTAAGTATGGGAAATTATACCTACAGTACATGATTTTTGCTAAGGTTAAGGATAATGTACAACCAATGACTGACATAAAGCAGATATTACTAAATAGCTTGGATTCTCATTCTGTTCCAGTAGGACTCCTTTCTCTCACCACTGTGTCCCATTCCCCTTCCCTAAACCATCAGGAGTAACTGAGTCTAAGGATTTCTCCTTCAACATCACATGCTTACCCATGGGGTTACACAATTAATTTCACATAGGATCAGTATTCGACTACAAAGCAGTCTGTTGCATGTTATAGAGTTCCAAAAATAATCAATGCTCAATAAAATACCCTTAAAAACTATAGGCAAGTAGCTCACTTCTCCAAAAAGCAGATCCCTTAAAACACACTGCAACTCCATGAAACTCATGAAATTCTATTTCCTGAGATTAACATTCAACAGATGCTTCATATGCTGTAAACATTGTTTAGAATATTACAGTTATTTTAGCTTATGCTTTTTAGGAGAAATCACATTCACAGAAGCACATTTATAGAAGGCTGATGAAGACAATGCCATGTGTAATAAATAGAATTGTTGTTTTTGCTCTTGACAGTGAACATTTATTAAACACTCACTAAGTACTGGAGCTAATGGAAATAAATGTGAGTTAACACATTTCTTCTCTAAAAAGAAAATTTTCAACAAGTTGATCTTTTCTAGTATTTGGGGTAGACAAGGAAAACTGTATCACATAAGAGAACAATCAGTTATCAAATGTATTTTTTGCAACAGCCAACATTTTTAGATTATATGAACTCACACACCACTCACAATCACACCACACACACACACACATGCACACGCACATGCACACACACACTAAAAACATCTGAAATAGGCAATCTTCTATTATTCTAAATGTGCTCCCTGACTGAGACCTGGTATACCAGCCTGAAGCAAATTATTATAGCCTAGATATTAACTCCTAAAAGTAGGGAGCTACAATGGAATCACTTGGAGGCTAAAGAGTGGGCAAAACTTCTGTCCCAATAATGGTCCAGCAATGAGACACATTTGTCCAGATTGCCAAGTCATGGTAGGGTGGTGGTATGTGGCAGACATCCCTGACTGTGTCACCAACCTGGACTTCTGGTTTTTTTTTTTTTTTTTTTTTTTTTTTTAATTTTATTGTAAGTTTTAATGTTGTTTTTGTTGTTGTTGTTTTTAACAAGCCTCTTTTTCTGTTTCTTTCCCTTCTCTCCTCTCTGGCAAATTTCTCAGGTTCCTTTGAGAGACTGTTCCTCTGAGGCTGTACCAAAGAAAAGGGTGGCAGCATTTGTTGAAGCAGAACCTACACGTAAAAATTGCTAAAGTGATCTGAAATGAAAATGCCAGAACTGTGGCCCTTGGCAATTTTGCAGTCCTTGTTGAGTGACTGTATGTGTGAATGCACATTTCCTACTGCAACCTACTGCGTTCTGATCATTTGCCAGAGTCTAAAACTACTTTCTTTAGTTTTGCTGGGGCTATAATACATTGCCATCTAAATTTGTGTTGTAATTCAGCTGTTTGCTGTCTTGTAATTAAGTGTGTTAGTAGAATTTGTTTGTGTATTTATTAGACTTGCCTAAGACTTTAAGTAAATCTTTTTGTATAGTTCAATATTGTTAAAAGAAATTAGTAAAAAATAAATAAATAAAATATCATATTTAGCCTACAGACTTCACACAGGTACAAATGGATAACTGCAAAATTCATTTGAAATCACAAAGTGAGGAGAAGGAATTGAGTGATCCAAAATATGCCTCTATTTTAAATTCAGGTATAATTTTCATACAGTAAAGTACATACACATTAAATATTTAACAATTGGATACACTCAATTTTGTAACCCACAAGTCTATTATAATAAGAAATATTTCTATCATCCCAGCAAGTTCCTGCATAACCCTTCCCATTCAATCCTCCCTAAACCTGTCCTCACTAGAGGCAATCAGTGTTCTGATATCTCTTGCCATAGATCAATTTTGCCTGTTTTAAAATTACACTAAAAACTATGAATAAACACTTTTATAATTCACTTATGTCATTCAGCATAATGGTTTTCAAAGTAGTCCATGTTTTATGTGTACTAGTAGTTCTTTTGTGTTATTGCTAAGTAGTATTTTATTGTATAAATTCAAATTATTTAGCCATTCAATTGTTGATGAAAATTTGGGTTACTTCCAGTTTGAGGCTATCATAAATAAGACTTCTATGAACATTCTTTTACAAGTATTTTTGTCAATGTCTGTTTTTATTTCTTTTGGATAAATATTTAGGAGTGGAATTGCTGAATCATACCGCAATTACAACTTTAAAAGATACTGCCAAGTGGTTTTCCAAATTAGCTGTATCATTTTTACACACCTATTTCCAATGTATTAGAGTTCTAATTGCTATAAATTCTTGTCAATGTTTAGTCATTTCAGCCTTTTAAAATTTAGTTATTCTAGTAAGTATATACTATCAACTCACTGTGGATTCAATTTTCATAAGCTGATCTCAGGTGGCCTCGGCCTGCAGTGGCTTGAAGCAGGGTCTTTGTTCCAGGCCAGATATTGAGGTTGGACAGCAGCAGTGAGACCACCAATTCCTAGCCACTAGACCAGTAGTCAGTGACAAGGCCCTGGCACTTTGGCTTTGCAGAAAAGAATTCCCACAAAGATAGAAAGTAGTGAAACAAGTAAAGTGTTTATTAGTAGGAAAAAATGTACAGTACCTATGGATAGACACACAGGCAGACTCGAGAGAGAGTTGTGCCCTCATGGTAGTTTAAATCACTTATATGGGGCATTTCTTCCGGGTTTCCTTTGGCCAATCATTTTGATTTGCCTGCTTCTGAGTCCGTATTTGGTATATCTCAGGAACCTCCCATGTGTGCATGTGCATCTCTTCGCCAAGATGGATTCCAGCGAAGAGGCCTATGGGTAGCTTGACATCACTCCCCTTTTGACCTCCAAGGAGCTTTTTAGTTGGGAAGGTCTCCTTCACTTTGAGAATGAGAAATATGTGGTCTTCATCTTGAGGTATCGGTCCACAGGGAATGAACTTCAACTGCTCACCCTGGGTCCCATCTATCTCCTGCCTCAAATCCCCTCTGAGAGATGTAGACCCCGAAAAATATTTACTGGGAAGATGACGGGCCAAGACCTGTCTTCTGTAGCTTCTTCAGGCTGGCGAGGGGCTCGTAGACCTACCTAGTTGGGGTCGTGGAGTTCTCTCCCTGTCTCATTAAGGGGCCCCCAGGGTGACTCCCATTGTTATTTTAGCAAGATCTGCTATGAGGAGTGGCTGGAGTCCCTGCATCACCATTGTCCTGTGATGTCCTACAGAAAACAAAGTAAGTAATTAGATTAGAGAAATGGGCTAAAGACTAGTAAAAGAACTATTATAACCAGAGACTCAAGCAAGGGTAAGAATCTGGTTATACAAGGTCAGTGAATTTTTGTTAACCTCAGCCTTAAAACTTAGTATATTTCTATCTTTCTAAAATGGAAGGTCTGAACCTGTTCGTCCCAGGCCTCCTTCTTGGACCAAAGAGTCTTAGTTGTAGATTTGCAACAATATGGAAGACAACAGAGCACTAGGTGAAACATAACATAAATCAGTATGGCTGAAATGAAGAAGGTTATAAGAAAATGGAAACCTCCCATTAGAAAGCTTTTACTATCCAGTAGACTTGCATTTGAAACATTCTCCCTTGTTGGTATTACCTCTAGACAGATAGTTGAACTTTCTTGGCCCCCTTAGATTGTCCTGAGGTCACAGGGCATGGCTGACAGCAATGGTATCAGTTTTGCATGAGCCCTGGCCTGTCTTTTCTCATGTTGGGTTCTCTCTTCTCCTCAGCTTAATCTCATTTATTAAATATCCCAAATGCCACATCTAGGAGTTGGGGCATAGGGGTTTGTGGGTCTAATTGTAACCTTTGGAATTTATGCCTAATATCAGGGGTGGACTGGCCGATAAAGTGTTGCCTCAGCAGGGAAAGACCTTTGGAAGTGGAGGGATCTATGTTGGTATACTTTCTAAATGCCTCCACAAGCCACCTGTGAAAGAGGGCTGGATTATCTTTTTCTTGTTGGGTCACTTCTTTAAGCTTTTCATAGTTAACTGACTTTTGGATACACTTTCTCATCCCTTCTAATACACATTGAATCATGTGCTTCCTGGCTTCTGTCTGCTCCCAGGAATTATAATTCCAAGGAGTTCCTGATTTGGGACTGGGTGTCCACCCATAGCATAATGTTCAGGTTGGTCTCTGGCAAAGTGGTCAGCATACCCCTGGGTTGCTGTCCACATTCTCTGTTTTTCCTCAGGAGTACAGCAAGTAGATAGGACTATTTGAACATCCTTCCACCTTAAATCATAGACCAGAGTTAGGGCATGAAACTCTTCAACAAACTTACTAGGGTCTTCAGAAAATTGGCCCAATCTCTGTTTACATTGGGCTAAGTTGGTTAAAGAGAAGGAAACATGTACTCTGATTGTCCCTTCATCATCTGCCACTTCCCAAAGAGGCCATAATTTCCCTGATCATGGGTGATAGGAAGCTCCACTGTGAGTTACCCCAGAGGGACTAGTCTCTCTTGGGGTAAAGGAGGTTATGGAGGGACATAAGGAGGTGGAGTTTGGGATCGGTCAGAGGGACCGGGAAAAGTAGGTGACTTCGGAGAAGTGGGTGGTTCCTGAGAAGTAGGGGTACTGTCAGGAGTAAGGAGAGCCTGGTTTTCCCCCTGAGAGATGGGAGAGCTTAGAAGGGGATCATCTAAAATGTCAGGAGATTTTTCTGATTCCCCAGGTTTTGAATTACAAGTGCCACATAGGGTGGGATTTTGGTAAAGGACCATGAAAGCATGAATATAGGGAAGCTCAATCCACTGTCCTACCCTGTGGCAATAAAGATCCAATTGCAGAATGGTATTGTAATTTAGAGACCCATTTTCAGGCCATTTTTCTCCATTCCTCAACTTATAAAAAGACCAGGCACAGTTACAGTAGAACTTAAGTTTTTCCCCTCTTAGCCCTTCTATTTAAAAAAAATATCCAGCTCTTAAGGATACACTCCAGAGGTATTTTTTCTGTCTTGAAGAGGGATCCTCCTATGTTGGCTAACCTGTAATGGAGAACAAGAGACTTCTCCTAGAAATGGAATCTGGCCTCCTGGAAATATTTACCAGGAGGCTTTAACCTCAAGGGGTTCAGGGCATCCCCCAAATTCCCTTCGCATCTGATGGGGTTTCAAGTGCCCTCTACTCTCCCATCAAGTCCTGACCAGATGTCTCTGGTCTTCCGTGATACCTTGCACAAGGTGCCCCCCGACGTGGCCAGAGGAGGACATTTGAACCAGTGCAGACCTGTTGCCAGTATTCCTTAGGAGGGATCCACTGTCTGTAGAACTTATTTCTTATGATAAGTCTTCCTATGCTGAGGTGTATTCTTTGTGACTGAGCATCTACAAAATTTATAATTCGGGCTTCTGGGTAGTGGCCCTCCTGATAGGCTGTCCATAGCAGTGTGTAGGCTGCCAAGGCCTGGAGTGAGGGGGTCCAATAGATGTAAAGAGGAATCCTTGGAGAAATTGGAGTTGGGCCCTATGGAAGATGGCACAGGGTTCAAGGCTCAAGGGCTGGGAGGTAGAGAAATTCTCAAAGTCAATCTTGGGGCATTGAGTGAATGTGAGAGACCAGACAGCAGAAGAACACAAAATCTTCTGGCAGCTAAGACAGAATTGGGAATGGTCTGACAATTTTGTCTGACACAGGCAATAGTGAGTTTGGCAGTGGCAGGGACGCAGTTTAGGAATGATGTCCAGGGAATGCTTCTCTAAAAGGGAGTAGAGATATGAAGTGAGGAAGATACCTTGCTGTGTGAGTAAGGTGGGAAGGAAAAGCTTAGTAGAGTGTTCCATACAGGGCAGTGAGAGAGCAAGAGAGACACCCCTGCGGCTCCTTCAAGGTTGGAAATCACATTTCTATCATGTCCCAAAGGACAGTGTCAGCTGTTATCCAAGCGTTATTTGAATCTGCATGGCCTAGGGAACACCTCTGCCACCCCCAGTTTTGGGGGGAGCCATAATGCAATGAGCAGACAGAGATTATGTCTTGCAGGTCTTGTAAAGAAAGAGAAGAGGAGAGAGAGAAAAAGAAAGCAAGAGCGAAAGTCAGAGGCCTTAAGCCACAGCTGGGCGAAGCCACAATTTACCTTGAATTACTAGATTTCGGCACCAAATGTGATATCGGTGGGCTTGGCCTGCAGTGGCTTGAAACAGGGTCTTTGTTCCAGGCCAGAGACTGAAGTCAGGCCGCAGCAGTGAGAGCACTATTTCCTAGCCATTAGACAAGTGGTCAGTGAAAAGGCCCTGGACCTCTGGCTTTGCAGAAAAGAATTCCCACAAAGATAGAAAGTAGTGAAACAAGTAAAGTGTTTATTAGTAGGAAAAATGTACAGTACCTATGGATAGACACACAGGCGGACTCAGAGAGAGAGTTGTGCCCTCATGGTAGTTTAAATCACTTATATGGGGCATTTCTTCCGGGTTTCCTTTGGCCAATCATTTTGATTTGCCTGCTTCTGAGTCCGTATTTGGTATATCTCAGGAACCTCCCATGTGTGCATGTGCATCTCTTCGTCAAGATGGATTCCAGCGAAGAGGCCTATGGGTAGCTTGACATCACTCCCCTTTTGACCTCCAAGGAGCTTTTTAGTTGGGAAGGTCTTCTTGACTTCGAGAATGAGAAATATGTTGTCCTTTATGTCTTATCGGAGCAGATCTTAGCCACTTCTCTAGCTCCTGCTATCTCCATCGTGGAATATCGGTCCACAGGGAACAAACTCTAGTTGCTCTCACCCTGGGACCCATCTATCTCCTGCATCAAAGTCTAATGACTAATGAAGATGAACATTTTTTCATGTGCTACTTGCTTATCTTCCTTTGTAAATGGTAGTTCAGTTCTTTTGCCCTTTTACGAAAATGTGCCTTTTTTTTCTTTTTTTTTGGGGG
Organism: Kogia breviceps; assembly: GCF_026419965.1. Lineage (NCBI taxonomy): Eukaryota > Metazoa > Chordata > Mammalia > Artiodactyla > Physeteridae > Kogia > Kogia breviceps. The sequence continues at coordinate 32,029,733 of NC_081325.1, forward strand.
GGGGTGTTTTTTGATTGATTTATAAAAGTTGTTTAGATAGTCTGATGTAAGTGCATTATATTGCAAATATGTTCTCCCAGTCTTAGGCTTTTGATGAGCAGAGATTTTTAATATTTATGAGATAAAAATGATCAATTTTTTTATTTTAGTTATTGAATTTTTGAGTTTCAAATTTCCATTTTTTAAGTTTCTATTTCTCTACTGGGATTTCCCATCTGTGTATTCATCATGTTCATTCTTTCCTTTAAAATTTTAAACATATTTAAATTACTGTTTTAAATTCTGCTTGCTAATTCCAACATCTCTGTAATCTCTGGGTCTGTCTCTACTATTCTTGTTCCCCTTATTATGGAACAAAAAGTGTCTTGCTTCTATGCCTATGTAGTAATGTTTTATTTTAAGCTAAACATGGACGCTATGTTGTTGAGAGTAAGGGTATTTTTTAAAATATTTCTTTAGAAAGCATAAAGCATTACTTTGGAAGAAAATTAATTAAATAGTGGATCTCCTTGATTGTTAGGATAGGTCTGTATTATTTTTTATTTACCATAGTGCCCACTTCTAATATATAAACTTTCAGAGATCTACATTAAGTGCCATGGTGTTTAGCAAAGCTCTAATAGTCAAACCCCTATGTCTCTCAGAAATATGTGACCTTCACAGTCTATATTTCCTTTCACAATTCCCCAGCTTTTCCTGTGCACTCACAGCTTAATATTTGGTGAAAAACTTTAAAATGATTCCTTGGCAGATTTCTTTCTTTGCACAGTTCCTTTTCCTCTGGTCCTAATTTCTACCAATTTCAACCAATTTAGTGGTTCTGAATTACAATTTCTGTCTCCTAAACTCAGGAAGACCATCATGCTCTGATTGGGATCCACCTCCCTTCTTTGTAATCTGGAAACTGCCTCTGAGAGAAAGTAATGGTGATTATGGGGTTCACTTGGTGTTTCTTTTCTCTCAGAGATCACAGTCTTGTGTTGCCTCTTCTTGAATGTCTTAAATAGCTGCTTCATATATTGTGTCCTGTTTGATCACTGCTTATATTGAGTGGGCTAGCCCAGGGCCAGTTACTCTGTTTTGCTACAGTAGGAATCCCTCAGATCTGTTATTTATGAAAGTGAATATGCATTGTTAACATAAAGCACAGATACTTACTACTCAGTAAAAGTCAAGACGTATATAAGGACTTCAAAGTTTTTAATAAAAACTTTATTTAAAAATCCCTGCTTCCAGGAGACTAAATTCCCTGGTTTCATCAAGCCCAACACATAACAGATTCCAGCTGCATTATGCCTTTAGGCTAAGTGAATTTTCAAAGATAATGTAAGCAATTTTTTTAAAAGCCGTTAGCAGTTAAGAATCAAATACTTTGTATATGTGTACACTCTTAAGAAAAAATTGTATGAAATGTGACTTTTGGAAATCATATTTGAGATAAGCTATACATGATATTTAATTTTTTCTTTTCCTACATGGGCAGAACAGTTCATGTATGAACATTGATGGATAGATGGATGGATAGATAGATAGATAGATAGATAGATAGATAGATAGATAGATAGAGATATGAAGTTGAAGGTAGATTTTTCTGGACTCTTGACCCTGAATAGCTTAAACTAGATATATGCCAAGTTTTCCTTCACTGAGACCAAGCTGTTTCACATCCCCCTTCTATGTGTATTCACTGCTAACCCTTACCACACACACACACACACGCACACGCACACACACACACACACACACACACACACAGATACACACAAATGGCCCTGTGAAGGCAGACACACCCATCACTGTCTTTGCCAAGGACATACATAGGCAATGCACATAACAAAATTTGGTTAAGTGCTACAGCCATTATCATGTTTGTCACAATTTCATCATGGCTTTATGTCAGCTGTTTTATATATATTATATATACATATATATATATATATAGAGAGAGAGAGAGAGATAGATAGATGATAGAATTATCTCTGGATACAATTATCCTTCTGGATTTTGATATTTTTGGAATTTTTTCAAGGTCTTTTAAAATAAATAATCAGATCTTAACTTTCCATGAGTGCTGAGAGGGGTGAATTTGGGATCAGTGTTTCATTCAGTAATAAGTTTACAGAAATGTATTCTTGTTATTGGTACAGAGCAAATTCTGCTCCTGTACCTACAAACCTTGGTAATGGTAGCAGGTGAGGGAGGAGGTAGACATAGGGAGCAACAGTGATTACAAAAGCATATAAAGCTTCCTGGACAGAGGACAAAGAAAAAAAAAAAAAAAACTGGATCATGTTAGGGAAGAAAATAAATTCAAAAGCTCTTTTACTAAGAAACCTTCAAAGGAAGAAATGAATAAGTTAAAAGATGAGCAGAAGCCAAAGAACAGAATAGCAGAGCACAAGAAAAAGATAGGGAATGAGGAATCCATTCATCTAGTTTAAAGTCAAAATGGCCCATTGGGGAGGAGACCTTTAAGTGTACAGCAGTGAATCAAACATATATGCATACATGAGGAAAAAGGGGCAGTGTATGTGTCTCCTTAATTTTCACATACGGTTAACTCAATAATGTAAGGCTGATCACCCACTTCAAATTGCTAGATTAAATCCCTTGCCTTTTCTTTATCAGTCTGCAGTCTTTATTTCAGGTGATACACAGATATCTACTCCAGTCTTTGTTCCATGGTCTGTCCACAGTGCCTCCTAATGGTCTTTTTTGCTGCCCAAGCAAGGTAAACAAATAACACACTATATATATGTGGATATATAACACACTAAAAAGCTGGTTAATGTCATATCTCAATTTTAAAATAAATAGATAAAATTTTAGAAAATAAAATTATAACAAGGAAAAGATTAAGAAATTGAGGCTAAAAGAATTTAAATAATCTCTCTATACTCACAGAGCAAGGAAGTGTCAGAGGCACAGTTTAGACCTAGGTCTTTCTGTTGTGCAAGGTCATATTGTTTCAATTGGCCTGATTCTCTTCCCTCATGTTCTGAATATTTTGGAAGGGGAGTAGGTGGGTAGGTGAACCTTTCCAAAATTAAACATTGGCTTATGCTTGTACAAAATGTCATATATAACATGAGACAATGTCACATTTGTTATTCTGTAATAGCCTTTAGTCAAAAATGATGAAATCAAATGAAACTAAAGACTAAATCATATTATATCAATAAAATATCTAGTGCTCTATCTAGTATCTGGTTCCTCTTCAACAAGTGTTCAAAATCCTACAGATCCTTTGTAAACTTATTAGTGAAAAAAACATTTTCCCCAAATTCACCCTTCTGAGGACTCAGAGAGAGTTAAGATCTGATTATTTATTTAAAGAGACCTTGAAAGAATTCCAATAACATCAAAATTTAGAAGGATATGATTTATCACTGAGAAGGCAGTATAGTCTAAGAGGTGCCATTGACTTAATTTTGTACTGAGGGGACCAGAATCTTAATGGTAATATTCACTAAGCATGCATCCAGGGCTGATGTTAGCCACTGTGCACCGTTATGATGGTACTGATTGTTAAAATATTTAAATATTTCCATTCTGTTTGGTAAATATCAGCTGCAATAAACAGTAACATGAATTAATGATATAAATTCCAGCACATCTGGTTGATTTTAGAAATCCAATACACACTGCAATCCCAAGACATTTTTCCTAGATCAGTCACTTTGCAAAGAGATGAGGGCGTGCTCCAAAATCCTATCATTTATTTTACTTTATTTTATTTTAAAATTTATTTTATTTATATTTGGCTGTGTTGGTTCTTCGTCGCCACTGGTGGGCTTTCTGTAGTTGCAGCGAGCGGGGGCTACTCTTTGTTGCGGTGTGTGGGCTTCTCATTGCAGTGGCTTCTCATTGCGGAGCACGGGCTCTAGGCACATGGGCTTCAGTAGTTGTGGAACGTGGGCTTCGATAGTTGTGGCACATGGGCTCAGTAGTTATGGCTCGAGGGCTCCAGAGAGTAGGCTCAGTAATTGTGGTGCATGGGCTTAGTTGATCCACGGCACTTGGGATCTTGCCAGACCAGGGCTCAAACCCATGTCCCCTGCATTGGCAGGCAGATTCTTAACCACTGTGCCACCAGGGAAGCCCCTATCATTTACTTTAAATATCAGGGAGTTATATCATGGTAAAAATGTTTTTGGGTGGATGTTTTGTAATTTTTATGAGATGGTCAGTCAGGTGCAGCCACAAGAGGAGACAGAGAAGAGGCTCAGGAAAAACAGTTTATTGTACTGTGGATCCTAGAGACAGAAGGCTTTGCATGTCATGCAGGACCACATAGGAAAGCACCAGGGTAGTCAGGAGGTAGAAAATAGGAGTGAGGGGAAGGTTTAGACCAGAACCTTTATTGGGTTTCTGTGGGAAAGGCAGGGCAGGGCAGAGTAAATAGTTTAGGACTGGCTAGCTTGAGTATTTCTTCAAAGTGCTTTGGGCTACAGGGCTGGTCCCTAGTTGCCTGCCACCTAGCCCTGGGAGGATTAAGGCAGAGGAATATTGCCTCCTGGGGTGCCAGAGCCACAAAAAAAGAGTTACTATGGATTGGGTAGTTTACATATCAACATTCACCTGGCTGGGGCCTTTCCCATTGTTAAGAATTGACTCTCCCTGGGAGACGCAGTCTTTCACCAGCAAGAAAGGTTTTTTAAGATGTCAAAACACCATAATATACAAAAAACCAAAAAATATTTACAATACAGTGAAAGAGAAGTCTACTGAGCCAAACTAAGGAGAACCTGTTTCATGAATCTCCACAAGAAATGGCTGCCCATAATCTTCCCAAGAGGAGAAGCAGGGGCTGTACTCAGGGAATGAGTGAGGAGTCTACTGGGGCTACAGTCAAAGGTAAGTGCTGCAGTGGGCCCTCCAGTGGAATTTTTTAAAAGCACTGCATTTTTGACAACTTATTTTCTATTGGGTAGTGTCCATCCTTTTGAGTTATGAAAGGTCAACAGGGGGGTTATCCAACAATCCTTCCAAAGCACATTTACTAGTTGGAAGAATAAACACTCCAGGGAGTGACAGTGAATCTCTAGATGTCACAATCTCCTAAATTTGTCTCAGATCAGTCCTGTTACAGAACTCAGGTTTGACTGCTTGCCACTAGAAAGCTAATACTTGCAAAGGAAAGCTGGCTTTAATCAAAAGGTCAGTAATCTGGGGAGAAAGCAGACTCCTGTCCCCAAAACCAACTCCAAAGATTCTGCTCTGCCATGACAGTTTTTAAAAAGAAACGAGGAAAAGAATCTCAATGAATCATCAAGGCAGGAGGTCAAACTCTACATCATTTTCCATTGTGTGCAGGTTGGCTGACTCCTCAGGATCTTTCTTCAGATGTTATCTCATCCACATGGTCTGCCTGTAGGATTGCTAAGGGAGCTGCTGGAAGCAGAGAGCTGGTCATTCTTTAACTGCTTAATTCTTCATTCCTACTTCTTTTAATCTAGGAAAAGAAACAACAGGTTAGGCAAGGCATTGTGTGCATTTAGTAGAGCATAAGTCAGGAGTTAGGTTGAAAGGTTAAATGTTGCCTAGTGATCTCATTTTTATAATTAAAGTTTAAGGGGAACAGAAACCGGCAAACAGGAAAGGGACAAAAGAGCTTCTTACATTCCCATCTCACTTCCTCTCCATGCCTGCCAGTTCCCTTATTCTTGGGAATATTCCAAGCCTGCATGTCTTCAGGAAAAATAGGCCCTCCACCTTGACCATTGGTAGCTGCAGTTTTCACTTTTCCGCTTTCTCTTCTTTTCACCTTATATTTATGTCTCAGTTAATAACTTGGCATCCATCAGTCACCACCTCACCGCTGGAACTAGATTCTCCTGATTCACCCACAGGGTCTACAGCTGTCTCATGCTCCTGGGGAGAAAAAAAGGAAAAAAACCCAGCCTCCAAAACCCAGTATCAAACTGTTCCCTCCCCCTTCTTGCTTGTCCACTCCCTCTTCTCTCCTTCTCCCTCTGGCTCATGTTATTTGAGCATTGTTTATTTGACTAAACTACAGAGAGAGAAAGGAGAATAAAAAATAAAGGGGAGACTTGAAGAACACTGTGAGGAGTGAAAGCTAACCTGGGGAGGATCCTCCATGTGTCTGAAAGGATTTGCACTGCATGATTATATAACTAAATGGGAAAATCACTGCACCAGACCGAAGCATGACTCTGTCATCATTTAACTAGGAACTGTATAAACAAAAGATCGTGTCACAAATTACTAACTCCAGGACTACTTCTCGTATGTTTGCTTTGTCTGACAGTTGCCTCTAACCTCTGTGCTCTTGGTCTTATATATATATACCTTTGACAATAATTAGAGGAACATTTTCAACTCCACTGATGGAAGCAATCAGTTTCTAATTAGGAATCAGTTTGAGAATCTATTTGGTAAGCTGCTGTGTTCTTGTCACTTGTTGAAGACATATTTGTCCCCTACCCATTAGCTATTTCTAGCCCTTTCCTCCCTAATGTCAAAGCCTTAAAACTCTGAGGGTGAAGAATCTTAATATACTTAATTTTCTACTTTTCCTGGAAGATACTACAGGCTCAAAAGGAAATGTACTGGAGGGTGCCTGGAAACATTTTTCTCTCTGATAAAAGCATATTTGCTAAGATAAAAGCTTCAACACTCTCTCCCACCCCAATCTTCAACCTTGCTTCCTACTTTTGTTACAGTGTAGCCTGAGAACTGAGGCTTGCAAATGCTATAGCTTCTTTAACCAGGAAGGCAGACCAATGATGAACTATATAGATGACAGATAGAAAGACAAAAGAGGCCTGGATCTTGAGCTGCTAAACCAACCAGAAACAAGTTACCTACAGACTTCTTGTTACCTGAAACTATAAATTTCTTTTGTCTTCAATGCCCCCCCCCCTTTTTTCCCCTGATGTGTTGTCACTTGTAGGTGAAGGTATTCAAATTTACACATGAAAGTATCTCATAAGGACCTAGGGCATGGTGAAATATCCTATCTCCATGCATTCTGTCCTTAGCTTCTCTTAATAGACCATAAATAAGAGATAACAATTACCCCCAGAGTGAGCTGTGGAACTTGAAAGGATCATGGAAATTCAGGAATGGCAGGGATTGTTCCCTCTCTTCTGCCTCATCAGCACTCTTTTCTACCATGTTGCTTCTGGGAAGTCACTGAGCTTATGTTCAAGCTTTCTTAAGACAGAAAACTCATTACCTCATGAAGCAGCTCAGTTCTCCCCTTCACTTTTACTCAATTTCCCTACCAGACCACAGAGTAGTACATTATAAGAGAGAAAGAGGAATTTGGTGACATTGATTCTTTCATTAATGCACATTTGAAAAATGCACTGGTCTACAATGAAACCAGTTGAGACTTGGGTGAAGACAATGTATTGAATAATTTTATATTTTTCTTTTATTTTATAAATCATTAACACACTTTTTTAAAGATGCTTTTATTTTTAATTAATTAAGTAATTAATTTTTGGCTGCATTGGGTCTTCGTTGCTGTGTACGGGCTTTCTCTAGTTGTGGTGAGCAGGGGTTACTCTTCATTGCAGTGTGCGGGCTTTTCATTGTGGTGGCTTCTCTTGTTGCAGAGCATAGGCTGTAGCCACACGGGCTTCAGTAGTTGTGGCACATGGGCTCAGTAGTTGTAGC